>NC_085941.1:7342500-7967500 GCF_963556715.1 Cydia fagiglandana
ATCGCGAACGCCACTCCAGACATGCGGGGATCTCTAACGAGTCGGCAACGGGAGGTTTTAAAATGTCGACGAAATATACATAAAAAAGCCGCAAGATTCGTGTCTGGAACGTGTTGCGAGTTTCGTTAGCCAACTCCGCGTGCCGCAAAAACGTCCGCCAACAAATAAGGGGAATTTTAATAAAACCCGCTGATGCGAATCGAAACAATCACACTTCGAATTTCATTGTTAAGGCGACAGAACGATAAACATCTCGAGAACAATAGCTTGCTTCTATACAGGTTGTAAATGAAACACCAGCTGTTTTCAGGGTGGCGGGCTCGTCAATGTGAATAAGATTTTGTTCAATACGGAATTTATGAAAAAGCTGTCGAATGCTCTCTGAATTTAACATTCAATTGGGAACGAAATGCTGTCAGTGCATTGTTTTTATGATTGAAAAGCTGATACGTACAACTTTATCATCATTTATCTTGTTCAACACTTTTTGTTACCGCAGCATTGTCCTGTTCCAAACATAACTAAACAGTAATTTTATAACAATTTATTATCTCGCCAAGTCGATAAATTGATAGGAACCATACCCTTTATCCTATCTTAAGCCAGACAAATCTCCAGCATTAGAAAAAAAAAACAGTAAGAATCTCTTCACCCTTTACACACATGTCTTTAAACCTATAGACAAGCAGATTCCGGTGTCCGGTTCTAAATTAGTTACAAAAATACACATTTTGGTGTTCGGCGGGCAAAGGAAGTAAAAAGAGCGCCGGGAGACGGCGGCGTCCATAATTGTCTCGTATTTTGCTCGTTTTGCGCGAGAAGTGTCGGAATGATTGTTGTTTCCCTATGGACGCTGACCGGAGTCATGCATCCATTGGGATGTTATTCACCGTTTTTTGTTATAATACAATAACAGAACTACCTACGAGTATTAACGATATAAATAGTCAGAAACAGATTTTAGGCTTATAATAAGTTGACTTTAGGGAACATGAGATCATTATACAGGGTGTCCCATAAGTGACACGTCACAGTGACACTGGAGGTAGACCAAGCCAAGAGAACCCAAACTGACTTAACATGACCCCAGTAAAAGTGGCACGGTTTTCGAGTTATTGCCAAATTAAGGTTTTTCATGAATTTTGACCGTTTTTAACATTGTTAGTGCCAGTGTGCACTCGGAAAGGTCTCGAAGTTAATTTTTTTCATGTGTACGGCATCATGAATAGTTAATTAAGATAACAGAATAGGTATTTTATCGATAAACAATGTAAAATACAAAAAAGTACTGGTTCAATCTTGAATTAAATTTACAGCGACACATCAATTTCGACTTTGACCACCGGTCGTGAAAAAAAATTACTAGAAAAGTAATGAGCAAATAACGTCAAAAAATTTAGCATGTTATGCAGATTCAAAAATGGTATAACACATGTACCTTCCTGCAATAAAATAGGAATTATTATCATCTTTCGAAAGCCTCATAAAAAATAAGTGAAAACTAGGAAATCTGCAATCCGATGCTACTTGTAGTAAAAATAAAGATTTATGTTGAGATATCTAATTCTGGATTCAGAAAAAAAAGCCTATTCAGTATTTGCCGAATGCCCAAAAGAAAGAGATGGAAAATGCTTATCTCCCTTTTCAAGGATATCATTGAGTTGATAAAGGTTCAAAGAAAATAATACAGGTTGAAGTTTGAAAGGGTAGGTTGAAATAATTTTACAATAGGAGCTCGAATTGCTTTTCTCCGGCTCGTAAGCATGCTTGACATCGTCTTGTAAAATTTCAAGTTAATTTTCTTAAATTAATTTCGGATATTTTTCGTGCTGCCTCGAACATGTCGTCGTAGTTCCTCTTGGGACCTTATTGGGTCGGAATAAAATTTCTCTTTTAAGTATCCCCAATAAAAAAATCTAATGGATTTAGGTCCGGGGAACGTAGGCCATGCCGCTGGTACCAGTCGGCAGATCCATCTTCTGGAGCTGGATCCACAGCAAGATGGCTGCCCAGAACACTACGCGCTGGCCGCGACCACCTCACACAGAAATTCCCAGATAGATCCGCCGATTGGGACGCGTTCCCCGGACCTAAACCCATTAGATTTTTTTCATTGGGGATGCTTAAAATGCTTTAAAGATAAAGTTTACTCCGTGCCAATAAGGCCCCAAGAAGAACTACGGCGGCGCATGTTCGAGGCGGCACGAAACATATCCGAAATTTATTTAAGGAAATTAACTTGAAGTTTTACAAGACGGTGCCAAGGGTGCATACCAGCAGGGGAAAAACAATTCGAACACCTATTCTAAAATAAAATTACTTAAAACATTTGATTAAACTTCAACCTGCAGTTTTTGAACCTTTATCAACTCGATATCCTTAAAAAGGGACATAACCATTTTCCATCTCTTTCTTTAAAGCATTCGGCAAATACTGAATAGGCTTTTTTTTTATTTCTGAATCCAGAATTAGATATCTCAACATAAATCGTTATTTTTACTACAAGTAGCAACGGACTGCAGATTTCCTAGTTTTCACTTATTTTTTATGAGGCTTTCGAAAGATGATAATAATTCCTATTTTATTGCCTGCAAAGGTACATGTGTTATACCATTTTTGAATCTGCATAACATGTTCAATTTTTTGACGTTATTTGCTCATTACTTTTCTAGTAATTTTTTTTCACGACAGGTGGTCAAAGTCGAAATTGATGTGTCGCTGTAAATTTAATTCAAGATTAAACCAGTACTTTTTTGTATTTTACATTGTTTATCGATAAAATACCTATTCTGTTATCTTAATTAACTATTCATGATGCCGTACACATGAAAAAAACTAACTTCGAGACCTTTCCGAGTGCACACTGGCACTAACAATGTTAAAAACGGTCAAAATTCATGAAAAACCTTAATTTGGCAATAACTCGAAAACCGTGCCACTTTTACTGGGGTCATGTTAAGTTGGTTTGGGTCCTCTTGGCCTGGTCTACCTCCAGTGTCACTGTGACGTGTCACTTATGGGACACCCTGTATAATTTCTAAGGATACAGTTTGGCAGCACTGTAGGTAATTCGCTTCTGTTCGCGACTTTGTTAGCATACAATGATGATTTAATTTAAGTGATGGAAACTATCCTTTGTCCACTATCTCCATACTAAATTTGATCTCATACGCGTATAACGGTATAAGCGTGAAGACGTAACAGATAGACAGAGTTACTTTTATGTGCATTTTCATTTTAACTTGCTTGTATTTTAAAGCGTGATTAAAGTCGTGTTTTAGTAACTTTTACAGTCACCTTCCTGACAAAATGTATGGGATTTGACATTGATCGTCGGTTTTGTGACGATTGCTAACCGGCCGTTAATGGTCCACAGTTATGAGAAAATGCGCTTTATGGCTCCTCTTCACGTTGGGCCAACGCCAACGAAGGACGCATTTATACGTTAGAGGGAGCAAGTGATATTGCTATCTCATTCTACCGCATGGCTGCGTCCCTCGTTGGCGTTGGCGTTGGCCCAACGTGAAGAGGAGTCTTTAAATATGTAAAGTAGGGAACTAGGGATTGTTAATCCTCAATAAACTAAAACAGTACACTTTTCCTTCCACAGATGCAGTACTCTTATGCATTCGCAGTCACAAGTGACAAGTGGTCGGGAACATTAACAACTCTGCACCCGATCGCCGCCTTCCCTTGAAAGATTCAATGCGCCAAGAAACAAGCCAGGCCTTCCAGTTCACAATGGGACATCGATTATTTTGCCACCAGTAAAAGTACACTTTGGACATAAATATTGCGAAAGAAATCAGTTTCGAATTGTATCGAACATTAACTTTATTTTTCGTGCAAAGCCGATTTGTGTTATTCAAAAGTACAAAACCAAAATACTGTTAAGTAAAGGATACACTAAAAATATTGGTTGTTCAGAAATTTAAATATCTTGTAAATGAGGTTACAGCGAGGAAATGCCGTAAGCATCCTTGGTACCATTGCAACAAGGATGCTTGTTGCATTGTTTTCTATTTATATATTTCTAAGGCCTATTTTAGATTTAAGCTACTTATTAATTTCTTTTAGTAATACCACTGTATATCTTGTTTGTAAATAAATGATTTTTTAGCAAAAAAAAAATGTTCTACACATCGCTTACGTAAATAAAAAGGTAGGTACTTACAAAATGTATCTAAGATACTATAAAATTGATGAGCGTTAATGCAGTAATAGAATTATGAGGCACTTTTTTTCTGACCATTATTGTGCGTGAGAATAGTGAATAACTAGGTTCATATTAATCACATTACATCAACGACGTGTGTAACTATGAAGCTATCGTTGAACTATTAATACTTATGTACAATGCAACTACCCAAATCTTCTAATAGGCTTAGCGAGATTACATTTCGCCAATCCGTTTAAATCAGCAACCGTTTTCTGACTAACTAGGCATGTAGGGTTGCCACTTATGGTATAATTAAGTAATACACATTGAGTTATAATAATGTTAAAAACGTATAAAATGTCATGTATTTATATCCAATTAAATAAGTTTATTTTAATTTACCCTAAATATATTTTCTGGATATCTTGTACAAAATAAATACTAGCTCTTGTAGTAGGTAAGTAAACTTTGTAAATATAAATATATACTCAGTTCTAGTCTATTTAAAAAAATATACCCATCAAGGGTTACTTTCGTTACATTAAATGCGCATAATGTAACATTTATGTGACTAGTGAATAGAATCAGGCGTTACTTTGCGGAAATCCATATTAATTCAAACTAAAATATTACTTTGCTAATCCACGAAAACAGACCATTCTAGTCAGGTCATTCCGTTGCCGGGCGTCATACCGTCAACAACTCCTGAGGTTGCCTCGTAGAGAGGCGAAACACGTGTCGAGTATTTTTCTTTTGGTGGTGGTTTGTTATATTTATTTGTGCGGTGGGAGGGTGGGAATATTAATTGCATGTAAAAATACGCAAGTAAGTATAACGGGTTAGCACTGATTGACTAGCACGTTATCTTTTCGCGGATTAGCATTTGAATTTATGTGACTATGGATAATTAACATCTCTCGATCAGTCTTCAAAATGATATTAAAAAAATTTTATTCTTCCTTGAATCAACTTACTTGATGTCCCTATCAAACATCAAGCGTTGCGTTGCTCAAGACGAGACCTCGCCTCGGAAAGACCTTTCATAGACCGTTTACTATTAGAGGGAATAAAAAAAATGTGATCAGGTAATTCTGAGAAAAGCGCTTAGGTACAATAAATATATATTTTTAATCTTAATTAATGAAGTGGGAAAATTAATCTTTGTTAAATAGTTAAATTCAGTATATTTAATACTAATATCAGTTATTATGGTTACCTTTTTTAATATTGGTGAAATCAAGATTATTGTTGAAAATAAATAAATAACAACCCTAACCACAGGCACTGATTGATGAATCTCTTGAGTCTTGACATTCAAGACAATGCGCATAAAACATCAATACATCGATCTCGATGACCTTACCGAGTTAAGATTGTGAATAGATCACAGCAGTTTGACGATGGTTTCAAATGCTGCAATCACTTTTAAAATCTCATAATATTAATGAACCGCTCAATTGAAATTTACACACTTAATGCATTTAGGCGGGATGACCTAGACACCTTTCTCAGTAACTGGCCAGAGCAGGCGCTAAGTCGGGAGTCAAGGAAGACAAGGGGAGAGGCCTTTGCCCAGCAGTGGGACACCTTAATAAGCTAGCTGAATCTTGACGTGAATAAGGCCAATGGACCAGACGGTATACCTGCACGTGTACTAAAGCAGTGTGCGCCTGAGTTTTCTCCTGTACTGACACGCCTGTACCGCCTCTCTCTCCAAACAAGAACGGTGCCGAAATCCTGGAAGCTTGCAAACGTGCAGCCAGTACCCAAGAAGGGTAGTCGTGCTGATCCCTGCAATTACCGACCAATCGCCATTACCTCCATGCTCTGTAAAGTCATGGAAAGGGTACTTAACGGCAAACTGCTGGCATACCTCGAAGCAAATGATCTGCTCAGTGACCGTCAATATGGCTTTCGCCGAGGTCGGTCTACTGGGGATCTTTTAGCGTATGTCTCGCACTGCTGCGGCGAGGCCATCGAGAGGAACGGTGAAGCGCTTGCTGTTTCACTGGACATCTCGAAGGCCTTTGACAGGGTTTGGCACGCAAGTCTCCTTAGCAAGCTTCCTGCTTACGGCATCCCTGCTGATTTTTGTAGCTGGCTATCTGATTTCTTGAGTGAACGGTCGATCAGAGTAGTTATTGATGGCTGCTCTTCGGACCTCATGGCCATTGACGCCGGTGTTCCTCAGGGGTCTGTTCTCTCCGCAACCCTTTTCCTGCTCCACATTAACGACATGCTGCAACCCAGCATTGTAGGTTATGCAGATGACAGTACGGTTGTTGAGAGATATTTGGCTAGTGCAAGGGACAGCAGGGAGGATATACGTTCACAGAGAGAGGCCATGGTTGAGCGAATGAACTTGACCCTTAGTCTCGTTTCCCAGTGGGGTGATGACAATCTGGTCACGTTCAATGCCTCCAAAACGCAGGCGTGTCTATTTTCCGCAAAACGGAGTCCATTCGACCTGACTCCTTCTTTCCGGGGTGCATCTGTACCTATTACCGACAGCCTGGAACTCCTCGGCATGGAGCTGAGTTCAGTCCTCGGCTTCGGCAGCTTCATTGAGTCTAAAGCACAAACTGCGGCCAGAAAGCTGGGCGTCCTAAATAAGGTGAAGCGATACTTCACACCTGGACAGCTTCTAACACTTTACAAAGCTCAAGTCCGGTCGTGTATGGAGTATTGCAGCCACCTGTGGGATGGCTCAGCTAAATACCAACTCGCCGCTTTGGACTCAGTGGAGCGCAGAGCCAGGAGGATGATTGGCGACAAGAAGCTAACGGCTAAGCTTCAGACTTTGGCCCATCGGCGGAAAGTCGCCAGGCTGTCGGTATTCTACAGGTTGCACTTCGGGGAGTGTGCCCAAGAGCTACACGAGCTCATTCCACCGTCCCCATTCTACCATCGGACTTTTAGACGCACGGCCGGTTTCCATCCTTACTTGGTAGATATTCCGCCAATTCGCACTAAGCGCTTTGCTTCTACTTTCCTTATGCGCACTGCCAAGGAATGGAATTCCTTGCCGGCGTCTATATTTCCGTGCTTTTATAACCCGGCAACCTTCAAATCAAGAGTAAACAGGCATCTTCTGGGCGAGCTCGCTCCATCGTAGGCCACGTCTACGCCTCGGCTAGTCTGTGGCCATGAGTAAACCCATGCATAATATATAAAAAAAAAAAAAAAATATTTTACTGCGTAATCTAAGGAACAAATTTCTAAAAAAAAATCTTAATTTGGAGCGGTGGTGGCCGAGTGGATATGACTTCCGACTTTCAATCCGGAGGCCGCGGGTTCAAAACCTGGCCCGTCACAATAAGGTTTTCAGAACTTATGTAGGTACCTACGAAATATCATTCGATATTTACCACTAGCTTTTCGGTGAAGGAAAACATCGTGAGGAAACCTGCATACATCTGCGAAGAAATTCAACGGTGTATGTGAAGTCCCTAATCACGCACATGAGAGGAGGCCTGTGCTCAACAGTGGGACATATACAGGGTGTCCCAGAATTCGACGTCAAGCCGTAAACGGATGATAGACCAAGTCATAACAGTTATCATAAAAATAGAAAAAAAATCCAACTCATGTTCTTTAAAAATTATGGTCACTTTAAAAATTCACTAAAAATCCACACCCTGTAATTATTCAAGATTACACAATAATAAAAAAATTAGAATAAATTATGGAATTTGTAGTAACAAGAGTTAAAGAACCATTACAGGGTGTGGATTTTTTAGTGAATTTTTAAGGTGACCATAATTTTTAAAAAACATGAGTTGGTTTTTTTTTTGTATTTTTATGATAACTGTTATGACTTGGTCTATCATCCGTTTACGGCTTGACGTCGATTTCTGGGACATCCTGTATATGCTTATTATTTATTTTTTACTCGTATTAAGCTAATTAGAAAAGCATTCTGTACCTAGGTACAATTGTGTACCGTACCAAACTTGCTCATTTGCCAATACAAAGCGTCATACTCATAAATTATTAAACTTAAAGTCGTAATCTTCCAAAGACAGTACAGGATTTTCAGATAGCCGTTTTAGTGTAACAAAGTATCTAGCAAGTGAGGTAAGGCAATCAATTAACACCTACTTGTTTTACGAGTGCCTTAGAAGGCGATCTTAACAAGCTACAATTTAGTGATTTAGAATCGCTTGATTTGTGGTGTCTAGTTTCATTACGATTTATGAGATTATAGGTAGATTATCTTACATACTATCCGTATCCGCAATTTGTTTAATATTTGGTTAGATAATTTAGATCGATTTTGTAATAATTTATAGGTAGCTGTATATAATCGTACATCTGTATATATAATACCTACGCCATGCTGTATTCAACACATTGGACATTTGTTTATTGGTATGATATGTATTTTTCAACACAAATGGAAATTAAAGTTATTTAAGGTAAGGCGGGGTAAGACTATCACCGGAGTAAGACTATCACTTGTATGGAATCCTCATACTGTTAGTCTTGCCCCGAGCAAAATAAACTATGTTGGTCTTACTCCACCTTACTTTAATCTGTTGTGTTCCAATTATAACATAGATGGCTCACGACACCAAACAAAAGATACTTATAATTTGCATCCCGTCCGTTTAAGTTTTATGCAAAATAAAGTACAAACTTTCTGAATACTCGCAATCCTTTTACGTGCAAATGCACTGAATTCAAAAGATAGATAATGAATACCAGAGGCACTTAACTCCACAGCTAATATTGTTGATAAAGTATACACAAGCACTTGTAGCATGATACTACAGCGTCGAGTTGCTCGTTGTGTAGATACTGGCGTACCGTGTTATTCAAGCTTTCATTATTTGAATTAGTAAATTTTACTTCAGATTTAACTACGAATATTTCCTGGTAACATGAACATATAATCCTACATAAGTGGAAGGCGTAGTTAGAATTAGTTAAATTCCATTTTAACATTAATGATCCAAAGAATATATGAATGACTTTTATTTTTTAAGGTTTAGGCTCTTTGAATCCAAAGCGAATTTTAATGCAGTAGCTGCATAAATATTTATTCAATAAAAGGGAAACAAAGCAAAGGAAACATTGTCACCAAAATATGATTCCAAATAAACCGTCGATTCTAATAAAATTTTGATGGAATGCCTGGCAATACGTACTGTAGAACATAAAATACTACCACCACAGAATGCCACGAGCGAGAACTTATTGACACATGTTATTTTCAGTGATGCGATCATAAAACGCGACAATCCTATCTTGCTTGGATGTATTTTAGCTAAAATAATAGTCTTTCCAAAAATTGAACACATTTTAGAATAATAGAAGGCCTCCAGACACTCGACGTTGATCGATCTGTGGCAGGCGTTATCTGGGTGAATTTTCTACATTTTTATGGCCTCTAGTTAGAAGAAGGATCGGGCGTTGGGCGGAAACTAACTATTCAAGAAATTATCAAACCCGAATCTAGAGGTTTTATGTCAGCAATATATTACTGTCGCCGCTGACACATGGGCCACATTCTAGATAATACGACGAGATTTTATAAATATTACCATAATTAACCGTGATACTGATCGGCATCCGTTTACTCATTCCTTCATCTTGTAGGTCTTGTGTTGAAATGTTATGGAATAAACTCTCAACTGTATTATTTGTCTGAGTCAAAGGAAGCCCGTAATTTTCATGTTGTTAAAACAAACATGATCCTAATATACATAAGAAATATCTCATCGACAGAATGTTTACAACAACCACACGGTGGAAGATTAACCGTATCTTCCTAAATAATGCAAACAAATTACACGCCTTTCGAGACTTCATAACTCCATTTAATTGAAGCACAAACATTCGCAAATTGGAGACTGCAAAAGCATAAATCAATCGTATAAAAACCGCGAAATTCGAATCGTAATTCTCTCCACTTATGGTGTGTTGTCAGACTTATAAACGCGTCGTAAGCCGAACTGCCTATTTGTTTGAATCGGAAGGCTTGATATAAATATGGTCTAAATTGCAGCGATACATCGTTTAATTTTTCAGTGCTAAAGTTAAATCGTCCAGTGAACATTTATCGATGGGCAGCGCTGCGCGGGTGCCGCTCGTTAGTGGCTTGCTTTTTTAAATGCGTGCGTTTTACAGTCGCACGTGCTTGCCCGGTCTTTTCAACTCGCAATGGAAAATACAACGCTCATTGCAACTGGGGTCTACAATCGACTTTGTAAAACGAATTTATACTGTTTTTTTTAACTTGTATTTAGTAAATACAGTACAAATAAACACGAAAGTACTTTACTTATCTATATGCTTAGTCAGGCGGTAAATGGTCTCAGTATTACGACCAATGGAAGGCTTTTGTGTATGTCTCGGGGCTGTTATCTGTCTAAAACGTTGCAAGCTCAAGAGATAAGTCTCTACTAAACCTCAGTCTATCTGTCCTATAATTTTCTCGTTTCAACCAAAAGCGCTTTATAACCAGACAAAACAGGCAAGCCGTGTATTCGCCCTTGGCCAAATGGTATCTCGTTTGCGGCAACACGATTGCAAATCTTAAATACTTTCAGGCACATTCAAACGCGTTTGATAGCGAGCGTTAGATGAGCATTAAACACACAGTATACTACGTGTTGAAAGAAACCCGGGAGAGCCTCGAGGCATCTCAAACTAGCGTGCCTTCTGCGTTCGCTACACCACTCATTACCATTTTATCCGTTCGACTTCAAAATACTGTTATTATAACCCGGTAAGGGCGCGCAATGATCGCTCTGGCGTCGAGATGTGATTATTGCGTCGACTTTTTTGTTATATTTTAAGATCGAGTAGTGTTGACCGAACGTTTCGATGAGATAAACCTAAGAAGGATTACGACTGTCATTACCTGGCCCCAATTACACATCGGTGACAGGTGCGGCGAATTGTAAAATCACTGTTGCTGACGTCACAGGCATCCGTGGGCTACGATTACCACTTACCATCGGGCGGGCCGTATTCCTGTTTGCCACCATCATTGTATTATTTAAAAAAACTTTATTATATCGGAAAAAAACAGATATTTCTCCTGCGAAGTTTCCGACAATTGTCAAAGATTTAGAAGAATTGTAGGTAATTCTTGACAGGTAATGAGTTATATGTCGGAATTTCGTGACAATTGTAGTGTTTCTTGTGACAATTGTCATAAACTTAGCAAAAGAAATATCTGTTTTTTTCCGATATCATAAAGTTTTTTTTAATAATACAATGATGGTGGCATACAGGAATACGGCCCGCCCGATGGTAAGCGGTAACCGTAGCCCATGGATGCCTGTGACGTCAGCAACAGTGATTTTACAATTCGTCGCACCTGTCACGTTGGTGAAACAGGGGCCTGATGTAATTTAGAACGTGAGAGTGATAGACAGTTTATTCTTTAGATTATATTATACTGCTTATATGTCGCCACAAATACGTCATTATTATAAAGTTTGAATAATACACATTTTGTACCTATTGTATTTATTTAGAGTTTACATTTAGATCTTTTTTTTATTATAAGAATATGTTCAAAGTTAGCAAAAAATAATAACGTGTAATAAAGGGGCTTAGCTGTCGCTGGTTAATACTAAAAATCATGTAATATAGTTATTTGGTTTTCAAGGGGGCAAAGTTGTTGTTTAACCCCTCTGTGATATCCGAGCAAGCGCAAGATTCCAAAATTGTGCCAAGTATTTCATCACGCCTACGCACGCGCACAAAATAATAACTGTAAAACATTACAAATCAGAGTCAGCTGAAAGTTATTAAATATTTATCATTCAAAAACATTACTTAAAAGTCAATTCTATCAGCCAACATGAGAAACCACCAAAATTGGCATCAGTTTAGTTGGCACCACATGTGGCTAAAAAGCAAATTTCTTATCAGTTTTTGAAGTAAGTAGGTACGAAGAAAGCCTTTACGAGTTGGTGTGGTGAAAAAATATTAATATCTATAATGTTAATATCCAGAGAGGAAAATGGGGTATAGGTTTGAATGACAATAATCTTGATGCAAATATATTGCCTTGAATTCTAAAATTGTCGGAATCGAATTTTGTTTGACATCTAAAAATAATTAAATGAATCACTAACAGTTAATGCACTCATAATGATTTCGCTTTATTGCCGAAGCTATTATACAGATTAGGTTCAGGCAATTATTCATTTTAATAACGATATTCACTTAGACTTAGGAGCACTAAAGAATCTACTTTGAAAAGATATATTGTAGGAAAATGTCACCAGAGCCGGTTTTCGCATAGCACAGGCAAAATAGTGGTAGTTCATTAAGATATATGTGGTCATTACGTAGACATTTCTACAGTTACAGTATTACACTAATGGCAACATTGCTATAAGTTATTGGCCTGCGTTATTGGTGAGTGTACATTACATGTTAACTTTTAGTGCATTTCTGTAATGAGCGTGTAATTCGATGTTGTTTTATAGATCGGTGAGATAAAGAGCCACTATAGGATTACGCTATGTTTAATTTATTTACGACTATAATACGTAGAAGACTGGAACAATAGATATTTAAAAAATACACAAAGGTATTGTGAACTTTTGAACGGTAAAACTTCAACTTGTTTTATATTTGATATTTTTCTATATCCTACATAATTTGGGGGCACCAAACTACGCCATGGAAAGCTATTCCATGAATATAAATAAATACTTGTTTCTATTATTTAAAAAGTTAGTTTTGGCTAGTATGAAATTTAATTATAATATATATTTTCTTCAGAGTAATCCGTCTTCAACTCTTGACAATATTAAAACCATCAATCAATACCTCGATTTCTTCATAAACTTATTTTCTAATAATCTCACTCCAAATCGACTTTATATTTCATTAAATTGTGCATAAAAAACCACTGAATTTACACGACCTCTAGTAAGTGTACAAACTTGTCATTATATTTAATGATCGTTCTTTCATTACTTTTTGAATAAAGATGAAAAAATGTCTGCTGAATTTATCTTCATTTGCTGTTTCAAAGACTCCAGACAAAAGTCGCCGAGGGTCAAGGTTCAAGTTAGGGTAACTAAACGTTTCTTGTGGCTCCCAGCCAAAACCCTAAGTCTGGGCAGCCCGCCAGGTAATGGAATTTTTTTGACAGCGCTCCTCGTATATTGCCTATTTCAAAACGAATAAGTAAAATAATGAGGCAATATTGAAAAGGTTCTACTTATTTGTTGAATGTGAAGTGTTTGTATTACTTATACATGTGTAATGTTACAGTACTGTACGGTATCGGTAAAACCTAAGATTTACCAACTGAACGAAATATTTCGTTGTCGTCAGTCATTTCTAACATGTCGAACATGTCACATACTTTATACTATTACTCACCCATTTGTTTCATTGACCAAAAATACTTACTTGACACAAGGGGACTGCTAAATTTTGAGCCGATGAGGGCTCTCAGTCACTCGCAGATCAGCAGTATCATCACTCCTGTAAAATTTGATAATTTTGAAACATATAATAGTAAATATTCTCAGGCATAAAACTCGCACACAAGTTTAAAATGACATTTTAACTCACATTACAAAATATTAGCACCGTGGACCCTTGAGCAGACTCGCAATGTCTGCAACGAGCATCTTCTGTCAATTTTCTTATACTCGTAACATCTGTTTCCATTCTCTTAACATATAATCTTAATCCTTTTCAAAATAAGGTTATCTTTTCAACGAAGTAAATGGAAATTTCTTCTGCTAGTGTATAAAATGGAAAGAACCGGGTGCCACTTGAGATTTCGCGCTGCGTTACTGCAACATATTCTAAAAGGATTTTCTAGATTTAGGAAATTTTATCTTTGCACTGGTAAATCATATGAGAGTTAAATTGAAGTAATGTTGTGAAACACGCGTGCGGGTAAATTTGCCGATAACACTTTGAGTTTATTATTATTAAATTTCTCGCCTCGAGAATTCTTTTTCAGATTATGTGACTAAAATATAAAAATACCTTTCATGATATTATAGACATTTCTACAGTTATATATTATATGTTATATATTATAGTACAAAAATTTTACTTGAGGGTGGTTTAAATACTCACAACTCACTTCACGCAATCAAGATTGCAAAGCTTTGCATGTGCTTTGTATTCATAACGTCTGCCTTAAAATTCTGACTCCTCACTCAACCGATAGATCTTATATTCCAGATCAACGGTTCATTCAGTTCACTTCATCTCGTTTCCACCAGATGAAATCCTTCAAAGTATCCATCACCGTAAAATTCATTTAGATTACGGGCAAGTCTAAGTTTCGCATGGTTGAGCCCGACCACTTTCAACTACGTGTTCGCGAGATAACCAGCATATGCTTTTAACTCTGATAAGAAAATCTGTGAAAAGGTGTTATGGGAAGAGAATTTATAAGTGACAAGCTGCGATAGATTGGTCTTTGAGGTTTTATGATGTATATGTATTAAAAAAAATTATGATATGATGATGATGTATATCAAAATATTTTTTTACAGCTGATGTTGATGTTGAAAATGGTCATTAATGACTTCAATAATGTTTTTTTTTTGATATTTTACTAAATACATATATATTACAACATCCGACATTTTGTGAAAATCAATTCGCGATAGACTCGTTTATAAATATTTATATTTAACTGAATTTAAGGATAAGGACAATTTGATTAGGCAAATTAATTAAAAACTATACCGCTGCGTATATTTTGAATTATAAAAAAAAGACTTCAACTTTCTGGTTTAGCCCACTGGTTGACTGGTACAGAATGCCTTACGGCATTAATTCCGCCATATGTAAGTAAATAAGTAAATAAAAAAGTTGAACAGGTGCACTGCCAAACATTTAAAGTAATTTTTAATTATTTATTTATTATCCAATACATACGTACCAAGTAGTAATAACTAGGTAATAATTTTAACGTTCACACAACCACATATGATATTTCAAAGCAACAGAAATTTCATTCGATATCAAAAAGTGACGTAGGCGGATCGAAATTACATAAATCATTTTCACAGAAACTCCATAAGTAATTGTAATAAGGGTATTTGATACACCCGCGCCAAATGTAGCCTTCATTCTTGATTGACCGTATGCCACATATCTCATCGACGTTGCAGTACTGGCTTGGCAGAACCCGACTGAAAATAAATGTAAACTATGATATACTTGGTCAAGCAGATCTTGTCAGTAGAAAAAGGCGGCAAATTTGAAAAATGCAGGCGCGAAGGGATATCGTCTCATAGAAAATTTGAATTTCGCGCCTTTTTTTACTGACACGATTTGCTTGACCAGCTATAAATATTAATTACAACTTAGCAAAGTACCAATCTTAATTCTCCAAAAAAACGCGATGAGAGAGAGAGAGAGAGATGAGAATATGATATTTCTAAGGTCAATGTGGAGAAGACCAACTAGGGTAATTCGGCAGTAACTGGCCTAACATTGGCCACACGAAAATAAATTCTATTCACCTTGAAATAGAATTCATTTTAGTAGTAGAAGGCTGGCCAGTTATTGAATACCTTATAATGAAATGAATTCTTTTTATAGGTGAATAGAATTCATTTTTAGTTTAGGGTGGCCATTACTAACAGTGGCGAATTACGCTACAAGCTATTTAATCTCCTCTCCTTTAAAAAGTGGTTGGTTGACGTAGGTACCTATATAATATACATTATTATACTAGCGACCCGCCCCGGCTTCGCACGGGTTAACAAATTACACACTTAAACCTTCCTCAAGAATCACTCTTTTGATAGGTGAGAACCGCATGAAAATCCGTTCAGTGATATTTGAGTTTATCGCGAACAAACACACAAACATACAAACAGCCAGACGCGACGGGGGACATTGTTTTATATGGTGTAGTGATTATAATTATATGTACCTATATATGTACTTAGGGCATACTGAAAATTCCTGGAACTGGGTACTTAGAAAAAGTACTGCAGTGTTAAATGAGACCCCATGCTTAGAAACTTGTTTGCAGGGGGGTCACTTAACCCTACAATTTACTGTTGTTCTTCTTGCTTATACTTATAATGACTGGCTGTTAATGAAAAAATTAAAACAGAAAACTTACTATTTCCCTTCGAGACAGTTAATATCCGGTATCTCATGAACCGTTTGATTAACTTCACATCGTATACAAGCCATCTGGTTATACACGGAATGTCTTAATCTTCTCCCATGACTTATCTCCAGAATGTTATTCTTCCATTCGGTCTTATTTGTGAAGATGATCGGTAAATCATGTATCGGTATTGAGTTGCAGAGGTTGCAAGAACACACGTACGTTGTGTGATTCATTAGACGATTGAAACAGCCGCGGACCACTATGCCGAAAGGTGTTTGCATCGTATAGCATTTATCAGCGCCATCATTGCACCGTTGCAATGGAAGTCTGTGAAAGGAAACTCTTCTAACTAAGTACATATACGAATAATTGTGTCGCTTAACTTCAAACTCGGGTAAATCCATTCGACCCTCTCGCACCCTTTATCTACCATATTCTCAATAACAATCGGACAGATGGATTTACCCGAGTTTGAAGATAACAGACTCAATTGGACACGACGTGTTTGTAAAGCTCGTAGTATTTTGTCCATACGTTCCATGTTTAAATTTTAACTTTTAAAACAGAAACGATTTAGCAACTATGTGGTGCAACTTCAAAAATTAGATCACATTTTTTTAATTAGTAAGCTTTACGACTGAACTGTCTGCTCGGTCAAGGGCACAGAGTATCTCAGATCTACATCAGCATCACGATCAAATTTAAGTGTTTTATGTTGAATTCTGAAAATTATAAGCTAACAATCATTTAATTACTTTATACGATTACTAATATATAGTATTAAATCATCCTGACTTTCATGCTTAAATTATTATAAACTCACACAGTAATTCTGCAAGTAGGCCTCAGAGACCACTATCGAACAATCAACATAGCTGTACCTATAGTCTTCACGATCGAAACATCAAGTTAAGACATGTGTTTCTTAATCAAACAGCACCATGGCTACGAAATTCTATAAAATCTAGTGTTTCTATGTATGTAAGTACTGTTTCAGTACATAATAAACCCCGAACCAGTAGGACTCATTTAGACAATGCGAGAACTCGCATGCCAGTTCATTACATTGCGGGTTTTGATCGGTCGGTTGAATTGGACGTAACCAACAGTCCGCAATGTAACTAAAATCGCACGCGAGTTCACGCGCCGTCTAAATCAGCCAGTTTTTTCGTTGCCGAAATAAAATTTACTCACAATTTGTTTCCCGGATTATTGCAATCCCTGCTATTAACATTATCACAAGTTATGCAAGATAATTTTTTCAAATGTTGATCCATCAAGTCAATTTCTTCTTCACCTTCGATAGCGAGTGGCCCAAGGCTTGTCTCGTCTTCCAGAAGCTGATCTTGTTCTTTAGATTTACGTGTTGATATTGATTTTTGTTTAAAATACTTTTTCTTTTGTCTTTGTGTAGCCGTTGACGACAAAGACGTTGTTTCTACATTAGTTAGTGTAGTTCTTTGTAGTAACTTATATTTCTTTATAATATCAGGATCGGTAATTTTAAAAGTATAATATTTAGAAGAAGGTAATGTACTGTTTTCAAACATTGCAAGAATTTTGTTTTCTTTTTTTGTAATGTGTCTAAATCTTTGTATCAACTCCTTTGCTGGGGATTTTGTTAGAGCAAATTCATTATTTTTTCCAGGTATTTCATATGAGTTTACCTCATTACTCGTATTAGCTCCATCGGGTTCAAATATTTCTTTAATATGGCCAAAAAAATCCGAAACCAAATCACTTTGCGTGTCTTCAACAATTGTTTGTAATGTAGTGTTGTCATCGTTGTTTGTCATTGCATAAGCTAAAATAATGTCGTCGTTTACATTTGAAATTGTTGTATTGCAATCCGCGCATATTATTAAAATAAAAATATTCAAAATTGTATAACGAGTGATTATTTTCGACATGACACTCAACTCTGACAAGAATTAAACTTGACATTCTTGATTGTCAAAGTAAATATTTCAAAGAGTATTCACATACAGGTTTATTAAAGGAACAACAAATAGTATTTCGTTCACTTTACGTCCTGTGTTAGATCCTATTAAAAAATCTGAGAGTTCTAAAATCAAGTGCGTCCTGTTCCTTGGTTTTGTAAATTGAAATGCTGCATCAGTATTCCAATAGTTATTGTCGTTACAGTAGCTTTGGTTGCAAAATGTGAATAAAGAGTTGTAGGCTGGTTTGTTAGCACATCCACGACTTATTGACCCTTTAGTCTTGTCTATATGAGTATAACACATTTGTCCTTCGTCGCAAATTGTATATTCTACACTAAAAAATAACGTACATATTTAAAAACTTGTTAGGTACATTGAACACTTAGGTAATTAATGTGGTTTTTAAATTATTTCACAGAGTTAAAGTCGTTGGTGGACATAGAAGGCAACAAAGTGCAATAAGGGGCCCACTGATTGACAGTCCACCGGACGGTATCGGCCTAGCTGTCAGATGTTCGGAACTGTCAAAATTTTGTTCTAACCGACCGGCGGCCGGTTAATCAGTGGGCCCCATTAAAGGCATAAACCACTCAATGTAGGACAATGTGTACTTATTTATGTAACAGTCACGAGTGGTACTGTAGAGTAAGTTGAAAGTTCTAAACATTGGTGGGGATGAACAGTGTTTCGTCTAGAACAAGCTAGGTGGACAAAATTATTTTGTAATGTTTTTGGGTAGTATTATGGTTAATATTATTCAATTAAATATAATTTATTAAATTTTCTAAAATACCATGAAAAAAAGTAAAAAAATTAAAATAAAATATATATTTAAATTAATTATATATTTTTTACAAATAATTGATTAACCCAATAATAAACAAAATTTTACAGTTCATAATATACATTATTTTTTAAATTATTTACTTAAAAATATACAAAAAAATAAAAATATATATAAAAAATTAATTAAAACTTAACTTATTATTAATAATAAATTATTTTAAATCTGTTAATGATTAATAACCTAATAATCTGTTCTAACTCATGTATTATATCAGAATAGTAATTGTTTTCCTTGTTTTGCGTAAGTTTTTTGAAGTTCTTCTGAAGGATATAACACGCATGTACCTATTGCATTGGGCAAATAATGATATGATGGATATTTATGATGATCAGCATTCATTGACCACTTTTTAGTCTGCTTGTAAGTTTGTACATTTCGATTTTGACTCAATATAATATGCTAATGCCTCATTAACACTTAGCTGCCTAGAATTCATTGAAGTTCCTACTGTTGTCGTAAGAACAAGACTACGTTGGCTTATGTGGATTTTCTCTTATATTTTTTAACATTTTTGCCGTGTTCTATTTCCTGCCGATGACGAATCAATCGGGATTTAAGCAGCAGTTAAAACACTACGTAATTGTACCAGATTATTAATTCAGCGTTTTTTCGTTTTGAAAGAGGAAATTTTGAAGTTTAATTTGGGTCTTCCTGCAGGATTAACATTTTCAGACGACGTTGATGTACTTGATCTCGTTATGCACACTCGTAATTCTATATTTTGGCCATCCAGACCCCTTTTAAACTTTTCCACAAATTGCTTCTTTAATCTTAACGCACTATTCCACTTGGTATTCAGTTTTGATGAATAACTGGTTTAAATATTTTTCAACCGTCTCTCAGACTCTTTCGTGAAATCTCGTAACTCATATTTTGCCAATATAAACTGATAAAGGTGGGAATTTCCGTCTTTTTTCCCGTTATTTGTCCATTCTTCAAAAACCCCTTCCTTGAAATAGAGAAAACGTGTTCTGCAAAAAAAAAGAAAAAAAAATGTTGTGAAAATTTGTGAAAAATGAAATATACACCATCATAAAGAAGGATAATGGTAGTACATTATATGTAAAATCTAGACTGTTGTCAAGTGTTGTCAAGTATTTGCCAGTCTATCAAAGTTCGAAAACTAAGAAAAAATTCAACATTTTTAAAGTACATTTTTAATGCTACATATATTGCACTATTACGAGAGATATGAATATATTTAAATGAAAAATATAAAGTGCTTACCTTCAGCTATAAGATCTATTACTACAACTTTCCACAATATAATGTTTTACTTGAAAGAGATGTTGTTGAACGCATCACAGAATTGCAACTGATTTAATTGTGCGATTGCACTTTCCTCGTTAGCTGACTTCGGCGCCCTATAACTCATAAAATTAGAAAGTTAGGCATGATCTATTCATGGGTTTGGGGGTTTAAGAATGTTATTTATCTAATCTAATTACCCATTAGTGGAAATTTGATAATGAATTTTGTCCACCTAGCTTGTTCTAGACGGAACACTGTGGGATGGGGGTAGCGACAATGGAAAAACTTGCCCTATTATGGATCGATCGATCAATGCAAAACTAATAAAAGTATCAAATAAAATAAGTCTTAAAAAACGGCTAAAAATTATAGTTATGAAAATATTGCGGAAGTAAGAAAACAGTATAAAACTTCAATAGTCATATGAGTCATATCCTCTAGCCGTCCAGAGGTCTCACGTTCCATTCTAATTTGAATCTTTATTCTGACAAATCAAAATAGCATTTGTATTGGCAAGTTGCGATGTCTGAGTGGCTAGAGGATATGCAGTCAAAGGATTTCATTTTTGTAGCATTTGGTAACTTCACAGTGACAATTAATATGAAAGTCGATGTGGACCTCATACTAATGTCACTGTGACAAGCTACTGAAATCAAATTCCTTCGTCGTAAATGTTTAATTGAAAAACCGGGCAAGTGCGAGTCGGACTCGCGCACGAAGGGTTCCGTACCATAATGCAAAAAAAAACAAAAAAGAGCAAAAAGAAAACGGTCACCCATCCAAGTACTGACCCCTCCCGACGTTGCTTAACTTTGGTCAAAAATCACGTTTGTTGTATGGGAGCCCCATTTAAATCTTTATTTTATTCTGTTTTTAGTATTTGTTGTTATAGCCGCAACAGAAATACATCATCTGTGAAAATTTCAACTGTCTAGCTATCACGGTTCGTGAGATACAGCCTGGTGACAGACGGACGGACGGACGGACGGACAGCGAAGTCTTAGTAATAGGGTCCCGTTTTACCCTTTGGGTACGGAACCCTAAAAACGTGTTTCCTCTTAACCCCTCGAACGCTAGTGTCAAAAATTTGCTACTGATTTAATAACCTTTCAACTGTTTATTACAGTCCAAATTGTGTGGGACGGATACGGGACAAGGCAGTTGAGGGGTTAATACTTACCTGGTACCGTCCAAGCAAGTTTGATAGTATCCAGCACCAGTCGTGTTGCAATATTTACACGCTGGAATAACACCTACAAATGAATGATATATGTTAATAGGGCTCCATAAATACTGCCGTACTCAAACTTATAGATATTCACAAGAGACGACACGTACTAGATCCATTCTAGATACGATATAGTTTACATATCAACTAGTTCTCTTTTGCAGCGCAATTCGGGCAACCAATGTCACTTTTACGTTAGATAGAGTAAGATATCTATTAGATGTGAATTGGATCTCTAAGTCGTATCCTGTGGAAATCGTTCAAAAGTATCTACGAATCGCGCAAATGTCAAATTTGACAGGTTAGATCTTAAACATATCGTTATCGTATCTTGGTGATATCTAATAGATGTCTATTTCAAAATCCGAATCGGGCCCATAAGCTGTTACTTAATTGTTTGTAACCACTGAAATAAATAATTAAAACGGTTAAACAAACTTTTCTTAGTTGATTGTACATATAACAATAATTCATAACTTTTGTGTTTTGAGTACATTTTAAACAAATATAATAATATCTCCACAGTAAGCGGTACAGAGCGACGGGCCCAGAGAGCCCAGAGGGACAACCCCTACAAGTGGGAATAAACACCTACAAGGGAGTATTCAAGTTCGCCAAGTTTCACTAGAGCGCCCTACCGCGAACTACTAAAAACGTCTTCGTTATCTACCTCTCTATTGCTCTTGCATATACGAGCGATAGGGAGGCGGATAAAGGAATTTCGTTTTCGCGGTAGGGCCTCAGAACCCTAAAAATGAAGAGTACCTGGCAAGTTTGGTTGTTGCAGTCTTCTGTTGTCAAATGCCCAATCCTTCATATCTTCATACACGAAGTACTCGCGCTTTTCACCAGGTTTATCGTTACATAGGGTGCATTTGCAATAAAATGTTACATTGAGTTTAAAAGGATCATGACAACCTCGCTTTATATAAAGAGGATGGAGTTCTATAAAACATTCTTGAAGATTCCGAGTGCCGTATTCCATACCGCATTCGACCGTCGATACACTGAAAGGAAACAAAATGTTTTAATTAATAACGCAGACTTTATACTGTATTAGACGCATGGTACTTTGTGTGTCATTCTCGTTGGTGCATGTACATATAATATCTCAGTAGCGCTCCCATTTCATGCGTTCAACTTTTAAGATGTTTCTTAATACTCCTAAGTCACCTGCAAATCCTGCAATGAAGGCCGCAAAAATATCTGACACGATCGTATTTGTAAGAGCCATAAGAGCGTGTAACATATTTTTGCGGCCTTCGAAGAGTAACAAATTATTGCAGGTGACTGTACAGTGTACAGTCAAAATGCTTAATTTATAATTTTGGACACGAAATTTTACGCGTTTACGGTTCATACTATGGTCCGTGATAATTTAATATTAATTGTTTATAATTTATTATACCTATAGACTCTTATGAATGCATATTTCGGTAAAAACAGTTTATGTTTTTGACTTCAGTTACTAACTGGTTTGGATTAAAAAATAAAATAAAAACTTACTTGTTACCACTGTAGCAGTTTTCATCAGCAATACTTGTATTATCTGAGATTGAGCCGTTACATTGTAGACATTCGAGTACCTCCACCGAATCATCCCTTCTTGCCCTGGATTTGCCACGTAATGCCATCTCATTGGACTTATTTACTTTCCGCTGTGCCTCAGAGAATTCTTTATACAATTTTATATTTTCCGCTGAACTTTTCCTTAGTCTATAATCATCAAAATCTTCGTCGTCCTCAGACTCATCCAGTTCTGTAATTACACTTTCTCCAAAATTGTTTTCATCCCAAAATGACCCGGGTCCTGATGCAATATTCTCCTGTTTTCCATTATTAAGAAAGTCTCCCTTGATCCCTCGAAACGTTAAAAAGAAAATAAGACAACAGACAAGATTTTGCATATTTGCGTTCATTATTCTTTTGTAAAAAATATACTAAAATATTTTGATGGTTGAATATAAATTGACGTCTGTCATTGTGAAATAGTCTATGAATAGTCTTCGCGATGGGTCTCCGTCAAGTCTCCGTGCTCTTTTTAGTATAAGCAACAATGCTACCAACATCATAGTCAGTATTCGATTATTGACGAACTTTGACCAATTAATATACCGGATGTGGCCTGTAATACGAGCAAAAAATTTAACTGTAGGCGGTACTCCTCATACTGACCAACATTTGTTCAGGAACTTTCTAAAATAACCTGTGGTTTAGTTTTTAATACACTTAAAAGTTTATTCTAAGACGCAATGAATTGCGAATTTCAAGCAACGTCAATCACAAATGATATGGCATGGCGATGGCGTCCATTGAATATAATATTTATTTTGTATGAAAAATAGTCTAAATACTTTGTCATTTTTTAAAGTTGTTGAACAAAAGTGTCACCGTTTGAGGAGTACAATCTGTTTTAATTATTTGCTCGTCTTACAGGCCACACCCGGTATAGGGCGTAATACTGCGTAGAGCCACCTGTAACAAATTGATGCATCCAATGTCATAGTGAAAACTTGTCAATAATTGTTTAAGGCCTAGTATGTATAAGTTACCTACTCTATGGTTTACTATGTGCACTAATGCTGCACTCTGGCAGCAGAACATAGCAGTAATACTCCATATTAAGAGTTAAACCAAAAACTAGTATAATGTATAGGAGTTAGACCCTCTAACTACACTGCAAGCGTAAGTTGAGACCTCGTTCTTTTTTTTTCGTGATTTCGGGGTTGGTCCCATAGTAAAAGTTGCTCAGTATAATCATAAAACCTCCCTGACAACGGGAATGCATTTATTTTTAGCCACCGTGTATATCTCAGCCTTCTGCAATACTAACGTTTACCTATTCATACGTGTTTGAGGTACAAAATTATTCAAATTATATGAATTTATTCACACGAAAATAATGCTAATATCCAAAAAGGAAGTAATAAAACCGCGTTACAAGGAAACACTTTTTTGAAATGAATGAGTCCTATAATTGCAAGAGGTAAATTACACGGTGTATGTTCAGGCCCATAAAACAATAAACAGGAGTGGACTATTAACTAAATTGCTAAATTTTACCTACAGCGTTGAAATTAAATTTGCACAAAAGATACCGACAAAGAAAATAAGTATAATTGCTTGTTCTGACCTAAGTGAATGGCTTTTATCAATATTTTATAAAACTTTATGCACGTATTAACGTATGGTTCAAATAGTAATTTTTTTTAGAATTAGAAAAAAAGGTAAGCAAACTTGACGTGTCTTTTTATTGAAAAACATTTAGAAAAATAAGTCACTGCAAATAATTATAACAATTATGAATCATATAAGTACAATTATTTATATTATATTGCTTTCATAAGTAATGCAAAGCAAAATATGGCAGGTATTTATATTAAAGAGATATATATTAAATATTAAATAATATTTACATTAATCAATAACATCGATGAATAGACAACTGCAAACCACAAACAAGCCACCAGGCAGACGTGCAAACCCTTGCAATAAATAAGATTAAAATATGCATCCAATAGCAAAAAGCCAGCTTAAAAAGCGTTATAGCGCGTGTTAAATCAATTACAAGTCGACACCTACTGACTGTGTCTAAACCGTAATCATAAACTCTGTGTATAAATAACTAGCCCAGCTATTAAACACCGCTGAGAGTAAAAAACGGCCGAACCAGAGCTAAACGAGACTTGATAACATCTATCCGTACGTTATTGATGCGCTGAGAAAGGCGAAGCTATGAAATATGGAAGAAGGCAATATGGTTACAATGGTTATTGCATATTAGTTGCTTTGTTAGTCGGGCGTGAGCTTTTCTTTAAAGAATTATGAACAAGGTTGTAAGGAAAGTAAGATACGATTTAATAAATTTTACAAGCGCGCTGTTCGCTTTTATACATTGTAGGTACATTTGATACACCATAATAATAATTAATTGTAAGTACGTATAAGTAAACAATTTCGTCCCATTATAAAACAATTAACAAATGATATCGATGTACCTACAGACAATTAATTTGTAAATTTTATTGCGGGAGTAGAAATAAGAAAAACGTTTCCATAAAACACACGTTTATTGAAACGAAATTAAATATTAGAGGTCACATCTCAATAGCGTGACAACCAAGTCTAATCCACTCGTACTTACTGGAAATGATCAGACAACTTCAAATTCAGAAAACATAATATCTCTCTTTTAACCTATCTCTTTTAATCTATTTAACCTATCTCACTCATGTGCATCCACCGTTCTTCCAAATTCCCGTCTGGCCGATGGAGTTGAATTCTGACTGAAGACATTTTGAACTATAGTTTTGACTAAGTTGTATGTGCGTACATTGGTTTAAATAACCAAAAAAATTATGTCACTTTAAAATACTAGCCAAAAAGACGTCTTAAAAGACTTTTGAGTTATGGTCTGTCTTTAAACGAACATGTTCCTGGTACAAGGATAGACTATATGTTGAAGTCGTTGTTATGCTGTAGACAATAAAGTCTTGGTAACAACAGCCCGACTGTTGACTGGCATGATATATAGGCGGTTAGGTCCTTTTACGAACGCAATATAAACTTATGCATCGGCCTTTGAGCCGATGGCCGGTACTATAATTCAACCCAATAATGATTCATATAAATTTGCAAAACGAGCGAGAGGTGCAAACTGTGCGAGTGAGCGATGTACTTGAATAATTTGCAAGAGGACCGCGGGCAGAGTTTAGTGTTGTATTAAAATGGTACTGAAAATGTATCGATAAAAGTTTTATATTAGTTTCTAAGGAAGACTCTAGGCTACACACATTTTATAGAAGATAGTAAGTCTTATACATATATGTACTTAATTTTACGATGTATAATTCTAATAGCGTGCAAGGATCTGACATAGAAGAAAATTGTGTTATCTAACCTGCTTAAAAATTTGCTAATTTAAATATTTATTTATATATTCATTAAATATATGGAATTCTAATTCTGATCCATGAAACTGACCACAAACTGACCATGTCTAATAATTATAAGAGAGGGACGTACTAAAGTTGCCTCGGGCAAGTAAAGCAAATTCAATGTAATGAGTTGACATAACGTATAAAAGGGTACCTACTCGTACTAATCACTGCAATAACTACTGATATTTGTGTCGAAGTCTAGTCAAAGGTTCCACTTTGTCGCTTACCATGAGGACGAGATTTGCTTGTATATTTATACGAATAACCTGTCAAAGCGTCCTTATGGCAAGCGACAAAGTGAGAGTTTTTGCTCCGAAACGACACATTTAAAAACATATTTCACACTTTTCCCCGCACTACTAACGCGTGTCATTCAGTTTTTATCACCATGATTAAGTTCGGGTTTATTGAAGCATTACTCGCCATCGTCGGGTAATTGCAGGTAGTTACGATAAAGCAAAAATAGGCTTAAACACTATCAGCAGGATATCTGTCAAGTGGAAGTAGCGATACGGATCGTAATTGGTGGGCGGTAGGTTCACTTGTTTTTATTACGAGGCGTTTTTAAAAGGTCTCTCACTGTATTTTTAAAGCAAAATAATACATATCAACGTTGGGAAAAATAAAATTATTCCATGATCAGACACGAATTATTACAAGCTTTTGTTTATTGGTCTAATAATCTAATCTAACATACTTATAGGTATCTGAAGGTGCTATAGCGATATTCTTGCATAGGTAACTTAAATTACGTTTACGAGTAGGTATATTGCTTTACAATCTTGCAAGATGTTTACAATGAAGTGCTTTGATGTGTTCAATATGTATATAATATACATTTTTCCCACAGCTCACTGTAAACACCAGCGTAGTGCGTACACTCAGCACTTTAAGAGGATAGGGGAGTGATCATTTCTCCTTACAAACGTAATCGACTTTGATTTGAGCTTTGATTTTTTTAACACAGGCTGTCGGACTGTTTTACTTTTTTGATATTTTTGTTATTATTTAAGCGCTAGAGCACCTCAAACATAACAAAAACTTAATTAACTAGGCCGTAAATAAAAGAATGGTATTCAAAACAAGACAAAAAATATTATTATATTATTCAAAACTGTTATAAATTAGCCAATTAGCACTAAAGGCAAAACAGTCGGACACAGATTTTAATACCATTACCATTAAAATTTAAAAAAATCGTTACGATTGCTTTGTTGGAGAACGAAATAGTCGAGTACGAAACCTCCAGATTTTTATGTAGGATTTTTACCTAAACTGCAGTTATCTTTACAGCACTAATTTGAGGAGCCTGCCCCGTTAGCGCGGTGGATATATTGACCTAAATCTCCTAAAATTCCAAAAACATCTGAGAAAGGGCTCCGCTCCACTATTCTCTTAATAATTGGCTTTAGGATTACATATTTTTTAAACTTCAAAAATGCCAGCTATGGGATTGTTCATCTTTCATCACGATATTCTACAGTTAGTGTGAATATAGCAAACAATTCATCCATTTGTCTTGTGTACTTTTTTGCCCTAAAGCATTTAAATAAGATTATCTTATCGACGACATAAAAAATCTAGTATAAATAAAAATAATTTATTTTACGAAACAAGTCTAACAGTAATTAAGAACTAAATTGGACATATACGAGCAGTGAAAGGTTGATATACGAGGGTAGACTAATTAAAAAATAAAACACAGCCTTCATTTAAATTCGCACTCAAAACTCTCAACATTGTAAATAGCATCGCTTCACAGGCTAACCTCGCCAAAAACTAAAATTTATTTTATTAATTGATCAAAGCAAATGTTCAAAAACGAAATCACTAATGAGCTCTATAAACAATTTTAATTTATGCCTGTCACGACCCTGAAGCCCGAATTTCATGAGCCTGTTTTTACTTTATTAGCATCGCATTTTCAGCCCTTTACAAACTCTAATCTGTATACAGGGTGCGTTCCTCTCATCTTTTCTTAGTTAGTAACTCCGGTCCCTACTCCCTACTCAACAATTAAGCCGGAGCTAATTTCTTAAGTCAAGTTATTTGTTCCTTTTGAACGATTTATTGCTACCCGAGGAGCACAAAGTTCACTGAAATCTGTCTTCGAACGTACAATTTAGTATAATTTGAAAATCTGCAATGTAAAGTGTTCGAAGCAAACGTTTTGCTAATTAATTAGGTACACAAAATATTAATTAGTTAACAGGTAAATTTCATTATGTTTCTGCAACGAGCACAGAAAGCTTTTAACATTTTTGTGCAGTAAATTCTAAAGTTCGTTATGAAAGTAATTTCGTTCACTTTGACTTTAAGCTCGGGTATTATGTTTCCAAACATTGGGGTGCATGTAAATGACCATCAGTATCGAAAACAAAGAATGATAATTAATTTTCCTTCGATGTATCTAAAGCGACCGATGGAAACACGTACATTGGTATGGTTTTTAGGGTTCCGTACCCAAAGGGTAAAACGGGACCCTATTATTAAGACTCTGCTGTTCGTCCGTCCGTCCGTCCGTCTGTCACCAGGCTGTATCTAACGAACCGTGATAGCTAGACAGTTGAAATATTCACAGATGATGTATTTCTGTTGCCGCTATAACATCAAATATTAAAAACAGAATAAAATAAAGATTTAAGTGGGGCTCCCATACAACAAACGTGATTTTTGACCGAAGTTAAGCAACGTCGGGCGAAGTCAGTACTTGGATGGGTAACCGTTTTTTTTGTCTTTTTATGCATTATGGTACGGAACCCTACGTGTGCGAGTCCGACTCGCACTTGCCAGGTTTTTAAAGAGAAAATTTAACCCTTCATGTGCCGCTGGGTATGCCAAGTAAGGCTTTGCATAAATCCTCATCCGTAATTTAATGTCGCATAAAATCACTGGTCAGTTCACGAGAGCGTGCATCCCTCCACCACGCTGGCATCGCATGGCATCCCATCGCAATGGCGCATTTTTTAGGGGCCCGTGCGTTAAAAGTGACTGCATGGTCATTAATCAACTTTTTCGCTTGATAGGTAGTGAAAAACGGCAGAGCGCGTAGCAGTTTTCATGCGTTTTTGATTCGAAAAGCAATTGACAAGCTGCTGTTTAAACTTACAATTTCATTGCACCTATGAGTATTAACAGTATAATCAATGTTAAAGAGGATCAATGCTACGTTTGTAAAATTATTTCATAGTCTTTCAAACTTTAGCAAACTTTTTGAAGTACATATTTTTAAGTATATTGTAGGAAATTACAATACACTAGGATCACTTCAAAAACTGAAGCGTATGCTGAGTAACATCCATTTTGGTGTTAAATATTATGTTCCTATTTTTTTTAAACAGCCAACATTTGTGTCAAAATAATTGGAAAAAATGTATTGATTACATTCGTTTAGTTATTTAAACACATTGAAGAAACGTTTTGCCAAAGAGAGGAACCCTTTTCATAAAATTTGTTTTTACTTTACTGGCTGACTACGGTACTTTTATTACCTGTAATTTTATATTAACTGAAACACCATGGACAGTAGGTATGAAACCTGCAGTTTATGGTTTCATTTTGTGCAAAAAAATAATCTTTAGAGTGGTTTTTTATTAGTACGTTTTGCATCCCAATGAAATGTTATTTTGAAAGGATAGGCACATGGTTTATAGGTATAATAAAACTTATTGCGAAAAGATTTGAAAGTTATTTGAATTTATACGTAATTGTGAAGTAATTCGGTATTCACGAGGTGTCGGGACTTTTATAACATAAGTAACACTTTATGCGCAATTTTACAACTGCGCATAAAACAAGTGTTAGATTAACGATATTAATTATTTTGCGTGAGTTATTTATGGCAATTTTCAATGGCAGTGCGGTAGTCATAATTGTTGGGCAAATTGGATATAGAATTTTTCTTAAAACAGTTCTCTTTTATTTGAATTCACATTTATGGTCATCTCAAACAAGAGAGTGCGACTTTTAATCCGGGGGTCGCACGTCAAACCCAGGCTCGTACCGATGAGTTTTTCGTAACTTATTTGCGATAACATGTGATATTTACCAGTTGTTTTTCGGTGAAAGAAAACATCGGAAACCGGACCAAGGTCTAATCCCAATAAGGCCTAGTTTCCCCTCTGGGTTGGAACATGGCAGTCGCTTTCGTAAAAACTAGTACCTACGTCAAATCATGGGATTAGTTGTCAAGCGGACCCCAGACTCCCATGAGCCGTGGCAAAATGCCGGGATAACGCGAGGAAGAAGAAGATTATGGTCATCTCAAAAGCTGTTTGTCTGTTCCTTATATTTTATTTCCTAGTAATTTGAAGTGTCCTTCGGGCTATGTTACGGTAGTGAATTCACTTAACACAAGCTATTGATAATTTTAGTCATATTTACAAAGAATATAATTATAATTAGTTATTGCGTCGAGTGGTATGCAAGTGTATTCATGTTTTGTTTTCATTATTCTTTCTACATTTTTCGAACAACCCCCATTTTGTCCCGAGGTTAAAAATGTAAATCCTCTTCCACGCCGCGGGCTTAGAAATTAAGCCTACTGTAATGAAGTAGCCACGTTTTTATTTTAAAACTGAATTCCTGCATGTTTTGGGGTTAGTGGACGTGGAAAATGTTTGCCTGAAAATTTTAAAATCGTGATTGTGTCGCGTAAGTAAGACTTAATAATGAATGCCTTATGTATCTTATTATATATGGTATGTGAACTAGCTAAGTTTACCAACCTATAGAAATATAGCTGTCTTGACATAAACGTCAGGCGGTTCAAAACATCAAACGTTATTTGAAATGTTAAAAGATTGCAGTGTCTATTATCAAGTAGGCAATGCTTGCAACTATTGCAAGTGTATCCGTGGGACAAATTCAAATCACTTAAATGGAACTTAAGGCTTTTTGCACGGGGGCATACCTGCCTATATGTATAATTGTATAGCTCCATTGTTACAATAACCATAAAGGCCTGTGCACACCGGATTGCGTGTGCGTGACATGCACGTGCACGTGCGCTAAAATGTTGGAGCCGCACACGCACACGTCACGCAAGCGGTGTGCCTTCTCTCATAAGGACCTGTAGGTATATTATAACGCCGCATGCACACGTGCACGTCACGCAGCCGGTGTGCACAGGCCTTTATTGTGAAGGCAACTTAATAAAACTTAATAAAACAAAAAAAAGCAAAAAAAAAATTGTACTTACTTATTCAAAATTTGCTTATTGATTATTATTATGCAAAAGTCTAGTAGTAATTACCTAAGAATTTAGCTATTACATTACAGTCCTTGTCAAAGGTAATTAATTCTGTTTGATTGTAGCGTTACTAAGGCCTCACATTAGTCGCGAATTGACCATCATAATTTATGGAAATTAGACAGTATTGCAGCGATATTGCCGCTTAGTAGCAATATTATTGCAATACCTTTAAGGTAAGGCGGGCCGAGGGCAATATGTCCAATAATAGATTATCCACCAAGTGACTTTATGAAGCTAATATTTATTTATTTATTGATCAAATAAGTAACACCCCATAACAGTATAAAATGAAACCAACAAACTACAAAATAAAAGAAAAACAAGACACATAAAAATTAAATTAACTAAACTTAATTGAGCGACGACGTAACAGCGTGGCTCCGTGGCGTCGTCTGAACGCTTGCCCTGGAACCGCCGAAACACCACACCCGTGCCGAATATAATGATATCGCTAATTTATGTTCCGAACTAAAGCCCGATGACTCTTAAGCCAGGGATAGAATGACTCTTAAGATAGGCGACAATTGTTTCACGACACCTGCCACCAGCTACTTTGGGTGAGGTGACGTTGCCGGTCTTCGCATGACATACCTGGCGACATGGCAAAATAAGGCGCGCCATGTTGCCAGACGTCGCTGGCGATACGTGTCGTGAAAAAATTGTCGCCTAGTCTATCCCTGGATGTTTTCATACTAAGTGCAACCTCAAGTATGGCCATTTTTTTTTTTTTTAAATTATGAATGGGCTTACTCATGGCCACAGACTAGCCGAGGCGTAGACGTGGCCTACGATGGAGCGAGCTCGCCCGGAAGGTACCTGTTCACTCTTGATTTGAAGGTTGCCGGGTTATAAGAGCACGGAAATATAGACGCCGGCAAGGAATTCCATACCTTGGCAGTGCGCATAAGGAAAGTAGAAGCAAAGCGCTTAGTGCGAATTGGCGGAATATCTACCAAGTAAGGATGGAAACCGGCTGTGCGTCTAAAAGTCCGATGGTAGAATGAGGACGGTGGAATGAGCTCGTGTAGCTCTTGGGCACACTCCCCGAAGTGCAACCTGTAGAATACCGACAGGCTGGCGACTTTCCGCCGATGGGCCAAAGTCTGAAGCTTAGCCGTTAGCTTCTTGTCGCCAATCATCCTCCTGGCTCTGCGCTCCACTGAGTCCAAAGCGGCGAGTTGGTATTTAGCTAAGCCATCCCACAGGTGGCTGCAATACTCCATACACGACCGGACTTGAGCTTTGTAAAGTGTTAGAAGCTGTCCAGGTGTGAAGTATCGCTTCACCTTATTTAGGACGCCCAGCTTTCTGGCCGCAGTTTGTGCTTTAGACTCAATGAAGCTGCCGAAGCTGAGGACTGAACTCAGCTCCATGCCGAGGAGTTCCAGGCCGTCGATAATAGGTACAGATGCACCCCGGAAAGAAGGAGTCAGGTCGAATGGACTCCGTTTTGCGGAAAATAGACACGCCTGCATTTTGGAGGCATTGAACGTGACCAGATTGTCATCACCCCACTGGGAAACGAGACTAAGGGTCAAGTTCATTCGCTCAACCGTGGCCTCTCTCTGTGAACGTTTATCCTCCCTGCTGTCCCTTGCACTAGCCAAATATCTCTCAACAACCGTACTGTCATCTGCATAACCTATAATGCTGGGTTGCAGCATGTCGTTAATGTGGAGCAGGAAAAGGGTTGCGGAGAGAACAGACCCCTGAGGAACACCGGCGTCAATGGCCATGAGGTCCGAAGAGCAGCCATCAATAACTGATCTGATCGACCGTTCACTCAAGAAATCAGATAGCCAGCTACAAAAATCAGCAGGGATGCCGTAAGCAGGAAGCTTGCTAAGGAGACTTGCGTGCCAAACCCTGTCAAAGGCCTTCGAGATGTCCAGTGAAACAGCAAGCGCTTCACCGTTCCTCTCCATGGCCTCGCCGCAGCAGTGCGTGACATACGCTAAAAGATCCCCAGTAGACCGACCTCGGCGAAAGCCATATTGACGGTCACTGAGCAGATCATTTGCTTCGAGGTATGCCAGCAGCTTGCCGTTAAGTACCCTTTCCATGACTTTACAGAGCATGGAGGTAATGGCGATTGGTCGGTAATTGCAGGGATCAGCACGACTACCCTTCTTGGGTACTGGCTGCACGTTTGCAAGCTTCCAGGATTTCGGCACCGTTCTTGTTTGGAGAGAAAGGCGGTACAGGCGTGTCAGTACAGGAGACAACTCAGGCGCACACTGCTTTAGTACACGTGCAGGTATACCGTCTGGTCCATTGGCCTTATTCACGTCAAGATTCAGCAGAGCTCGGCGTACCTCTTTTTGATGTATAGCAATTCTCTGCATAGAGGAACTGCAATGAGGTAGCGTAGGTGGAAGTTTTGAGCCTGCATCTAGACGTGAATTGCTCGCAAACAGAGAAGCAAACAAGTTAGCTTTCTCTGTCGCGGAGTGGGCCAGTGTCCCATCAGGTTTCTGCAGAGGTGGCAATGTGGGTCGGCAGAAGTTGGATTCGACCGCTTTTTCTACAGGGACCAGAATCGCTTGCTACCAGGAGGGTAGGAGGCGAGTTTGGCCCCTATTCGACTGACGTGGTCGAATCGAGCCTTTCGAAGCACCCGTTTGCAGGACTTGGCAGCTGAGTTAAAGGCTTTTTTCCTCGCGCGAACCCACTGTGCTCCAGCTTTGGTATCGCGGGCTAGTACCCAAGCCTGGTATGCAGACTGCTTAAGGGCCTCGGCTCGAGCACAGTCCGAATTGTACCATGCTCGGGTCTTGTGATCGAGCGATAGGTCGGAGAACGGAATGAAATATTCCATTCCCTGCCGAATCACATCCGCAACAGCCTCAGCAGAACACGAGGGGTCACCCGAAGAAAAACAGACCTGCTGCCAGGGGAAAGACGCAAAGAAATGCCGCATCTCATCCCAGTCCGCTGACTCGTATCGCCATACTCTCCTCGTGCCCCTAGGGCAGAGATCAGGAGGAGAGTGGATCGACACGGATTTCACCAGACAGTGATCGGACGATCCTAGCGGAGCTGAGACCGAAACCGAGTGCCTGTCTGGATCAGTTGTCAGCAGAAGGTCAAGGCAATTGGGTGTATGGTCAGTAACATCCGGTATCCGCGTCGCAACATTTACCAGCTGGGTAAGGTTTAGGGATACAGCAAATTTGCGCGCTTCCCTCCCAGCGTGGCATGTATTCTTGTACGGGAACAGCCACTCCTCGTGGTGGGCGTTAAAGTCCCCAAGGAATACGAGTTGAGCCGCGGGGTACCGCTGTTGGGCTTTATCTGCCATCTCAGTAAGGTGGTCAAAGAGCCTAGTTGTCTCCTGGTTTCCGCTGTGCGATCGGTAGACACAGGCATACAGAGTTTTCTCTGAGCCCGAGTCGACCATAATCCACAAAGTGGAAAACCCGGCAGCCTCAAAGCAACGGAGACGCAAATGTCGTCGCGGACGTACACACAGACCCCAGCACGTGCTCTGAACTTATGTTCCAGTGAGTAGCCTGGGTAGTTGAGGTACGACGCGTCCGCTGGGGTTTTGATTTGCGTCAAAAAGAATAGGTGCGGTTTTTCGGTTTCAAGATGGTGGTGGACCGGATCGATATTTGAGTGCAACCCCCTGATGTTGGTGAGGTGCACTTTCAATGGGAGGAAGTGCAGCCGGTGTTTAACCCTATTCTTTTTTCTTTTTGTTTTCATGTTTGTGGAGTGTGGGATGGGTGAAAAAAATGCCTGTCGAGGTGTTGCGTTTACCAATTGGATCACTTGAGCTAATCCGGACAATGAGGAGCTCACTTGGAGACTGCGGGGACGCCCGAGCCCCCCTGAAATAACCCACCGGGTCCTCCCCCGTCCAGTCGCCAACTGGCACGGTGGAGCTATTCCAGGATTTTTCGCTAGGTGGCGGGGCAGCCTCTCGCACGTGGCTGTCGTACAATTGGGCCCCCAACTTCCTGCGGTCGGCCACCGGCAAGACCGTGCCTCGGATCCCGCTACCCTCCAGCGAGAGCTGCTCGGCCCGACGTCACTCAAGGATCCAAAAACCGGCATTATGCAACACAACTGACAGCCAATCATCCCCCAAAGGCACTGGTACTCCCGCACATAGACGAAACGCAGCAAGGCTGCTTGGCGTCTGACTCCGGCGGGAGGGTGGTAGCAAACCAGGCGGCCCCTTGCGGGACCTACCACCGCTGGTTTGGACGTAGTTTAAGGACATACCCGGGTCCAAAGTCCATCTCATTTTATGGCTTATACCGTAGATATACGCCTAACCTTTGGTAGAAATGTTGAAGCCCTTTAAAGCGCAAGTAGCATCAGAAATATTGAATAAATAATTTGAGTGCTTTAAAAATTAAAAAATTTGGCAACTGAACAGAGGTAATTACTTGCTTTTTTATTAAAAGTAAATTGGATAGTTTAAACTTTAAACATCAAAGCATTCAGTCCAGAGCTAACTATACAATTACATAAAAGCGAATACCTAGTTTTGCAAAAGAAATAAACCATGGCTATTAAATTAACAACGCTATTCAAAATAATTCACATTTATAAATGTCTTATTTTAGCTGAACAAAAGTTCGTGAATACAAAATCATAAAACACATTGCAAACAAAATTTCTTTGTTACAACCTACTACATAAACCTACAATCTACTAATATCGCGATACAAATCATTTTCTTATTTCTTTATACATGTCTGGCGCAAACTCTAGAAAACAGCCAGTCGCTATCTCCTCTCTCGGGAGGCATTCAACGAGCAAAAAACATAGTAGCGGAAGCAGTTATAAAGTTGACCCAAAAATTTTTTATTAAGCTATCAGCTTCATCACATATGTTCCTTGAGTAATTCTAAGCATTTCAAGCCTGGGAGCCAATAAGAAATGTGTGTCTACTCGGATTTGTAATGGATTCAAACTTTCAACCCCTTTTTAACCCTGTTAGGGGATGAATTTTACAAAACGCTGAAATTACTTTTCCTGTATTTTAATAATATCCCCAAATACAAAGATTCAAGTCCCGCGTTCGAAAATTTTTTTGATATCCATACAAACTTTCAACTCCTTTTTCACCACCTTAGGGGATGAATTTTCAAAAACGCTGAAATTAGTTTTCTTGTATTTTAATAATATATCGTTTTACGAAGTTTCAAATTCCTAGCTTAAAATAAAACTTGAACCCCATACAAACTTTCATCCCCTTTTTAACCCCCTTAGGGGTTGAATTTCTCAAAATCGCTTCTTATCTCTTGTACACTTTATAAATGTAATCTAGTGTGCAAATTTCAACTTTCTATCTTTTGTAGTTTCGGCTCCGCGTAGCAAAAATCTCCAACCAAATTTTTCACCTTTTTACGTTTTTCTTGTAAAATTACTATGAAATTGAAAAAACAAATATCAGCAATGAATTCTACGTCTTTGGTTTATACGAAAATGATACCAAACTTGCCCTAGTACCCACCAGGATCAGAGTAGATTTTTTTTAAAGATGACGGATGGCGGCCGTCTTTGTACCCCACCCTCCCCCCCACTTCACGCTAGAAATGCTTAGAATTACTCAAATATCAGATGTGATGAAGCTCATAGCTTAATAAAATTTTTTTGGGTCATGTATGGCAGCGTTACATAACTGACTCCAGTATAGGATATACAAATGTTCCGGTAGCTTACTCTAGGGATGCAAAATACAGTATTTAAGAGCACACTGTAGTTGAGCTTTTGCATAAAAAAATCGTTACTTTTCTAGTTTTATTGGTAAGAATTACAGGTAAGGACTGTAATTGAGTCTAGTAACCTTTGGGGTGTAGTAAAAAACGTAAAAATACGCTCGCATGCATGTGTCCTAGGATAAAAAAGTAGTTATCCTTTGTTTGTTTAGAACTAAGCTCACTTTTTTGGGAATTTATAATTTACGAGTAAGGTACGAGACGAACGTGTCTTCGGTACAAAAAGTACTAAGGATGACGGAAATACTAATGAATAATAATGAATAATGATTTATTGGTAAATAGTTATTTACACGTAGCATAAAAAAAATGGATACCTAATGACTAACTTTTCCAGTCACTAAAGCCAGTGAGTTAGTTATTAACTTATTAAGAAGCACTAAGTATAGTGGGAGTCTGGGAGTGACAGGCAAGGATAATACTAACTATTATGATTTATCTACTACCTAGGAGTGGCTACGTGTCGAAATGATTGGATGCAGTCACACTTCTGTCGCTAGAGGAGTGTTGAGGGTTTTGAAAACTTGCTGTGGTTTAATGATTCGACTATAGTCCAGTTACCAGTTAACAATTATATTATTATTTCTTAACATACCTAGTCTTGTATCTAAGTATATCTTAGTTTATTTCTATTTCCGTTTGATTGATTGTGTATTCTATTAAGCCATCAAAAAGTTATATATACAATAATAAAATGTAAGGAATTGCCTGTCCTATTAGGTACCATTGAAACCAAATATTTTTGGTTATAAAAAACAATAACTTCAGTATTTTGGTTAGTTTACTCTACGTTACTAATGTAAGTACCTATAGTCAATTTGTTCAGATAAAATTTGAATAAACACATCTTACTATCCATACTTAGACATGTTATTAGTCTAATGATGATATGATTACAGACACTTGTAGTTCACAGTTCAATCACATCGAGAATTGAATGTGCATTATAATTGTCTAACTTGATTAATTAATAGGGTTTTGATGAATTGGTTCATTTGAGATGATATTGTGTATCTTAGTTGAAATGTTTTACTTAAACTCGTGCAAAATTTGTAGTAGACGACACACAAGTCACACAAGTCCTGAAAGAGAAACCTATACCTACCTACTTAAATATCAGTTTAAGGTAAGGCAAATTTGTGGATTGGATTATTACATGGTTACAATACATTTGGCGGCTAGAAAATGGAACTTATTTTAAGAAGTATGGTTTAGTCTGTTGAGTTAATATCTACTTTTCCTTCAATGGCATGACAGCCTTTATTTGTAAGTAAGAAAGGTAATAGAAAGATATCATAACATAAAATTATTAATAATCTGGATAACTTTTATGCAGCCTACCTACTTACGATGCGTCATAACGCATCGGCATCAAAAGTAGGTATATATAACTCTATACCTTTTTAGCTGTCAGTTAAAATAATCTTACATTGTAATACAAAAACTTGTATAACAACATTAACAACCCCTCGTATCTCTAACTAATATCGTCTATTAATTATGTGATAAGCCTCTTGCGTCACCGAATTCCGATGGGTTACGTCATCCTACACTGACCACCGTCTCTTGCCTGATAGAATTTCATTCAACCCCCCTATCATAAAAAGTCGCATATAATTAAGAAAAACAAAGTTACATATGCCTTTTTACTGTGATGTTAGTTGGGTTTGCGGTCAATCGAAACCATATGATATGAGAAATATCTAAAAGGTATTAAGTACAAACCTGCATCTTCAGACTGCTTTTTTTTAGCGAATATCAGTAATGAGTACTTGTACTACCTACTGCATCAGAACGGTATTTTATCGTAAAAAATATATACTTATTTTGCGGAAAGTATGAAGAAAATATGAACAGAAAATAATATTTTCATATTTTTGTAACATATTAAAATACTTGTACTCAAACCAAGAAAATACATACCCACTATTTTAGATCGGTAGTGTATTTATCTCTGACTTACAATCACTCATCAGAATGTACTCTTAAACTCTGTATTTTAATATTTCCTTAAATAAAAAATCACGGTAATCCCATTTCAGCAATTTTAATTTACATATAATTATTTCCAGTAAACTCTTAAACATTGTTCTAAGCAATAGCCGTGGTTCATCAATCTCGTTAAGATTTATTGACATTGTAAAGCCTTGTGTCCGTGCAGTGATGTTTTTTTTACCACAATTGGCTGCCGTAACGCGATACCGCCGCGGTCAGCCTCTACACTCTCCACAGTCCAGTGCTCGCTCGGCGGTTCCCAGGCTTTCTAGATACTTGCACAAAATACTCATATTTGGAGACAAGATAAGGTTTTTTAAACTCTATTACGGTTCTATGCAATTTTTAGTGTTCCGTACAAAACTTTGTTTACGGAACACTTATTTCTATTAGGATCCATTTCCAAAACGCAATATTTTTAGATTTTGAGTGATCACATTTCAAAGGAGTTACGAGACAGTCGGTTTTTTTGCGAATTTAAGGCATTTTTTTCGGTATAGTGTAAACTGCTTTGGTAGTACTTTTTACCACGAGAGCGCACAGGATTTTTAGGGTTCCGTACCCAAAGGGTAAAACGGGACCCTATTACTAAGACTTCGCTGTCCGTCCGTCCGTCCGTCCGTCCGTCCGTCCGTCTGTCACCAGGCTGTATCTCACGAACCGTGATAGCTAGACAGTTGAAATTTTCACAGATGATGTATTTCTGTTGCCGCTATAACAACAAATACTAAAAACAGAATAAAATAAAGATTTAAATGGGGCTCCCATACAACAAACGTGATTTTTGACCAAAGTTAAGCAACGTCGGGAGGGGTCAGTACTTGGATGGGTGACCGTTATCTTTTTGCTTTTTTTTGTTTTTTTTTTTGCATTATGGTACGGAACCCTTCGTGCGCGAGTCCGACTCGCACTTGCCCGGTTTTTTTAAGTCGGAGAGCTAGTCTACAATCGTTCTGATCTGCAACGTGAAGTTTGTATTAATTGACTTAAGTTTTAAAGTGAACGTTTCAATTGGTTTGTTAGACCGATAATCACAGACTGCCTAACTAATTGTCTTAGATTGGACCCATGCAATTAATTGCAGCACCAATACTCCCATTGTTGATGCGTACTTGCCTCAAGAGGGCCATTGTGACCGTGAGCTTGTGTGTCATAACAATTATATGTCATAACAATTTTATTTTATAACTTAGTATTAGTTTTTAGTTTTAATTTAGTTTTATTTTATAGATAAGTTAGTTTATTTTAATATTTGTATCTACCTTATAAATAAAAATATTATGCTTAGTTGGAATTACAATTAAAAATAATTATTCCTTGCTTACTTGTTTATTTACTGAAATAATAAATCTAACATTGTATTCAAATGTAAATAGGTACAGAAATTTACAAACTTATAACTAGGTAAATATAAAAATTAAGGGAATTACATGCTATTAGGCATGTTTATTTACTTACATTGTAACTGCTATTTTTCAAATTATCTGGAATATACTCCGTTTTTAATAGCAGTTACAACTTTATTGGTTTATGACTTGTTTGCCGACCAGAGTCATAAACTTTATAAAGAATTTTTACGTTTTTGCGAATCAACATACTAGTTTATTAATTACTGTCATATTAATTTTATAATTTTAGTACTATAGCTTTTTTATTACTTAATTTTACAGCGCATTGGCGCCCCTTAGTTGTAATGCTGTAGAATTTTATTTCAATAAATATCAAATATCAATTACGTGACACTAAAAATGGCATAGGAATATTAGTCCGAAGTGCGCTGTTCCAATCGCTGAATGAGCGCAAGAGAGCTGAACTCTCGGACAAACTATACATAACCTAACTAACCTAACCTAACCAAACTGAGGACCCAGATCACTATCTCTTTCACTCTTACCGAGATGTTTTACGACCCCATTTGTCAGTTTGGTTTGCGGATACTATAGTGCATCTCGCTCGCACCTATTTTGGCAATTTCATTTGCCAAATGTCTATCAAATATTGAATGTTATTTTTAATAGTAAATTTCATACATACTTTTCAATGGGTCAAGTCATGTTGGATTTTGAATTCTAATGTGGCTTCAATGGATAAGATTCGTAAGAGACACATGAACCTAGGCACCACCACACAATCTATGTTTCGCTCTCACTGAGAGCGACGTTCTGAAATAACATGAAAATGGACATTAATTATGTCTGATACTATAGTTTAACCCCCATATTCGTAAACCCGCTACAAACACTAAATCTTTTTGTCTTGTCTTTATCTGTATTTTTGACTTATGTGCCTATTTGTAAGAAAGGGATGAAACATAATTTAACTAAATCAGGTCCATAAAGTTTTATGGATAAGGAGGTAATTTGCTAGAAATTGTAAGGAATTAGAGCCAGTAGTCTTATGTAATTTAAGGATGTAGTTTTAAAATGAGGCGGGTTTGTGTAACTCTATAAGTCACAAATACGCTGGGGGCGTACCGCAAAAAGAAATTCGCAAATTGCGGGGATATTTCTCTTTTACTCTCATCAAGACGTAATTAGAGCGACAGAGAAAAATGCCGCAGTTGACGAACTTCGATTTTCGCGGTTATAGCCCAGAGCTATCGAAGTTCGCAAATTGCGGGGATTTTTCTCTGTCACTCTAATTACGCCTTCGTTGGAGTAAAAGAGAAAGATCCCCGCAATTTGCGAATTCCGGTTTTCGCGGTAGCCGCTCTGGTTCGCCTCAACGCTCATCCGACTCGATCGGTATGTAGTAGGTAGTAGTAGGAACATCGTTTGCACGTTAACTGGACGGAATTGCCAATCAGTTAATGACTGTACCTATACGGTTACACGTACCCTAGTCATATACAATGTAATTAGTGATAGGTAGTAATTGAATCATTTGTGGCGTATTGCTTGAACAATATACATTGTCTATTATCTCAAGTGTATGCTTAATCCTTGTGTCACCTTGTGTGCCTGTGATGTTATAGAGTAATATAGTATATAGTGTGTGTGTGTGTTTTCTTTTCTATACATAGTTACAGATATAAATCGAAAATGTCCTGATTGTGTATTATTGTAAGCTCGTAAAAGGGACTTTGTCAGGCGTGTCTCACTCCGCGATTTCGTCGCTTTGCTACAGGTAGCTAAAAGTAAATCCGCTCGACCCCAATTTTTGGGGTTTGCCATAAGCCGCGCGTGGCGCTGTCGCCACCTAGCGGCCATATCTGTCCTGGTCGTAACAGACGCGTTTTGTTAGAGGGTGAGTCTTCTGTACCTAGTACTATTATTTATTCTGTGACTTTGTTGGTAATTAGGGCCTTATTGACAAAATATGGATTAACTGCATGGAGTATGTAAACTAAATTTTAAATAGTTAGGTGCAGCAAACAAACAGTAAAACAAAAGATTCCAATAGATCAAAATGTATCCATCCCCACGACTCAACAAAATACGACTGACTACTCTCACTAGTTTGCTACTCATATACCGGGTGTGGCCTGTAACATGAGCAAATAATTAAAACATAGATTGTACTCCTCAAACGGTGACACGTTTGTTCAACAACTTTTGAAAATTATGAAGTATTTAGACTCCCTATTTTTCATTCAAAAGAAATATTATCTTCAATGGACGTCATCGCCACGCCCGCCATTATCATTGTAATTGACGTTGCTTGTCACGCCTTAAACATAACAAAATTCACAATACATTGCGTCTTAGAATAAACTTTAAAATGTATTAAAAATCAAACCACAAGTTATTTTTAAAAGTTGCCGAACAAATGTTGATCAATATGAGGAGTACAGCTTACAGTTTAATTTTTTGCTCATATTACAGGCCACACCCGGTATAATATTCCAGAACTTAATAATTTTTAACACATTTTATTAGTCACTTATAGATAATTACTAGTCTATTTAGTATCTAGTTAACAGAATATATAGCTAAACCTTTCTCAAGAATCACACTATTGCTATTGATAGGTGAAAACCGAATGAAAATCCGTTCAGTAGTTTTTGAGTTTATCGCGAACATACAAATACACAAGCAGAAGCGGCGGGGGACTTTGTTTTAGAGATATTAAAATATATAGTCACTTCCCTCTATTTCAAACTACATGTTTAACCTCACGTTCACCCACTAATTGTGCCGCAGACAAAAATTAATTAAAACCCACTCCATGAAGTTTGCCACAATAATGCCTGGTTTACCGAAATCACGTTGCGAATTACCACTTTCCCTCAATTTCTGCCGTTATTATATAATAATTGTAAAAGCGTTATTAATTATATTTATTAGAGTAATATTACCGACAAGTGCATCTCTGCTACTAGCTTTTCATGAACGAGAACATTGTAGGTAATTATTGGTACCTTTACCTAAATCAAGCAGACACTACCTACACTTAGAAATAATAATAGAGCTAATTTCCCTCGTTTATCGCCTAAATAGCCTCTACAAAAGACCGAATAGTTAGTTGTAAGTCAGTGGTTCAAATTGGAATTTATATTTCATAAGTTCATAAAGATGTCTGTCATATTAAGTTTATCCGCGTCTTTAAAATTAGTTAAACTAGTTGCAGTAGTGAGTGAAAGTGAGTGAAACCGTTGTCGTATAAACAATTTAAAATATGTCTCACGAAAGTTTAATATCGATTAGAGTTAAACTAGTTTTCTCTTTTAATAACATAGTCCTATAACTACTAAATTTCGTATGAACAACGCTTTACTGCATCGCTGGAATCGGTGCCAAACATCTGCTACCATTCGATTGACGCTCGCATCAGCTGCATGCGTCACGGATTAATTAATGAAAAGGACAACCGAATTGATTGATTTTGTTTTGCATAATCATTTGCAGTTCCGAAAATAGGCATTAGTGGGAACGCATTGCGGTTTGATTGCGGTATAATGTATATATATAATAATTCTGATAGCTATGTTTGTACTACCTATGTCATACTTTTTACGTATATATAGCACAGTTACGACGTGTGTACGAGTTCTGATTAACAATTTGTACATTTGGGTCAAAAACAAAACTGTGTTCGCGTCTTTCCTATAGACATACACAAGAGTTAAGGACTATTAAGGTTAAGAGAGAAAACTAGCGTGTTCGCGCGAACTGTACATTTTTCTCTCCTGTGGGCAATAGTTAACAGCTTGTGGGCATGTAAGTAATGATTTTATCACAGTTCTCTGAATAAAAGGAGGACCTTTTCACGTGGATAAGGGTTAAATAAGAAAATTAACCTTTATAGCCCTTAACTCTTGTGTATTTCTACAGGAAAGACGCGAACACAGTTTTGTTTTTGACCCATTTATATTCCTTAACCTTTCGTTATGTTATACCTAGTGTTGATAACTCTAATTTAATTCATAGTAGTTACCACAGACCAACCACGTAGACGGTTTTCTATTTGCAAATAGGTACTAAAATTTAGCCTTAGCCCTTTCTGAACTCATGAAATGTAAAAAAATGCATAACAACATTATTTTTACTTTATAAACAAATACATAGTACAGTAAACCTGTTCAGTGAGCACCATAAATCACAACTGAGCCTTGTTTATGGTGATATCAGAGCCTTAATCTGAGCCTTCATATTCACAAGCAGGCAGGCCGCGTGCTAACAGGCGATTTCATTATAGTGCGGAATATTACGAGCTTAGAACAAAAGCGCAGAAAGAATAATAATGCAGAATAAAGACTGCCAATACATGAAATACCTTTAATGTATTCGTAACTGGAAAACTCGCCAAGGAATGTATGTGAGAAATGTATATCTTGCTTATGGGATTAACCATTAGGTATATTTATTTACATATAGGTTATACATACTTATACATATAGGCAAACCTTTCATTCTTGTTGGCGCGCTAGCAAATTATGTACCGAACTTTTGTACCAAATCATGTACACAAATAAAAAATAACAAATGTCCCTAATGTACAGTGTGTATGACTCAACTATGTCTATCCCATTGGATTGTCCAAACATTTTCTCACTCGTTGACAGGTCTGCAAAAACATAAATACAAGAGAACCAAATTTAAATTGTACGTTTAGATATTAGGAGTATTTACTTACTACTACTTACTTTGTTGGCGCGGTGACCCAAAATGAGTCTTGGCCTCCAACACAAGAGCACGCCACTTTGGTCGGTTTGGTTTGGTTTGGTTTGGTTTAGTTTGGTTTGGTTGGTTTTGGTTTGGTTTGGTTTGGTTTGGTTTGGTGTGGTTTGGTTTGGTTTGGTTTGGTGGTTTGGTTTGGTTTGGTTTGGTTGGTTTGGTTGGTTTGGTGGTTTTGGTATTAGGAGTATTTATTGTTTAATAAATAAAATATTCTATACTTAACTGTCTTAAATATCAAAAGACACATGATGTGGATCAGTGATAGCCGATTGAAATAAAATGCTACACACAGTAACTGCAATCTTTTCCCTGATAGTTATTTTTGTACTGGCTGTTGTACTGGAGTCGAGGTACTGCTTACGACACTACTACTCTACTAAAGCTTAAAGTAGCTGTGTAAGTTGGTTTGTTCTTGCCGCCTACTGCATGGGAAGATTATCGTAAAAATTAACTGCTTTACCTGTGCATTCAGTAATAAATGTTAAGTACGAGCGAAATAGCAAACTATGATTACGACATAATTCGGCTGAAGAAGTTGTGTAGGAAATAAATAATAGATTTAAGAAAAAAACAAGCATTATAACCCTGAGTACCCTGACTTAAGAAGTGATATATGTATTTAAATTTAATTTGGATACTTTATTATACAAAAGGTTAATGGTATATAAATAAAATAATCATACAAATGTAACTTAAATATATCGAAATATTAAAATATTTTAATCTAAAAGACCTCCGCGGGCTGTACCGGGTGCAAAGGTGCCCATGATACTTGTCGCGTTACCACGTTATTTATTTATTTGGATACACTATTTACCCGAATAAAAAAAATATTCACAAAAAAGCTGCAAGTTCTATCAAGGTGTCCATATTTAAAATAGCTGATCTATTTTTTAACCTACTCGTAAGTTGAAAGCGAAAAAGTAGAACTAGCTCGATTCAAATTCTTAACATAATCCTAACCCTACAATGCATACAGTTCCATATATGGCACAACCGAAATATGTGCGAATTGCGTCAAGATTCAGGTAGGCAGCGACATCTGTTATACCTTGAAGGTTACTTTACACTCAAGGCTACTATAATAGTTCGGCGTGTTGCCGCTAGGTAGCAGTAAATATCCATGGTGACGGACAATCGATCAAATTTCGGGAGTTGGTGCAAAAATCAGTTTTGACAAGTTTCGAAGTGCGACAAAAAAAATCATTTTAAAGTTAAAGAATAAGAAAAAATATATATTGTGACTGTTAATCTGTATATTACTCAATGGTTAGTTTAATTTTATAGTTTTGCAACGTTTAGATAGCGTCAAGCAATATTTTTCAAACGTTCCCGATATGGCACACCATGCATTGAGGTTCATATTGCTTACACAAAACAAGTAAGGAACGCTTGCACCTGTCAGAGTCTTTATTACGTTGGCATAAGTTTTAGTTTGGCGTAATCTGTAGGAACGGTTATTTATGGTTTTACGGCACACTCACGTTAAAATATGTATACATTTAAGAACTTCTGTCCAAGGCATAAGGCTCAAAATCGTTAACCTTTGTTTAGAGCTCACAACAGCTGATTAATTAATAATTATGAACAGTTTTTAGACGATGCGAAAGTAAATCCTTACGGAATGCAGATAATGAGCATTATTTATCATTTTTATCAATCCTTTGCAAGTAAAGATGATCGGGATCTGGATGATGGGATATTTGAGTGCCGATAGTGAATTTGTCTTTGAAATAATGCGGGCAACAATAAATCAGGCTTCTGAAGAATTTAGTGACTCAGAAAATAGTCGGTCGTCATGTCCCGAGTTAGTTGAGCTGACGCCAGTTACATATGACTTATTTTTAACTATATCACAACTCCATACATCGGAATCACCTGTCAGAATTTCGGAGTTGGTATCAAGTTCAATAATAGGTCACCATCAATGTGTTCCATGATCATCTGCACGTCCTACACTTTAATTCTGTAAAGTCAACCTACAATACCACAAGTTTTTGGAATGCTGATGCTGGTAATACATCACCAGTAGAGCTTCAAGCTGGCCTCATCAGGACTAAGTAAAATTACAAAAATCTCGTCAAAAACATGATTCAAGGCCGCTAAATCCACAAAAGTCACTTAAAAGCAATCCACATCCATAAAAAAGGTTGATAGCATTACAAAAAGAAATGGAATATGTAAAAACGAAAATGTGCAATATATTTTTAAATGTATATACTCTATACCTTAATGCATGGTGTTCCACATATGGAACACAGATAAAAAACCTTCTATTTTCCAAAATATGCGTTGTGTATTTTTTTTATTATTTTTCCCTAATAGTAAACACATATATTTATCACATATAATTTTATTTCCATAAACAAAAAAGTCATGCATTGTAGGGTTAAGTTAAAGGGACCAAGTCGATACTTTACCTTTATAAAAGTGAAGATTGCAGGAACTTCGATTGAATAATTATCTTTTATTAAGGACGGTATAAAACTTTTTAATAAAACTTCGGTATTTAAGTAGTGAAGAAAATCAAAGGCAGAGTTACATATGAGATTAATAAGATAAACTATAACTTTCCTCATGAGAAGATGTATTATAATTATAGGTTCTGTAAGAAATTAACTCGTGAGTAAACATCCCACATGCAGACCACCCAAAAGGACACACTGGCTTGATATCAGGAGCAAAGGAACGAAGGAAAGGTTTATCATTGTCCGAAGATGGACGGAATAAAAACGACCTCCTTTAATTATGCAAATAATTGAAAAGTTCTGAACCGAATAATAGGTCTGCCACAAGGGAGACTGAAAATTTCGTAAACTGGGGAGAGTCCGTTTATTGTTGCGGTCATTGAGGGTTCAAGGATCAGCAATCGACGTCTTTTGATTTGAAGATGGAATTAGATATTAAATAATGGTAATTAGTTAGACTAGATGTATTTTCTAGAAGCAGAAAACTATGAATTCTGTATGAAGCCATAGTAATGTTAATTCTGTTGCATAATTCGCACATGTGCAGATTTAAGTTAAGTTGTTTTATGAAAAGCAACACTTTACTATGAAAGGACACAAGCGGCCTTATGTTATGTAAACCGACTAGATACGGATGAATTCACAAGCGACGGCGTTTTGATAATTGTTGTTCAGAAAATATAGGTTACATTAGGATGATTTTCATATGCTCATAGCACACGGACAACAGGCTGTCATAGCAGATCATAGGTACTCTCTTAACTGTTAAATTCTAATTAAGACTACATTACCGCGCCATATTGCTGCCGAATATACATCTGTGGTCAATTTTATCGTCGATAATAAATTATAAAATCCTGCGTAATTGGAATTTAAATTTAGTCTTATGCAACAACTAAAACAACTGATTTTCAAACATCGCCATTGGAATTCGGGTCTCAAACAGTTTACTTAAGTCGAAGTTTTCCGGTAAAAAACCAAGATAAATTTAATTTAAGTCCTAAATAATTGATTACTTACAGCTGTATCAGACAATGGTCCAGCCGTTGTAACTTAAGTCACCAGCCAACGGCGAAATGTTCTATCAACACTCGGGGCTCCTCAACAAAGGCCGTGTTAGAGGATACGCCGAGCGTTAGAATACGCTTTGCCGACTTTACACCGTGTTTGCATTGGACTTGCTTTGGGAGCTTTTGAATTACTATGTTCATTTTGAATGTTCTTACTGGCTTTTGCAGCTGTTTATATTGTAGCCTAAGATAATGGTTAAGCCTTTTGCTGTAGCTATTTTAAGACTTATTAAGCTCCGCCTGAAATTCACTCGCCTACTAACTGCCACGAATATCTGAAATAGTATTAGAAGTTTTTCAAAGGCCTTGTTTCGAGATGTCAGTTATCATGTCTGGTTGTAATTTAAGAGCTGTTTCTATACTATCAGTTTTTTGTAAATAGAACAAAAAAGTAGTTGAAAACCATTTAGTAAGGGCATTTAATAGCGCGCGTTTGTTAGTTCATATTACGAGCTAACAAACGCACACTGTTGCGACCTAGTTTCTAGTTAATAGATTCCAAAAAATCGACGATGTCACAACTTTCCTCTATCACAACTCACCTCGGTCTCCCCTACCTAACGTGAAAATATACAAACAGAGATCAACAATAGAATAAAATGTATAAAATGTAGGTAGGTGTGGCTCATTCCGTCCACTAGCGTTTTTCTCGAACAACGAACTATATTGATAATTTCGTCGACAAAGCATCGATTGCTTGTAGTTTCAGCAATCAAAAGCAAATGGTTTTTTTCATACGATTGAAAATCAAAGAAGTATACGCTCGTGAACGGAATAGCCCCTATGACGAAATTAGCCACATTGACCGGATCTAATGAAATTGATTCCTTTTAAAAATGTTTTCCTCTCCGTATGCAAAGACAGATGGAATTATAAAGCTTTATCAAAACAATAAGAAACAATACACTGAATAGGCGCCCATAAGTAACGTCACATGGTACATTTCTCAGACAATATGTACACTGCTGGCCTATGTAAACTAATCCACTATCTATCACAATGACATATTACAGCTGCGGTTAAGGTATACTTAGGCAAACAAAATAACGTACACGATAGCTTAAATGCGTCAGTTATTCAAATTGTTTAGCTTATGGTCTCAATTTAACCTACTTTAAATATTAGACCATATTATATTTTAAATAAACTATACTTGAACTTGAAGTCTCTACACCATCTTACCTTTCTCACTTTAATCTACCGCTTTTACAATGAAGTTAATTTTTAAAAACTTGCTTTTTATTTTTGTAGCTTCACGATAACAAGTATAAGAGTTTTTATAAGTAGGGACGCCATGTGAGAATTACGTACAATTTACCTGGTTATCAAGAACTTTTTTCCGGTACTACATATTTACTTTAAAACTTACAAATTACTGACATTTGATTCCCTTACATTCTCAGCTTTGTAATTCATAATCATTTATTCCCTTATTCATACCTCCTTTTACACTTGTACGTTACTCACGTACAAATAATACCTACTACAATGAGGCGTACAAATTATCGCTTGCACCGCCGTCTGGGTGTTTTAAATCAGAAATACCGAATTTGAATTCGCACGCTTTTCAATATCAACCTTATTGTGAGCGCGGTAAATTGTAAAGTGAGAAATGTGTGATGGTGTATAGAGGCTTTTTGCTTTCGCCGCGGGGTCATTGGTCGAGGAATAACTCGCTAAGACATGATCATGACTGGTGGGCTTATATTCCACACCTCGTTACGTGTTAACAGCCACATTCGCTCACGACGCCGTGTTTATCCGGCGAACTTCAAAATGCCTCGCCCTCTGCTCATGACGAAAGTGTAATGGTCCCTACGTGATAGGGTAAAACCATTGATTTTGACGCCATATCGACTCAACAGTTAGGTATCGGATCTTACGTTCGATTTACAGTTATTATTCATTGAGTAAGCTGTTGAAACTTTGGTTTCCTTGATGACGCAAGGTAGCGCAGTGGTCGAGTACAGTCCTGTAATACATACCAGTACCTGCAATAATATGTTACTCTTCTAAGGCAGCAAAAATATGTGACACGCTCTTATGGCTCCATAAACAAGATCTTGTCAGATATTTTTGCGGCCTTCCTTGAGTAACATATTAATTATTATTGCAGGTGACTGTACACCCAACTGCAAAAAGTCCATACCTACCCAGTTTATTCTTGCTTAATTAAACGTTTATATTTGAACAATTTACTTTGCTTTTTTCGTAGAACGCTCCATACGCTTTTGGTATTACCTATTATAGAACGTATTGTTTATGGGTAACAAGCTCTTACCACAACAACCTGATGTAAAATAATTGAGATCCCTAAAATTACATTTTGTAGGTTTATCGGCGTTGCGGCGTTTTATCGTTTGTTTTTTGAATTCGGGAAATCCACGTGACGCTCACGAACTAATATAGGTTTCCAATCCGAATCCTATTCTTTATCAAAGAAATGTGAAATTTCGCAAAACATCGACACGTAGAGGCATCGAGGTAACGTTGCAACATAGTAAAGGATCAGAGCCTTGAGTGTGATTTAAAATTATAAATGTAAAATATTTCAGTCTTTCTGTTGCAAGTAGTAGAATCGTAGATCAGTTTTATAGCAGACATTAACAACGAGTAATAAATACACGTGTCTTACACGTTATAACATAACGACCTTGGTTTTTAAACACTGATCCAGAATGTAGGTTACTTTTGAAGATATTTGATTACGAATTTACTTCAAACAACATAAATTTTAAAAGTTCACGTAACGTTTCTCGTTAAATCTTTCCAAGCAACAGACGTAGGTGCGAACGTTAAATTACTGTGAAAATTTCCCAAGGAGCTAGAAAAGATTTACAGATTTCCGAATTGTGTTTCAAAAATACCTTAGCGAGTAAAATCTATTTTAGAGTAGCCAGGGTAAGTAATCAAATAATAATTGTTTATGTGTAGAAGAGGGGCCTAACGCTAAATTGTAGTTTTAAATTTAATTTTTACACGTTTCAATCAAAAGTCTGCTAAAATATTGTGGTAGACATTAAACTTATTTTATAAATAAGTAACCTCGTATTTAACGCCATAGATTTAATGATGCCTTAATAACCCTAGTAGTGTCAGCGTAAGATTTTTTGACGTGATAACGTCTTACACCTGTGGACAGATCTCCATCATTGTGGACAGATCTCCATGGTAACGTTACGTAATGTAATGGTAATGTTTTCTTGTGACGTTACGCAAAATTATCGTCCGTAAACCGACTTTATAGACAACCATTTTATTCTTATTTTTTTTACTTGTAAATAGGTAGGTACATCCAATACAGTAAACTCTTTTTATCGTAGCTCTGTGGCGTGATTGACACAATGATCGATTTGCTCACAAAACATCGCTCCTCGTTAGCTTTTAACCTCGTTTAGTTCCCGACTTAGAACGTTTGTTACAATGCAATCTATTAGCCAGTTTTCGGAGATTCGTCAGTATTTGTCTACATATGCTGAATGTTTACACTAAATTTCGGCATTGGTTTAAACTTTTTTTTCTTATTTATCAGTGACATACACCTACATATTTTAGACGAACATCGAATAACTACTACTAAATTTTTAAATTGTTTTAATATATGATTGAAGAATAAAAATAATTCTTATTATTATTTTTGTAGGTATCATTCTGCCAATTCATTCAAAGTTTGTAACAATTTGCGTTTTTATTTTGATGTAAATCCTAAATGTGTTTATTTGTTCAGTACAATTTATGCTTGTTATTAAACCGTATCGAATTATTCGCGATCTGTGCTTCAATTGGTTTACTAAAGGCATTTCTGTGAATTCTTCTTAGTCTTTATTTTGCCCCGCCCATTTTCTTTTTTGTGCATGTTCATTAGGTTATGTTTTTGCATGACATTTATAAGAGCCTACCTATTCGAGGCCAGTAACCAATACAGTGTCAGTGAGTCATTACAATGACTAGTATTTGCAGTATATCATTTAAATACAAATGTAAGGCGGTATAATTGTATGCGGTGGTGATTGTAGTAAGGTTGGTCTGGTTTATTTGGCTTAGCTTATTAACTATCAATGATTCCAAAATGTATTTGGCTACGGTTCAGTGTATTGCAATAACGGTGAAAATTGCTATGATAAGTTCCGTCTACGATAAAGGATAACTCACAAAGAAGAAAACATCAAATAAATGTCAAAGTACGAGTATATTTGTAATGAAAATCGTGTAAGCAAGAGGTAATCCTCTACATTCTTGTTCTAAAATCAAGCGCCTATAGTAGAACCAGTTTTATTGCAAGATTTAAATTACCTCCAACAACATTCTTAAGCAAAAATCCTATACAAATTTATTTTCAAACAAAAACCTATCACGGCCTACGGGATATCAATCTTCAATACATTGCTTCCTAAACTACCTACATCACAACAAAAGTACAATAATCCGTATTCTGACTAATATTAGTCAAAAATAGTGTGTCTTAAAGTAGATCGAAAAGTCGAAGATTATGTCTTGATAATATTCAGTGTAGTGTTATGCAGTGGGCTAGCGTGGGGACTATAGCCCAAACCCTCTCGTGCTTGAGAGAAGGCCTGTGCCCAGCAGTGGGACGAATATAGGCTAAATCATTATTATTCTAATATTCAATGCAAATCATTGCAACTAAAATTATACTTAAGGCTAGCTTAAAATATCAAAATGGGGGTTTTAAAACTGAATTAGGTACTAGGGTAAGAACACCAGTGAATGAACACTTAAGCAATTATCAAAGTTTGAAAAATCATTGCTCAGCATTCATTAATAATTGGAATAATTAACTGCAATTTAATCAATCCTCATTTATTAATAAGAAAGTAATTTCTGCGATTTTTAATTACTTTCATAGTTTTTGAGTTATACCAGAATTTACCAATAACTACCCAAAAACCTAATGAATGAACATAAAAACTAGTGAATGAACACCGAAAAACCCAGCGAATGAACATTATTTAACTCTTTTTAATTAGCATAATAAAATCATTTCCGGCTCTATTTATATAATATCGTTTCCGGCTCTGTTTTAATAGCTATAGCGATAGCGTTTATATATTTTTATCCCTCCATATTGACTTCGAATCGATTAGAATGTAATAAAATGATGGTTATTCACCAATAACATAGAAACCCGTTACATATTAAAAGGAAAAAATAAAATCAACCATTAAAACAAGAACCAACGTGCATATTTTGATGAAAAGGGGTCATGCTCACCAAATAATGCTTAAAATAATAAACTTGTCACTGCGTTGTTCGTGGTTACTCTGTTCATACATAGAATTAGTAGAAATCCAATAAATGAACAAGCCAAGTATTGTTCATACATAGGCATGACAAATCTAGTAAATGGACTATATAAATTTGGTTTGTTCCAATACTGGCTAAATGAATCAGAATCGTTTTCTATGCAGAATCACAAAAAACAAGCTCAATACGATTGCGTTTACATATACATTTGGGAAAAAAATGAAATCTACGTGACACCAGTAAATGAACACACTGTTCATTTACTGATTTCAGAACATTTGATAAGCCAGTAATGGAACTATAAAAAATAAAGACTTAATCGCATAATACGCCGACAAAGTGTACATAAATAGAAGGTTCAACTCTTAATCTAACCAAATAACCAAACTTTGTACTGGCAAAAATTAAATAAGCACTTCATATGTTGCTCCAAACGTACACTGTTCTTATCTGGGATCTAATATTTTCATACAAAACTTCAAATCCAGAAACACGTAAACTTCAAACGCCAGTCACATCGTAACTTGTCGAAAATAAATTTATTACGGGTTGTCATTGCATAGGAAATAGAGTTGTTAATAAGAAAAAAAATAAGACAAGTGGAAGAAATTGCTATATTTCTTATTTTAGACGAAAAACGTGATTTTGTTCATTCACTGGGGGGTGTTAATTCACTGGAGGGTTTACCCTATTATAAATATGAATCCCTAAAAAGTGACATTACTCTTAATGAAGAGGGTGTAAGTTGTCTAGAGTGTGTCATCATAACAAAACAAATAAAGAAAAGGGGCAAAACTTCAAGAGCATACGTGTGAATATGGTACCAATGGTACCATCCAAGAGGCGTTTTGCTTAATGGGCACGGAACTCATGACATCTGGCTTTGTAGCCAAACTATACCGCTAACCGAACGACCCGGTCAATTTATGATCTCAAGGGACTGATTCCGATATACTTACTGTGGCGAAGCGGATGATAAACGGCCCTTTATGTTTCGCAGGAGGAGCGTTATTTTACTGCTCTATAAATGAAGATAAGATTACCCCGGCCCCATTTACCCGTCGACGTCCGCGCCAGCACTCGTTATGTGTTTATTTTCTGATTGATCACCTAAGTTTAGTACACTTGAATGCTAAATACAGTGCGTAACTAAACTGGAATATTTACGTTCGGATTTTGAAATGCTGAGCATCTTTTAGCGGAGTTGCTGGAGCGTGATAATTGGCGCAAGAATTAGCACTTTGCGAATTCATATTTCTTTACGGCATAAATTATTGACGATGAACAAATTGTAACCTAATATAAATTGAAAATTAATATAAGTACAGAAAATAAAATACGTTGACGATTTATATAAAACCTGTGTGGAGCAAATTTATTCATCCGCAAAAAGCTTCATGTGATTTGTTAATGAGCTACACCTATCTATACATTATGATATATTGTAACCACCCTTAATCTAACAAATTAAGTGAACCCTTTTACATTTAACATTAACATTTGAATACAAAAACACTCTTTCTAGCAAACACATTTCAGCTATGTAAACAAAGTTTAATCCCTCTCAAAAATCCTCAGTAAAAGGATAACGACCTATTTTTTGCCCCTAGATTAAACCACAGAAGTGGTATCCCATAGGATTAACGCATGCTGATGAGACTCTGAGGTCAGAAACAGTTATACGGCGCTCGTGGAACGTATGAACCTCTGTGGGCATAAATCAACTCCGCTTGGTGTGTTTAAACTCAGGCTTAAGATACAAGCTTTAGGCGATTTGTAAGAGATCTGTATCTTTGTATAGGCTTGGATTTTTCCCGACAGCCCAACGCAAAGAAGGGTTAATGTGTTTACCAATCTATTTGTCTCAATTGTCCAAGTGTCACTAAAAACATGAAAGTTACAAATAATAGTCAAACGCAATATTGTAAAAAACATATTTATTTTTTATTGATTGTTGCAATATTAACTTCCGACAGTTAATCTTCTTCTTAAGTAAGTATTTAATAAATTCACCAATAATAACGTTACTTATTTTATATGAATGACATTTTCAGTTCAACTGTTGATAACAAACTTTACTTTGATGGCAATTAGTTACCTACTTACATATTTACACAGTACCTATAGTAAAGCTGTGGTCACTGCTTGAGTAGGTATCTTTACGAGAACTTTATCTCTGTAATCATTCTTTCGGGCCTTCTTTGTAGCCAATGTAGCCATATATAGAAGATTTTTTTTCCAATCGTGTTTAATTATTTCAAAATCCTTAGTTATAGTCTAAGTTTAAAGGCATTAAACATGAATTTTTAATATTTTAGTAAGTAGTTTTAAATTATGTTAAGCACAGTTTTGAGTATTACTTAAGCGGCCTACAGAAGGGCGATATTAGAGTGCCAGTTAACCTTTTGGACGCCAATGATCGATATATCCGTACCGCAGGTTCAACGCCAAAGACTGATTAATCGGTCATAAACTACAGATCAAAATAGACCTACGTGCATACGCATAAAGTTTAATTTCAGTTATGACACTTCGGTGACGTGGCGTCCGCGTGACAGCTTTTGTGTTTGACACGACGTCAAAAAGGTCAATCACAAAAGGTGACAGTTCCGAACAACTTACAGGTTGATCGCCCGGCAAACTGGTAATCTGTGGGCATTTATACTCGGGTATCGCTTTGACTGAACGCTTTCGACTATAACTTACGGCAAGCCATATTTAGCCTCCGGAGCTTGTTATCTACCGTCTTGCGGGAATCCCTTGGCCTTCATTACAGTTTTCGTCTAATATTACATACGGATAATAACCAGGCTCCATTGGCCCATAGTAATGACCGCTTTTAATGGGAACTCTGAAATGTAAACCCTTTTTGCACTGAATTGTTTGAAATAAACATTTATGCGATTTGATAATTTGATATTTGGTTATGTTATTTATTTGTCTTTATACTGTCTTTTCTGAAATAAATTTATTCTTGTTTTGTTATATACCCTGTAAACATTAACACTAAATGATATCTCTATTGGTTGACAAATAAATAGTAGGTACTTAACTTACTTGCTTAGGTTATTTGATACTAGACTTAGTTCTTACATACTTTGACTAAAAACTAAACGAGTGTGATTACAAATGTGATTAAAATAATTGATACTGGGGTTGAGATTGAAGAATATTCTCAAGAGTAAAAAAAGAGCAGACACTAGTTCCTAAAATATTTTAAAAAAAAACATCAAAACGCATTATTGATTTAATAAACTAAGTTATATTCTAAACACTTCGCAGCTTGAAGTAATTATAGTCAGTGCAGCGAAGTAGTTATACTCGTATTTATAAAGCATTTACTTAACGCACAAATCCAAAGTGCTATGCGATTATGAGCGGAGTTTCACAAGTTTTGGTATTCCGAGGGAGCAAATATGTTGCAAAGAGGAAGTTCGCTAGATTGAGGCGAGTCTCGGTTGATGAGTAACTACGAAACTGAATACCAGCTTCCTGGTTAGCACATTGGGTGCTTATAGACACGTCCGCGCATACTAAGTTAGTATCTTGGAGTTTATGCGAAATTTTGGTTAAATATTCATAAATTTACTAAAGAAAATAATAGGTAGGTAGGTACCTACCTACTCTGTTATTCTATCCAAAACCACAAAAAGATATTTAAATTTAGATACTTAATGTAAATCTTAGTTTATTTCTATTTTTGAAGTAGGCTCACTTCAGAAAAAATATTCATTTATTCATTAGTTACTTTTTTGTCCTCATTTGTTTTATGTAGAACTTGTTCATTTTTGGCTTAGCAAGTTGTTTTGGTAGACAAAATTCAAATGAGTCTAAAAACTTTGCAGACAGCAAAGTTTTGATTAAAAGTACTCCAGATAGTATCAATAAGCATATTTACTGTCATTAAGTGGGTATTAATGACAGTAAATAACGTTGCCTAAATAACGTTGGGCAGATAGAGTGGAGGCAGATCTCCGTGAGCTCGGCGTCGGCGAGAGCTGGCGGGATACCGCTCTGGACCGATCAAAGTGGCGTGCTCTTGTGTTGGGTTGGAGGCCAAGACTCATTTTGGGTCACCGCGCCAACCAAGTAAGTAAGTATGTTTTAAATGAAAGTTTTTTTTTAACTATTTATTATGTTATATACTATGTTACCGTAAAACCCGTTTTCATTGAAAACGCGTTTTCCCCAGCTTAAACTAGTTTTCGGTAACTCCTTGAAAACGTGTTTTCATTAGTTGTGACTAATTTTCCGAAAGGCCTCGGTGAAACTATAATTAATGATTCAAAATTAATTTCAGTTAAAACTTTTTGACGCGTTTTCACTAAAAACGGGTTCTTACGGTAACATATTTATGTAAGTACCTACTTAAACTTCAAGGTCATGTTTTCTTAAAAAAAATGTGTTGCTCTAGAAATAAATAAAAATAACATTATCTATATTTGCCTTTCAATTGTTCTATGTTGACAGCTAAGCCAATAAAACCCAATAGCTAACATAAAGTTTTATATAGCCGGCAATACCGAAGTTTCAGTTTACAAAATAAAAGTAAATCTCCGTCGAAAGAGTTTATCCACGCTATTGCTAGTAATAATGCAACACGATACAGAGGACAAGAAGCAAGGTGAGCTTGAAATATTGCTCCGTGAGTTACCCGCTGAGAATACTTTACGCTTCCACAAAAATATTCACATATCAACAATACAGTAGCCGGGTTTAGCATTTCCTTTTAAAGTTTTGAGATAGTAATATTTAAATACTGTAAGTGTTAGTTACCTAGTCGAGATGAAATATAACTGATATGTGCTAAAACAATGTTGATTTATCTATCAGTATAAACAAAACCCTCAAATATGAAAAATATTGAAATATGTAGAAAAAAATAGGTATTATCGGGGACGGGGGGAAAATATTGAAATATGTAGAAAAAAATAGGTATTATTAAATTAATAAACATTGTTGGAACAGCAATGTTTATTAATTTTGTAACACACATACATACATTTTTCGTGTACATTTTTATTTTTCTGTTTCTTAAATTCTAACAGCTGTAAACGATACATTTAATTTCTTAAACAGCAATACAGAGAGCCAATTATTAGAAACTCGCAAAAAGATGTTAGTATGTCTTTTTTTAAATAACACTAACTTAGTTTGACCCGAAATTAGATTATATTAGACCCAAATTAAATATTTCTTACCCACTATAATTACATGTAAATTACTTAGACAGGCTTACATAATTAACTGCTATTTACACCTCAGTTTGTAAGCAAACCCAACAAGTGCGATATTCTCCATCATAAAATTAATATCTGCAGCTGGCATTTCTATAAACATTTAAATTAGGTTCGTATTCATTGAATAAAATCCTCTTTTCTTTAAAGTAATATAAAATAAATAGCCACTGAGCCCACACAACGCATTTAGTACTCATCAAACCATATAAAGATTAGGAGGTCATATTCTTAAGAACTAATAAAATCAATTTCCACTTAAATAAACAGTAATCAAAGCCATTATTGCGGTCGGTTCGTTTGACAAACTGAGGGCCTACCGCGAACCACGTTCGACGTGTCGCCTCTCTGCCGCACTTGTAAATTCGTACGTAAGTTTGACAAGGAGGCAACACGTCGAACGTGATTCGCCGTAGGCCCTCTGTATTGGTGGTACTATCGTATCTCGAAGTTATCTTTATCGCTCGAGATTGACAGATGTTCGCTTGATTTATTGCCGTAGGTAATGTCAAATGCTTGTTTGGGTAAATGGGTATATCTTGTGTTTAAGGACATTAATTCTTATTTAATTATTTTTATTTCATCTAATGTCAAAAGTTATGTAAGTTCTACCGTGGTTATTGAACTCAAATAAACACCTTTGTGATGATAAGAAAAACATTATATTACAAAACATGTTTATAAGAAAATGTAGGTACTTATTTAAAACTGCAGAATTATTTCTTTAAAATAAAATATGTAGAAACGCTACTTCATCCTTCAATTTGGATAGTAAGTGATCCAACAAACTACATTAACTACATACAAAGACTGCGAGATACTTCAAACATTGATTATATAGTGACTATATTAGTGATTGTGAGTGACTATGTTTTGTATTGACGTCAACTATAACCTTTCTTTAGGAATCTTCTGGCAACAATGAGAATGTCCTAAGCCTTAATTTATCGCTAAGTTTAACGGCCGGAGAGCCGTAACGTTGTATTGATTGGTAACAGTTTAAAACGTTGTAACAGTTTTACGATCGATTTACATTGACATTGTTTTGAGCCAGCATACCAGTTTAATTGCTGTTTTTACTCGTAGCAGTCATATTAAGCCTTTGTACAAAGCGCGATTTCAATGAAAACTGATATTCTTGTACACGGGAATTGCGTAATAATGTCGGGACTATTATTTTTAAAGGAATATTGGTTTAAGGAATTTCGGTTTACAGCTTATATTCCATGCCCGTTTACAATAGTTTTCATTGTATCATTTTAATGCTATATGAGAATTTAATTGAATGCCTAGTTTAAAATTTACTACTACATGAATAGCTGATAGCATTAATGTAATTCTCAATCATTGAATTCATGAACTTCTTATGTAAAATAGTTACTTTATTTTAAAGTTGTTAATTCATAGAAGTATGCTGGATTGTTGCACATATTAAGTACTTGTAATACGGTATGTAATACATAATACTTAAGCCAAAATCGTCAATAATAAACTATTTAGGTACCTACGTGATTAGTTTCAAAATTATTTGGATAATGTAGGATGTACCTAGGTAAAGTAGGTAGGTACCTACAGCCAAATAAACAACATGGGTATTTTTCCAACTTATCGCTATAGGTGCTAGGAAAAAAACATGTACGGAAATTATTTACATAATTATTATAAATAAAAATCCATCGCGGTCATGGTCGTTTTCGCCGTTTATCTATTTTCCAGTGCACTAAAATGTACTCGATATAACGTAGACTCCCACTTAACTAAAGCACTTGATTGAAATAATTTATATTTCCTTTAATTAAAATAAATAAATACGGAAGACCAGCGTCAAGATACCTGAAAGGTAACTTGACATCAACCTGAGGGGAGACCTTTTCAGTGACGTTTATGTTTTATACTAATAAAAGTGTTATTAGTTTTAAGCAATACCTAAAATAAAAGAATCCTGATTTTTTTTTATTTCTTCTTCTTAAGTACCTACCTTCCTACAATTACGCGTAAATTACAAAATATTAGAGTAGTTTTTAATTCATTCCATAACTAATGTAATACTTCTTCTTTTGTAAAAGTATTGCAAGTGTTGGCTTGATTTAAAGGCGATTGTGCGATAGTACACAGCTGCGAATCTATTTACTGGACCCTTTTCAACACCCTAGACTTTATGATTTCCTTCACTGCGATATGAATCGGTTGAATCATTTATTTTATTGTTTCAAACCCTACCTCCCTACGCATAGCGCGACTGGTATTTCCGCCTACTATACCTCTGTACTATACCTCTTGACAGGACAGTTGTAGAATAAGTTTTTATTATGTTTAATTTACCGTATAAAATATTTCTGGAACACTTTTGTAATTACATACAGATATTTAATTACACAAACGGGTCTACCGCGATGTGTAATTAAATATGTGTACAAAACGTGAGAGTTCAGTGTTTTATTACATACAGAATTAATAAGTAGTAGGTACTTGAAAAAAGTTTGTTTAAAGTGTTATAATATTATTCGTACATATAGAATGAATGTACTTGAATAAAGTTTCTATAATGTAATTATCAATATGTTTTCTCTCATAAGAGTCATAACGAGCCAATTCTTTGGGATATACATATTTACAGATAGGTATAGCTAGATAAAAGCATCGCATAAGTTAAAATAAATAATTATAATAATCATTAGCATTTTTCCTGTACAGTATAGGTCTACAGTACGCGTGTTCTGTTCTGTCCCATCAACGTGACGTCAGAAATGTATGGCTCTATACTTTGTGCATTAGATACCCGGAAGGCTAATGATCACAATACTTAAAAACTCTCAACTCAACTTTTCCTTTGAAGTTTGTTTTGTATTACTTATAACAAAGTAATTTTCATACTTACGAGTATCATAGTAATATTCATCTTTAAGATCACTGTTTGAGTTCCCAGTAGATTGATCAAAATACAATAGGTACAGGTACACAAGATAATGCTCCAGAGCTGAACCATCGCTTCGACTTCTTCTTACTGAGGTTGTCTAATATTAATAAATTATACTCATTACATTTACAATTTTATCACATAGTTATTCGCTTGGAATTAGTTACTCATGTGCACCGATATTCGGTTTTTCTGACAAACAACACAACCGCATTTCCAAGGCTCCCATGCGTCAAAAATACTGTCCACCAATTTGCACCATTCAATTATAAATCCTGCAGTCTTGTATTAGGATTTAATTTAGTTTGCGTGTGAGTTGGTTCGATAGGCCAGTTTGAGATTAATGATATATATTTTGATATGGCGGGAGCAACGCTGCGGGCATTCAGATGTTATCGTTGGCCGGTAATGAGACTGGGTGTTAGTCGAATGGAAACAACTGGACAAGTACTTTAAATGCTATCGTGAAAACCGTAATACAGTTCAATTTTAATGTATCAATTGTAGGTTGCAGTTAATTTACATGAAGATCTTTTACTAACTTATTTTCCCCATAAATTATTTGTGCGTTTGTGTCCGTTTTGTTATGAATCATATTGTAGGCACCTATTTTACAAAGCGGATTCTACGCATATACACATTTGAAATACTCGTTGATGACACAAAGAGATAATTATGGTGTGTGGTATATTTTACAAATACATAAACCTACGATTTTACACGAACAGCAACTTATTTAGTTCGCAATATAATAAAACATACGTGTATCCCCGACACAAATAAACCATTTCAATAATATTTTATGATATCTCGATTCCATTTCTTCAATTACGAATCTTGATAAAGGTAACGATACATTAGCATTCGATTCCATCGCATCGCATCGATTACTCTCCACGTGTCGATCTTGATAAGCTACTAATTAAAGAATCGGCCAATCGTTCGGAGAAGTACGCGTAGCTCCAAGATACACAGCTAACGTCGGTTTGTGCAGTGATATTGCTGCCTCTTGGTCTGTGAGCAAGACTTTGATATATACTCGTACCAGAATAACGCTAATCGCTCACATAACGAAGCGACTAGCATAAATATTCGTTCAGAACAAAGTCCGTCGGTAGCGGACGTTATCCGCGTGCTGCATTAGCGATCCTTTCGTAAACAGTTCGCGCAACTGCCAGATCTGGACTAACCCCAAATGGGAATAACACGGAGGTATCGCTTTAGAATTTATCAGAGTCATGCTATGATCGGATCCATGTCAACTATTATTGGCTCGTACGTACCTTCACGAAACTGAAAACTTGCACTAATAGTTAATACATACTTAATAAAAAAGGGTTTCGCTTCAACCCTTCTGATAATTCCCAAGGTGTTGTAAAACAAAAAATATTAGAACTTCGCACTTATGTCAGTAAGCCAAGTTAGACCAAGAAGTTAGTTCTTAACCTTTTCGTGTTTCGTTCTTACCAGGTTCGAAGTCCGAGCTTGGGTCTTATTGATTGTACCGTTTGTTTTTAGCTGTAACAATCCAGCATCTGAGAAAGGTGATACGTCGGACTTGTAATTGAGAATTCGATGCTCTGCCGTTGGAGCAATCAGATCATTCGGATCGCGGTATTATTATCTCCATTGCTTTGTATACGAATTAAATGGTATAGATATGGTTTTATGACTTGCTTTTAGGATCGAGTCGCTTAATTTTTTTGACCAGTAGCAAGCGTTCAACACGATGCTTCATACATAGTAGTCAAAACTTTTTTATTCTGGTTTTAATTTGGATTATGAAGATTAGACTACACATTCTTAACCAAACATATTTTATTCGACCGTGTGTACGTGTATTTTCCAGTCCGACTGTAAATGTTTCATTTTTTGTTAGACAAAATGATATATTATGGTAAATTTTGGCACTTTACAATGTCGGAGGAAAATGTCATGAAGTAGCCAGATTTTCAAAGAGACATTATTATGTATCTGCGTAAGTTGTCCTAACTCGTGATTACGACTTAGTACATTAAATTATATTTATATGAGATTATAAAATGATATTACTCCACATATTAGCACCCAGCGTTGGCGGCTGTGCACTAACGCCACTAACTCGGAATTACTTTGAACTGAAGATTAATTACTTAAGCCTAACCACTATAAATTAATATGATTTTAATTTTCCCTGAAAACTACCGTTCCGGCGACGGCCGCAGCCAGCTGCTGCTTGACGTCATTATTAAACGGTTTTCAAGAGCAGGTGTTGATTATAACGAGGGAGAACGTTTAATTAATGAACACTAGCACTAGTTTATTATGTTAGTTTTGATATTAAGTAACTAATGCGATGAAAATTGCGATTATGGGATTAATTAAAACGACAACAGAATCATGTATGTAAACTGACTGTATAAGGTGGGTTTTGAGTCAACGTCATCCAACATCAAGATCAGTTTCACATGTGACGTGATTCGATGTCCTCGTATATGTAAAACTACGAAAATTTACAAAAAGAGCTATAGTTCGTCAAGCTCTATTAAGAAATCATTTTACAGAGAACTATTAAAAACATCTAAGAAATCAAAAACTCAAAGGGGTGGTATATTCATAAATAGAAATTAAATACATAATTAACGAACTAACTTAATAATATAGGTATGCGTATATTTAAAAAATAAATCAAAAAAAATACGCTCCAGACGTACGCAGTACGCAGTATGTAGGTACATTATTTTACACATAGGTACAATACTTACCACAAACAAATAATAATATCCTTTATTATTTTTCAACTGATGTTAATACGTTGCAAAAGAAACGTGAGTTATCTCAGTCAACGCTTCATAAAACACGAATATATTTTATTGCAGTATCAGCAAAAATAATGAATAGGTATCAATAATTCGCATATCTGTTCTAGCTTTATTTAATGCATTTTCTGATATAAAAGGAGCCAACCTTCCCTTGCACCATTAGCAATGATTCTCAAAAGAGATCGGATACAGAAATAAGTCACCAGAAATCATGACTGCCTCACACGGAGCCAACACCTCTGTATAAACAGGGCCCTAACAATGTACTTTAATGATCAGTGGGAATATCGAGATGTATTTAATTGGAATTCGTTATGTTGGGGGCTTCGCAGGTGTGCCACGATTTAGTATAGATTTTTGAATTATGTAGTAAAAAGTGAAGGAAGCGAAATAGTGCCTAGTACCTATTAATATTGTAATATTTGGTGTTAGTATCTCTATTACGATTTAATGACGACAATTAAATTGTAAGATAGGTACTAACACATTACTCATTCGTCTATAGATTCAATTGTTAAATAATGTCGCAAATGTACCGTGTATTTTAACGCTTATAACCTAATGTTATGTTAAGACTCCTTTAGTATTATTCCGTAAATGGTGGAAGAGGTGTGTTTGTTAGTCGATAAGTTTTGTCGAGGAGAGTCGGTGAGACAGCTAGTGTGTTTGTAAATTCGGTGTTTTTAAGTAGCATTTTTTAACTAAGTATTATAGACGCAAATAATAAAAATACAGTCGATTTATCAACAGCACACGAGACAAGTTATTATACGTCGTGGTTGAAAAAATAAACAAAATCACATCCACTGCCGTATCCTCGCAAACGCGCGTAAAACACCAAGCGGTTGTCTTGTTGCGTCGATAAATAAAAATGGCCGATGTAGCATATTGCCTTATACGCCCAGCAGGCCCTCTTGTCACTTAGTCGGGAACTTAAATCAGCTGCCAATGCGTCGCCAATGCACCTGTGGAAACGTCGATTATGCAAATGTTGGGGCCTTTTAACTAAATACCGCGCTTCGGTGTTGCTAGAAACTTGGGGTCGTAAAAATCTACTTTTTTTATTCCACTTTGGTTGAGACATTGATTTGTTTATCCGTTTAAGGTTTTATGTCGTTAATGCATTTATTGGATTTGATAATTCTTCAAGATAATCAACGCACTATCGTCTATTGTGATGAACAAAATATTGAACAAAAACGCGTTATAATTATCAATGAGAATTAATCTAATAAAATGAGGGTACAAATTGGCATATTATATGCGTTTTAAGAAGAGGAAGAGAACGTAACAATATTATCGCTTAATATTTCAAAAATCAAATTTTTATAAGTAGTTTTTATAGTAGTTAGTAACATCTCATTCCATTGACATTTTGGTTAAAATATTTACTCTGCAAACAGCTTAACTTTGCCTTTAGTAATCATTCTGAATGCAAAGTTCTAAAGTCGGATTGAATGACCAGTAGCGCGGCTACAATTAGAAGTATGCAAGCCAAAGGAACAAATTTAGAAAATCTAAAGGTCTTTTTTTATCCATGACAAACTAAACGAGCTCCCACGTACGCTAAGAAAGGTACGGACCTTTAGTACCTATGTGTGCGCAACTTACTGCAATTTGAATGGCGAATGGTACGGAGGAATGGCTAGCGTCGTCGTGGCCGGCTAAGCTGCCTAATTTACCTTTAAGGGTACGACATCCGACGTACTGTGCTGAGTTAAAATGTAAGCGAACAAATTGAAAACGGAGTATTTAACTAGATGCTCGTTCTACTGGCAATCTTGAATATCGTAAAAATATAGTAAAATGTCGCGTGATGTCGCGGGTTTTAGAATAGTATGTTTTCACAAACATGCACTGAGAGAAAAATCATCACCAGGAATTAAAAAACAGTTCTGTACTGGGGGAAAAAATGAAGTTTTAGTAATAATTATGGACGTTTCACTATTTCTGTAAAGTTTATTTATTTCTACAAACAGCTCAGTAATCCCAAATATAATTTCAACAAACAGATAATAGAAATTGCAAGAACTAATAGAAATTGCAAAAGTCTATTTGTTCCTATTAAATAGTAAACTCTCCTTGTCCCCGGATTAAGTTTATTTTTGTAATTCTAAGTGTGTTTTTGTTGTACTTTTCTCTCAGTGTGCGCTTCGCCACGCTAAAGTACGGCTATGGGTTCCGTATCAAAGTGTCACTGTCACTGTAGCGGTAATAATCTTTTCGACAAATGAATTAATTTCAATCGCCATTTTGTTCTAAAAGGAGTTACCAACAGTTAAATAGAACCACTAATATAGTAGGTACCAGTAATGCAACTGCAGTTGCTATCCAACGTCACTTTAATTGCACGACACCGGCCAAATACTTATGCAGCAGTAATTTTATTTTTCATCTAATAGACGCCGTAGTTTTGTAACTCAAAGTACAGTAACTCATAGTGTTGATAAGAACTCGGCTCATTTTTACGACGATCAATGCTTAAAAAACTTCAGAGTCGAGTCTATTATTGAGCCTTTGTAATCACAACTCAAAAAGACTCGAGCCTCTGAATAATTGCCTGTCAACAATTTTATAGATTTTATCTAAATAACAGGAAGAAAATAAGGAGTTATTGGTATTATTTACGTACTCTTCTTGCACTTATGTTTACGTGAAGTCGGTTGCATTTTTATGTTTTTCTAAAATAAATGAGAGTTATCTGAAAAGGACTCAAGTATCTAAAAACGAAACTCTAACAGGTTGAAAGGAATACGAGTTTCGGCTCAGGTAATTATAGAGTCTGAAAAACTAAGTCGGATCTAGAGTAGTGATACAAAAGACTCGGGCCTTTTAGCTCTGTTTTAGGGCTCACCTCTTGACGCCTAAAATGCTAGAAGCCTATTTTACTAATTACATATGAATAGGCTTTTAGCCTTTTAGGTGTCAAGAGATAAGGCGAGCCATAAAAAAAGAGCTAAAAGTCTTGACTCTTTTGGATCACTAATCTCGAGTCTTAACCAACACTACTCATAAGTCTCTTTTCATTAGCTGTTTGGTTCATCTTGCTTGGTTCTAGTTTCGGTTGGATTTGGCTCTCGTACAAAATGCAAACGAAACAGATTAGTTCCGGGATTGCGTTGCGGGCACTCGCATTATTGTTTGGCTTCGACTAAATATCATTATCTGGAAAACTAGCGTACAACAATGGAAGTTACAGTTGCATTCGTGTATATAAAATATGAATACTCTTTGTGTTGTAATATTATTGTTATTATTTTCATCTGTGAAAATGAAAAAGCTACAATCAGCTACATAGTCATCTTTAATAATCATTAGCATTAGAATATGTACAACATTTTAATGAAAAACTTTTTTCTACGAATAACAATTTTGTGACAAATGAAATCAACTGCTGTTGAACATTATATATTTTTTAAATACATATTAGTAATACATATATAAAATAATAAATTATTGTAATATGAAGAAATAAATTCTAATCGATTGTAGGTAAGTCGGTACATTCAAGGGGCTCGTTATAAGATATTATACCTTCTCTCAACTATTACTAGGTCAGTAATGTAAGGGATAGGATCAGACACTAGATGTAGTTTTATATTGTGTAATTACACGCTTTACCAGTAATATTCAAACATATTATCATGCCTAAACTGCAGATATCTACTCTTACAATAATCACCGAATATTCATTGTTTTCCTTGTTATATTAATCTCAATTAAGTTAAACAAATTAATCACTTTGTTTAAGAACTGATTCAGTATCTTCGGTAACAAAGCGCGGGACAGCTATTCATCAATCAAGACAAGGATATCTACTTAAAAACGCATTAACCGACAGCCTAAAACAAACTGTCCGGCTAAACAGGTGCTTAAACAAAAATATTTTTCCCTGAGCACTTATCTCCATTCTTCTGTAATTGTTATTAACGTATTTGATAACCTACATCAGTATTAAATTGTCAAGGAATCATTTAAGAACAATTTATAATGCTGTTTAGTGATTTGAATCCGTTAAAGCCGACAAAGTTGTTCGACTATACAAATGTGGGACGGTACGACTTAGAAATAGAACCTTGTCGTAATGAGTATGATAAACAAGCGATATCTGATTATGCGCAAGAAATGTCGGGATATGGGGCGGATGTAGAGGTGATGTGGGCATGACACGGTGACGCCATAATAATAGTTCGAACTCTTGTTATAAAATAAAAACGTTGGAGGTTATGGTTCGCTAGCCGCGGCCCCTACCATGTAGGACTACGCCTATTTAAAGATACATAAAGGCTGTAATATACAGCGTCTTGGTATCACGGTCAGTTAATCTTGACTTAACGTTACGACGCGTTAACACTAACGGGCTATACTTACTGAATACTTGTGGGCTAAAATAATACCTTTAAGATATATTAAGTAATATGTAAACAAAGAGAGAATAAATAAATATCTAATCTTTTTTAATTAAAATTTTAAATAAAATTATCACAACTTTGAAATGGATTCATCAAGATGAATATCCACAAAGGAAATGGCAATAATTGCGGCATAATTATCTAAAGCCAAACAAAAGTAGAAGAAAATTAAACTTGTTAGCACGCTAATCTTAGAGCAGGTAACTTTTTAATTCGTTTAGCGGAATTGTCATATTTCCCTTTGAGTGCCATCTAATAAAGAAAGCGGACCGGGCAGGGTCAGTCTAGAATTTTTATTAGCACTTTATATTCAAGACAGAGATGGCAACTTCTGCAGTTTTGAGGAGTAAAATTTGTTTACACAAGACAAGGCACGGACTCGCCTCCAGGGACAGTCTGTTTATTACGGTTAACTCAATAACAATGAAAATCTTACTGAAGTTGCCGCCGAATTGCGACTAAAACAAAAGCATAACGCCTTTACGACTCCCTTCGCCGGGACTCTTCTAAGGTAATTAACAAATCTCAGATTTATTACAAGTTGAATAAGCTTTCAACGTTTCATATCATAATCTGAAAGCGTTTTATTGTACCGGGAACGCGAATGGATTCTTCGGAGACAGCAGTAATTAATTACATGTAACAAGGGGTAACGACAATAATTGTGAAGAAACTTTTCTTACCTACTTTGTTTCGTGAAGACAGGTAACAAGAAATTTCGTCTCTCTTCAAAAACATGTTGTTACGTATGGGTATATTTACTTGAAACTTTTGCATAATTGAAATATCTCGCAAAATTGTGTCTAAACTCGATATTGTCGAAAGTGTACTGACACTTGAAAGTAAAAGTGCCAAACTTTTGCATAATTGAAATATCTCGCAAAATTGTGTCTAAACCTGATTGCCGAAAGAAAGGTTATGTATAAATATAGGAGTGCTGTTGTTCGCGTGTTTAGCGCTGAAAAAATAGCGGTCATTGTCCAAAGGCTGTGTTGTAAGTACACGGCCAGTAATTGTGCCAGTGACAAACTGTGTTATCCCGAAACTCGAGAGCTGGTGGCCATAAAAGTCACATGTTCGCCCCGGCTTTATTACCGCTATAACAATTTAAGGAAGCCGAAAGGGTGGCGTGGAATTTCGACGAAAACTTTTGTTTGTCTCTCAGTCTAGCGAATTGTTTTATTTAACCCTTAATCAAATATCGGGAAATTATTTCCCACTTCATTATAATTTACGAAATATTTTTTATCTTTTTAAAGGCAGCACTCAGCGATACCAACCATACAGATTTAAAATCTTAGTAACATTTTGAATTTGAAAAATGGCAACACTTTTCTAATGGCCGCCATTTGTGACCATACGTCAAAGTCAATGTCAGTTGTTGTGATTTTTTTTGCAATAACGACAATTTTTTTAGTGTTTTGAGGTTAAGTGCGAAAAAAAATCTTATAAGTGCATACACTGAATACTATCATAAACTAGACTTATTTTTCCTGTGTATTGCTTGAAAGGAATTGTGATAACGATATGATTTAGCCAAGATTTTAAGGTTTTAGTAAGTGGGTAATTATTTCCCATTGTTTGTTCCTGAACGTACGATTTACAAAAAAATTGGTAGGTTTTATCAAGTGGGAAATTGTTTCCCAGTGTTTGTTCTCCACCTAAATTTTAATTGGTTTCCATAAATAAAAATATATTCCCATTTGCCTGTTGCACAAAAAAATCTGTGCCTGTTTTTGTTTTATTTTTTCTTTTATTTATTTCTTTGATTTTTGAAGATAACGATAAAGGATCATACTTGAATTCCAAGCAAAGCCGGGGGGAGCTACTAACTAGTAAAAAGTTCGTAACCGTATCGGACAATGGGAAACTATTTCCCACTTCATTAAAAATTTGCTATTCCGTATAGGATAACGGGGAATTATTTCCCACCGCAAAACCCCCCTTTCCCCCCCACTAAAATTCTTTTTATATATTTTTTCGTAATCTACGCACCCAAATTACCTAAAAACCATTCTTAGTTTTCAAAAATCTCATAAAAAGTGTTCCGTTTGATTAAGGGTTAAACTATGTTTACAACAATAACTTCATGGCACTTGCTTTATTGCAGCTCCATTGAAAATATGGGTCGCTTTCTGTTTGAGCAATTTGTCAGGTTTATGACGTGGCTACTAAGGTTTCGCTTTCCTAACTATATTGTGTAGTGTAAGGAGTCATTTGTGACAATTGTGGTACAAAACTTTTGCTCTCGTTTACAACTCACAAATATTTGTCAACAGTTTCACTTTTATGGAAAGGCGATATTTCAGAGAAGTTCTTGATGATTCATCCTTTTGTAGAGATCTAGTGGTTTGTTCGCTGCAAGGCAAAATATGTCTTTACACAATCAAGTATCCAAGCTTCAAAAGTTGCAAGAACACTGCATTTCGTTTCGTGACTGACTTTTGCCCTGAATATTTAACTTGGTAAGCCTCTAGGCGCCATCTTTACATGTACATGTATGGAATTGCAAACACGAAAATATGAGTAAAAATTCTAACATTACATTTTGTCGGTAAATTCTTTTGTAGGGTAGAGTAATACGATAAATTCAAATAAAGAACCTAACAGCTTCTAATTATTGTATACCGTAGTCACTGTGAATATATTATTTAACATTCCCGTACTAATTTAGAAGCCCAGGAAAAGAATGAATATTATAATTAAAAATATTTCATTAAGATTTTAACTATGTACTTAAGTCTAATTAGCAGTTATCAGAGACACTGACTGGCTCCCATAAATAAAACTTTTGAGAGCTTGCCTACTGCAGGATTCCAAAACAGTAGATTAAAGTTCTCGGAACAAGTTTAAATTAATTTATAAATAAGTTTACATCGCTGGTTCTTTCACTTATTTAATTTTAAATTAAAAACTATTGTTAAAAGCTACCAACTATATATTTGTTTGTTATTCGTAATAGAAAAAATATAGCATTTGTATGTCTTTTTATCTTCGAAACCTAAAAAGAAAAAGACATCTCTAAGGTAAACTTGTCATTGACATACCTTACACAAATAATGATCATTATCTCTGATGCAACTAGAAATTCCATGTACTATTTCAACAGATAATCACCTTTAATAAAACCTGCTTGACCAGTCGGCGCTTTCAAATACTTAAAAATGCACTACATTTAATAAAAGTAAATGAAGGGTCCATTTCAAAACATTTACTCACCGCCCGGCCGGGTCTTAATTTACAAATTACGGTCATATCAGAGTCGGCTATACCTCATTTATCCGAGTGGCTTGTTAGTCTGCATTTAATTCTGGCCCAATAAAGTTTAAATAATCCCTCGTAAAATATCTTTATACACTGTTATTTTGAATGTGAAAATTATTATCTCGCAACTCCGCGAAGCTAGCTCCGTAACAATGTTGTGGAGTATTTTCCACCCAAATTATATGGTCTCTGTTGGCTCAAATGGCCTCGACGGTCTCGTACGAACCTATTTATAAAAAAATAACTTGATACAGTCCGTGCTCACCCTTGTAAATTAAGGCCGCTGAGCGTAAAGTGGAGGCCAATTAAGGAATTTATAGTCAAAATGCGCTGTAAAACAATAAATCCAATGGCTTTCGACAACAGGCCTTATTAATTACGACTTACGGCTTTTCGGGGCAAAGGGGACCAAGGGCAAGTCGTTTCTTGACTTATGTACTAGTTTTACTACAAATCTTGTTTGGACCCTTTTAATATACATTGTTGTTTTATTACATTCGATGGCATATATGTATTATGAATATTTAAATAAGATTAATGATAGAGTATTGTAATTATGTGAGTAATGTATTACATATTATTATGTTAATGAGTTAGAGGCCTAATTACTAAATTGATTTACATTCTAAAGAATGAAATGTATAGGTCGTCTCTTGTATCCTGTAGAGTCAACTTTTACATAAAAGTTACTAGCATACTAAATGAAACTTTATATCGTTTTCTTCATCCATTCATCGTATTAACTGTTATTTATTATTTTATAATGAATGAACCTAGTGAATATGTAATGTAAGGACATGAAGTTTCCGAGCACAGTCTTCTGCATGACCCCGTCAAATTTCAAGGATCTTCATTCGTACCTAAATTTAGTCAACAATAAATTATACAGCTACTATTTCAACTGTATTCCGTTCAGATAACTATCTCGTTTAAATCACGCACAATCGGGACTCGACCACACTGTCCTGATTGTTAAACGAAAGTGGCGGTATACTGTTTACAACGGGGAAAATACATAAATCTCTCTAATTTATATCCGAAAACATAATAAGAGGAGAGTTATTCACGCAGTATAAGCTAGTATGTCCGGTGGTATGGGCTGCAAGTAATTTATAGCGCAGACTTTTAGCGTATATAAAACTAAATAAAGCTCATGAAATAGCTATAAATTGACTTACAAAGAAAGGCGATACTGTCCGGGTTAAGGGGCTTTTAGGAAACGTCACGTGTATGCAAGAGTTATAGGTGTTTATGACCGCACGCTGACAATATTTATAACCTGTACTCAAACAAAAAGTCCCTATGATAATTTCGCAGACAAAATGAGTCATATAAAAGTTAAGTTAAAAAAAAGGTATCAACATCCACTGTAGGAGTAACTTTGAAAGTAGTTTTGTAGTGTTAAAGCAACAATTCATCTTCACATGTTGCTTCAAATGTTAAACAAAGTTTAGACGATTTAAATTAACTAAAGACATAATTGCATTTTTTTTGGCCCAGTGGTTGACTGGTAGAGAATGCCTTATGGCATTAGGTCCGCCATTTGTACTTTTAATTTTATGTGCAATAAAGTTTAAATAAATAATTTTGCTTTTGTACCAATATTTCAGAAGTGTAGTACCTATGAAACTTAAAAATAATAATAAATGACTAAAACAATAAGGCCCACTTGCACCATTCCACTAACCCGGGGTTAACCGGTTAAACCTAAAGTCGCCATGGTTACCAGTATAATTTGACACTAGGTTAACGGTTTAACCGCTTAACTCCGGGTTAGTGAGATGGTGCAAGTGGGCCTAAGTAAACGAACTTTGGTTTAAATTTCTAAATACACCCTTTATTAATTTTGGTTCTTCAAATTTGCATGAAGTTCTAACAAGGTGCAAAATGAGCAAGTTTAAAACCAAAAATTAACCCCATTAAAGCCTAAATTGGTGCAAGACGATGTCAAATTATAACGACCGAAGATTATACCAAAAACCGCACCTAACATTTCCCGAAACACATAACCGGCTGCGTTTATCACGACCGATTTTAATAATTACTTAACACTTAACCGTACCAAAAATCACACCTTTAAGGCTCACGTTAAGAGTCCTTTTCGTTACAACGTCTTTCCGTCACCGGGATGACTAAGAGCTAACAAGGTATCATTATAAGGATGTCGACCTCACTTTATCGATGTTTTTGCGTCTTATTACGTTTAGCAATGGCGACGTGGAAGATTAAGCTTTATTCTTTTTGTTACTATTACTGCTGAATAGAAATTCGCAAGTTTAAATAACACAACTGTGCTAAAGGTATTCAGTGATATAATTTAGGAGTGTCTTTTCAAAAGGGGTTATTTTTGTACTGGTGTTCATAGATAAATAAGCCATTTTGAAAAGACACTCCTCAACTGATATTTCCCGGGTATGTCCTTAAAGGACCCGGGTATGTCCTTAAACTACGTCCAGGACCCGGGTATGTCCTTAAACCACGTCCAAGACCACCGGTGGACGGGCAGCAGCGTCCCTCAAATTCGGTGTACTCGACTGCGATCGCCAACCCGCCTGCCAAGCGTGGCGATTATGGCATTCACCGCCCAAAAAAAAGGGGGAGGCCTATGTTCAGCAGTGGACGTCTTATGGCTGAGATGATGATGATGATGATGAATTGATATTTACACACATAGTTAATTACGTTGCTGGCAGTAATACGGTTTAATAAAGTCAGGATTGCTTAAAATAGCTACAAATGTTTATAACATTAAATAAATTTGTAATCAAAATATGTTTTATGCAAACTTTTCTTGTCGGCTAGTTATGAAAAGTTAAAATCGACATACAACATTTTATTACAAGTAATACTGGGTAAATTTTTTTAAAAGTCAATACATCGTATCATAAATATTATTGTATCGTTGTACTTTCCGCACTATACCCTCCTAAGGCTCAAGGTCCTACCTATAGTACTTATTCAGTTCGATGAAATTTAAATCATATTCAATTGGAACAGAGTCGCATTTATTTTGTTTCGTTCAATTTTCAAACAAAGCCAAAATCAACTTTATTCCTTGCACTTAAGGTTCAAATTTCAGTGGCCAATTCTGGTTTTTTCATTTGTATGGCTGAGCCTTAGGAGGATACTATCATTATCGATATCGAGCTTGACTTCGCAGCGCTGTTTGGGCAGGTGGCGAAACACACAGACAAAAGGCGGCTCGTATCATTATTCTGTCTCGTTACCGGCGCCCGCGCATCAAACGAGGCGAGATATAATTCGAAAGGTGTAATTACGTTGTGTACTAATATGCCCTTGGCGGCCCCATGGTTTTGGTAATTCGATGTTTTGGAGGTATTCGTTAATTTTAGAAGTTACAGTTTAAAACTTAATAAGTGACATTGGTTTAATGCATTTGAGTATGTTTCGGTAAGGGCATTTATTTGTGTGATGAGCTGACGGATATCGGATATGTGTTTGTTTCAGTTGGTGGGTTATGATTTTAAATCTTATAAATATTATCGACGATATTTTATAGCCGTCTCGTTCTCGTACCCACAAAATAAGTCTAACTACCTAAAAATGTATCGGGATGAAAAGGGATGTGATCATTTCCATATGTTATTTAAGTTTCTTTTGGCGTTTTGTATATTGTCACTTGGCTACCCCCTGGTATTATTTATCGTATTCGTAATTAATACAATATCACACCATACAATCGATTATTATAATTTCCACCCATTTAAATATACGTTTTGACTTACGCCTGCCAATGATTAATACTGATTACTAAAACCATCAAATGACCTAAAAACCTCAGCATTCATTCGATGAACTCATCAAAGAAAAACTTAAAGATTATCACATTAGCGGGCCAGTTGATAATTACCATGTATACTAAAGTGGAGGTAACTAAATTTAAAATAGCCTCTATTTATGTAGATATAAAGGTGGAGTTGTGGTGGGGTGTACATTGATGGGCGTTCACACATACATCATGTTGTTTAAGACGTTACTCGGATTTAGTGAACAGGGCAAGTTCAAGTTAATAGTCTTGAACTGTTAATTTGGGAGATCTGTTATCCGTAATAGATGATCGTGAGAGTTGTGCTCTAACTGTTGACGTACACGCTAAGTCCTCGGTTGACGCTGAACGCTTCATAAGGCGTCACGCGTTGAAAGAATAGTCATTCAGTATAATAGCTTACATACGATATCTCTCTAGTCGTTTTCTTCATTGCTGAAGGTCGTGTCCGTCTTGAAATTTTCTGATGACCTCTGTCACCAATCGCTTCCATCCCACCCTGCTCTCGGCCTTCTTACGATACGTATACGATACGTTAGTCTAAAGGCGCCCACTGATTAACAGTCCGCCGGACGGTATCGGCCTGTCAGTTGTTCGGAACTGTCAAAATTTTGTTCTAACTGACAGGCCGATACCGTCCGACGGACTGTTAATCAGTGGGCCCCTAGGCCTCGGTTGACGCTGAACGCTTCATAGGCGCCACTGACACCATTCCACTAACTCGGGGTTAACCGGTTAAACCGGGAGTTACCATGGTTACCGGTACAAATTGACACTAGGTTAACGGTATAACAGCTAACCCCGGGTTAGTGGGATGGTGTCAGTGGCGCCTAGAGCAAGTGACGCTAAGTCGTCACGCGTTGAAAGAAAACTCATTCATAACATACGTTCTGTTAGCCTATTATATCGGGTGGAACAGGTCGAATACAACTAATATTTAGATAGAGCTTTTTAAATATGTAAAATAACGGGTCCGCTTTGACTTAATATAAGCACATAATTTATGAAATATATGTGGTTTTTAAAAAGCCATTTAAAGAATGTTTCGAGTACAAATTATTTTTGAATCCCTATCATTTTAGTGTGAATTGAGAGTAAATACACAAATCATTCTGAATAGTATTTTAACAACGCGACCTGTGACTCGACCCATTTCCACAAAACGGAAATAATTAATTGGAGTGAAACGAAATGAAAGCTGTATTTAATAATTTACAAATTACTGATAAAATGATCAGACCTATTAAACAGATTCACGTTCCTTTATTGTAACTGTAAAGTTTAATTATTAACAAAGTACAGTTCACAAGAACACCTTTTGAGATAAGTATACCGTTTTTAGTGAAAACGCCTTTTTCCTAGTTAAATCTAGTTTTTAGAAAAGCCTCGCTGAAAACAGGTTTTCATTAGTTAAAGGTTGAGCTGGAGCGAGGCCAGAAGGGTCACTGACGATAGGAAGGCGTGGCGCGAGCTTGTGAAGGCCCCTTGCATCCCTAGGGTGCCATTAGGACAACAACAACAATTAGTTAAAACGAAACGACTTGATGAAAACCAGTTTTATCTGGAATTTTTCAGTCAAAACTAGTTTTCGATATGTGCCTTGGTGAAAATTTGTTATGACTACACGGCTAAATCACTAAACCGATTCCGATAAGATTTGGGACATACCTAAAACTCTGATAATTAATAGCATACTTTTTTAACGAAAAGAGTCTCCCTAATAGGTGACTGTACAGCAGTTTTTTTCAACGAACAGTGTTACTATACATACTGTCTCCTTGCTGAAGGGACAGAATAATAAAAATAGGTTTAGGTTTAAAGATATATATTCTCATAAAAGACATACAAGTCATTTACACGAGAACAGAGTTACAAAGTTAAAAATAATCTTATCTACGGTAGCATACAAAAGTCGCTCGAGAGGTACACGCTCACGCAACTTTTTTTTATGGTGGGTAGTGGTTTAAAATATATTGCGATAATTTAGTTTTGAACGCATTGAATGAGCCTGTTGAAAAAATAAATACCTAGTTAAATCTACCTATAAAAATTATAAGCACGTGTTAAAGATCACTGTATATTTTTTCTTTTAATTACATGCCAACTGTACACTTGCGCAGAGACAGTATAGGTGCTGGTTATTATCATAAATCGTAAAAATGGGCGTGGCTCTTTATCTCAGTGCAGCAAAGTTAATGTTAGCCAGATAAGTCTCAGATACTGTTAATATACTAAGAGTTCATGCGTAATGAACTCTTAGTTTATTAACAGTATCTGTAACTTTAAGTTAAAGGTCAAATGGTAATTCGAAATTGGTGAAAAATAAATGATTCTTTTACAAATTTCTAGTGGGCACGGGTTCATTTTTTAGGGTTCCGTACCCAAAGGGTAAAACGGGACCCTATTACTAAGACTTCGCTGTCCGTCCGTCCGTCCGTCTGTCACCAGGCTGTATCTCACGAACCGTGATAGCTAGACAGTTGAAATTTTCACAGATGATGTATTTCTGTTGCCGCTATAACAACAAATACTAAAAACAGAATAAAATAAAGATTTAAATGGGGCTCCCATACAACAAACGTGATTTTTGACCAAAGTTAAGCAACGTCGGGAGTGGTCAGTACTTGGATGGGTGACCGTTTTTTTCTTTTTTTTTTTGCATTATGGTACGGAACCCTTCGTGTGCGAGTCCGACTCGCACTTGCCCGGTTTTTTAAAACAGAAATTGTCATGAAATGTGCATGCTTCCTTATGGTAAAATGAAACTAATTTCTTCTCAGAGTAATTCTAACCTCTGGATATCATTTATTTGTTTCCATTAATTCATAGTCTTTAGATCTTGGTGGCTGCCTGGTGCGTGCGTCAAATGACATGGGCATGGACAGCATCCGCTTGGTGTACCCCTTACATTTCTTTAAATTGTATAAAATGGTCTCGAAGTGTTGGTCTCGAATCCGCGCATGCCTTCCAAATATCTGGAACAATTTGTACGTACGAGTATATAGTATGTACGAGTATAAGTAGGTATGTATGTACAGATAATTCTTGTATACCTACATTGTTGAATAAGGCAGTATAAATAAACGATCAGACGCGTTTAATTGGCTCTCAAGTCATATTTATAACAACTCCTACATGCAGTATTATAAAAAGAATAATTCTTTTATAAGTATATAGATAACGATATAACCTAAGTGTAGGCGTACCATAAACTAGAATTCATTACTTACTAACATAATGATTAGCAGAAAAGTAGACTGCCAATTTGTAATTTATAGCCAAATCATTTTTAATTGCAAAAAAACTTAACGGCATACGCAATAACAACATGTCAATCATGATTTTAAATCACTATGCTTTATTTTGGTATGATTGCTTTGAATAGTAGATATGTCACGATGATTGATCTGGTAATATTATACGAGTATGGTAGGTTGATAGTTATGTATAGGTACAAGATGTAATAAATATGTTGTAGGTAAGTATTTTATAAGTGGGACTTGGGTTTAGGCAAATATTCATCTAAATCTACGGCAAATTCGCGCTTCGAATTTGACAGCCATCAAGATCATAGAGTGTAAATCAGTGATCTCTGCCTACGCCTTTGGGAAACAGACGTGATTATTATTTATACATATTATTTATTTATTTTAAACTTTATTGCCCAATTCATGAAGGTACAAATGGAGGACTTAATGTTTGTGGTATGTTTTATCCAGCTCCAGCCAAACGAAACTGGTACTCTAGAGTAATCTGTATTTATAAATAATAATAATAATAATAAATAAATAAATGTTACAGAACATTTTTTACACAAATTGACTAAGCCCCACGGTAAGCTCAAGAAGGCTTGTGTTGTGGGTACTTAGACAACGATATATGTAATATATAAATACTTAAATAAATAGAAAACAACCATGACTCAGGAACAAATATCTGTATCATCATACAAATAAATGCCCTTACCAGGATTCGAACCCGGGACCATCGGCTTCATAGGCAGGGTCACTACCCACTAGGCCAGACCGGTCGTCCAAATGCATGAAATAATTGTTAGCAGTGTTATATTTAACAAACTCTAGGTTGGTGTAGTGACACAAAAAATTAAAAGAATTTTCTTTTACATATTATAAGGCCTGAGTTACACTTGTAAGTTTTACTTACGTAAGTAGGGACACGGCTATACTACAGAATGAGAGATGAATATCGTTATCTCATTCTAACAAATAGCTTTGTCCCTACTTACGTAAGTAAAACTTACAAGTGTAACTGAGGCCTAATGTACCTCACCATCATTGGCCGCAGCATCTTTGCAGATGATAAGTAGTTGCAGCGACAAAATAAGGTATTTTGAAGAGGTAGTCTACAGCCTACACTGGCTGCGATGATTGTATATATAGACCAATGGCCGATCGGCATTTCTTGCCGCATCGATCACAGACCTGTATTGACTCCTGAGGACCTACCGCGAACCACGTTCGACGTGTTGCCTTCCTGTCACACTTACGTATGAATTTACAAATGCGACAGAGAGGCAACACGTCGGACGTGGTTCACGGTAAGCCCTCTGGGGTGGTTTGCGATTTCGTTTCTGCTTTTCGTTTCCTAGACAACCGCAATCTGCTATAAATCAACCTCAAGTACTTAATTTATGTTAAAACTGTCCTGCATACAAATGAAAAACAAATCAGCATTTCATGATTGCTTCGGCCATAAGCAAGTTAGCAACTCCGTTCAGAAAAAGTCCAGTACCGTTCAAGGAAGGCAATTTGGAATGCAAAATCACATGAAAAATCTTGGAAGAACGTTACGTTTAGGAGTGCGAGAGCCACTTTTAAAAACTACGTCCAAGTGCGGTTTCTGAGTTTTGCAGACTTGTATCGTGGTTAGGTAGAGCATAATGTGGATACGGTAACACGGTAACTATTTTTAGAAATACTAATATCTATAAATTTTGATTTCGCTTACTGAACGACAGCAGAAAAAATGGCTTGAAATAGAAAAATATTTTCGTAACGGAAGTAAGTTATATTTAAGTACCTAATATTTTAAGTAAATAAGTGTTAATTACTTGCATTCTAGTTTTAATTTTGAACTGCATTCGGATTGAATTAGTTATAGAAATAACCTCGTTAATGAATTTAAACTTATTAATGAACTTAAATTATTTTACAACATATATCAGGCTTTGGCCTTGGCAACATACTGCAAAAAAAAAACAGATTTAAAAAAGTGCTTAAATTTGCAATGGTGGCACTCGAAAAACTGACGCCGTGTTTCGAAAACCGCCGATATAAAAAGTGCCGATATCTCAAAAACTATAAGATTTAGGCTAAATTTGCTTAATCTTGTAGCCCATAAGCTGTTCTCTAAGCCCTTTGAGTCTTGGCGTCGGTTTTAGGGACAACCTGTATAATAAATTAACTTCTTTTCATCGTATATTACGACAGTAAATGACCACAAAGGGTACCTACCAACAGTGACCAATGGTACTCCTGCCCTACATAGAATGCGATAACTTACAAAGCTGCCTCCATGCCTGATATAAGGTTTTTAATTTTGTTATGTGTCAAAGTTGTAGCGTGCGAAAATTTTACTGTAAGTCGCTACATTCAGTAGCAGAAGTTGATAAGCGGGCGAGTTGTTCAAAATTACATTGTCACGCTCGTATTTCTTAACAATAAAGTCACGTCAAGATAATTTTGAACACTTCGCCCGCTTACTTACAACTTCTGTTGCTGACTGTACATATATGTTAATTATATTATCTAACAATTATTTTTTTTCGTAATTATATACGTTTAAATCGTCGAATTATTTTTGCAACTTGATATATGTAAGATCATATCTACATTAACATTAACGTGAAACGCAAACGCATAAATAACACGTTAACTATCGCGGACGGTCGTTGCACGTCGTATCTCCTGCACGTGAAACTCATAACATTCATAAAATGATTACGTGAGAAGAACCAACTGAGTCTAGCTCTCGAGATACAGGGCTTGTTTTCCAATAGACTGGCTCTGTGCCTATTTTTACTACAGAATGGAAGCGGTTGAGGCACTGTGTGTAACAATGTGCTATGTTGGGGTCCTGAGAGCTGATTTTTTAAAAGTCTAATGTTATAGTTTTGATGGTTTTAAAGGGGGTTTGAAGCACATGAGCGTAATTAAACGCAAGTAATTTGAAAAGAAAATATTTCTATTAAGTTATTTAAAACAATATTTTAACCCTAAAATAACAAAAAAAACATTAATGATTTAACTGACCAAGCTGAAAGATTTGTTTGAAAAAAAAAAAGGTTAAAATGTATTATCGAAAAAGGTCAATTAACAAATTTGGAACTTTCTTTTATTTCTATAAGAGTTCACAACTCGAATTTAATTTGTACTTGTACATGTACACGGGGACGTACGAGGTTAAAAGTTAACTGAGTAACAGAAATAACGCAAACAACTTGGCATAGGTGGATGTAGGTAATTTTACAAGTATACAGATTTTTTACAAAATAGTATTTTTTTTTAAAGTAGGTATACGTTTCATATTTTTTTATTGCAAAGAGTTTCATGATATATAGATCCAGAAATAGTTGGTAAAAGCAAGATTTATCGCAGCATTCGTAGCAACAACTTTACTCGGCGCATTTCCCGTCCCACCATGTATATCTTGTAAAGCAACACTGTATAAACATCACTTTATGGCGACATTACGAAAATCGCACTGGGACTCTAACATTTTTATTCACACGCCGGCCCCACTATAAAAATGGCCCTTATATCGACCTTATCAATTTTATACGTTGGCGACATTGTTTTTCTACGACGTATTGGGATACTTTATCTGTTCCATATCAATAACAATAAAATAAACCCAGGTTTTATCTGAAAGTAAGCGTTCGTATTCTGTTGAGAAGATGGCGCTCGATGATAGTATCTTAAATCATTATTGTAAGCCGTATTCAAGTAATGATGATGTCATTATTTGTTATCTGAGAAGTTTGAAATATTTGAAGACCGACCGCTTGATACAAGTATGCTGTTACTTTTTGACTAACTTCAATAAATTCGGGTTTGTTTTTAATTTTCTCGGAATCTCATTTGTTGTTTTGTTTATGTAATTTTTCTCATTTAACTTAGGTACACATTTGTGTTCTTCAATGTTTGCCATAAAAATTAATTTATTCATAAACATTGAGTTTTTTGCGTAAGTACGTAATTTTGTTTGATGTTTATATTTAACAAGTTACCATTAAAATATACTAGTTACATGGTTTAACTTTGGCCTAATTAATATATCCTGTATAAATTTTACTTTAAGCGCTTATCGTTTCGTTTCCGTATTTTATGTAAATAAATACAAATTTGTTCTGGCAAGAGACTATTCAAAATGTAATTTAATTCCTTCGGCGACCATTAGCATGTTCTGTCCGAAGCATTTAAGAAAGTAGACTCATATAAATTGTCCTGTTATCTACTATTACTTCGTTTAATATCCTCTACTAATTTAAGTAGAAAGATAGTAGGTTTTATTACTTGATAACTACACTTTATAGGTTACTGATCGTTGCCGGTAAAAAAAGGATAACGTAACGGAAAAAAATAAATGATAATAATTATGCGTAAAAATGTAACTATATCATAGTTGTGTTTGTTTTTAAAGACCCTCTTTTCGAAACTTTATAGTCATTCTATAAAAAAAAACATTTCCGAATGAACACCATAATGTCTGAATTTATACATGTCTTAAGTCTTGAAGTTATGGTAATGTTAATTTCCAATTTGGTTCTCTTCCCATTATTATTCATCATCATAGTTGTGAAGGTCAAGCCACAACGAATGTGTATGTGTCGGCTGCCGATCGTAAGATCAGGCAGATCGTAATGTTCCTGTGTAATGTTTTGACGATAGTTACATTAAACCAATATATAGGTAGGATAGGTTCGTTAGGTTGCTTCATATGCCCGAAGTGCAAACTGCCCAGAAATAGGAGCCCCGCCAAGCGGGGTTCCGTCGACTCAGGGAACGAGTCAAAGATTTTCACGTTTCACGATATGCCTACGAATTTCACGATATGCCTGATCTTACGATCGGCCGCCGACATATGCACTATGCGGCACGCCTTCGGCTCCCTGCGTACTTACAGTCTAGTTCATAAATATGTATACATTTTGTCACCTTATCCCATTGCAATAAGGTGGAAAGAATTATACATATTTATGAACTCGACTGTACATCGCTTGCGTTGCGTGCCGCATTCGTTATAAATACCTACGCATATGCAACACTAGTGTTGTAAGTAACTTACTGCGAAAGGTACTGGAGGCGGGCTGGGCTATAACTGCGAAAATTGAAGTTCGCAAATTGCGGGCATCATTCTTTGTCACTCTAATTTCGCTTTCATTGGAGTAAAAGAGAAAGATCCCGAAAATTGTGTATTTTGGTTTTCGCGGTGAGCTCTCTGTATTACGGTTAATACAGCATGGCACAGGTGCTGTATTAACCGTTCGTTAGACCACACCACCATTACTGCAGCAAGTTGCAGCAGCGTGACGTTACTGCCGACTGCATTACTGTCGCAAATGACAAAAATCTGGACAGAAACATCGATTAACATTTGCGGCAGTAATAAGACTGATAAGATAACGCCCGCGACAAGGCCGCAGCATAGACTTATGTTACTACAGTAATGCAGTTGCTGTTCCCATTCGAAAATCATTTTTACTCATGCAATATGCATCGGATTCTAATGTGGTGTTTTTGAAATTTGGACCTAAATAAGAAATAAAAACTAGATGTCATTTACAAATTTAAATACCCAATGTGAACGTTTAGCGCATCAACTGCGTAACACTATATTCTTTATAAGCAACACAGTAAACAGTTTTTATAATATTTTATAAAAATATTAATACAAACCCTTTCATTTGTAAAGGAATTCCAACCCACGTTCAATACTTACCGCTAAGTCCGCTTTGTTCCCTGGCTCATTTAGCGGCGCGCCGTCGACTCTATTAAGCAAAAAATTAAACAAATAAAAAAGCAAATAAAAGGCCGAGACTGGCGTCGCAGTCATTCAGGCGCGAATAAAAGTGTTTAATTAAACGTTGTTATTGATGGGGTCTCGGTAGATGGCGTTTAATCAACAGCCTTTAGGTACTGAGTTTCTGTGTGCCTCTCACAGATATGCACATGAATTTATTTGTAGAGAGCTAAATAACATCGCAGTCATGCTGTTAAGTATGTATTAAACTTTTAATTTCTAAATTTTATTTACCTTTTCATCGAATGACTGAAAATTTTACTTAATAAATACATGACAAAAAACAAGGAACGTTTGCCAATGGACAATCTGTTTTTTTTTTTTAACTATACTACTACTGCCCATAAACTTATGGAACGATCATTTGTTTCTTGCATAAAAATGTATGGCGTAAAATACTTTATAGTTATAACAACCGACTATACTTAAATTATAACAATCAAACATTGTAAAGAGAGATTGAGATATTAAGAACTTGCTCATTCTACACAAGCAAAATACCCGGAGCCATTCTTTTGCGAAACGAAAAATCTTTACAGTATCTGTATATACATCGGTACTGGCTTGAGACTTTATTTTTAATTCGACTTAATTGTCGGAGTTACGAGCCCGGCCGCTCGCATTTAATGCTGGACCTTTATTGGACTCGCTAGGACAAAGTCGATCGTAATTGGTGACGGAACGTGACATTTAAAAATCGATAAAAACACTTTGTTTTGCTAATTTGTCACCAATGTGAACTTTTCAAAAGAGATAAATAATAAACTCTCTTTACACGAGGAAATAATAACATTTTAAATAATTAAGTACAATGTTCATTTTGTTACGTACATTATAATGACATATTTATGTTCATGTTCATTTTTTAATATAGGTACATACTATGTTGTTGGTATTTTAGTTATAGTTTAAGATCTTTAAGACTAAGAACGACACAAATATATAAATTAGAAAATGTACTTATTTATTTAAACTTTATCATACATAATATTGGGGCCATTGATTAAAATATTGTAAATGTTATTAATAACATGCTAAATAAGTATCATTAAATTTGCCTCATCATCATATATTTAAGAGTATGACTCTTGTCGGTGGAGCAACATGAACGACACAACGCGACGTTGATCTTTTCCTTTATTTGATTCATGTAGTTAAGCTCTCCTTGGTCTTCCCTTCTTCTTCCTAAATTTGCCTGTTACACTAAAATACATACTTGTTACGGGACATCGTCAATGAACTTGTAAAGTGCAGTAAAATAGCAGAAACCATGTCCCGCTTCCTTGAGACAATAGTTTCGCAAGAATGTAATTGAAATGTCAGCCTTAATTTGTATCTAAGTTCGTTTCAAGACTTCAGACGTTTACGTCACAATATACTAGATTGAAACAGTAAAGCAATATAGATATTCCGTGTAAAACAATGAAATTAACTCATGGAAATCATAATTCGTATGCTCATATCGGTAAGTCGTTAATTTTATTAACGCATTGTGACAAAAGACATTGTATAATTATTTATTTTTATACGCTTACAAGTTGTACTTAATTTAATAGATCGTTAACGTTTGTGATTTTCTGTGATAAATAGAAAAGTTCTCTTACGAATTACGGCAAATTCAGTTTAGTTTTTTTTTAATAACCAAGTACTAAGAAAAAAATTGATAGCTGAAGAAGATTATATTTTGTGGTAACTTAATCGCCAATTGGTAACTTTTGGCATCGAAACTGATCGTGAAGTGTACGCAGCCGTACAGCCGCAATCTTTATTGGTTGTCATATTCCAAGCACGCGAATCCGTCTTAATACCTATTAGATTGTACACATCTTTAGTCCATGATTTTTTTTATAAACTATGTTTTAACAAATAATTTTACATTAGGGTATTTGACTACTAGTCAAATCAGTATTTTTTTCGAACTGTCAAAACAAGTCGCTACTATGAAATTCATATGAAACACAAACATATTGTGTCTGCTGCCTAAACTGTTGTCTTATACAGGGTGATTTCGGGGTCGTGGAGCAAGAGAGCCAGACATCATACATAATCCAATGATGTTGTTAATTATTGTTTATCACCAATAATGATGATTATTTTCAAGATGACAAGTAGGAAAAAACATATTTGCATACAATTTGGTGACCCTACTCAATGTGACGTCTTGTCGCTTTCCATACAGCGTATGTCAAAAGTCTTAAAGTGACATTCCATTTCCAACTGCAGCTGCAATACTGTTCATTTTACTATGGAAACGCATCGCTGTTACTGTCAATTTCCATAGTAAAATGAACAGTATTGCAGCTGCAGTTGGAAATGGAATGTCACTCTTAGGGTGACCATAATTACTTATAACATTAATTTTACTTGAAAAATAAGAATAATTACGAGTAAAGTAATTATCTTTTCATCAAATACTACCATATGATAATGTGGATCATTTAAAGAGTCAGAAAAAGTGGTTCTGGATCACGACCCAGAAATCACTCTGTATATGTTTCTCTGATAATCTTCTGGTGCTTTATTTCTTGCATGGTGTACAATAATTTATTTTAAATGGTGTAAAATAACCTACACGTACTGCGCTAATCTGCCAGTGTCGCGACGCCATGTTACACGAAGTGTTAGCAAGAATGCGTTTTCATTAATTTCAAATTTTCTTACAGAATGACGTCATTTATTCAACGAATGCTGCGCTGCCGGAGATGGTAGGAACTAGGATGTTTTTATTATTATGGATGTAAGAATTTTATCAAGTGCATTTTATGTATTTTGTTGCTTTGTCAGTGATTTATCAAAATACACTTTTTCCCGGGACTTCGGCTGCATAGAATTAGTATTTATATGTACATTTCCCTTCTTTGCTTTTAAGAGCGCTCTTACAAGAAAAGTCGAAATAATGCAAAATTGATGATACTAGTCGACGAAATTCAGGACTTTGTGCTCATTATTAGAAACAATGAGTACTCGTTCCAGTAAAAGCGTCTTCTTATCTTTTTAAATATCGTTGTAAATATTAGAAAAAGGACTTATTAAATTAGTAATGAATTTTTTTCTGATGGTCGTTTCCGAAAAACCCCGTGAAGCACTGAACGGCAAGCTCTTATTTGGAAATGTTGAGAAGTTTACTCTGCTAAACCTGGCTATTTTGTATTACTAATACCCTGTACTTTCGGCATATCAAACGATATTTTTTCTACATATCTTTGAGAAAGAGAAAATCAAAGTAAAACGAACTCAATTTTCTCTCCGAAACAAGTGTCAATTTCTACGAAAATCTACTTAATATCGAAGTCATTTTCATACTCAAGCAATCTGCAACGTTTGCTTATACTGTTGGTATACATTAGTGTTTATGAAATTCTACTATAATTTTTTGGCAATTTTTTGAAAACTACTCTATATTACCGATGACGCGCGCTCGCCAGCTCAGTGCCGCGGCAGAGCTTGTACAGGCAGGACGTGTGTCGGTCGGCTCCGCACATTTTCAACGGCGACGACGAGATTTTTTATCATTGTGTGCGGCGGGCGCCGTGTAAAACGCTATACTGTGTGCGTGTAAACCGCAACGAGAGACTTTGATCCTAGCACTGTTTTTATAGTATTATAATTTATAATGGTACAGTTTAATAAACTACCGGACAGGATTAAAAATATTTGAAACGACCTGACATTCTATATGTATTTATTTGACTCAAGATAGTACTCAGGGTCTGATGATGGAGCCGGAAGGTGGTCACCGGTACCAATCAACCATGCAACTAAACCACTTCGTGTTTGGGCACGTTTGATTTGGCTCAACAAGATCTTTGACTTAAGATAGTACTCAGGGTCTGATGATGGAGCTGGAAGGTGGTCACCAGTACCAGTCAACCATGCAACTAAACCACTTCGTGTTTAGGCTCGTTTTATTCGTCTCAACAAGATCTTTGACAAAAGATAGTACTCAGGGTCTGATGATGGAGCCGGAAGGTGGTCACCGGTACCAATCAACCATGCAACCAAATCACTTCGTGTTTGGGCTCGTTTGATTTGTCTCAACAAGATCTTTGACACAAGATAGTACTCAGGGTCTGATGATGGAGCCGGAAGGTGGTCACCGGTACCAATCAACCATGCAACTAAACCCCTTCGTGTTTAGGCTCGTTTTATTCGTCTTAACAAGATCTTTGACACAAAATAGTACTCAGGGTCTGATGATGGAGCCGGAAGGTGGTCACCGGTACCAATTAACCATGCAACTAAACCACTTCGTGTTTGGGCTCGTTTGATTCGGCTCAACAAGATCTTTGACTTAAGATAGTACTCAGGGTCTGATGATGGAGCCGGAAGGTGGCGACGGGTACCCGTCTATCATGCAGTGTTGGCATCAATCTGAACTAAATCAATCCGGATTGATCAATCGAATTGACGCGTCAATCCGAATTGATCAATCCGAATTGATCAATTCGAATTGATTTAATTCTGATTGACGCGTCAATCCGATTGAATCAATTGGAATTAACGCATCAATCCTCGCTTAATTATCGATCTCTGCTACGGATCAAATATAGAAACCGTAATCGAATTTTAACTTCGTCCCTACGTGTTCCTCAACCATTATAAAATCACTGTGGTGTTTAATTATGTTTTTAAGTGTACCCCGAATTGGGTAAGTGGATACATTTTATATGCTACTTGCTTAGAATGTTGTAGTGCTATTTTATTGCTTTGGAATTTTAACTTGCATATCGAAATCACAACCATTCCTTAGTAATTGCCATTTAACTACAGATTTATAACTTCATCACTATAGTTTTGTTCATAGTCATCACGGCCAAATGTTAACCGACCCTCCATTTTGTATTAAAAATATAATTGCATTTAAATTTCTTTCTTTCTTTAAATTACTTCGCCTTTTTGTAATCTCCGTATCTGAATTGTGAACTTCCACGGCAACACAACTACCATAGTGCTTTCCCGCTTGCCGTTGGTGTTCACAAAAGGCTTATGGACCGTTTCTAACGCATTGTCTGATGGCGCGTTCCAGGGTCCAAAGTCCAGAGTGACTTGTTGGCTTCCTGCTTGCCGCCCGCTTGCCGTTTTGCTACTGGCGTGCTTCTGGCCCTTTCCCCGACTCAGCGCCACGCAGTTCGAAGCTGCGCTGAACTCAGCGCCGGACGGAAACACCAGCGCCTACCACCTCGGACCCTCAGGGGAGTACTTCGGCTGCAAACGACTAGCGGAATCCGATCGTTATAAAGTATTAGCGCGAACCACGACATTTACCCGTTTTTACCACCTGAGCTGGTTATAGCAATAAATAATTATTTTGTACCGTTTTTCTGCCTACTCATTTATAATTTCCCATCCTTAGCGGGACATCTAGTAGGTTTGAACGCTCAAGAACGCGACAAGATATCGATTTTGAATGCAATCAGTCACTTTCAAAGAATGTCACTAAAATGTGCCAAAACAGGACACCTTTCAATATTGCAGTTGAAAAAATGGTTAGAAACCTCTGTTTACCTCAGATATCGATTTTAAACGCAATCGGGTAATTTCTAGAAATGTCCCAAAAAAGGACATCTCTCAATATTTCCCTCGGAAACAAGTTTCGAAACCTTTGGGCACCTCAGATATCGATTTTGAACGCTATCGGTTAATTTCAAGGAAAGTCCCGAAAATGTTCCAAAAAGGACATCCTTCATATAGCCGTCGGAAACATCTTTCGGAACCTTTGGTAAACTCAGACACCGCTTTTGAACGCATTTGGTCAGTTTCACAAAAATGGCCTAAATAAAAAGGACATTAGGTAGGTACATACAAAGTAATCGTCAATCCGAATTGACGATTGAGGATTGACCGATCAATTCGAATTAACGATGAGTAATCGTCAATCTTCAATCAGTAGATTTAGAATTAGTTTCGTCAATCGTCAATTCGAATTGATCGGTCAATTCTCAATCGTCAATCGTCAATTCGAATTGATGTTTTGCCAACACTGCTATCATGTAACTGAACCACTTCATGTTTGGGCTTGTTTGATTCGTCTCAACAAGACCTTGGACACAAGTTAGTACTCAGGATCTGATGATGGAGCTGGACTGTGGCCACGGGTACCAGTCTACCATGACACTGAACCACTTCGTGTTTGGGCTCGTTTGATTCGTCGCAACAAGATCTTTGACACAAGATACTACTCAGGGTCTGATGATGGAGCTCGAAGGTGGCGACGGGTACCAGTCTATCACATAACTGAACCACTTCGTGTTTGGGCTTCGTGTTTGGTTTATCACCCAGTGTCAAAGATCTTGTTGAGACGAATCAAACGAGCCTAAACACGAAGTGGTTTAGTTGCATGGTTGATTGGTACCGGTGACCACCTTCCAACTCCATCATCAGACTCTGAGTATCACCTAGTGTCAAAGATCTTGTTGAGACTAATCAAACGAGCCTAAACATGAAGTGGTTTAGTTGCATGGTTGATTGGTACCGGTGACCACCTTCCGGCTCCATCATCAGACTCTGAGTATCACCTAGTGTCAAAGATCTTGTTGAGACTAGTCAAACGAGCCTAAACATGAAGTGGTTTAGTTGCATGGTTGATTGGTACCGGTAACCAACTTCCAGCTCCATCATCAGACTCTGAGTATCACCTAGTGTCAAAGATCTTGTTGAGATGAATAAAACGAGCCTAAACACGACGTGGTTTAGTTGTATGATTGATTGGTAATGGTGACCACCTTCCAGCTCCATCATCAGACCCTGAGTACTGTCTTGTGTCAAAGATCTTGTTGAGACGAATCAAACGAGCCCAAACACGAAGTGGTTTAGTTACATGATAGACTGGTACCCGTGGCCACCTTCCAGCTCCATCATCAGACCCTGTGTATCTTCAGTTTCTTGTAACTTGTTTCTTGTAAATAAGCGAGTACCTATAATTTCTTTCGAGTAATATACGTTCATAAGTACGAGTATGGGGCTATTCATAAATTACGTCGTTTCAAATGGGAGGAGGGGGGGGGGGGGTCTGGACATCGGATGATGGTAGCATGACGTAGGAGGAAACAGAGTCCTCCGAAGCATGATTTTTGGATGATTTGAGGGATGGGGGGGTCAAAAATAGATGACGTAATTTATGAACAGCCCCTATGTACATTTGCACTGCATTTAGTATTTTCGTACTTACCAAATAACAGTTTTAGGACTTTATAAGTTAAGTACAGTTAGTGTTGTTATGGTTGATTTCAATATGCTTCGCGAAGGATCAAAAATGTTTAATCCATCATCGTAGTGCGAGTGTAGTAGAAGGGATCGGAATACTGAGCTCGCACGGCCTGCCGCAGCGCGTAAAATACCTAAACTCGCTCAACCCCGAAATGTAATAGCACTCTTAAGAAATGATTGTCTGGATAAAAACTGTTTAATGTCCTTCCCCGGGCCGTACTCAAACTATCTCCATATCAAATTTCATCTAAATAGCTTCGGCTATTAAGTAGCTAACACACTATCGCACCGCACCAAGGTCATTGTGGGACGCACCCATAAGTAAGAGGGAGAAAGAGATATCGCTTTCTCCCTTTTACTTATGGGTGCGTCCTACAATGACCTTGGTGCGGTGCGATAGTGTGTTAGCTACTTTAAAGCTTCAAGAGATTACAGACAGAGTTACTTTTGCAGTGTTATATGTAATATTATTAGTAGTAGTGTGCTGTTATTATTATGCTGTTTTTTTGGGTCAATAAATTAATAATATATTAGTACCTATACGTACGGTAAAATACAAAATACAAATAATGGATTTCATTTGAATCGACATTTTGCTTAATGGCATCATATTTTATCGTAATTAACTTTGAGCATTAATATGTAATAAGTTAAACTTAAACTTAATTACAAAACGCCTTTGCATTTTTCAAAATGATTCTTTATTAAAAATTTCGCTTCAATTATCATTACTTCTTTATTATTTAGGCAGTCTTTAAATTAAAAGATAATATATTAAGTATTTGTTACATTTCAATATATGCAGTTTTAATTGAGTTAAGTACAATGTAGTAGGTCATAAATGTCGTAATTAATAGAAATTATCTGCAATTTATTAGTTAATTTACATTTGTGTTTTAAAATCCTGTAAAAAAACATATGTTAAATTAGGTACTTGTAGACCGGGGTGACTTTGGAAAATTTGGGTTTACTTTGATAAATTTTATAAGGCCATAGACCTATAGATATTCACCTACTGTAAAAAATGTCGCATAAATATATATTATGGCTTAAAAACTAGAATTTTAAAGTCGATCGATCGTATTACAAGTAGGTACCTTTTCCACCATAAGCATGCCCAATATATTTAAATCTCATGTTTCTCACACCAGTACCAACACCGTTCCATCCCTATCTGCCAAGTCGATCACTGCTTATCTACAAGCAGGGGTCAAGTAACGTTACCTAAATTATTTACGCAGATCTGCAACCTTTGGTTCAAATCCGTCCTCGACTTATGGGCCCTATTCACGACCCAATTTGGAAACTGAGATTATCTGCGGAGGGTAAAGGTGACGCATGTCAGGTTCCATCAAAGTTCTGCTAATAACGAAATGATGTGGGTTTGAATACAGTTTTCAAGTTTAAAAGATCAATAATTGTACATAATAGACATTTACAAAAAATATAGTATAATTGATGATAATTAAGATATTAATTAAGACAAAGCTGTATGTACATTTAAGACTATTCAATGTTGTATAATTTCAACACAACTAATCAAAATACTGGCCGATGTTTAATAAAATAAAAACAATACGAGTGGTAGTCATATTTGAAAAACAAAACACTGAAATAAAAAAAATACTAAACTTGTACCCGTATACCAACTCCGTGTTGCGTCTTTAGGCACAATTACTTTTTTGCTCGATCTTAATGCGTGCGACTGAATGTAGTATGTTCGCCTTTAATATAAAAAGCCGTAAGTGTATTTTTATTATATGTGACGTTCCATGGCAAAAGGTACCTTATGGCGGCAGGCGCTTAAATCGCATAGCGCCGCAATAATATTGGAGCGGCGTTAATAATAGCGTAAGCGCCAACCGCCATAAGGTACCTTTACCCGTGGGACGTCACATATGAAGAAACTGCGTTTTAAGTAGGACTGCAGCAACACATCCTGCGGCAAACGCAGAAGCATTACCAGAGGGCCTACCGCGAACCACGTTCGACGTGCTGCATCCCTGTCACACTTACATACGAATTCATAAGTGTGACAGAGAGGCAACGCGCAGAACGTGGTTCGCGGTAGGCCCTCAGAGCGCTCGACATTAAGTTCGTAATTAAATGAACGATTAAATCGATTATTTAATTCGTTTGCGGGCGCTATTCGGAATTGAAATAATTGCTGTACAAATGAAGTAAAATAGGTTATTTTTTACAACCATAACTGTTTATCTGCTTAACTATTAGTCGACTATATATTATAAAGAGCATTTAGGTTTTTATTCTTCACTATACTGTTAAATGCTTAACCTTATAATTTGTCCTGAATCTAAAACTTAAAGATAAAGATAAAAAATAGTTTATTATTCAAGTAGGCATATTACAATGCGCTTATGAACGTCAAATAAAGCTACACCGGCTCCAACCCTACACCTCTGCCTCGAGAAGATTTAACTCCACCCTTAATTGGATACTTAGAGATATAATAATAATAATTAAAGATTTAATAATGAGGTTGTATACTCGTAGTTTATTCGTAGTTTGGTGAATAGCTTTCTTTCTAAGAATGACAAAACATATTTCTACTTGTTTTTCCAGTTTTACCAGTTTTTTTAGTGTTCCGTACAAAACATTGTTCACGGAACACTTATGGGATCACTTCGGTCTTGTATTTATTTTGATATTAGCAGTCTTTTAATTGATTAATATAGGCCTATTCTTATGTTGACTAGTTAGTATTGTTAAAAAGTAGTTTTGACAGTGAAAAGATATTACGAATAATACGAAGAGATTACATATAGTTACCTGGTTGCCGTTTGAACCATATCCCAAAATGTTTTGATATTAGAAAGTGTTATTAACAGTGCTTTACACAACATATATAATGATACTTAAACATTATCATGCAAATGTCGGTGTAATTCACGATCATGTATTAGTTCTGACAAAAACAAACTTAAACTTGCAGTGGCTTTCAATAAATTTAGACTTTATTTCAGTTAATATAAGAGTGATCGTTTTAAAAGATAAGTCGTGAATTCTTGTTTTATATTGACGAAATGTAATGACTACGTATGCACTTGTTCTCGTGTCGAGCCGAATAATGATTGTAATAATAGAGCAAGCCTAGTATGTTACGTGTTTGTACAAAAATGTTCTAGTAATAGCCATCAACTTTGACCTTCAATTCGGTAACTCATATCTTTGTCCCACAACTTTTTTTGAATAGACTAATTTTGAAATGATGTAACATTAAACCAACAGTGATTCCATATTGTGCGCAAAGTTATATTGTTTAATAGAACATCCTATAATCAAAGTATTCCCCTAAAATTTAACATTTAAAATAATCTGCCGAAATTTAGCATACTAATATAAGTCACATTAAAATGTTGGCTATCAAACATGAATGCTATCAATATGTTAACGATTACAAACTTATTAGACCAGTAATTACAACACTGTCATGTAAAATGTATTAAAACAAGCAATCAATAATTAACATCAATACAAGTCAATAGAGCTTAGATCATATAATTTAATGATCAATAAATATAAATTTCAATTACCCGATTACTAGCGATATATTGTAGAGTAACAATGTAGAGCCGCCATCTTTACTGTGTAACGTATGTGAGGTTTGCACAAGGAGCTATGAAACTTAAAATGGTATTCAACATGTACATATTTTTAAATGCGAAAGTACGTCCGTCTGTCTGTTAACCCATGACGCTTACACTTTTGAACCGATGAAAATAAAGTTTGGTATGGATATAGGTAGGGTTAGGAGGGGTAAATATAAGACAAAGTTTTTAACATTAAAAAACTTATTCTATTTTATTCCTATTCGATTTAAAATAAGTCTAAACATGGCTTCTTTTTAAATGGAATAGGAACATCGATTTAAAATACCATTTTGGGTATTCTAAATCGATGAATAGGAACCCTAGTTTAGTTATTATGACGGAAAACGCAGACGGTCGCGAATAGCAGCTAGTTGCTATGATAAATTACGAGTAATTATGTTCTTTATTAAAATAATAAAACTAGTATTTAACAGTACCTATATCAGAATTATTTAGTCGCATTGATACAAATGTTATGTAGCCCGGAACGGCCAACACTGGAAACAATAATAATTGTAACACCATTTTAGCTACATCATTGTTTTTAACAAACCCCTGCTCTGTAATGATGGTGCTTCACACTGTTTTATGAAATAGGTAAACTGAACAAATGCTGACAGCGTTAAACTGACATTTTAATTAATGTTTTATTTAACAATAGGCACTGGCTAGAAATATAAATTATCGGTATGTTAGACCAGCGCAAAAGAATATGTAGGTACGTATTTTTTAAGTACAGCATCAAAACAAAAGCTTGAACTAAAATAAAGATACACATATTATACTGTCAGACTTCAAAGACAAGTGAATAAATTAATCTAAATTTAAGTCCATTGAAAATGGTAATATTATCTAAACATATAATATGTATGTACCCGCAGGTTAGTCGAGTTGACGCGTGACCAGAGGGCTGGGTCATATCTAGCGCAGCGGATCAGCAATGCCATACAACGTGGCAATGCTGCCAGCCTTCTGGGCACGCTGCCAATAGACGGCGAATTGGGGCAAATTTTCTATTTATAGTTTATAGTTTATTTTTAAGCTTAGTTTTTAATTTTAATGTTTGTTTTTTCAATTTTAAGGCTTTTTATTGTTTAATAAATCTTCTGTGAAAATTTATAATATTATTATACAAAATTGTATTTTGCTGAAGTTGGATTTATATAAGTACTTAACTGGGGCCCGGTTCTTCATAATAGTTTGTTTTACATCTAATTTAGTCTTCTATTACGTACTATTCTCTCTAACGCAACAAAAATTTGTTCACGGAAACCACTTAGTTTCCAAACTTTCGTAACTCCACGTTAATAGCCTTAATAGACCTATGTAGGCTCTGGCAAACAGGACCTAAGCCTGGTGCACACGTGTACGCCGACATAGGCGGTGTAACGTTGCACGGGGACAATAATTTAACGTCACTGGCACTTGCATTGAAACCGCACCACAATTTAAGAGCATGCAATAAGGGAGCCAGCATTGTCTGCTAGTGTCTCGTGTTACCCGCATTCGTGTACTACGCTTTATGTCTGACTTAATCTAGTTTCCGTGCCTTTAAAGTTGTGTTTGGATTGCAGTGCCAGCTCTCAGGCTTGGTAGTTCAACAGATTGATAAGACACGGTACTGAAGTCACTTTAAACTTTTACTTTGTCGATTCAAGTGAAGAGACCCCAATCGTGGCAGAGCTTAGACTTAGTTACACTATATTCGTAATAATTTGTAAAACAGGTCAGATCCAAAGTATAAACTAAACCTTGGAAACCTTTAATTTGAAACTTGAATAGTGTGTATGATATTAGAACGGCTGGCGTATTCGAACTTCAAGATATTCACAAGATACAACACGTACTAGATCCGTTCTAGATACGTTATACCTATATGTAGTTTAGATATCAACATGTTCTCTTTTCCAGCGTAATTCGGGCAACCAATGTCACTTTTACGTTAGATAGAGTATGTTATCTATTAGATGTGAATTGGATCTCTAAGTCATATGCTGTGGAAATCGTTCAAGAGTATCTCCAGAATCGCGCAAATGTCAAATTTGACAGGTTAGATCTTAAACATATCGTTATCGTATCTTGGTGATGTCTAAAAGATATCTAATAGATGTCTATTTCAAAATCCGAATCGGGCCCCGGGTCTCTATTGTTTCCCAAAAAGTTTTAAGTCTTAAAATGTATTGTTCGTCCGCATTTTCATTGGTCATAATTTGTTTGGTTCAGAAAGGCGTAAGTTTTCAGGATTGCCATAAAACAAACCTAACCTAAGCTATATATCCTAAAAAGTTAACGGTTTCAGATGTAGGAGTAATGATAATATGTGACGTTTCACGGCAAAAGGTACCTTATGTATGGTACGGTTGGCGCTTTCGCATAGCGCCGTAATAATATTGGAGCGGCGTTAATAATAGCGTAAGCGCCAACCGCCATAAGGTACCTTTACCCATGGGATGTCACATATGACAAACAATACACTATGACTTAAAACTTTATGTCAAACAAAGTGACCTCTATTAGAATTCTGTTCAGTTACAAACTTATTATTTAACGGACAAAGAAAATAGTAGTACTATTTCTCTTAGCGCTTTAAGATAAACTTAGATTTTCTTTCCAGGAATCCACGGTCAAACCTAAGCCACAACAAAATAAGACAAACCTTTTCTATAATTCCCACAAATTCGACATAAAGTCAGAACACCGCGCGTTCTATATCGGCCGTAATGACCTTATTTAGACGAAACCTCAGACAAGTCCTAGAAAAACGAAAAAGTTTTGCTCTATCTAAGATAGTCATTAGGTTCCTTCGTAATGCCTGCTCGCGAGCGGCGCTCTCCAATCTCTATAATGACGTTCCTACACTCGCACTCAGGTACAGGATTTTATTTAGAACTAGCGAACCGCCCCGGCGTCGCATGGGTTACCAAATTATACACTTAAACCTTCCTCAAGAATCACTCTATTGATAGCAGAAAACCGCATGAAAATCTGTTGAGTAGTTTTTGAGTTTATCGCAAACAAACGCACAAACAGACAGACGCGGCGGGGGACTTTGTTTTAATTATAAGGTGAAGTGATAGTGATGTTCATTGCATGTCGTCAATGCAGATTAGCCCCCAAAGCGTTCCTTTCTGGTACTTAACTAAGGTTTTGATTTTTAATTTACCGACCAGAGTAAGAAAATTCTAAATAGGTAAGACTTTTACACACTCACCAGCAAAACAGTTAGCTTAGCACCCCTGCATACAAATGTGTGCAAAATTACGTTTTAAAAATATCAGGATAAAGGTGTTGTAATTAAGTAAGCAGCAAGTATTTTTTTCCAATAAGTACCTGACTATCTAGATCTATATCTACATTGTCTAGAATATCAATGATTGGAGTTAGCCGCTTTATTAAGAAAAATGCATACCCATATCGCAGATCATATAATAATAGTCCATATGAACGTTCACCCTATATTCGATATCAGTTCGACAATGTGTGGGCTCAGCCGAACGATCCACGTAAGAGGATTGCCTCTCCATAAGGATATAGCAACAAATTCACTGCAATTTCGTTTTTTTTTCTCACGAGCACAAATCTGAATAGATCTCATGGTAACTTTGGGATTCTACCGCGGTTTATGGCTCACGAGTGTGAAGTGCTTATCCATGATGGTGCAGAAAATTGCTTATTTGAATCCAGTCATCTAGTTCCTGTGAGCTATCGTGCGCCATTTTGGAATACGAGTATATTCGCAAGTGTAGGTGAGGGCGTCTGTAATGATTGTAATAAATTTGTTTACGATTTTGCTAGAATATTATTTGAAAGCATATTTTTTATTCAATAATTTTGTATCTCAAAATTTTATTCATTTTGTAACAAAAATGAGAAAGATAATTTTTAATGAATAAATTTAGTTTACATTTCGGTCTCCGGAATAACTAAAGGACAATCAATTGAAGAAACAGATAAGCTATATGGACTTGAATTTTCTTTCAAGTTTTAGATACAACGCAGTTCGTGTTATTTTGGATCAAGATTAATAAAACAATTGTTATGTGTTTAAATTTAAAAATACCAATATTAAGCGCAATCAAGCATTGAAATAATATTACACCGCCACAAGCTATCAAGCTGTACACTAAATAATAAACCCCCGCTTCAGACCATAACAACAAACCGTGGCTATTTAAAAACTGCAACAACTGCCGTGTAATTCCGCTCAGTTTAATAAAAGTTATAGTTTCACAAGTTATAGTTGACAGGTAGTTAAGGCCAGTCGGCTACTGTCGTTCACTTTTCAAAGCCTTTCTGACTTAGTTCTTCCTGATAATTTCTGTGCCGGAAATTAAACGTTGCGGCGCAAGGGAAACGGGAAACTTTAAATGAAAAGTGTTAACTTTTAGCTCCCTGTACATTCCTTGACGAATTTCTTTACGTCGCGATTATCTTGTAATCTAACGCTTGACACCCTTTTAGCAACTTTTGCCAAAGGAACATAATGGGGTTGCCGCTTTTGAGGCATTATTAAAGGCGTAAAAGACTTCAGTGTTGTCCACTAAGTGGAATTTGTTTTGAATGTAACCGCTTCAAGCGCATTGTTTTAGTTACTTGCGCATATTTTAATAATCAATATTACGAAATTACATATTAATGTAACCCCCACTTTTGATTTGTTATTGGTAATTGAATAAAATGAAATAGTTTTCATTCACTAATTGTTGATGATTTTGATGAATATAACTATCATACCATCATCATAATTAGGTACATTTATACTCATTATAAATTGAAGAAAAATAATACAACTTAGACACTTTTCAATTGACCTGACTGAAATAAGGTGTATTCGGGTAATATCGAATGTCGGATAATTCCGAAATTCAGATGAAAATCACCCTTAATTCCATCATAATAAAAGTCTCTTTTCGGAATTATCCGACAGTTTTCGACATTCGGAATTACCCGAGTAAACCTTACATAAATAATTGAAATTAAAATAAACAGTCTTTTCACGGAGAACGGCGCGAATTTTCTATGAAAATGTTGACAGTTTAGTACTACAAATCTCGCGTCAGCTCTTATGAATTTACAGCTATAAATTGAATAATAAAATATATTACAAATGCATAGTTTTCAGTGACATTTACAAAAGTCAACAGTATTACTTTCCATATGTCTAATAATAAATTTCATAAGTCACATAATATCTAAACTTTTGTTGTTAAGATTAAAAGGCTCACAGCGCCGCAATATATGAAAGGACATAAACCGAAGTACGCTATTTTGTAAAGCAAAAGCCGTGTTTATACAAGACTTGAGTAATTGCTACCGTCACAACTCCGTACAATAAACTTGCCACGGAACACTGCACACAATAAAATCCCGTTTTACGTCTTTGATTGGCTGCGGCTCAGGTTTCCTTATGACCCTAACTCTCATATGCTAGGCTTTAATGTCTAGCAAATCGTGCATTTTACACATGCCAAGACCACCCTTTGTGTTCGAACATAGGTTTGTTTAACATAACATGTAATCTTGTCTTATTATTCTTTTAAATATGACACACCAATAGATCATAGCTTCCTTCATTTAGAATTGAAATTGAATTATGCACAGTTTGTGTTTTGTTGTAAAGTTGTAAAAATGTTATTAAATAAATAATAAACATTATGCACAAATATTGTGAAATTCTCCCTAATACTAATTCAGAAATGGTGTGAAATTTATTTTATTTTTATATTTATTTTGAATAATATAAAGCTAATTCAGAAAGGAAAATTCCGAACTACATATTGCATTATTAACTTTACAAAATTCAAATATATTTGCAAATGTGTGCTATGTAGTTGGAATTTTAAATAACATTGCATATTTAAAGGCAGCTATACCAAAACCTCTATTTTAATCTAATTTCGTAGTTATAAAAGAGAGCAATCATTTTGATCAGAATTATTCATCAAAATTCGTTTCACTGCTAGCCGTCGAAAACATAACAAATGATCTCAAATATTTTAGGATAATTTCGAACCTTCTTTGGTGATTACGCTATTATCGATTTGGCAAGCTTAATTTAATCATAATTATCTTATACTCCACTTCTGCCGTGCTGTGAGCTTTATTATTTTTTAATTCATGATCTGCATATATGTACATATTAGGTACAATTTTTTTTTATATGTACCTATTGAAGATTTATAATTTTGAAATCGTTTTCGTAATAACCTATCAAGCTATGAAAAACTAAATGAGCAATTTTTATCGTAATTCCATGGCTAATATACATAAGTCTAAATAACATAATTAGAAATAAGTATGCTTTACAAAATAATAAGTAAGTACCGAACAATAAAATATTTAATGGGCATATAAACTTGGCCCGAATGTGTCAATTTATTTTAAAATTTCATCAGAAACTGTCTGATTAGCATCTCAATTCCGCTGTGCTGCGTAACGTTTATCGCGCGTATAAAACACGTAAAAAATATAGTACCATAAATTCGTTAGGCATGTATTCCTCGGTCAATTCTAAACCTTCCAGATACAGAATTTATTTCAATAAAGCGAACGTCCTTTTCTATCAAAAGAAGATTAAGCGAGATGGTGAAGACGAAAACGACTGTGAAATTGTATTCTTCTGATTACGAATTGTACCTGTTGCAGTTAAAAGGACGTATCTTTAGAGGAGTTTTCATATACATACGCTGTTTTGATTCTTAGTTGGAATTAGAATTGGTGGGGGAATGTTTTGGTTTGACCGGAGCCGGATGACACTGCCGGTCTGTGATTAATTGTAGCTACGATTGAAGCCGTCGAACCCCCCACTGGCAGGCGAAATGGAATATTGTGTGGCGGCAACTGTATAGCCGAATAAGGCCTTTCAATAACGGAAACTAATTTATGTACTTATTATACGCGTTGCGTCAGATATAACATCAATTAGATAAGTAGATGGTGCAACCGAATAACGTTACAAGACTAATTTGCAAGCGCCGCATGAAACCTCTCAATCAAATCAGTTTAAAATGGTTTTGTGTGCAGGTTTTATCTTGCAATTAAGATAGGATGGTTTCCGTTTAAGAATCTAATTTAAGATAACACCTTATTAACGATTCAAATGGGCTTTGACTGAGCTTAAAGTAGCGCTTCCGCTTATTTAGTGCTAACTAAAACGCTGCGCTCATAGTTTTAACTGATCGGTTATACAAAACATACTATTATAACAACATATGAAAATATTGAAAATATAGCTATTTGGGCAACGCCGAAAATAGCAGACTTTTATGAAGATAAGTGCAATAAATATAATACAAAGTATTTTTAATACTTTATATATTAAATGTACCCGACACCCGATATGTATGTTACAATGTAACCGACTAACAATAAATACAAAGTGCGTGTTGATTAATATTAATTTTAAAGATTTATTATATAGTAACAGATAACCAATAAATACGAGTCGCGTGTTAATTAATAATGGTAAAAAAAAAGACTTTAATAAGCGTCTCAGGTTTCCAGCTACACCCAACATAGGCTGTCGGCAGTTCAAATAAAACAACTATATCGATTCGCGCTCTTAAAAATTAATATTAAGAGTTAACATCTCTTTACTGCGCGGATCTTCTGTTCTTAGCCAATAAAAATATTAAATGCCTCCAAAACAGCCCGCACCGCTGCCTCTCATATTGTTTATGATACAGGTGGGTATAAATTAGTTCAGTTTAACAGAACCCGCTCTTCAGGGGTCCCCACAAAACAGGTTCAATCGGTTAATTTGTTTCGTGTTTTTTAATCTTTTTATTGTGCACGGAATGAGTCGGTAAGTCCTTGACTCAACGAGGTGTAACTAAATGGTCGAATTTGTAACGAATTTCATTGATCGACCGATGGTCGTGATCCGTGATCACCTGCCTGATATCAACTCAATCTATAATCAAGTAATTGATGCTTTTTATGGCCTTTAAAATATATTTCTACGAATCGCGATAATTTCGATGACAGTAATCTATTTTATATAAACATTTATGGTCTTATAACGTATAAATCAATAATTAACGGTTAATGAACCAATATTGGTTGTTCTTCTACTTTTTTAGTATATAGATTTTGACCATAGATGTAACTATTAATTATTTATTTTAATATTTCTAGACAAGAGCCTATCACTGATGATAAAGTGAAATAGAAACTTATTCTTATAATATATTAGTTGGTTGCGCAGTTGGTGATGTGACCGTGTTTTGTGTTGAGTTATCAAATAATCGACCTTATTGATGTATGGGCTACCGTCGATGATTTATAGTGGCTTCCGTGTGGAACACCATTCCTCTGAGATGATTTTCAATCACATCCGACGCTTCGTTAGCGTGTATCTTAGATCATCGCCACGGAGCTAAGAAACGATTATTTTGAGAAGACATTTTGAGCTCAGTTATTATGGATTATTTTCTTTGATCGTGTTGTTTTCCTGTAATTAGCAAGATTCGATTTTATTACATAGGTACCTAATAGTTGAAAATTAAAGGTTAAATATTTTGTGACTTAATGAATCTCAAAAATAGTATGAGCTTAGTTTTAGTATGTTTTAAAACCTATGTATGGTTTAACAATAATTCTGAGTAATTTCAAAAATAAGTAAATTTTTATTGTTTAAAATTGGTGAGATCTCATTCCAGCTCAATCAAAAAGCGGTCATTATAAAAAAAATTACAGTACCAAAATCATCGAGAGGAAATTGTCTTATCCATTGTCAAAGGCATATCTTCTCATATGGCAAGATCAACAAGTAGTAGTGCCACGGGACACATGTAAATAAATTGTTAGACCATTCCCGTTGCGGGCGAGTCGATCTATCAGTAATTCACTATACATTATCAATCACCACACAATGATTGATGGAATATGTATTTGTTCGGTAGCCAGATATAGCTTGTTTTTTACTTAATTAAGACTTCTACATAAGTCAACTGCCTTCTATCGAAACATGCTTGTAGTTGCTATACGAATGTGTCGGTTAGAGATTTCTGATTTTATCTGTTTATCTATCGAAGCAGGTTTTATGATCGCGCCAGGGAATGTCGTCCAATCTGTACATTTATATTTGATAATAACAAACTCGGAGTAGGTATGCGATGTTATCGTGTTTCCGAATAAAATAAATAAAAGTTATAATTTGTTCGGACAATTTAACTACTATACATTTTATAAACGTTCAGTTGCCAGCGGCGACGGTTCTGTATTATGATTATGAGCTTTATTTTTAATGTGTCGTTTTGAAAGTACAAGTATTACAGCATATTAACGAAACATAAGTAAATGACAGTTCGTTGTGTTCTTTAAATTTTCTGTAACGAGCCAATAAAATAATACTAATGTGTACGAATCATGTTCTTCTATGAAAACCCTAGGCAAATTGCCACAAAAGAACTACCTATATAAGTATACTCGTGGTTCAAAATTATTTCAGGTAAACAAAACATAAATAAATTTTATAAAAAAATATCTTATGGAGCAACCTTTAGAACTCTTAATACCTAAGCCTATCACAAATAGAAAATAGGAGGCATCAGCGATAGAAGCATCCTGACTTCTTAAATGTATAGTCACAGGTATCACACTCATATTAACTTTTTTGTTTCGTTTTAATGACACGGCGATTTTCTATTCGGCCTTCGTTACGATATACGAATGACAAACACTCGTCACGGCTTCGCTGTGCCCGTCTTCTTAGGTTGGACAAAAGGGTCGAATCGAATCGAAATGTCAGCCATTGTGAAACTACTATTTGTATTCGAATTCGAACTCACTATTATAAATGTACCTAGTGAAAAACCGTTAACGAGACTTTCCGACGACAAAAAATATGTTATGCAATTGATTCTGTTTAATAGAATCGCAATTTGTGCTAAATTATACAAAAATGTTATAACTACACCTTATAAAACAAAGTCCCCGCGTCTGTTTGTGTGTTTGTATGTTGGCGATAAACTCAAAAACTTCTGAACAAATCATGCGGGTTTCACCTGTCAATAGAGTGATTCTTGAGGAAGTTTAGGTGTATAATTTGTTAACCCTTGCGAAGCCGGGTCGGGTCGCTAGTATTTACAAAAAACTCGAATGTAAATTTTAACAATAACTATAGTAGAATACCTACAGTGTTTGTTTGTTTTACTAAAGGCAGTCATATCTTAAAACACATGATTTAAAAAGTTTTTAAAGTTATACCTACCGATACTACCACATTTTAATTAAAAATATTAGTTCACCAAAATCATAATAATTCTCGTTAATTATTGAACAATTGAACGTTTTAATGTAATAGTAGTATTGAAATGTATGCCAATATTACTGAATGAAGCTTTATCAGAGATTAGAGGTATATGAAATTAAAGTAGGTATGTCAAAAATGTATTATTGAAGCATTTCATAAAATACTACTGTAAAACTATTTTAATGTTTGCAAACAAAACAAAGGGTAAAGTTTGATATCGCAAGTTTGTTTTCTTTTGAAAGTTTTGCTTTTACAGTTTACTGACAAGCGATACCCAAGAAGACAGTGAATTGTGCCTAAGTAAGTAACCCTTTTTTTATGATAAGATTGTGTATGATAAAATAAGGCAAGTTTTTGGGCGCATGTAAACAAGAGACTTAATTTAAACTATTCCTAGTTATTTATCCAATTTCTAGTGGTCCCAGTATTTTTTTTTAATTCAGTAAAATTAACAACGATATACAAATTTCGTAGCATTTTGGTCATTACATTCTTTTTGTTTAACCAACTTGAAAGCACTAAATACTAAATTGCGTAAGAATTTACTTGTATTGCCAGACACACCGTGTGTAAATATTAAGTAAGATTAAAATGTTTATTAAAGCGGGATTCCACCAGTGTATGCTAGTGCTGAGCCGCACCCTGGTGGAGTCCCGCGTTAAGATCAACAATCGCTCTAAATTTTCCAATGTAAATTTGATTACAAAATTTTGCGAAAATTCCTGAAAACCTATATGAATTTTTGCCAGCGTTCAAAATGAATAAATCTATAAAAGCAAAGCTGGTGCCAAATTATTAAAAAACAATGAGACACTAGATACACCAGAAAACCATTTTACTAGTTAAAAAGATCCTGGTTCTTTGTATATTCTGTATTAAAGTATACATTATGCCTTGAGGTGTAGCGTAACGCTACGTCTTACGTAGGCGAACAACGCGCGAACGCGGCGCGGCGCGGCGCGGCGAAATCAATCCTTTGATGCCCATAGAAGTGTCCTACGTAAGCGATCTCGTTGCGAACGCGGTGCGGCGCGATTTGCACGCGAATGTCAGGCGGCGCGGCGCGGCGCGGCGCGGCGGCGGCCGCTTTCGCCGCGCCGCGCCGCGCCGCGTTCGCGCGTTGTTCGCCTACGTAAGACGTAGCGTAAGATTGTATTTTTCACCAAGTCGCTTATCGAAGCTCGCAGCTGCAATAACGTGCTTGTTTTGCTTTCAAACCTGAAGTTATGGTAATAGAGTGTTTATAACAAGTTCACTGCACAACTTCAAGTAGCCGAACAAGTTATAACATAAACTTGCTTGTAAATATAATGAAATGACTACTAAATATTAGTACCTAGTCCTTCAATTCTTCAGTTTGTCATGCTACAGCTATCAAAATCAAATTATTTCAAACTCAAAATTTTCATTTGGTACACTTAAATTCGTACCTATAGTAGTAACTATACCGATGTAGTGAATAATTGTTTTCCATCGTACTTTCTTGGAAACGTTCGTATTTGTCATGCTAGGTACTTCAGTCAACCTCAGTAGGTACTTTGTGACTGACTGAAATAGCAAGACACGTTCGTACGTTTCCGTGAATATACGATGGAAAATAATTATGCACTACAACTGTACATTAAGGTCTATGAATTCCTAGTTACGTTAGTAGATACTAGAACTCTTTCTCTAAATGAACCAATTCTCTCTCAAAGTGTATAATAATATCTGTATCATGTTCGGCCTCTAACAATCGCTATAGAAACTAATGAAGGAAATATCAGACAAAGTAAATCAACACAGGAACCGGAACAAAGCCCGCAGTTCAACCCGATGTCTATCCCTTGTCCTAGACAAAGGAGCAAAAAGTTTAATACCTCCTGGACTTTATTTGCGGACGCCTCAGTTCTCTAATTACGGACAAGTAGCGTCAGCAAACACGGGTCTAATATAAGCGGTGTATGTGGTCGCAACGCAACTCGCGATCCACCGGGGCCTGACCACAGCAAGTTACTCAAAACTAGACTCGAGTCGGCAGGAACTATGAACTATTAGAAATGAATTCCCGTTGTTGGGAAAAAGGAACTATTAGTTCCTTTGGAATTATTTGAAACGGTATCTAGTCTTCAATTCTATGTTTCACACCAGCTTATGTACGATTGTACGCCCCACTACTGGGTACAGGCCTCTTCTTATTAAAAAGGGTTTAGGGCCTATTAAAGGCTTGAGCTAGCCCATTGGAAAAATATTATAATTATGAAATAAAATATATTTAATTGGCTTTCTTTAGTTGCTGTTGTATGTTGTATCAACAAATACAAATAAATCGTTCGTTTAATTCGGATTCGGTGAAATTAACTAACAGATAAAAACGGTTCCTATTCGTACCCTACGCCAAATTGGCCACTGAACTAGTTCCTTTAACTAATTGAACAAGATTGAAGCGCTCCCTTAAAAACCGTGCGAGCCAATTTTACTCAAAACTATTCACCTTCCCCAACAGAATCGGCAATATGTTGCTTGGTGCGATTTCTCGAATCATGAGGCCGGCAAACGAAGCTGGAAACTAGTTGAGTTTGCAGTTATAGCGGCAGTGAATTAAAGTTAGTTTTCATACGAGTTTCATATCCAATTTCACCTTTGATTATTACACAAATGGGGTGGGACTGGTGGGAACACTTAATGCAAGCAAGACTAAATAACTGCCTTATTGTATATTAAGTAAACGCATGAGAAAACATGTAGGTAATAACGACAATTTATTAAGTTTTTTATGAAAGAATCAACTTTTTGTTTATGTAATCAAATAAACCATCTTCTTAAATATTCCCTATATTTGCAAGCCTAATGTTGCAAGCAAATATACAGTATAATTTGCTGGGTACTGATGATAGCTGTAATAGTAAATTATTATGAACAGATTTCAGATTCCTTGATTATCTTTTCTGGCTGTGAAGACACATCTAGCTAAAAATAACACAAACTTAATAGGATGTGACTTTACCTGTTTTAAGCAAAGAAAATAATGTTTCCAGTAAAATAAGTCAATTAGGTTACATTTCAAACAATGCCTTAGAACATGCTGCTAATTATATATCTGTGGCCATATAGCCTCCGGCAAGTTTAAGCAAGGCCAGACATTTCCAGCTACATGCGGCGCGTCATGTCCAAGCGGTGTGCTCGTGGGTTAATATTAAGTTTCTTCAGTTAACTAACACGCCATTTTGATTACTTTAGCAAAGTTTCTACGACGTGCATGGTCCGTTGAGATTCTGCGTACATCGAATTTAGTTTAAGCGCTGGACTTCTGGTACTTCAATATAACGTTCTGATGTAATTTGTAACAAACTTCGTGTGTAACAACATGTTTAATCATAATTGTAATACAGTTTAAAGCATAAACAACGGCATCAGTAAATATATACGTACCTATACGTACCGACTTACTTGTAGGAGAACTACCTAAATATATAAATTTAACTGTAATCTTGCCTACTTTATTTCAGCACATTAAATAATGGCCTAATGGCCGGCATAGTACATTATTCCATAGTATTAGACTTTATTTCATTAGATACGCTCCTTATAAAATAAGTCTACTGAACTTACATATAAAAGCCTACAGCTAAAAAGCCATACCTCAGTTATTTCATAAAATAATTTGTAACATTGACTTTGTTAAGCATCAAACATCAAACAACAACATTTATCCAGCAAATAGGCCACAAAGGCATTTTTATACGTAAGAAAAATACTTATAAAATTATAAAAATACCTAACCTAGGGTGCCGCCAGCAGTGAGGCAAGGCCCAAGAGACCCGGGCCGCAGAGAGAGGAACCGCCGGCGCCGGACTATCCGCGCCATTTCCAAGACGGTGTGTGTTTTATTGTAATTTGTATGTTTTTGACATAAGCGTGGATACCTATTAAACGAATTGAACTACTGAACCTTGACCAAATGGAATCTGGTCGTCACAATAGGTTACTAAAGGAGCAATGGCTGTAAGGGTATTCTAAAATGGGCTTATAAATGAAAAAACACTAGTACATAAATAGTTACAAAGTGGAAAAAGCAAGTAGGAAAGCGAATTCTGGCAAAGACCCGGCTTAAGCAAGTCGTTTAGAACCTAAGACGTTAAAATGTGTCCGGCTAACAACAATAGAACAACTAATTTTAAATGTACAGTTGCGTGATCTCCTTTCCGAATTGCAATGTTGACTTGTAAACCACTTTCGGTTAATCCTCTTACGTTACCTTGTAGAAATGTCTTTTGTAATTTTGTAATGGTAATTCAATCTTTGTCTGCCTTAACTGTATCTTATCTTAAGGGATAATCTGTTACGAAAGATTGGTTCCGTCTACATTATCTGTTTACCTTTTGTAATTTTAATGAGCAAGTATTTGTTCACAAAACACCGGTTTTTGCAAATTACTCTGACTACAGCATAATGTTCTAGGCTAAAATGTGTTAGAAGTCAAGGTGTTAGTATCGACAGGGGCGATTGCAAGTCTAGATTTCTTTACTCCAGAAAAAGTTTATTAAATAGCGCACAAATGGTTACACGATGCGATACTTTTCATTTATTACTCTTTGGTATTTGGCACGTAGGTACTTATGAAACTTGTGACAATGACGAGATATTTTTTTAAATTTTTATAAGAATATAATTATAATGTGTTACTATATTTTTTGGACTTATAAAATAAATTAATTCATTAAAAGCAGTTTGCTTGATATAAATAAAAAGTGAGCGATCACTCAAATTATTTCGTACGGCGATTGTTTTACGAGCTGTCCAATTTCAATCTGTTATTTTATTCAAAGCTACTTTTTGCGCTTAAATAAAAATTCTTCGTTATTTTTTCCTGCGAACAAGCAGGATAAATCGTTAAGTGAGTGAGAGAAATTCGATATATTGCGTTAAACAGGACCTGAGCCCCGCTGTGAGTAGTATAATTTGCCTGTACAGAGGCGGCCGTTCCACATTTACTTTACCATTCCCATACGTTTCTTTTCACATATTGCTAAACTGAACTTTATTTGTTACATAGTAAGGTAGCTTACGGTTTTACACTGTATGTTTATAATACGAGGTTGTGTAAGAAATCCGCAATGGAACCATGCGGCGCGGGTTAGGGCCAGTGCGCACTAAATGAAATTCCATAGGCACCCGTCACCTAGGCAAAGGTAAATTTAAATTGAAAAAAGCCTTTGAACTTTCCTCGTCTGCTAAGAAAAAGTCAATTGGAGTTGATGACGTTTTATTTCGCTAGACTCTTTGTTATTGATTCGTATTTGTGCTACGCGTTTTATTAAGCTTAAACTGTATTGAAAGCAAACACTATAAGAGCCACAGACATAAAACAAATAATAAAGTTATTTTAACTATCGATATCGATACTATGAAGGTGTCATCTATAGCAAATGAGTTCAGACAGATACTAAATAATTATAATTTGGAACTTCTGACTAACTGTCCAACTAGAATAACTGAACATTCAGAAACGTGTATTGACCACATAGCTTCAAATACAAACAGTGGGAATGCTATCATACACGATTTAGGTCTATCTGATCACACAGCGCAATCATGTCAAGTACCGGTAAAGAAACGGTCTCCATGTCCTGCCAAATGGTGGTATGTATACAGAAGAGATTTTAGCCATGACAATCAGCTAAAATTTTTAGAATGTTTGACGAACTTATCGTTTAATGATGTTGTAAACGAAAATGACGCCAACAAAGCTTTTAGTAAATTTAGTGACATTTTTCTACTTTTTTACAACCTTTGTTTCCCAGTGATTAAAGTAAAAATTAAGAACAATTCACTTAAGTCTAAAAATATAACGAGAGGCCTACGAAACTGCTGCAAACATAAACGCCAACTATACTTGCGTAGTAGATACTAAATTTCAGGATACTAAATTTCAGGATTTAAATTTGTATTGTTTTCTGTAATGAGGTGTGCAATAAAGAGTATTTGTATTGTATTGTATTGTAAATTGTATTATAAACGCTACTCTCGTCTTCTTAAAAAATGCGTACTTAATCATCAAAAATCAAATAATTTAAGATATATTGACAACAGTAGTAATAAATGTAAGGCAGTATGGAACGTCATCAAGAATTATACATCGACGGATTGTTGTAGCACATCAGTGGACGAATTGGCACTTCACGATAAAATTATTCAGGATCCCCAAAATATTGCTGATTGTTTTAATAATTATTTTATTAGCGTAGTTCGCGATAATGTTTCTACTGTTTCTACAGACGATATCGATATAACGAATAGAACTTCTACTATTTATCTTAATCCAGTAAGCGCATATGAACTCAACAAGCTAGTCAAGTCACTAAAAAACTCGAAGTCGGTAGGGCATGATGGAGTTAGAATGGATATAATTAAAATGTGTATGCATATTCTTGAAAAACCTCTTCTACATGCAATAAATCTCTCTTTACTGCAAGGTGTTTTTCCAGATGCTTTAAAGCAATCGGTGGTAAAGCCCCTTCATAAGAAAGGACCTAAGACGGATATAGAAAACTATAGGCCAGTTACATTGATATCTGTGTTCGCAAAAATCTACGAGAAAGTGATGTTTAGCAGATTATTAAACTTTTTAGAACGCTATGATATAATTACAGAAGAGCAGCATGGTTTTCGCAAATCGAGATGTACTACATTGGCGACATTTAAACTTGTAAAACATGTATTAAATGCAATCGATAATAAGATTCCTGTAACAGTTTTGTTTTTGGATATGAGCAAAGCTTTCGATTTTGTTTGTCATAAACGCATGGCGATTAAACTATACAGATACGGTATACGTGGGCCTGCTCTTGATTGGATTAAGACATACCTCAGTGACAGAAATCAATGTGTCGAGACCCTGAAATATTGCCAAAAATCTAAAACCCTAAATTCTTACAAGTCATCTTTAATGTATAATAATTATGGAGTACCGCAAGGCAGTATTTTGGGACCTCTGCTATTCTTATTATACATAAACGATTTGCCAAAATGCTTGCCCAGTCATGATTGTTTATTGTATGCAGATGATACATCTATTATTGTAAAGTGTAAAAATGCATCAACTTATAACGATGACTTAAATACAGCACTGATAAGCACTGTAGAATGGTTAAAACGAAATAACTTAAAAGTAAATGTAAATAAGTCTACTTATATTCAGTTCAGTACAGCAAGAGGCAATACACAGAAACTGCATATAACTTTAGATAACGAGCCTGTAAAAGAAGTGCAAAATACAAAGTTTTTAGGCATAATTATTGACAGCCACTGTAATTGGACGGAACATGCTGCTAATGTACGATCCAAACTAAATAGTTTTATTTTTGCACTTAGACGGATTAGCCAAACTGTATCGACCCAAGCAGCGCTACTGGCTTATAATGGCTACGTAAATTCTCTCTTACGATATGGACTTGTAGTTTGGGGAAACTGTATTGAAAAAGACGCAATATTTATAACACAGAAGCGTTGTATAAGAGCCATATTTGCCATACACTATATGGGCTCATGTCGTGCTCATTTTATAGAAAATAACATACTCACTTTTCCTAGCATGTACATTTTCGAAGTGTGTGTTTTTGTACACAAGTATAAATACTTGTTTGTGGAGTTCCAAACCATGGGTCCACGCGCGACAAGGACACAATATAAGTTTACTTTACATAAACCTTCTGTTAATTTGGCACTTTCCTCAAGAAACTCGTATATTATGTGTATTCGTATTTATAATAAATTACCTGACATTTTCAAGAATAATAATTTGAATATATTTAAATCACAAGTCCATGCTTGGCTAATACAGAGATGTTTTTATAGTGTTAATGAATTTTTAAATAATGATTTAATGGGATTAGATTGTGTATGACTTTATTTGTATTTTATTTTATTTCGTTTTGTTATTGCATGAGTTTTTAATAAGACTTTATGATTGTGATTTATGATTGTATTAATACTTGACATCATTTGTTATGTAGGTACCTAACATAGGAAATATTTGTTTGTACACCTGTAAAGGTAGAGTCTTGGTGAGTCCATAAAATATTGTTACAATAGTAATTACTGGCAATGTAACCCATTTCTCACAAACAATAAAGATTATGATTATGATTATGATTATGAACTTTTAAATAGGGTGACATTCGGATGCTACATTACTATTGTGACATTACGTGACAGTATAGGTAACATTCCATTTCTGACCGCAGCTGCACTACTAGTTACAAACGCGTCGGTATTATTGTCAATTTCCATGGTAAAATTAATGGTAGTACTGCTGTCGTTGGAAATAGACTGTCACCTTAAATTTTCTTGTTATAAAAGATGACGGATTGAATTTCATAATACCGTGGCAGCAATACGGCAACGAACGTCACTCATTTTACTATCGGCGACATCAACGATGTAGCAGTAATGTAAATGCCATCTTTATCTTCAGCGTTGTGTGGTTGTATCTCTATATAAACAAGGAGTAAGAGACTATCTTCGCACTTGTACGTCTTTTTACTAAGAAGACCACGAAAATTCAATACAATTTTCATTTAAAATCTTTACTGAGCCATATTTTCATGATTTCTTTTTCATAAATATTAAAGTAAAAACCTGACCAGTGTACCGCATGCTTATAAGCCATCGCCGGCGCGTTGAAAGGTACGTGCGCCTATTAGTAACGACTTAGATCGAAAGCTAAATAATTGCCCTCAACCTGTTTGAGGGATCCTTCTAGAACTCTCCTTCGCTTATCGGCTACTCGCGGATTAAGTAACGTTTATAACACGTATGTACCTGCCAAACTTAAGGGGCCCACTGATAAACAGTCCGCCGGACGGTATCGGCCTGTGAGAACAAAATTTTGACAGTTCCGAACAATTGACAGGCCGATGCCGTCCGGCGGACTGTTAATCAGTGGGCCCCTCTAAAGGCACATCGATTAGTAATAATGAAACATATTAGGTAACCTCAATATGTTTATTTCGACTATGCTTCTCCTTCTTTTATCAACATCAGTCATACTTTTTTGTGTGAAAGTTGAATTTTACTAATGATTTCATTAGTAAAATTCAACTTTCACACAAAAAAGTTTACAATAGTTACATTTTTTGCCAACAATTGCATGATATATGTATGAGTAATTATTTAGTAATTGGTGATATAATCAAACCCAGGATAAAATCTAAAAAAATAATTTAGATATAATCATTTACTAAAAACTTTTAGTACATGATTGTTATCATCTAAGCCCCACTTGCACCATACCACTAACTCGGGGTTAATCGGTTAAACCGTTAACTCAGTGTCAAATTGTACTGGTAACCATGGTAACTCCAGGTTTAACCTGTTAACCCGAGTTAGTGGGATGGTGGTGACGAAATAAACAGCAAATACTTAGAAGTGCAAGTATAATTTTCATCAAGTTTCTATTTTTAGATTTATTAAAAAACCAAAGGATTAAAAACGCACCTAACACACAAAAGGACTTGTTAACCACTGCAGGACAAAGTTCCCACCCACCGTTGACATTTTAGAAAAAGGTACTAAAAAATTAAAAACGGCCTCATAATTGGCACAAAAGATGGCACAATGCAAAAAATAAGTTCAGACAGAGCATTATCTTTTTTAAGATTAATATTTTTGTTCGTCATTTTTTCTTAGCAGCTCAGCTCTGAGCCGATTATTTTTTATCCGTTTCTTATTTTTGTCGGGAGTTAGATAAATGATTAGAGACGACTTAATACTCAAATTTTACTTTATTTTTGTTTAACATTTTTTTTAAAGAACGATTACTGTCGTTGAGTATTTTGTGGCAGGTTAAATTTTATTTTTATCTACAATAGTTAAAAGTAATTACTTCCGAAGATATGTAAGTATAGTTAGGTAGTTATTGTCACGTTATTTATTGGTAAAATTATTGTTATTATATCTAATTAAACAATTAGATACGCACTGCGTGTTCACATAAAAATAATAATTAGGTAGAAAATTAGATGGTAGAATATAGCGATAAACATTTCGGCAACAGTTAACATAGGTACTTACCTAAATGAATAAATTGGTCATTTGGTAACATAATTACAGTTACTGTAAAATAAAAACTATAAATTGTACTCTCTACTCCTCCTTTATTCTACCATACAGAGAGCTGACTTTTTTTCTAAATTATGAACAAAGCTCATAGTGATAATGTTTGCTACCTGAGCGTTGTTGCCTTATAGGCACCGCTCGTGAAATATTGCCGGACAACCCCTGTCTCTTTCATCCCGTTTTTTTGCCGTTTATAAGGTGGATATGTGACCACCTTATAAACGGCAAAAAAACGGGATGAAAGAGATATCTGATTAGAATCCCCGTAAATATGAGAAGGACAGATATATTGCACGGCATAAGAAATAAGCATCCTTAATTGCTTTGATTAGATTTCAAAGAGATTAATATACAGATTCACGCGTTTTGTCAAGGTTCATATTTTCTGATTTTATACGGTGTGACTTTTATAAAATATGGAATGGATTTTTCAGTGAATGGAATGTTTACCCTTCTTAGGTTTTGGTCATTGTATGCTGTGTTATTATATTATTTTATTACTGGCTTGGCTGTCAACATAATACTTATAAAAAGTTAAGAAGGAAAGGAAACATTTCACGTCGTTTCCTCGCGGAAGTTTACTTTGGCACTTTTTATAAAGTTTAATATTTTTTAACGAACTTCGGGCGAAGTTAAACCCAAATTTATGAAGGTTGATTTTCTGGGTGGTTAATAGGCATTATATCTATTGATTTGCATCAGATGGCTACTGACGATTAAAAGTTTAGCGTCCAAATATGCGGTGATCGTTTTGTTCGTTTTAAATAGTTTCTGAGACGTTATAAATTCTTATGAAAACATTATTTCGTTTAAATGATTTTAATCACTTTTAAGAAGTCGAAAAAAATCTTCTCATTATAATATCAAAAAGTACTTTATTGTAGGAACATTTAAACATATCATAGTTTATTTATTCGTTAACTCAATATACATTTTAACAATACCTATGTTTTAACTCTATTTATACAAGATGTTGATACTATTAGGGAGCGCTGTTTGCCCGATTTGCCCTCCTCTGCTATCTTTAATAACATAACTCGTTCTTTATCTTATCCCGCAAGTTAAAGTCCGGATAAACCGAATTTATTTCTTGGTAGTTTTTCTTGATAGCAACTTAATTTAATATAATCTTGAAGAAGCCAAAAACGTATTGCGGTAATTTGTTGATATCCCGTTGCAATAAATTAATTGGTAACAGTCTATTAACGTCAGGATAAATAAAGATACTGACTCATCAATTAATCTAAAACCACTACCTAATTTAAACGCTGAGTAAGAACGATTTCTCGGGAGCTGAGTAGGTACTCAAAATTCTTCCAATAGAACAATTCTAAGTCGAATAAGAATAACTCGATTATTTGCATTAAAAAGCTCTAATTGCAAACATTAAACTTTTTAGGAATTTCGTTTTATGTCAAGAGTACGGATATGATGGTCGTTCTTGTCTGCGTGACAGCGTGATAAAACGGTGTCCGTCACTTTCTATCACACGGTGACAGTTATTTTATCACGTGGATAAAGATGGATAAAGCTATCCATAATACGCCGGCTAAGATAAACATTATACATAAAATTTTCGTTAGAATTGAAAATGCATAAAATAATGTACCTATTACATACGAGTAAATGTCAAATAAAGAATCATTCGTCAAAATACATTAAAATTTGAAATGGCTATGAATAAAATTAATCGAGCTATCGAATATCAATTTATAAAATCCCTTTGAGAAGCTGGTTAATAAAATGGAATGGGCACGACTACCTCGCATTTTTCAACAATCGCTTCGCAATTATCGGATAAAAACGATTTATTCGAGCGCAGAGCGCCTACCGCGAATCAAATTCGACGTGTTGCCTCCCTGTCATACTTACTTACCAATTTACAAGTGCGACAGAGAGGCAACACGTCGAACGTGGTCCGCGGTAGGCCCTCTGAACTATTTCACTGGCGGCGCGGAATACCTAACCGAAGAAAAAGTATTGATGCGTGGGAGACGTTGCCCCTACGGCGAATATCAGCGAAAACGATTGATCATTATTCATCCAAGAGCTGACAGATTTTGATGTGAAACACCTCGGTGTAATAACTTTAACACGTTTTGGATTTATCATGGTCGATATATTAGAGACTACTTTTAGGTACGCGCTGCATTCCGCGCTTGCTATGTTTTTGGCCCCAATAAAGTTATTCAAGTTTCGACGTCAAGTTAATGAAATAATCGAAAATTATTTCACATTAGTATCTAATTAATTTAATAAACAAGTATCAGCAATATCTACTGTGAATTTATGTAAGTATGTAATTTGCTTTAAAATATATTTCAATAAAATACAGATTTTACAGATACCTACAGAGGTCACAGATCGAGAAACTAAGAAATAATGACTATTAAATGTGGCTTTACACCAAAATACTTCCACATTAATTACATACCTAGCATACCTATCTATCTATCCTCGTAAGTCCTCGCGTGATTGTATATATTAAATTTCAAATATTAATTCTTACACAAAATAAAAGAAGGTCCCAAATTCAAAATCTCACTACCTAATTGTCCTTGCCTTACGAAGCTTTTTTAAATTATTTATATACTTCATTTAGATATCCCATTGGGTAGCTTTTCAAAAAAAGTCGGTATTTATTCTTATGAGATACCTACTTATATTCGCATCGCTGTAATGTACCTACTGATATACATTCGTTTGTGAGTAAACAGATTTTTCATAGAGTAAAAACAAAAAAGTGATCTTCCAATGACTAACAGTCAGTTCGTCAAAGTTCGTCACGTCAACCGTGAAAGCAGCGCCAAGTGACAAAAGAAAAACACGGATACCACAAGGCATCTGTCTCATAGTCAACTTAACTAAAAGGATTAAAATGATATCTTCCGTCGTCTGACAGCCAGTGTGGTCCGCCAAGCGTGAACAGAAAATCTCTTGTCCAAGTCTTTTGAGAACGCATTTACGAATTTTGTTACCTTAAGCTCCTAATACCTTTATCCTATAGTAGCTTTTAATTTTAGCATTCAAAAAGTATAAAAGGGTTGATTTTTAATCCCGCTTTCCTGTAGGCAAAAGCGTCAGAGCCTTTTGTTACTGTTCGAGGCCCTATTCATCGTGCGGTAAATTCATTTCGATTTCTATAAGAAAATTTATACGTTTATAATAGAAGTAAAAAGTTTTTTATACCTACGATTGCTTCTCGTTTATTCAGAATCCTATTAAAATTTATTTTGGTTGGGTACCGCGACGTGGTAGGAAGTAGACGATTAATATTCAAGCTTTTAAAAGTCTTAAGGGATTTGCTTTGAAAAATATAATTAATGGCTCAATAGTATAACAACACACAGTCATGATTATACTTCTGAGTTGTGTGCTTATTTTAACATCTGGAAAAATGATTATTTCACTAATGTTTCTTCTTAATGTTGTACTCTACTCGTACTTAATGTTGGTCTCCCAAAATACTTGTTTACTGTTTTATATTTATGCACTACTTAACTGTCACATAATTACTATTTTTTTACCTTTTTATATTAAAATTGTTGACCATTTTATAAAAGTATTACTTAGGTATCTACCTGACTCAATCTATATCAGATGTAATTAGCATTTCTTTTAAAATAGATCTATTGCCTTTATTTAATACCTAAATGTTTTATATGTCAATTTCATAATTTAAATACTAGATAATCTTAATACCATTCCAATTAGCTGACCAAGGGCGGGTTTAAATTCAGCTAGCTGTATCATTTTTTCATTACTTACAAAATTTGTTGCATAATGTTTAGATAAATACTTACCTACTTACTCCATATACCTAAGATGGACTAATTACCTACCTAACCATTATATTATACCTAAGAACTGATGTAAAAAGTAATGAAATAAATGCATTTGTATTTGTAAATTTTAAAGTTAGGGATAGATAGGGATATCCATTTAAATAAATTTGTACGAATTATATAAAAAAAATTGTGTTTGTTTGAAAGCAGCTAGGTAGTTTTTTTTTAAATTTAAACTATTCGAAACAAATTATAGGAAACTAGTGCAAGAACCTAAAGAAAATAACGGATTAGACTAAGATATTATAATTGATACTAAAGTTGAACCTAGAAACAAAATTAATAGTAATGTAATAACAGATAGACATATATAGTTTACAAAATTGTTAAATATAAATTATTTTTCTTTTCCTAAGTTAACTTGCATGACATACAATGTACATCTGGTCTCCCGCGATACAGGCCTAGCCTAGTGCGGGGACTCCTGGAATCTCTGAATGTCAAGTTGGTTATGCACAACTCTTATCAGAAACTCGTGTTGTTATGTTAACACTGTATTCTTTCTGTGCAATAAAAATATTTTTTACTTTACTTTATTTAACCTATCAGAAAAACGGCATTAAGCTTAGTCTTAATGAAAATTTTCATATTTTAAGGTCAGCACATCCAGGCGTCCGATGCCTTAAAGCTCCAAGAAAAAATAATTTATTGTAATAAGTCCTCGTGAACATTCGCAACCGTTCGGCTCATCTCGCTCCCGCCGCGCACCCCTCTCCCCACCACCGAACGTATACTCGACTGCAATGCCTGTACTCGCATCAGTTTACTTACCGCAGCGTCAGAGCACGGTCGCGCCGCTCGACGCTACGTACGGACGATATTTCAGTAAAACACGCTTATCACTAACGTGTTTCAGCAACAACACTCGGACTCTGAAAATTTTACAAAATCACCAAATGAATAAAAGAAGACTTTGTGTATTAGTTTTAGTGAAAATACTTGACTTTTCGTAAAAGTGGACTGTTTACGTGATTTTTGTTTACATCTCCAAGGATACATTAGAAAGCTGTGAATTAATATACCACATAATGTGTGTTGGTATAACAAGGACTTTTTGTTAAATTAACACTGAAATAGACTTTATAAATTGATGGATACTTCACATCCGGCAAGGGGTCGAAACACACGAACACCGGCGGAAAAAACATGACACTGAGCCTATCGTGTCTTGTTTTCTTTCTTCCTTGATATTTGATTTACCTCATAATGGCTCTTCAGAGAAGTTCTTCAAGAAAACAAGCCTTCAGCCAAATTTTATTTTGGTTCGTCGTTGGACTTAATGTTGCCGATCAGAGCTCATTACCGCTCAAATATGAAGCTCCAGATGATTGCCAGTGGTGGTTACGAGGCCCGAACAACTCCCACGAAGTTTCCCTCACATGTAAGCTTCGTACAATTAACAGCGAATTTGACACAACAAACTTCAGTGTCATCCCTTCAGAACATACAACGTCACTTAGAATAGAATGTAATGAAGAAATGATGTACAAGAGCTCATTAGACGACCGAAGTTTCGCCCATTTAATAAAACTACGTGAACTTGTTTTGGATAACTGTAAAATTGGAAGATGGCCGCCTGGTGTACTTTCGGGTTTAAGAGATCTTCGAAATTTAACGATCCGAACGAAAAATACGGAGTGGGCCGCTATGAGCCTAGAGATAGCATCAGAAAGCTTTGCGGCGGTTCGGCAGTTAGAGAAGTTGGATCTGAGTTTTAACAACATTTGGTCGTTCCCTGAAAATTTGTTTTGCCCTCTGACGAACTTAGTGTACTTAAATGTCTCGTCTAACCGACTGCTGGACGTGAGCGATCTGGGATTCCGGGAACACGCAGTGCACCAGGCTCTTATAAGCGAACAAGATGGACCAGTCCCTTCGTCATCCCTACCTCATGCTTCGTGTTCCTTAGATATTGAAGTCCTGGATGCTTCAAACAACCGTTTTGTGTTAATGCCTGAAAATGGCTTCATGTCTTTGAGGAGATTAAAAGAATTGCATATTCACGATAATGAAATATCTATGGTGTCAGAAAAAGCTCTATCAGGCTTAAAACAACTACAGATAATAGATCTTTCGAATAATAAAATTGTCGCCCTACCACAGGACTTATTTAAGGATTGTAAGACGGTAATTAAAGAAATTTACCTGCAAAACAATTCCATAAGTGTATTATCACCGAATCTCTTTGCCAACTTGGACCAATTGTTGGCATTAGACCTGTCAAATAATCATCTAACGAGTACTTGGGTCACAGAAAACACATTTAGGGGTCTTATAAGAATGGTCCTGTTGAACTTATCGAATAACCGATTGACCAAACTAGACCCGAAGATATTCAAGGATTTATATACACTACAAATATTAAATGTTCAACACAATTCTCTGGAAAATATTGCTGCCGATACATTTGCACCCATGAACAACCTACATACGCTTATTTTGTCATACAATAAAATAACACATATCGATGCCTATGCCTTAAATGGTCTCTACGTATTGTCGTTGCTATCTATCGATAATAATCATCTCGAAGAAATCCACCCTGAAGCATTTAGAAATACATCCTCCCTGCAAGATTTAAATTTAAATGGAAATCGATTAAAGAAAGTACCCATAGCGCTAAGAAACATGAGATTATTGCGAACATTGGATCTAGGAGAAAATCAGATAACATTGCTTGAAGAGCCCGGCTTTGTCGGTTTGCATAACGTATATGGACTGCGACTTATCGGAAATAAAATAGAAAACATAAGCAAAGACGTGTTTTCTGATTTACCTTCGTTGCAAATATTGAATTTAGCTCGAAATAAGTTGAAGAAAATCGACATCAATGCGTTTGATACCCTTACTAATTTACAAGCTATTAGATTGGACGCTAATCAGCTCACTGATATCCAAGGTCTATTTGCAAACATCCCCTCTCTGTTGTGGTTAAACGTGTCAGATAACCAAGTAGAATGGTTTGATTACGCTTTTATACCGACGGGACTTCAATGGCTGGACCTACATAGCAACAACATCAAAGAATTGGGCAATAACTACCGTTTGAATAAAGAGCTACGCCTGCAGACATTAGACGCGAGCTTCAATAAAATGACAAAAATATCTACCTTTTCCATCCCCGATAGCGTGGAACTTCTGTTCTTAAATGATAATCAAATTACACAAGTTGAAGCTCAAACTTTTGTTGGAAAAACCAATTTAACGAGAGTCGATTTGTATGCTAATCAGATAACTAGTATGGATCTCAATGCGCTTCGTCTAACTCCGGTCGATCCAGGTCGCCCTCTGCCCGAGTTTTACATTGGCGGAAATCCTTTTCAGTGTGATTGTACAATGGAGTGGTTACAACGAATTAATAAACTCGATCACCTCAGACAACACCCTAGGGTAATGGACCTAGAGAGCATATACTGCAAGTTGTTATATAACAGGGAAAGGACCTATATTCCGCTTATCGAGGCGGAATCTTCCCAGTTTTTGTGTACATATAAAACTCATTGTTTTACGTTGTGTCATTGTTGTGATTTTGACGCTTGTGATTGTGAAATGACGTGCCCATCGAACTGTACATGTTATCATGACCAACCGTGGTCGGCAAATATTGTGGACTGTTCGGCTGCTGGGTACGCGGAAATACCTAGCAGCATACCTATGGACGCTACTCAACTATATCTAGACGGTAACAACTTTGGTGGTTTAGCAAGTCACGCTTTTATAGGTCGTAAAAACTTAGATATATTATACGCTAATAATTCAAATATTGACGCTCTGTATAATAATACATTTAGTGGACTAAAACGCTTAAAAGTTTTGCATCTAGAAAAAAATAATATAAAAGAGCTGCTCGGCTTTGAATTGTCGCCCCTGGAGAATTTACGAGAGCTACATCTACAAGACAATAAAATACACTATATCGATAATCGGACCTTCATAGAGCTAAGACGTTTAGAAGTGCTACGTTTGGAAGGGAATAACATTTACGGCTTTGCGGTGTGGCAGTTTACAGTGAACCCATATTTGGTAGAGATAAGCCTGTCTCGAAACCCATGGTCGTGCGATTGTCAATACTTGAACAAGTTCAGAAATTGGTTTAAAAATAACTTTGGAAAAGTGGAAGACGCTAACAAAATCACATGTGTATTCGATAATGTAACCAACACCGTCGGCCCTCTCATGGCTGATTTCAATTCCACTATTTGCACAAGCCACGTCGGCGGCAGCTCCTCAATTATTGAAAATCAAGTTATAAATGATTACCTACCACTGCTTCTGATATCTCTATGCATATTTGTAATAAGTTCCGCATTAATATGTGGTATATTTTATTGGAGGAGAGAGCTTCGCGTTTGGATTTACTACCATTGCGGATTTAGAATGTGCTACAAGAGCACAGCTTTCGATGATGAGGCTGATAAAGATCGGCTGTTTGATGCCTACATTAGTTATAGTGTCAAAGACGAGGCATTCGTGGCACAGATGCTGGCGCCCGGCTTAGAATCAACTGACCCAAGTTTTCGGCTATGCCTGCACTATCGAGATTTTAATGCTTCTGCTTATGTGGCCGATACGATAATTGAAGCCGTAGAATCATCGAAAAGGACGATAATAGTCCTATCAAAAAATTTCATTAACAACGAATGGTGCCGTTTCGAATTTAAGACGGCGCTCCACGAAGTACTAAAAGAGAGACGAAGAAGACTGATAATAATATTACTAGGCGAGCTGCCGAATAGAGACATTGATCCCGAACTGAGGTTGTGTCTGAAGGCGAACACGTGTATAGAGTGGGGTGATAGGCAGTTTTGGCAAAAGTTGAGGTTCGCGATGCCGGACTTGAGAAAGTGTCAATATCACCGGTCGACTGTGAATATTTACGCGTCAGTGTCACCGGTGGGGGCAGGGCGGGCGCCGGCGCCGCCCCCGCCCCCGCCGCCGGGCAAGCTGCCCCCTCTGCTGGGCGACGGGCTGGCGCTCTCGGCCAGCGTGCACGCTCGCGATGCGCACGCACACCGCATGCCGCCGCACGCGCAGCTTTGGGCGTAGCGTATGCTTCAGCGCAGGTAAAATTCCCTCTTAAAACGCTTAAGCGTATTAGTCCAAAAAAGTGATAATTAAATTTAAGTATGTACGTTCCATATAAATATTTATTTTAGTCTAAGGTGTATAGCATCACAATCCGCATTTAATTGTACAAGTAGGGTTAGATTATGATGTTACGGTCGGATTATTTTCCTACTATCTGCGATAGTAATTTATAAATAGACGAATAACAAATGTAAATATACTGTAGCTAAAAATCTCAATCGACTTATCTTCTATGATTTATTTTTATTGCTTAAATTATTATAATACTTACCTACCAAAGTTTTATGTACAGATGCATTTATAATAATTATTTGTTAATATTATGATTGTCATATAAAAGACTGTAAATATTAAAATATGTAAATAACTGTAAATATGAACAAGAATACGAAAAAGAAAAACTGAAATAAAATACAATATGAAATTATAATTTTGTTTTGTTTTATTTTATTTTAAGCCTTGTCTTTATTTGCTGTTTTTTTTATTTAAATAAAAGTTAGGTTTATTCAGGGAATAAAAGCAGCAATAGTTAGGTCTGGCATATAAATACCCCATATAAATAAATACCTATACATATAAGTTACCTACCCAAATTTATTTTGAAATTGTATTTACATGTATACTTTACTTTTAACTAAAAAGTATACTAAAGTAGCACTTGTTCTTAAAAGCGTCAACTAACTGCCTTAGCAAAGTTGACTTGTTTCAATGTTCGTCAATATGCAAACATGTTGGAAATGCGAAGGCACTCCACCTAAGTTGAGTGCTGGTAAAAGGAACCCAATAATTCTGTTACTAGAGATGCATCGTCTAGAACTGAAAGTGGTATATGCAGATAGGTACATGATACCATGGTTAACTATTTTATATAATTCAGGTAATATAGCCCAAACTTATAAAGGATAATTTCTTTGGGGACATTTCGTTCATTACATACTACAGATATATAATTTAAAAAAAAATTATGTTACTTTTAGGTAGGTAATACTCTATAAAAAATCTATATACATAATTATTTGGATTTGACTAAAACATTACTAGCTAATCTAATAGGTAGGTACCTATATTTAAAATAGGAAACATTTAAAGCGATAATATCATTGCCTAACTTCGAAAGTAAATTATGTATGTATGTATTTATTAAATTATAGTCAGACATTTCGTTTGTTTTTTATTTAAAACTGGCTATTAAAACATGTATCCAGCACATTAAAGAATCATACTTGTAATTAATTTAGAACAAAATCGGTCACAGTTAAGTGAATTACGACATGTTTCACTGTTGCCAATTCAAAAGTTAAAACTGAATTGACAGTTTTGCTTATTTATTTTAAATAATTTATAGTTGTCAAAAACACCCTTAAGTAGGTACCATGACTCAAATGAATAGCTTTCTAACATCTGTCCGCTTCAGAACCTATAACTCAATAACCTTGTTCACTGTAGAGAGTTCTTAGTTTTCTGCCACGATCAGGTGCAAGTTTGCTGCGATACACTGCAAAATTGAAATTACAGTCAGGTAATATGGTTGCCGGTGCTTCGTAGTTAAATGACTAACTTACTCGTATATGGGGTGTGCGTATATTAAAACCTGGTATAAAAATCAGCTTATATACCTATGTCCCGCTGCTGGGCACAGGCCCCTCGCGAAGGGCTTGGGCTAATTATAGCCCAATTTATTATGCCTAATTCTAACTGCGATATTATATACCAAAGTCCTAAATCCGCATTGGGCCTGCTTAGGGATTAGCCTAATGCGGATTTAGGACTTTGGTATATAATATCGCAGTTAAAATTAGGTATTTTTTAAATTACACCTTAATGAATTATTTATATAACGTGATAAAATGAAAATATTATTTTTTGGTTATAAGGACTAAATAGAATTTTTACATTTCTCGATGTCACTTTCAAAAGTTTTCGCGGCCTATTTACTATATTTAATTTCGAACATTGCAATGGTTTTCAACTCAGTTTCTATCTATGAAGTATAAGTTTAGACAGTAGTAAGTAGTTGTCTGTCAACTGCAAGAAATAAGTATAACTGGCAATAACTCTGGGCAAAAACCAGCATCACGAATTAAAGAAACATTTCCAAACTTTTACAAATGGTGCCCTTTGATTCCGTCAGCCGGCATCGTGACAAGCGTGTCATATTAACGCTTTTTGTCTCGCCTGCCGGGAACGCTGCTACGTCGGCTCATGAAACTGCTATTATCTCGGCGCGGACAAATCAAAACGAAATCAACATTGGTTTCCCTTCTGCCGGTCGCACCCTTATCAACCGAGGACGGGTCAGCGCGGGAATAATGGGAAAACTTATTTCCACGAACCCGGGTCTCGATTTTATCGGATACACCCTGTTTGTTAGTTAGTCTTTACAACTGTAAATTGCTGGAAGTTAGTACTGAGAATGCGACTTTGGCAAGACGTTGGCACTTGAGACTATGTTTCTCAATTGTTCAAACTTCTAAAACGAGATGTTTGATTCGGGTCTATATTGGATAGCATAATAATTGATTGTCCTAATGTAGGTAATAATTGTTATTATGCTGAACCTATTAACACTTCTGAAAATCGTAAAACAAACCTAACCTACCCTATTTACCCTATTCTACACAACCTATGCAGAATATTTGCGAAAATACTTTCTGTTTCAGCTGGAAAAATAATGCGAAAAGAGTTTTATGCGTTACATTACATTAGGGAAAATCAATTATTATGCGACGAGATATACTCTGGTTTCATTCACGATCTCTAAAGGTGACAGTCCATTTCCAACGACAGCTGCAATACTGTTCATGTTAGTATGAAAATTGACAATAACAGCGACGCGTTCAGTACCGGGAGTGCAGCTGCGGTTAGAAATGGAATGTTACCATAACGCATAACCATCTATTTATATAGTTTGGCACATAAAGATTGAAATTAATTTACTTAACGATTATTATACATTAAGGATACTGTCGTAAGTACTCCGAATTTCAACTAGTTTCTAATTTGCCTATGCATATTCCTTGTACAATACTTAATTAACGAAGACATAGGAATGCTCTTAGTACCTAAAAGTAATAAACATTAATTAGTAAGATTAAATTAAGCTCAATAAAGCTTATGTATATTCTGAGAAAATCATACTTGCTTCATAAAATTGTTATATCTTAATTGTCGGATCGTTTTTATTCACAGCATAAATAATATAATTTTCTTACAAGAGTTATAAGTTTAGTTATAGTTCACATTAATGAACATAAATACATGTCGTGTCGTATCTTGTTACCTATAAAATACACCTCAGAGACAAAAGTAAAAATGCGTAAAATATTATCTATCTCATGAAATATATTCACATAATGCTAACACACTGGCGGGATAATGGAATTAGTTGGTAATTAATTTTGGTACTCCAGTGAAGAGGGATGTAGATAACATTGTGTGGAAAATTTCAGCTACGCGCGTACATTTTGATAGTTATTAGTAAACCGCAATAGGCCTCTGTGTACTTAAGTTTAAAATTTAGTTATCAAGGGTAGAACGAGTTTGATTGTAATGGGCTATGGGACTCCGTTTTGTTTTTGAACAAACGAATGCTTATTACATTTGTATGTGAATAGTTAAGCAAATTCAAAAACTTTTTGTACCTACTTTATAACTGCAATTAATAGTTTATAATTGCAACTGGAAATTTTAGGGTATAAATGTTAAATTAGTGTTCAAAACTAAATATACGAAATACCTTTTATAAGCGATAAAATAGGCAAACATGTTTTGCTTACGTTGTAATAACAATTATTTTGGCAACAAAGTATACACATTTATATGTATAACTCTAGTGATGACCAAAAGCCCAAAAGTGAAGTAGACAACGTTGAGTGCCGCACGGACTCTTTGATCGATGTTATCCTATTTTAAATGTCGTTAAACTTTTAATAGGAATTCTAAGATATAAGCTTACTTAAACATGGAGGCTTAACAAAGAGACATCTGCTGGGAAAGCACCATATGGCACGACAAAAGACGCATACGCAATTTAATAGCACTCTAGTCTAAAATATCACCGTATAGAAAAACGTATATTGTCATTCGATAATCCTTTACGTACTTTAGAGATGTCACTGCAAGAGATCAGCTTTCGTCTAGGCAACGGTATTGGGTTTGCGTAACTCAATACAAATTGTGAAACGCATCCGACATTCAAATGTACCTCTTAAGTACCACAAAATAAGAACTACTTGACATTTCATATCAATATGTCGACCACATACCGCAAAACAAGGACAATCGAGGACAAAAGGAGCTCAGATAATATCCCATCCTTTAATCACATGCACCGGTGCACTCGAAATAATGTTTGGTAGTCGAATAGAAAAACAGAACGATTCATTTGTTCGAAATTCTATTTTGGGTAGGACAAATCTATTTGTGCATTAACAACCGGCCGTACAACATTTTTTCGAGTCGAATTTGTTGTCAAAATGCTAGAACTCCGGCGTCTCGTTCTAAATTTGAATAGTCTAAAGGAATGTTGCTCGGGGCGCGTTCAGTGTTACAAAAGATTATCGTTAATTTTACGAAGGATTTCGTGACTTCTTGTACTTTTTAGTGACGCTAATTTAATCTGAACTTGGTCGAGAATGTGAACCAAGTGTCGGTGTTGGGAATTTTCGGAGCGCAGTAAATAGCTCGATGGGACCGTCATTATGGCGGGTTCATTCCGAGTTCCCAGCATTAGAGTCGGATGTTACTTGTATTATATCAAATACGTTATTAAAACTTTGAATTAATGAATTAATGAATGATTGTTTATTTGCGGAATATGGGTTACAATAATTTGTTACAATATTTGTTATATAGTCCACCATACTCTATTTAAATTAAGCATGCAATTATAAAATCTACATTTCGTGGCTGGATTCACACAAAATAAAGATGCCTTATTATCAAAATAAATGTAAATGTTTACATTAAACTAGCTCCTATTACTAAACTTGGCATTTAAAAACTCGTTTATAGAGTAAATAGGTACATAATTCATATACCTAGCCACATATGCAATTTTTTCTTGAATTGCGTTAAAGGAAGATTTTTTACATCGCTAGGAATTTTATTAAATATTTTAACACACATTAAAATAAAGCGTGCGAGTTGTTTGTTTCAGGCGTGCTTTAGGTACATTCAATAGGTTATTTTGCCGTGACATCCGATTGTTGTATGTTATAACATCAACATTTTCATTAAAGTATTGCTGGTTTGTAAACTTTTGCCTTGAAGAGATACATTTTTTTTTGTAAAATTATGGATACCTACGTAAAGAGTTTTACTAAGATATAAAGGGTCAGCTACGCGCTTGTGACATCACTAGAATTTCCGCATCCCCTACCATCAGAAAGCTTATTTCTCACCATGGTATGTATACCTATATAAAAAAAGCTAAATTATATCAGAGAAAGTAGCAAAGTAGCAAACTATCTATACGTTTTAGAATTTTTAGACTAATTTTTTTTATTAAAACCAGCTACTCTCACTCAACATATTTAACCATAGAGTTCGGCAAAATGTTGCTTAGTATTCATTCGCACAGGCCAAGTATGAATAAACCCGGCCATATTACCAGAGGGCTGTCCCCAAGGCAGCCTCGGTTTAGATAACCCAAAGACAGCGGTTTCCAGCACCGAGTGCCAATAATTGACTATCAAACTTGATATATCGCTTTCTCGGCGGCTTGACGGCGGTAGTTGGATGACTTATAGCCGCCTCCTTTGGGAATGCCGGCGTTTTGTTAACTTGCGCAAAACGGACTCTGATTTTCTTGTCAGGGACTGATTGCTGAAGCCAGATTTAAAAAGCTAATGAGTTTGAGAGAAGTAATTAGCTGAGCAATAGTTGACTTGAAAGTCTAAAGTGAAATATAGCTCAGGGAACTCATATAAGTTAAATATTCCTACCCTATATTTCGGTTTCATTGGAAAACCAATCATGGTATTAAATTCGTGGGTAAACGGTCTTTCAGTTAAATTATAAAATGAACTCATAGCAGTCATCTACGTCTTAAATACGTTATTAAAATTAAAAACGAATACTGAAATTACAGGCTTTAGTAACCAATAAAATTATACCATTTAAATTATATATTTATGAGTTAAAATAGTGGTTACATGTGTTAACAAAGGCTCAACCCATTGAATATTGAACACGCGCTATAATTCCTAATGAGTCTGCCCTGCTTAAGCTCGGGGTTATGAAATTTTAATCAATGTTCGTAGCCCTCGGAGTATTGGCGCGGATACACTTTAATGGAACCTATTTTAGTGTTTCCTTGTTTCTTGTTTAAGGTGCTTTAATCAGAATATGTTAGCGTGTTTGGATTTCTAAGGTGTAGACCTCAAAGTGCGGTAAACCTGCTTTCTACAGGCTAAAAGCATAGGGTTAATAGTATAGGTATTTGAGTATACACTTTTGAACTTAGTAAATTGAGAATTTGGGGTCGGGGAGAGCACGGGTTTTAGTTTATGAATAATATGCTGAAATGTAATACATATATGGGGCTATTCATAAATTACGTCATTTCAAACTAGTGGGGGGGGGGGGTCTGGACATCGGATGACGGTAGCATAAAGTAGGAGGAAATGGGGTCATTTGAAGCATGATTTTTGTATGATTATAGAGGGGGGGGGGGTCAAAAATCCTCAAAAATCGATGACGTAATTTATGGACAGCCCCTATGTAGTAGACATTATTTTTGTACAATTATATCGTGTAAACAAGCAACATATTTGATAAACTTTTACCTCTTGAGACCTTGCGTATTTTGAACTTTTATTGAGTAAGGGTTCCAAACTCAGAAACAAAATAACTATTTAAATCTGGGTCTCAGGAGATTAACCAGAATACGATTTTCTGTGTTCACCGCCTACACTTTCAAAGTTGGATCAAAATGTAAGCTATGCCATCCGCGAATAGAATGATAACTAATTCACGAAAATCGGCTACCTATATACCTATATATATGGTCGGTTAAAACAGTTTATTTTCTATTTATTATTCCACTGCTATAGAAGTGATTGAAAATTAAATTATAATGGTTGTAATACATGATACTATTAAATACCAGTTAAGTACCTAATAAAGCAATGCATTTTATGTAATTAACTTACGGCCCGATTAGAACTTTAAGATACGTCAGGTAATAGATCTAGAAACGATATGGATTACATGTGTCTGTCTCAAATGTAACGTTTCTTCAAACAAAAACGTCACTTTTGACACTGACACATTTAATCCATATCGTTTCTAGATCTTATTAATTAATTAACGTATCTTAAAATTCAAATTGGGCAGTTAAATTATGATAGCTTTGTGAGCCCACCCATTATAAGAAACAGTTTGTAGTGTATTAAGATAACGCACAGAAAATTATTAATTAAAAATAAAACACGTTACGTTACGTCACTCATTTTCAGTACGGCGCTGACATCTGCTTGATCATTAGCACAACCAGAGTGTGGAATTAAAAAATGCCTCGAGCTGACGACCAGAGCCATTAATTTTCGTTTGTCATACGCTACTAATTTGTAAAATTTACTGCACACGACTAATATCACTGTTTCCGGCAACATATCACTGGAAATTTTAATAATTCTAAGAACTGTTTCTTATATATGAACACGTAAACGTATTTATGTGTCAGTTAGCACCAATAATCGTCAGAAACGGCTATCTAAATGTAGTTAAAATCATTTGTTAATGTTATTATGTATTATATGAGCTACTGGTGTGGTCTTCCAATGGATGAAAAATGCTATTATAAATAAAAAAAGTTTCAGAAGTAGTCGTTATTCAAAGAATTTAAATCTTTGTAAGTGTATACTTGAAATAATTTTGGTTTCATTGCTTTAAAATATTTAGAAGTATGTTTTTATTTTAATTTGTCAATATCGAGGAAAACCCTCTAGTTTAATTTTGCTATACTAATTTACGTTAGTAGACGTACGACGATTTCCGTAAAGCTTTCGGTGTTGAGCCTGCTCGTTTTAATTTATTAAAAGATTTTATAGGGTACAGTCGCCATCAGATATATCGGAGCGGCCAAGGTGCTCACAAATATCTGAGCACGCCTCTATTGTCAGGGCGTTAGAGCGCTTGTTCAGATATTGTGAACACCTTGGCCGCTCCAATATATCTGATGGCGACTGTACCTAGTCCTAAGTTTACAATCCAATGGAGTAGAAAAGAGATATTATGCCTCATCGCTGCCCAAATAAAACTATGATATCACACATAAGTCACAATTTCCGAATCATACTTTCCACTTACCTTTCTTTAACTCATGAAAGGAAGCAATCAATTACCGCATATAATGCCTTCCGCTTTATATGCAGTGTTAACAATATTTACAGCATAGGTTCGGCACCTGGTCATTCGAAATGTCAAGAGAGTTCGACGTATCCATAAATACAAAGCGATATGTATTCGTAAGCCGCCTGAGGTCAAATTTAATTATCATGTAGACGATGAATGACCATGCGTAGACTTGGATGCCTGCGGGCGGTGTAACGTACCTAGTACATCTAGTATTTTGACCAGTACACCTAGTATTTCGAAGTATTGTTGGTGCTCGTTGCTTAAGAAATTAATTCAATATCAAATCACTACACCTTATAAAACAAAGTCCCCCGCCGCGTCTGTCTGTTTATTTGTTCGCGATAAAACTTACTGAACTGATTTTCATCCGGTTTTCACACATCGATAGAGTGATTCTTGAGGAAGGCTTAGGTGTATAATTTGCTAACCCGTGTGATGCCGGACGTGTTGCTTGGGTTGGTTAGAAGTTCTTTTTAGGTAACATTTACTAGATAGATTATTTAAACCAACAAAAATCAGTGTTCAGCAGCGGAAATTAATTTCCTGGTCATCAAGTCTTTTGAGACTTTTGAGAGATATTCGCACCAAGTATTCGAGTATCAGTTACAGTGACTGAGGAGCACGGGTATTTTTACTCGATATCTTTGAACGTCCAAGTCTCTATTGATTCCTCAGCACTCTTTTAAGAAACGCCTACAGTAATGAATAAATGTTCTATTCGGGAAAAGGCTATATTTCAGAAGGCAACTTAAACAATAGTTTAAAATAATGGTGCTTGGTGTCGATGCTCAAGAACATTTATTTAGAATCGTTTAAATAAATCAATGCATAAAATTAGAGCCTGTTACGATGTATGATTTATTGACAGTTCATTTGTTAAATATAAATATGGTTACTCATAAGTTTTATAAAGAATGTCATGCTTAAAAAGTCGTATTAATAAGATTCTTTTAGGGTTCCGTAGCCAAATGGCAAAAAACGGAACCCATATGGATTCGTCATGTCTGTCCGTCTGTTTGTCTGTCCGTGTATGTCGCAGCCACTTTTTTCCGAAACTATAAGAACTATACCGTTGAAACTTGGTAAGTAGATGTATTCTGTGAACCCCATTAAGATTTTTACACAAAAATAGAAAAAAACGATACTTAGAACTGAAACTCAAATTTTTTTTTTCATCAAACCCATACGACACGTGGTGTGGGGTACCTATCTAAGGATAGGTCTTCAAAAATGATATTGAGGTTTTTAATATCATTTTTTTCTAAACTAAATAGTTTGCGCGAGAGACACTTCCAAAATGGTAAAATGTATCCCCCCCCCCCTGTAACTTCTAAAATAAGAGAATGATAAAACTAAAAAAAATATATGATGTACATTACCATGCAAACTTCCGCCGAAAATTGTTTTGAACGAGATCTATAGTAAGTAGTTTTTTTTAATACGTCATAAATCGTAAACCGCAATTTTATTATGTTACTTACTGCTACGGAACCCTTCATGGGCGAGTCCGACTCGCACTTGGCTGCTTTTTTCAATATATTAAATCAATAAATTGCTAAAACATTGAAGAATTTTAATTAAGTTTGTTATAAATAGGTACGTTTTTTGATGTAGGACTGTAGGTGTATATATTTTTAGTCAATGATACAACTACAGGATGCTTCCTGTAACAGGAGCAATAAATTAAACTAAAGGATGTACTCCTCAAACTGACCAACATTTTTTCAGCAACTTTTAAAAATTATGAATCCTTTAGACTTCCTCTTTTTCATACAAAATAAATATTGCCTTCAATGTACGCTGACATCAGTGTGTTTGACGTTACTTGTCATGCTTTTAACATAACAAAATTTGCAATACATTGCGTCTTAGAATAACCTTTAAAGTGTAATAAAAATCAAAACATGAGTTATTTTCAAAAGTTGCTGAACAAATGTTGGTCAGTTTGAGGAGTAAAGCCTACAGTAAACTGTAGGTATTTATTGCTCCTGTTACAGAAAACACACTGTATATTTTTAGTCAATGATACAACTATAAAGGCACAACAGTGTAGGTGTACTGTGGGCTAGAAAGAAGCAAAAAAGTTGTCTTTCAAAATCGTCTGCCCCTCAGGCTTACCCATTAACAAAAGAAGGTTCAACAAACCGCAGCTATCATTCTATCTTTAATTCATCGAAGTTTTAAGACGCCAATTAAAATAAAATAATAAAACTCTTGTTTCAACGCACACAAAAAGACCGGCGACTATTTTATTCCAACTTTTTATTCCCAGTAAGGCATGGTAATTAAGTGGGGTCAGCTAGGTTCCGGCTGCCATACAAAGTTTAACTTTTATTTATCAGCGCATATAAGTCTGAGGAGTAGAATCAGTTTTGTATGTATGTTAATTATAACTAAAATAAAATAATTGAATTGAAATACTAAAGTATACCTGCGTAAAAAGTTATTTGGCATGTGTAGTGCAATGAAAGTTTACCCTCTAGTGAATAAACATTCAGTAGCTTCAATATCTCATAGTTTTTTAAAGGAAAATCCAAAATAAAAACATATCAAATATATATATATATATATATTAATACCCAAAGAAAAAGAAAATATATATTAAAGAAAAAAATATATGTTTAAGAAAGAAGATAATTATATACTTATTATCAAAGGTATATTGAAGGTCATATTTGAATACGTTTAAAACAAATGAAAGAAAAATAAACACTTGAGCTTTCAATTTTAAACAGTTTTATTTTTAAATCCAGAGATAAGATAATAGACCGATTCTTTATTCACGACGTTATTTGTTTTTGTATAGAATAGCGGCATCTAGCGCTTAAAGCTCGGGCTATCGGTTCTAAACGCGAACCTAACGCCCGCGCCATTGACGTACACAGAAAATTCCTTTGAATTCGCTTATCCTTAGATTTTACTGGAAGTTAAAACATGGAGTGATAACATCAAAGATATGTGTACAATTTCAACCTTAATACATTGCATAAGTGGACACATTAAGTAGGTACTTTAAGTCAATCGTCTTCAATCTACATTATCGACAAAAAACTATTTTAAGCAATTTGAATACTCAATACATTGTTTTAGCTAACTTGACCATAGATTGACCATAGCAATCCAGCGCGGGAATGCTGCCTGCGTGATGGGCACCTTACCAAGGACGCAAAATTTTGATAGCTATTGTTAATTTTTTAGCCTTAGTTTATAGTTGTAGTTCATTTTAGTTTTATATTCATTTTTTAACACTTATTATACAATAAATGAGTTTTCATTATAAAATTTTAATTTTGTTATATCGAGGATATTAGATAGGAATCTGTTAAAGTTTAGGATAGCATATTTATTACCCCTTTTATGCTCTTATTCTGATTCTGATTCTGATTCTGATTAAGCATGGCTAGTGTTAAACAATTATTCGTTGCGTAACAACTAACTCAGTAATCTCTAGTTGCCTCGTCTAGTGCCTTTATATCTCCAGCGTGATCCGCCGGGCCTTCAACCGTATAAGGATTAGGAATTCGTGCGGATTTGCTTAAAGGGGAGAGATGGGAGAAAATTGTGAATTGTTTCCTCTACCACACACTGAGCATAGCTATCTGCGATGAAACGCAATTTTAGCTTTGTAGACGTTTAATAGAGATACTGCAATAGCTTGTATACACTGAAAACAAAAAAGTTTAAAATGACTTCGATTCGATTCGTTCCATATGAGCCTGTCGAACCATCAGTAAAGTTTACTGTTCGTAGAGGTACGTAAAGTACGTACATTCGTTGATATTGTATATAGCAGTTGAACTTAATGAAATCATATTAATGTGTGCTCGATTGATCATATTTTTTTCAGTGTAACAGTTAACTAGTCTCCTGTAGTGTTATTGAAACATTAACATTGAACTCAAAATTGTACAAAATGTAACAATTTTCAGTATCTTTTCCTTGCCAGAATCATTCCCTCTCCTCCTCTACACATTGTAATAACAGTCCCAAGTATTTTTTAAAACCAAAAGTAGTAACCAACTCAATAACTTAATTTCGTTGATGAACAAGAGCTGGATCTAGGTTTATCGCTGTTTCATCGTAAACAACCTTCTAGTGCACGCTGCTAATGCGATTAATACGGCCAATTAAAATAAACACTTTATTACGGGCATCAAATACTATCAAATTATATTGTAGTTTGCAACAGGACTCCTTTACTAATTACGTATGTTTTAAGGCCTATAAAAGCGTACTAACCGTACTTATGACTTGGTTTCCGTTAATGGCTACGAACTAAAATATGCTTTTGCTAATTAAACTCGAAGTATAATCAGCTATATAATCAACATTTTAATATAAATTTAAAAGTGGGAAAATGACTGTCTTGGATGAGTAGGTATACTCACGGCCTCTAGATCAGGGCCTGGACAGGGCCTCTAGACAGTCATTTTCCCACTTTTAAATACTTTTATTCTAAGCTTAATAGCATCCTTTGCAGACGTTTCTGCTTGTTAAAAATTAAAATTAACATTTTAATATGTTTGATTTTCACAAAAGTATCAGAATTGTATTAAAAAATAAAACTACATACCTAACCTTGGTCTGACAAATGTAATTTATGAGTATTATGATCGTAGTTCATGTTCGTCCATATACAAAGGAACTTTAGTACCCAAAACAAAGTTATTTCACTACAAAGAAGAGTAAACTGCACCTGGGAATATCCAGACTAATTTGAAATTATGAAAGTGAACGTCATTAAACTAAATAACAATAAAGTCATGTCGTCATCACAATAAAATTCCCAAAAGAAATTCTAAATTTACAATGTCGTAAACAATACACGTAAAAAAATCTCTTACTTTCGTTCGTCACAATGGCCTTACCGCCGCCGGTTTTCGGAAGGACCCTCTGTTCAATTTCTTCAAGTTATTTATGACGATGTTGATAGTAAACGAAAGCCGAAATTGAACCAAATTTGCATACAAGGGATGCGTAAAACGAAGCGGAGGATTCAGTGAAACCAACTTTGTCTTTACGGCTGACGATTCTATTCATAGTACCGAGTTCTTTGTGAGTTTTGTTACGATTTTCGATTTGGGTCATGACTTAAGTTTGAAATGAATGGCAGGACGCTTAAAGGGCAAGCAACGAATTCGCATTTTCGTATAATATCTGTCTATGTTGGTTAGCTCATTTTCCTTAATATACCTAGGTACTTTTTGCATACATGATTGTGTGAACAGGTAGGTACAAATTTTGATATTATACCCGACAAGTTATCAAAATGTGAATTAATACCTACCATTCGTTTACCTGAAACAATTTTCAATTGAGTTTAGTTTAAACAATTCTGATTTATATAACTACCTATATGTACTACTACTTTGCCGAAAAATGTTAGATCTCATGTGTCCGGCTAAACACGAATACGAACAAACATAAGACTGGTAGATACTTATTATATCCTAACCTACATTACTAAATACGATTCACACTAGCCGAAACCGACGTGTAGATCCGACAGACCGACGACACGCCTACCCCGCCCAGTGCTCTTTTTTCACCCCGTGCTCACCGTCGTTAGTGTTGGCGCCAATATCACTGTCGGATACGAAATTGTCGCCGTTAACGACATATCGGTGATCGGTGTCGGGGACAAAGTCAAAGCGTTTAGTATTCACGTGCCGAAACATGACTGTCGTTCTTCTTAAACTGACGGTTGTTGTAGACAATAGGCCTTTGATGTAGATTGCTGAAGCTATTGCGTCAATAAAACCCTTTCAATGACAAACTTAAACAAAGGATGTTAAAATACCCAAGTGTTAAACAAGCCCGTTGTTATCGTATTTGTTACAGGGCAAATTAGTTCACAGGGATGCCGCGTGCCGGCACCTATTTTCGTACTTTTACTTTCTGAGTAGCGACAGGGGATCGGCCGTCATAAACGAAAGTTTGGGCCTCCTATATTAATATTTATTGCTTTCTCTGTGTATCTACAGTTTCGATATCGTGTTATAAATAGTTTTTATTCCAGCGTTGGCCCGTTAAATGGCATAACAAGGGAGTTTTATGAGGCCCGCCGTGCGATGGCAGACGTCTTTAAGCCTTAACGGGAGTATTATTAGCCTTTGAAAGTAAAACTCGCCGTCACCCCGGTTGGTGTGTTGTGTTTAAAAATAAAACACTGGGTGACATCACCCACTGTCATCTTAAGCAACAATGTGCAACTTAACACAAAACTGACATAATTAGACAATTTTTCATTATCTTTTCGCAGGACATGACTAAGTAAATATTGTTTCTCTCATGCATGTTCTCTGGTTTTTTGCTTTTAAACTTACATGTGGTTTTATAACTTCTTAGGTACTTATAAATAAGAGGTTATAAAAGCGACCGAAAATGAAACCTTAAAAGAGCTCATTCCTGTAAACCACTGATGGGAGAACATTATCCGAAAACGGTTCGGAAGCAAATATTGCGGCACAAATTCAGCAACGCGCACAAGGACTTATCTTTATGTACGTTTTTATGTATTTTGCAAAAAATGTTATCGGCCAGCAGTTAAACAAGGCCTTTAATGATGGCCCTCCGAGCGTTATCGCTAAAAGTATATAAAGTAATTTTGAAGAATTATTACGAATTTCGCGCATCCACCGTGCAATAAAGAAATTAAACAACAAAGAGTTTTTGCCTTGGAAAATATACTTTGGACTTTTTGTTACGAGTCATTTTTAAAGGGTAAAATATACTGACCAAATTATTACTAGGATAAAATCAAGAGTCAAAGCAAATTTTAGTATGCATTGGAAAGCTGTTCAAATGAGAGTTTAAATAAAGTTTTCTCGGAACTAGCTTCTCTAAACGGATCGTATCTCACTTCTCACTAAAATCGTTTAGGCAATTTGTTTGAATTACTTTTATATGCTAATCTGGATCGCGTCGCGAATACTTTTAAAGTAGAAATGATGGCGCTGGAGGTTTGAAGCGTTTCAAATCTTTAAATTGACTTAGCGCACATTCAAGCATGTTCTGGGAGCCGCAGCGCGTACGGAAAAACAAGATACTGCAACCTATTACAACGCGCTTTACATCGTAAATAATCGTCTTAGCGCGGTAAATAAATAAGTGTATAGACTGTTGGTTCGTGCGAGCGTTCCTATCTGATCTGAGCCCGGGACGCAGCAAAAGCCGGGAAAGTGCTGTTTAAGAGGCGAGATAGCGAATAACGTAGGAGGAACATAAGTTTTGCGGCGTGTTAAAAGATAATGAGTGCGGATATAGCTTATAAGAAAAGAAGACGTTGCGTACGGTCTTCGTAAGGGGACAATATTTTCTTATCTCGCGTGCTTGTGATCACAATACAGAGTTAAACCCTCTTTGTACATCCTAACGCACCTCGGTTCGTTTTAGGATTCGGAATTGTCCTCCCGAGACCAAATTTAAAACCGAAGATTTAGCGGCTTCTCTGAGAGATACCAGCGCCTAGTCAGAGGTCAAACGTGGGGCTAAGTCAATTATAAAGAAGTCTCTTATTGAGTTTGAGCATTTTGTTCTTGCGTTAAATGAGATGTTGATTAATTTATTCAAATCGAATTTAAGAATTTATTAAATTAACGGGGTCTGGCAAAAAGTTTGCAGTACCTATTGAAATTTTATGAAAAGAACTTTACGATTAGCTTCACAGTATCATATTTTATGACTCCTAAAAACCTTATTTAGTTTTATGTTTTCCACCCGCAAACAATAATTTCTAGAATAGAAAAATAATTTTAATGTTAATGTTCACTTGGCAGCTAATCTAGCTAAGTGTAGACATTCATTACTAGTGACTTGAGTGCTGACATGAGTGGCTCCGAATAATAGAGCTCTAGTACACAAAAACAAGCGGCCTGGTATATATCATACAATAATCTACTTTTTACTGTTGAAGGTTTCGACGTGCTATGAATTACTAAGAGATTAATAGAATTATCTAATACAAATGTATCAACTAAGGAAATGGAAAACGAAATCTTATAAATGGTTGAAATTTATAAATAAAAAGTTGGCTAGCCCTCTTTAGAATGTTGACATTTGTGTCTGATGAAAAAAGGAAAAATATATTACATATATTATATAATATTTAACTAATAGAGGACAAGTGTGATGAGTACGATGGTAATACTTTATAAATAACTACCAGAAACAAAAATGGATCAGAATCAAAAATACTCATAAACACCGGTTTTTGACAACCTAAATAGAAATATTTCCATCTACAGAACCAGAATTCGGAATGTCAAATCCATAATTTATCAAAACACTAACGAGTCTGAACTAAAAACTATTCAATTAGAAACATCATAGTGTTCTTTCAATCGTGATGAACTGACTTGTTCTTAATGAAAGATGGACACCCACATCAAGTCATGCAGCTTGCACAGGCTCACACTTGGACGTTAAACGATACGAACATACACCGTAGTTAATGAACTATTGCGTTGGCGGACAGGTAAATAAACTTAATCATTCCTATGATTGGCCCATCAATAACTACAAGATCGGTATGGAATAACAATTAGCTCAAACGTATATTGACACCCATTTGGTTAATTGGATTTCGCGCAGAGGTCCATGTTCCCACTTACCATGTGAACGAGCGTTATTATTTATTATAAGTCTATCAACCGGTATTTTTAAATATTATTAACACGAATGTGCAATGCGAATTAAGTACGACTTTACGATTCCTATCTAGGCTAAACAAAGGAGACTTTAATCAACTCGAATAAATTCCATACTCTCACCTTAAACGACATTTGAATTATATTTTTGTTAGAAACGAAAATAAACCTGAACAATGCAATTTCTTTTCTTTGAAAATAAACTGCGAAAGGTGTGTAAAAGACGAATCACTTAAAGCTCAAACAACTGAAACTACATTTGAAAGCAGTTTGAGCTAGAAAGCCAGATCTTATCGGGCATCTAGCGATTGATAGGAGCAATGCATCACCTGGCTTCCGTTGCAACGATCTTGATTCGGCCCTAATGCACCTACCTCCCACATCCAAGCTCACGTGAGTCATGCTACCAACATTCAATGACCTCTCGGTGTACTAACAAAAGTCAAACGCGCCGAAGCAACAGCATGCGGGTGTGAAAGATCTTCTGATGCTGGTTTGGACACATCCTCAGCTGGGCTACTTGACGTTCCATAGATAAGATTGGCTCCCATCCGTTTAACACCTACATCGGCTACCGAATATTGATATTCAAATTTATTATTAGTGAGCGTGTACGTTTTCTATGCTTTTAAGATTAGGAATTCCAGGATTTTACGATAAAGAGCAAGCTATAAAAGGAATATAGGGAAAAATTAAAATTTATTATTACTCGTAGTAAGAAAACGTTTACTTCAAAAAATATAACATTAGGTTTTATAGCTTGACATCAAAATATGAAAACCAAATACGGGTTCTTATGTATTCATTTGATTCAATCGCTGAAAGTAAATAAACACTCCCAGCTACTTAAAAAATACACAACATACGACATCATACGGCAATTCTTGGGTATGGAGCTAAAAAAGATAATAGATAATTTAGATAACAAGAAAAAGCCATTCTGAGGCGTCGCTACCGAATAAATGGTGAATATTACTCACATGTTCAACGCAACTCTTTCGCGTAGGAAGCAATTCTGACTTCCATCGAGTACATTTATGAGGAATTTTATGTTCGGTATTCAGCAAACTATGTTACATCATGTAACGAAAACATAAGTAATTATGAGGAGTTAGAAGTTTAATGGATGTTGCCTATAGATGGCAAAATGTTTGGAATAAAAGAAGCAGTATATGCTGTATGGTAGGGTATAAACTATCTTTGAGAAAAAAAATATATTGCAGTCTCTAGGTCCATAGTTTGGTTAGTATTATACAATATCAAAATTCAATTTAAATACAGCTGTTAGTAACAAAATAGAAAACTGGTTCTTAATGATTTGTTTGATCTTGGTGCCTCTCAAATGTATCTCGGTATATTATGCACATTTCAAAACATATGGCTTGAACTGAGTGTAAGAGATGATTAAGACGTGTAGTGTAATTGCAAGTATATTTTCCAAATAATTCGTTAAAGATGATGTAATCATTATGTAATTAATTAGTTTCTTTTGAGTAGTTACTTTTTTAATCACACAAATAAACACTGATTCAATTCTCAAAATGGTTTAACTATCTATATTTCTATTATTGTAACATTTACAAACCACCAAATTTCAGTTAAACGCTACTTTAATACGGTTCATAATCGAAATGCAAAAATGACTGTCTAGCGCCATGCCTTATGGGAAACGGTCCCAGAGATAGTTCAGAGCCGGAACCCGCTACCAACTTTTAGTATGTTGTTGGGCATGGCATTGGGTCTCCAAAACTGCCGGGAGACGGCGGCGCCGGCCATCTACTTCAGCGGAATGACGTCATCAAAATGACTCCCGCTTCGTTGCGAATATTGCATTCTGCACCCAAACTATGCATAGCACATACACGTGTGGGGTATTAAATGAAAGCCAATTAAATAAACTTTATTTTATTTATACAAAGTGTACCAAAATATGCAATAGTTTAAGAGAAATTTACAAATAAATAAAAATTACGTAAAAAAATATTTGATTATTTGGGTTTTACAACCAAACCAAAAGTCGGACGATAAAGCAATGTACTACAACATTAAAGATGACGTCTCAAGCCATACACTGATATCAATAAAATCAAAATTGGACCAAATATGTGGAAATTATGCATCAAAATGTAGATATTTGCCCATACAAATGCATAAAAGTTAAAAAAATCCAAATTGGTCATTTTCAGGATAATCCGCATAAGCTTCTAGTATGTTATTAGCAATATGACCTGGATTCCAAAACTGCCGGGAGACCATCTCTGTTGTTCCTCAGTTACAAATAATGACGTCATATAAATAATCACTGCCGAATTTCGCAAAATGTAAATTATAGCTATACCACGAGTCTCACATACACATGTGTTACATGTAATGAAAGGTTATTAAATGTATTATGATTCACCTAAACATTGTTTGTAAAAAAAATGTACGATTTCAGAGCTAGAAACAACGAAATAACACTTTTTATGGAAAAAGTAAATATGTATCAATTTTATAGCTAAACTAAAATCGTTATAAAAAATTTGCGTATAATATTTAAAAAACCAGTTATTCAACTATATATCACAATTTAAATTTTACATTTCCGACAAAAACTGTGGAAGTTCTGGAAAAAAAACTAAAGCGCCCCAACAATTCTACCTTAATGCGCTCATATTATGCAAATAATAGTTCTAATTATCGAGTATTAAATGGATGAACATTACATAAAATACATGAAAACGACATTTTCGAATGGAACCATAATTAAAAAAATAATAATTTACTAGATAAGTAAGTAAAATACTGTTTCTTTAAGTACCTAATCTCCTCCTTTCAAAGTCGGTTAAAATGTAGCTTTTGTGACCTGGGCTACAAAGACAAATAAATTGACACCTAATTTATCAAAATCAGTTCAGTACTTTCATGCAAACGGTACCTACACATGCACGCATAGATAGCAAATTCTGCCGTAGTCGGACAAAAAATTAAAATTCAATAATTAGACCTTTACTATTATGGCCTGGCGTGGCTTGGCATCTAACGTTGAAACCCTCAGGCCGTAGATGTTAGCAGACCAGAGGGATGACCTGTATTTCGGAGGATCAGAGGGAAAATTCTGCCAGCCTTCTCAGCTCAGCCTTGAAACCCTTGCACCACTCAAGATTCCACTTTTATAAGAATACCCAACTGGCGCGAAGTGGCGCAGAATAGGGCAGAGTGACGCTCTTTTGTGTCAGAGGTCAAGATCCTCTTTGGGTCACTGAGCCAGTGATGTATGTATGTATGTATGTATAAGGCTAATCGAGGCTTAAATATATAATTATGTATCGCATTAAGTGAACTGATGTGGCGTTTACCGAGATGAGGCATTTTGTATTAGGCATGTACCTACTTACTGGCATGTAACTTTACATTTCTCTAATAATGCAGCGTTAGGCCATGACAATAAGAGTCTATTTGATATTAATATTTACCGCGACTACAGCAGGAACTGCTATCTACGTATGTAATTATGTATTTTTTACATGAAACAACTGAACTGATTTTGATAAATGAGGTGTCAATTTATTTGTCTTTGTAGCCCAGGTCACAAAAGCCACATTTTAACCGACCTTGAAAGGAGGAGATTAGGTACTTAAAGAAACAGTATTTTGCTTACTTATGAAGTAAATTATTATTTTTTTAATTATGGTTCCATTCGAAAATGTCGTTTTCATGTATTTTATGTAATGTTCATCCATTTAATACTCGATAATTAGAACTATTATTTGCATAATATGAGCGCATTAAGGTAGAATTGTTGGGGCGCTTTAGTTTTTTTTCCAGAACTTCCACAGTTTTTGTCGGAAATGTAAAATTTAAATTGTGATATATAGTTGAATAACTGGTTTTTTAAATATTATACGCAACATTTTATTGACGATTTTAGTTTAGCTATTAAATTGATATATATCTACTTTTTCCATAAAAAGTGGTATTTCTTTGTTTCTAGCTCTTAAACCGTACATTTTTTTTACAAACAATGTTTAGGTGAATCGTACTAAATTTAATAACCTTTCATTACATGTAACACACATGTATGTGTGACTCATAGTATAGCTATAATTTACATTTTACGAAATTCGGCAGTGATTATTTGTATGACGTCATTATTCGTGACTGGGGGACAATAAAGATGGTCTCCCGGCAGTTTTAGAACCCAGGTCATATTGCTAATAACATACTAGAAGCTTACGCGGATTATCCTGAAAATGACCAATTTGGATTTTTTAAACTTTAATGCATTTGTATGAGCAAATATCTACATTTTGATGCATAATTTCCACATATTTGGCCCAATTTTGACTTGATTGATATCAACGTATGGCGTCAGACGTCGTCTTTAATTGTGTAGTACATTGCTTTAACGTCCGACTTTTGGTTTGGTTGTAAAACCCAAATAATTGAATATTTTTTTACATCATTTTGATTCTTTTGCAAATGGCTCTTAAACGGCTGAATATTTTGATACACACTGTATAAATGAAATATAGCATATTTAACTGGCTTTCATTCAATACCCCACACAATTATGTGCCATGCATAGTTTGGGTACAATATGCAATATTCGCAACGAAACGGGAGTCATTTTGATGACGTCATTCCGCTGAAGTAGATGGCCGGTGCCGCTGTCTCCCGGCAGTTTTGGAGACCCAATGCCATGCCCAACAACATACTAAAAGTTGGTAGCGGTTTCCGGCTCTGAACTATATTCCCATAAGGCATATGATTAGTCTAATATTGGCGACGTTGACTCGTGAATCTCATGATTATGAGTACTATTATTGGAACAATAATCTCAACTGTCCATACATTAAATACTTAAAGCCAAATGAGTAGAATTTATGAATGACTATAAAGTGTTAGGCTACGTTCTAAATTGCAATTTTAGTGCGCACAGCTGCATGTGACATAATTGGCAATAGTTAATCAGCCATCATTATGAGAATAGGTTTGACAGAGTACAAGTACCTACATTTTTATATTTAATTCTAAATTATTATTTTTATTAGATAAAAAATGTATTATGTATAATTTATAAATTTAAAAAGTTTAAATACACGAGAAAAATGTACTTTCGTATATATGTACATAAATACTATTATTATGTGTACCTACACAGACATATGAGCTTTGAATCAGTTCCCAAATTATCATTCTATTTTATTCCTTTCGAAAAGTGTTAGTCAAACTAAAAAAATATATTATATCTCAAGAATGTATTTGTATAGTTATACTCGTACACACATAAAATAAATACATGTTTATTATTTATGTCTTTTAATTTGTCCCTCATGTAGCTGGCCAGACATTATAGTGCCAAAGCGCTCCATTTCCAATACAAAATGAACCACCTATCGTGTTCTTGGCAGTGAATGTGTTTGACTAGGTAATCCTAAAGATAATCTCGCACCAATAAATTAACTGTCTAGTGTCTAGAAATCTCAGTATTTAAGCAGTTTAACGAGAAACATCTCCCTCAAATAGACGCCAGGACAGCGGCAATGCCAATAACAATGCCAACTCGACCGGTATTAAACAACGCCATTTGGCAAATAAAACTGGCTCCGTCTAAAATATAGAGAGGCATGTAACTGAATATAAAGTTTTTCCTTTTTGTCAACACTAGTGAACTATCGGATGCGATCCCGGAATTGGCAAAGAAACGTGATTTTGCATTCGCGTATAATATTTTGTGTGCGGAGAGAAGGGATGGGGAAGTTCCGGATTCAATTTGTTGGATGAAATTGTGGGTGTAAGTTACATACACAGATAAGTAAGTTTTTAAAGGCCTTATAATATATATCAATAAGCAATAAGCACCAGCAGCAAGCATGTCACCGATATAGTACAAGTTTAAAATAAAACATTTAAAATCAAATTGGCAATGCGAATTAAATATCCTATTTCATACGCTTGTATATTTATGGACCGACACGACCTTCAAGAAAAGAGCGTACTCCCATCTTAAATACCGGCAACGCACTTACAACCCCTCTGTGTTTCGGGAGTCCATGAGCGTCGGTAATCGCTTACCATCAAGCGATCCGTCTGCTCGTTTGCCTTCTATATCATAACAAAAAATCGTACCCTACTAATACTCGTAACAAATGCAAAGTAGGTACCAAAAAATACGAAAAAATTACCTCCATTATCAACATACGCGTTAAGTCTGTCCCACAAAAGGATAAGCGAAACGAAACCACATACCTTTTTAATATCGATCTGTCTTTGAAAACCATATATTTGGTAAAAGGAAAAGGCGCTCAACTAACGAGATTGTAAAAGGTAACTGAATATACCTACCTACTACCTCCAGAAAACTCTCGCTTGGCCGAGCAACGTGAGAGGCATATTTACATTTTTTTTAGGGTACCGCCGTGAATCCTTAGAGTTCAAACTTTTCATTTTGCAAGCCGGACGCTTGCAGAATACCTCTCTGACTTAGGGTTGACAGTCATGTTATAATCATATTGATAATCAGGGGTCGGACAAAAAGTGCGGATGACGTAAAAATGACGTAATCTTGCACACAGGATGATGTTTGAGTTTGTATTTAAACTTCCGTGTGACATGTAGTAACAAAGTAGTATTAATGAAGTAACAAAATAATCGTAAATAAATCCATGGAATTAATAATACAGGTGGTAGGGTGATGTAGTGAATAAAATAAATTTCACGAAACTTGTTACCATAAGGTATAATTATTTGAAATTAGTTAGAACAGGTCTGTGGGATCCTCAGATAAATAGTTGCACCCAGGGTATGTTTGCTGCTATCATAAAATTTGTAAGGTTCATATTAAATTCACTTTGCCCTTTCTTTTCTACATTTCCGACATGTTTGGTTGTCTCCAAATGTCTTTTAATATTGCTTACCTTCGTTGGTATATCTTGATTACAGCAAGAGCAGTTACGTGTTTGTATCGTACCTCCAAAAACGGAAAATTGCCACAATATTCGAGTAAAGATGACATTTTAGAGCGTTTTCTTATACATTAGTAAATATAAATTTTAGCTAAATATAATCGTGAAGATACAATAGCTAAACAATAACGAAGTCAATTTATTGTTCATCTGATTGACAATGTGTCAGACAAAAACGTACTTACTCATTTCAAGTGGCGATATCGTTTAATACAGAGGTTGATAAATGATAAGTGATAATTGTTTATGAAAATCAAAAATACTATTTGAAATCATCCTATAAGTGGTTTGACGTCATCCGCACTTTTTGTACGACCCCTGTTGATAATCATTTCGAATGTTTGCGAACACTATGTTACACTTAAGTTTTTTATTATTATTATTCTTGTACTAAACGCAGCTTAGATATTTTATTTCGACTTTGCTCATAAGCGATACCAGTTGAGACGTAAATCTGTCATATTGATTTTAAAGATTTGATATGAAATAACTCTCGGTGCATCTTGTTATCGCTCATTCATTGGAAAATATACTTAATGTCAAATCATTAACATTTTTTTTTTCAATTTGAATTAATACCGATGTTTGTATAATTGTCTCTTTTTTTAAGCACAGCACGCACCTTAAATAATAATAGTTATTTACGATACAAGTGCGGAAAAGATGAAATTCGAAGAGTGGCGATAAATTACCTATTCGCACGAGTTACGAATTACCTATTCGCACGTGAATCGTACAACGTTTTACAGGCCCTTTAAACTTTTGACATACGCACGAAAAGTGCTCTACGGAACCCAAACATAAAACTAGTTGTTTTTTTTATTATTATTCATTGCGGAACAACTTTGGTGGATGGCTGAGTCCATGACATTTTGTGACATTAGGCTCCATTGCGCTTCAATATACGGTACCCTTACCAAGAGTCTAAAGAGATAAGTAAATGAATTGGAAGGGCTTTGTATTCGCTATTAAAGAAAGTAGCTAAATACGTTTAAAGATAACATTTCGTACACATTCAAGAAGGATTTCTAAGGCGTGATGTGAGCTTGAGTGCTTTTTAATAAACATTCATTTCTCATTCAAATTAAATATTTATTTACAAACAAGATATACCTACAGTGTTATTACTAAAAGAAATTAATAACTAGCTTAAATATAAAATAGGCCCTTGAGGCATTGTACCAAGAATGCTGGCGGCATTTCCTCGCTGTATCGCAATGCTGATACTTTATACCTATAAACCAGTGATAATTTGAAAAATACTATATAAATACTTTATTATATTTATGTCACAAATGAAGGTGCGCCCGGGCCGAGGCGTCCGACATGACATTTTCTATGATCACGTGATGCTTTCCATAGAAAACGACGCGCCGGATGCTCCGGCCCGGCCCCGGCCCGGTCTAGCAACCTTGATGCTGCGTACCCGCATTAAGTCCAAAAATACATTTATTTTTAAGATTGTATGTATTTTGTTTTGAACATGAAAATTTCATTTTTCTCTCCTTGCTTGAATCACTCGCAGAAGATTAAACCTTGAAACTACCGTGTTATTTTAAGAAAGTGACTGCCTCCAGATTTCGTGGTTTGATAACTTTGGGTTGCATTGACTAGACCCCATTAAAACAAGTTGCACGCTTTGCTAATTAGCTATATGTATGACCTGAGCTCTAGAAAATAGTTTTCAGTCTGATATAATAAAACGGTCAGTGCCTTCTGCGCAAAATCTGCACAAACCATTACGACTGTCTACAAACTAACATTATTTAAATGAATTCCACGTTTCTAATTTTAAACACGTCTTAAGGCACTCCCTTCACGTAAAAGGATTGTGAAATATTTTGGCAATTAGGCCTCCCGTTTTATTAAAGAAGTCCGTCGAGTGAAAAATTAATTAAAATTTAAGCCTTTCTGTGTTCCCTACGCAGCAGTTGCAAAATAAAAGGGCCTTCACATCTCAGCGCGCCGCTGAAGATCAACTGAATTAGATAATTTGAATGGTTTCATGCGGTATGCAGATGAATGGATTAAAATTTTCATTATTGTTCAGCCGCCACGCAGTTGGAAAACCAAGGGGTATTATTAGAACGTGCACTAATCCTTAGTTATGATATTACACGTACACATACAATACGTGGGCTCGTCCCCTAAGGGCTGAAAACAGAGATGTTATATAACTAAGTATACAATGTGTTAAATTTGAACAACTGTAGGTATTCTGCTGGAAACAATCAGTAAGTTTAATTGTTCCATGTTCAATTTCCTTAAGCTTCTCGAATCCCAAAGAACTGTTTGATAAATAGAAACATTTTCAAGCAATATAAATGTTTTCTGAAAACTACAAATATCCTTTATAATCCATTCGTATTAGGAATACGAAAAACTTGAATAAAAATGTTTACATTTTTTCAAAACAACTTTACTAGACTAGGTACAAAATTAGGTCTCTCTGGATTGTTTGTTATAGGTGGCCAAGATAAGTGATGTTACGCCTATGTAGTTCCGCTAATTACGTATTAAAGTGAAAATTGAGTTAAGTATCATTACAAATTAAGGACGGCGAAGTAGGTAAATGTTGTCTTGTATCGTATATGTACCTCAAACAGAAATCTAGACTGCCATTCCAGGCTTCAAAATTATAAACCATGAAAAGGATTCTCTATCAACGAAATAGCTGTTCCTTTTCGACCTCAATCTTAAAATAAATGACCACTAAAATTCTCTTATGGTTAATAAATTATATAAATTCAAATTAACATTTTACCACATATTGCATAACACTATTAACTCTTTATTTACTATAGTCTTAGCGCTTAACACGGCCTCTTTATCAAGAGAACAATAATTGCATTCAAAATCAAAGATGGACGGCCCGATAACGCGTGGGTATTTTCACTAATTAAGGCCAGACATGCACTGAGCAACAATTAAGAGGACCGATTGTTGATAAGCTGAGTCGATAGCCATAAGATAGCGCTTAGTGAAGCTGTAGAGCGCTTCACACCTTATTAAGGAAGGTTATCGCCGGATTTCCATGAAGTTTGGCTTCATTGTCAACACTGGCATTTTGATCAGGATATTACGTGAAGGTGCGATATAAAAAAGTTATTGTTATTATCGGGACTTTAATTAATATTTTATGTATCCGTATTATTGTCAGGCGGCTCAATCAACTACACATTATAAAACAAAGTCCTTCCGCGTCTGGCTGTTTGTGTGTGTGTGTGTATGTTCGCGATAAACTCAAAAACTACTGAACGGATTTTCATGCGGTTTTCACCTATCGATAGAGTGATTCATGATAAAGGTTTAGGTGTATCATTTGCTACCCCGTGGGAAGCCGGGGCGGGTTGATTAAAATATATAGATAGTTAGAGTACTATACCGGGTGTGGCCTGTAATACGAGCAAAAAATTTAACTGTAGGCTGTACTCCTCATACTGACCAACATTTGTTCAGCGACTTTTAAAAATAACTTGTGGAATGATGTTTATATACTTTAAAGTTTATTCTACGACGCAATGTATTGCAAATTTTGTTATGTTTAAGGCGTGACAAGCAACGTCAATCACAATGATATGGCGTGGCGATGGCGTCCATTGAAGATAATATTCATTTTGTATGAAAAATAGGGAATCTAAATACTTCATAATTTTCAAAAGTTGTTGAACAAAAGTGTCACCGTTTGAGGAGTGCAATATATGTTTTAATTATTTGCTCGTGTTACAGACCACACCCGGTAGGTATATTGGAACACCTCAGTAAAACTTAAAATAAAAAAAAATTGATTAATAGGTAGAGGCATAGAACAGGCCATCTTATGGCTAAAAAGCGATCTCTTCCGGACAACCTTTGGATAGCGGAAACAAAACAATCAAAAAGAGTAGGTATTTCAAAAACCAGTAAGATAACCAGTATGTTTACCTCAAAGTATCGAGGATTCATTACATAGGTACTTAAATCATTAGTTCCTATAAATGTGATGAAGACCTTTACAGTAACTAACGATTAATAAACATCTATTTTATTAATTATTCTAACTGTTAATAATTATTCCATTACTTATTATAGAAAGTCACCTTACAGTTACGCGTTATTCAGAATTATAAAAAAAAAAACTCATCAACCTATGGATCAGTTATTGATCTTGTTATAAATCTCATATGATACCAAGGTATCTATGGTAAAGACAACTCAGTACTACTGCATAAGCATAACTATGCCAGCCATCTCCATATCGAGCCCGATTCTTCAACCTTATTTAGAGGCGAGAGAGATGTTTCCGACGTCACATACTAGCGCGTATAGCGGTTACATTATCCAAGAAAGTCGTATCTATTTGAGTATGGCTGGACATACATCTCGATTGACGGTGTAGTGGAATAGCGGTAGTTAAGTACGGGTAACAGTAGGACCAGTTGCAATTAATAGTTGCACTTATGCGATTTGTCCTAAGGCATGCGCCAGCGCAATTGCAGTCGGATCGCGTGGAAATGAGCTTCTTCCTCGTTATTGCAATAAAGTTATACGCAAATTGTATCAAGCTTGTTTATTTATACAAGTTTATGGACCCTTGAAAACACTTCCCGTGGTTAAAACTGATGTAAACAAGTTTTAATTTTAATTTTATTCAGATGCGCAATTCACTTTATGTTTTACAAGATAAGTTCTTATTGTCATCGTCACGAGTCGCGAATTAATATTTCCTGCATAAGTACTTACTTTGACTACAAAATGTAGGTATATTTAGGAACAAAATTTCGTGATAAAAATAAAAAGTATATTCCAAGAGCCAGATACAAAATGTATTTAGGTACTTATAATTAATTCAGTTAGGTACCTATTGGAAACTCAAGTCGAAGGTAGCGCGCAAACGATTTTTTGTTTAGGTACCTACAACTTTTCCATTTTACATAACATTGAGGATCCTAAATAAATAATTCCAACCACCCCAGAAATCCGAGATTAAAAGGAAGAAAACGCAAGTAGTTTACGGTTAAAGCTGGGCGCTTAACCCTTTTCACTCCTTCTAAGCAGCGAGGAAAAGTTGATTAAAAAACTCGGCGCGTTAACGCTCGATTTAACCCCTGCGTTAATCGTAACACAAACAATGGCCAAGCGAAATAATGTTGGATTCCGGTCGACAAATTAGACGACCTTTTTAGGCGGTCGGCACTCGGTATTTAAAATAACAAAAGGGAAACTTTTTCACCGGCTTTTCCCGTTCCACCGCGGGTTCACGTAGCACAATTTATATCGGGGTTGTATTTGTATATATCACAAAAGTAGGCAGACAGAACGAGTGCTCATATGCTACGTGTTGTTCAAATATGTATGAAAGAGAATACGCAATTGCTTTTTGGGCTCTATCGACATGTTGAACAACGGGTACTGTAAGTACAGCTTAACATGCTGATGTTGTAGCTTTATAACGTACCTTTCCTAACATAAAAATAAAGGCTTTTGGACTGCCCGTACTTGCAGCGGCTTTCAGGATTATTACGTTTTCACTGACCAAGGTCTGAGTATGCGCTTAAAGGCTTTGTTTTTGTTTTAAATTAGATGGATTCGTGTTTATATACGAGTATCATATAATTATTTAAGCTGTTGATACCTATTGATGTTTGAAAGGGTCTGTAGGTATCTCATACAAAATTTAGCATTAGACGTCAATAAAATCTTTTCATCGCACCGATACGGTAACTCGTACCGTAATTAAAAAATATTGGTAGCAACTTCTCGCAATATCGCGTTTATCGGCTAAAATACGACGGTCCGAAACCGTTTTTCAGATATTAATTCCTAACAATCATAAAAGTTACTTTCATGGTGGCCCTAAAAAGTTATTGCCGTTCCCCGCGAAATATACTTTCTATGGACTTTATCTGGATTTCGGTTTGTCTACAAGAGGGATCTGGATCGTCGTAACAATAAAGCAATAACGCTTAGGTATATTTTTACTGCCGCAAGAATTTACGGGGATATACCCATCCGAGAATGCTTATTTGAGTACGGTAATGGCATTCACGTACGGCTTTTGCCCTTTCGGTACCTTATTACAAAATCTGTCTGGATTTTCCTGCCAAGAAAAGGATTCAAATGAGTTCCAGCTCGCCAAAGCAATTTCATATAAGAGTCTATTTATCACTAACTTCTAAATATTTTATATAAAAAAAAACATTGAGAAATGAATATCAAAGCGTTTAGTATTATTTGCAACAAAATTTATATAATACATAAAGTTTGATGAGATTGACCTTACTTACTGTAGCGGTTTTAGCATTTTTTTATACGTATGATTTTTTTATAGTTGTCGCTTGGTATTTTATAAGTCTTGAATTATAATTATGATGATAAAGGCGTACTAGCTCTAATTTCACCAAGAGAAAATTTCATATATCATGAATAGCAGAGCATGCCTGTAAATCCGCCCAGTGCTCATATTGCATTGATTACCGCTTATAGTCTAAACTAAATCAATGCCTAGCTCAATTGTAGCGGATAGGGTTACTTTCTAACTTCTTTTATAACATTGTGTAACGTCTGTTATTATGATGATTATGATCCTACAGTTCGACATTCGTAATGTAGGTACATATTTATTGATTGTCCGTCTACACATCTAAAATCTTAGAAGCGGACAGCATAAATCTCAAATGTCACTAATCTAAGCTTTGTCATCTCACAATCCTCAAGGCCAGCTTTCATCTAATAAAATCCTAATCGCCACCAACCATAAACCATTTCCATCAACAACGCCCTCTCCAAATCAACGCAGGAATTGCTTTAACTTTTTTCCCGACGCATTCGATTGCGTGAGGTTTTATAATACAAGTTTGATGATTACTTTTTATTTTATTGTGTAGTCGTAACAAGTCGACAACGAGCCGAATCGAGACAATAAAGCATCTTTCAAGGCTGATGAGAGGAAAGTAATGATTATTGCTTACGGTTGTTGGTCCGAGCTTCTGGTCAAAGTGTACCTGCTATTTAATGGGTATAACCAAGGAATCAAGTTGCTCCTCGAATTCACTGTTTTTAAAGCTGTTTGCACGTTTTAAAATACAAATAGTGTTATAAATTCACATACTTAGGTTTTCTTATGACACTTTCATATCAATACTATCTATGCGTACAAATGCGAAGTAATATTTATTGTGCCTTTTTGTCTGTATGTCGGTCGGTAATGTGCCTTATAATCTACTGGTTAAGGTTTCACACCGATTGTGATGAAATTTGAAATATTTATAGACAATATGAGTTAAAGGGACGGACCTCAATTAGTTTTATTTTTACAAGCTTTTATTTAGTTTCACCTAACCGTTGTCTGTCTGTCTGTCTGTATGTCTGTCTGTGTGTAATCAAATCTTGAAAGTTAAATTTGATCCACTTCCCGGTTTCCGATTGAGCTGAAATTTAGCATGCATGTATAAATCTGATGACAATGCAATATTATGGTACCATCGAGCTGATCTGATGATGGAGACAGGAGGTGCTATGGCCACTCTGTGATGAAACAACGTAACCTAATTGTGTTAGGGGTTTTTAGAATTGTCTCGATGAGTATTAGTTGTCTGTCGTAAGAAAAGTACAGTCAGCGATAAAAGCTTGTACCAAAAATGAAATTTTTGCCAAAAACTTATTTCATTTACCACCTTAAAATGGCTATAGACTGAATTCGGGCGGAGCTGCGTTCCCGGCTAGCACAAAATAGCTACCTTCTTATAAACTTTATACTTCTAATGCTGAGCTTTATTAGTATTTAAGTGAATGCAAGCAATAAACAGTTGGTGCTTAAGAAACATAAGAAGGTCGTTAGCCTTAAGGTACTGAAGAAACATGAGGAATAATTTAAGCTTTGCAAGATCCTCTCCGTCTCCGCTAACTATTTCACACGTTGCGAAGCGTTAAAGCAAATATAACACATGAGTAGCTTTGTTTTAACATTAGTTTTCTCCAACGATTCGTTTGAAGTTTTGTAAAGTATCTTTTCGTACCAAGAATACTTTTTAATCATTTAATTCGATCTGTAACTATTAAATACTTATTTCCAGTATTTAATGTCAGTCTTTGACCGAAACAATTTTTTTTTTTGCATATTGGTACGATAACAAGGCAACTCCAGACATAATAAAATTATCCTCTATTGGGAATTTGAATCGAACAAGTGAGTCAACCGGTCTGTCTTATCTCAAAACTCCTCTCGCCGAATTAAAGAGATCATTTGAGATATGTCTCGTATTTAGATAGCATCGAGTCGCGGCTGACCGCTGCTATTCTTACCACTTAACGTCCATAGACGAGCATTAGCCTCAGTCCTTGACTACCTACGCATAGTTGTTTACATCGAGGTGCCAGATATGCAGAGGGCCTATCGCGAACCACGTTCAACGTGTTGCCTATGTCGCACTTGTAAATTCGTACATAAGTAAGTATGACAGGGAGGCGACACGTCGAACGTGGTTGGTGGTAGACCCTCCCCGTCGACAACATGCCAATCGCTAACGCTCCGTAGCGAACGAAACGCAACTGTCATTGTCACACTAATATGCAAGAGTGATAGAGAGACACAAAGCGATTCGATAGCGAAGCGCAAGCGATTATCACCTTGGTTAGCCAACCTGGCGTTAGGCGACCATGCAGGCCGCATAGCCAAGATGCCAATCGCTTACGCTCCGTAGCGATCGAAACGCAACTGTCACTATCGCACTAATATGGAAGAGTGATAGAGAGACATAAAGCTTTTCGTTGTCGAAGCGATAGCGATTGTAACCTTGACTAGGCCGGCTGGCTCGCCTGCGGCTCGCTAAACATTGAGAATCCTCCAGTCCCGCTTGCTACCTGCGCATACTTGGCGATTAGTATCAGGGTTCGGGAGACTATAGAGGACGTTACGCTGTGTTGCTTCAATCATCAACATGATAGCGTCAAGACCGGTACCGAATATCATATATTGTCATTAACAGTATACGCATGCATAACGGAGTTGGATTGGAGTCCAAATTAACTCAATTTTAACGAATTGTCAACACTTTCACTTCGTTTTATATGTGAACTTTGTGTATCCAACTCATAATAGGTGCACAGGTACACGTATAAATACGTCACACTAACATCGTAATTTAAACTGCAAATTATCAAATTAGAAAAATATTCGAGCATTATGCATAATTAATTAAGTAAACCCCGTTAACCCCGCGCCCGCGCGCGCGCGGTGCGTTAAGTAGACCCGTCTATAATGTGAGTTAATATGTAATTAAGTAAAGTTAGCCAGTTATAAAATGTAATATTTTTATTGATGTATATTTAATGTATTTTTTCTTACTTTAAGAGCAAAAAAATCCAAAAACTATGTAGACATTATCACCATTTATCCTTTTACCATCACGGTTCGTAATTTGTCACAAACGCCATATTTTTTCCTATCCAAGGGCAACGGCCGCGTCAAATGTTACAGATGATTGCATTACATAAGTCATCATCATCATGTCGGTGGATCTGTTGTCGAGGACGAGTCGTTATATCGAGTTAAACTGAGTTATGATTGATGTTCCGAGGCGATGTTAGGAAAATTAGAAGTCGGTTAATGACTGAACTGGCAACTTGAGGAAAAAGGTCTTAAGTTGGGTAGGTTCTACAAAATTTAAATACTCTTTGCTCTTGAGACAGATCTGAGCAGCGGTGTCGGAAAGTTGAATATTTTTGGTTACGGTATTTGGCTTCCATCATAATCCAGAATTATATTTTTACTAAAATTTACTCATACATAGAAAACTAATTTGTAAAGAATATGTTTGGTTTTAAATTTAGTCTAAAACAATATTTGAAAGCTCAACCTTTTGCAGTATTTTATCATCGAATATGCATACTAAACTGAACCACACTGGGATCGAATTACGTTTCCAAATATATCGACAATCATATATATCTTGGCTATGGGCCTGTTTATTCATATATTGATTAGTATTAACATTAATTCGTTTTCAAACATACTTACATAACTATTCTTAATTCTTAATGCTCATTTGTGTTTTTAATTGAAATGGTCTCCGTTTTTTATTCGCCATTTTGAGTTTAAAATTGTATACCAATATTTACGCCAATTTTGCGCTATATTTAAGGTTGATGAAGGAAAGTATTGTTTATTAAGATAATGCTCAACATAGCATGTAACGGTGGCTCGACTCGTGGTTCGAAATTTCTTTCATCAAATAATCTCGCCTCAAGCTACGGCAAAAGGATTTATAAATTGGCTAAGGCCCGGCATTTACGTTAAGTAAAACGTAAAAAGGCGGATAAAAGACTTAACAAGATGGATTTAAGAATAAAACTTTTCCCTATCTGTCATTTTTGCTGCAGTAAGTAACAATATTTACCTAATCTGTGTTACGATACTAGTACCTATGCAAGCAGCAACACATTTTGTCATTATGCACACCTAAATCTTCTTTCTTATTTGCAACTGAATCAACTGATTAAGTATACCCTTATAATTATGAACAAAGGGTAATTTAAGAGCAATATTTTTAAAATAAAATATTCAGGTTCTTAACTACAACTGAACATCAAACTGCGCATGTTTTTTGCGTGATTGATTAAGAAACGTTCGTTAAAAATCGGTTCAGGAGCTTAAGCGTAATAATGAGTTATTGCACTATCCTAATTGGTTGTCGTATAAGGAGCCGTGACGCCTTAAATTTTTGGCTACAAACGATTCAGTTGACGAAATATCCAGCCATATCTGACCGCGTTAGTACCTACTTAACATACAGACAGACAGTCAGAGTTATTTCTGCATCAAATATTAATATTATGTAAACCTGTGTTGTGTGGAATAAAGTGATTACTACTACTACTACTACTAATAGGGATTAGGTACTCACAACGCATTTTGCTCGCGCCAAAAAAGTTAATTGTTTTATTCCAATGTTGTATTGTTATATCCAACTTTCTTTTTGGAATTCCTGGTGTTTGAAACAAAATTGTTCCGTCAATAGCCGCCTTTGCTAAACTTGTTTATACACATTATGTTGTTGCGACCGTATTCATATTACAGGGATGCGTGTACGTACGTGTACCCCGGCACCGCACAGATTATGTGCAACCTTTTACTTTCTCAGCGGATTCCGACTTTTTTGCATTTTAAAGCGTACACGGTACAATTTAGTGGACTAATGGCGTGATCGCTACAAGCAATATGCGATGGGTATTTTTAATATTAATATTCAGTGGTTTATTAGCTCAATCGTAACCTTTTGCGATTCGTTATGCAATTTAAATGTTTAAAATTCTGGGATTTTAAAATGATGATGAGGTGAATGCTTGTCCATGTCCGAACTCGACTTACTTATGTACCTGGAAGCACATTCTTATGGCTGGTGCTTAAAGTTTATATTAGACTAACTGGATTTTAAGTCTATCGATATGCAGAGAATGTTTTGGATATTATTTTCAATAGCCTACAGCTAATGCTTCGCATTTACACGTTGGATTCCTTAAAGCATCTTGTGAATTTAGCTTGCTAACGGTAAAAACATGTTTGCATATTTTTATGCTACCTTTTAAAATATACACCGATTAGTTCCCACGGCCCTCATTTTTGCTATGTATTACGAGTACAACCTATTTACCGCTCGATCAATAAAAACTTCCTGATTTCGCCAAGGAATATTTTTGAAGTATTGTGATCGATGATTCAAAGTGACACTTTCTTGCACCTTTTAATCGATTAATCCATCAATGGCCGGAACTCTAAAAACTGCACTTTGTGCAATCCAAGAATACATTCTCAAGTGAGCCCCACACAAAGAGCACTCGACGTAATTATACTACTGCAAAGTCATAAAGGTCCGTCACGTCACAGATGACAATAAAACTTATGCCTTGAGCATCTAAGCCGTTAGTTGCTTGTCTCTAGAGGGAACCGCGCGGCCTTTTACGTTCAAGTTGCTTTGCGGAGCGTTGTAAAAATTTTCTATTACACCCGCAAGTCGTAAAAGTGTCACGAGACAATAAGAGATCAATCATTCAGTAGACGAGGTCTCCAGTAGTGATTCAACGTGAAAAATATCAGCGGACTGACCCACTTCCAGAGATTTGCATTCAGGCGGCTAGTAATTTATCATCCTTCACGCGCCAGCAAAAAAGTTCGCCAAGTACGTGTGTATTTTGGAACAAATACGGGTTCCGTTCTTAAGCCGCCTACTCTGGCACATTTTGTTAATATTTTCCCTTTTTTATTTTCGGTCGTAACACATTATAATCTACATATAAACTGTGTATACAGATGTCAATCACAATGAATTGTTTCAATAAAGATGATTGAAAGAAGATGAAGATCAATTCTGGTCAATTCTGGATTCGAACCCATATCTTTGGATTGCCAGTCCTGCGCGTTTTTATTGATTATATTATATTACTCATATCTTTTTGCAATTGCAAACCCCTAAAATTGTTTCGGCGGTGTCGAGGTAAAGTAATCTCTTTATTTGTTGGGTCACCTACAAAGAGGATGAAAATGTGAGCCGTTCGTCTTTTGTTTCTGTTTTTCCTTTCAACTATGAACCGTGTCACTGCCCCTATTCAAACCACAGTGCTTTTAGTTGTACAAGGCGCAGGCAGCATAGCATCCAGCCATTCAATCATCAGCTGTGCAGAAATACGACAACCTGAATTACAGTTATGGAATAATAAATTATAGATCATCGCTATCGTTTCTCATAATGTGTGTAAGAGAGGGATTTACCGATACTTAAGTTAATATTGAGAACGACTGAACAATGCGGTGGAGTTTTATATTTTTCCTTTGATATAAAAAAGTTGTACCTATCACTCGCAGACTTATCACATGTTACTGGTGATACTATGTTACTGGTGAATTGGTCAACTTTGGACTCTGATGCTGTTAAGATAGAATATCATTATGCGCCTCCCTGCAGCGCGTTATCTGCGGTAGCTTAGTTGTTTAGAGCGACCGAAAGGTTGCAAGTTCTTGCCTGAGGCGGTGAATTTTGCCGTTAATTTTTCCTTTCATACAAAAATATAATTTATAGATTTTGAGAAGGTCAAACATAAAATAAATTATAGATATCCACTCAATTTGTTAAATCAATATACGTGTTCGACCCGATCATAAAGAAATTTATGGGCACATAATTTGTAAAAAACGGTTTGTCCCACGATATAAACACTCTTTTAAATTGGAATTTAATAATCAGATTTGATTATAAACTCCCTAAATGACTTATATCTTATTATGTAAATTGGCTTCAAATGAGCACCAATCTCATGCAGTTTTAGTTTTCTGTTAATATCGAATCACATACGTCTTTGTATCGGATTTTGTTGGCAAGCCGTAACATATGATTAGCATATTTGAAATGAAGAATATTATAAAATATTACCGGCAAAGGTTATAAGCCAAGCATTCATATTGAGATATTATTTACTGTAGAGATAATTTAAGAGTATTTTCGACAGCCTACATTCAAACAAATTCTGGTTTATATAATGTGAATTAAGTTGTAAATAATATTTTATAAACTTATTAGTTTTGGACTGATACTTACATGGTTATAAGTATCAGCTTAGTGTCATAAATCATACGGCTGTATTCGAACAATGAGATACGTCAAATACTGGATATTGAAACGATATGGATTAGATATATCAGTGTCAAAGAAGAGTCAAAAGTGACGTATATGTTTGAACAAACGTCAAGTTGGAACCTTGTTTGACACTGACATATTTGATCCATATCTTTTCTAGATCTAATATAGGGATTTCAAACCGGATTTATTTTCAATCCGGCCGGATCCGGCCGGATTTTGGCCCCAATCCGACCGGATCCGGCCGGACCGGATCGGGTGAGGTATAAGGATATTAAAATTAATTAAATGACATATTTTTCAAGTTTTATACGTTATATGAGAAGCAAAGGGTATTTTTGCAAATGTATTCATAAAACATAAATTTAAAGTTAATAAGAAATAACTTATTAACAATATAATAAAACTAAGTATTAAAAAGTGTCACCATGACAATCTCAATTTAAAAATAAAACTTGAAATCTAAGCCATTTATTAATTTCTGCTCACATTTACAATAAAATTATAAATTTGATTTGATTCCAAAGCCTGTTAATGGGATAACTATAGAATGGGAATTGGAGAACTCCTTGAAAAGACTGTTCTCCTCCTTGAAAAGAGTTTTCGTAACTGTTCATTGATGGAATTATTTGTAACGCTGACATCCATTCTAATAAAGCAAAATTATATGAAATGCGCTCCAATATTATCTTGCTTTCACAAATAAGTAAATAATTCACGTATAAATATATTATGGGGACAATCTTATACAGATCGACCTACTCGTAGCCCCAAACCAAGCAAAGCTTGTACTATGGGTACTAGCTAGCTAGGAGTACTACTAGGCGACGATATATATACGTATAGTATATTGATAAATACATGCTTATATAATTAGAAAACACCCATGACTCAGGAACAAAAACAAATATCTGTGTTCATCACACAAATAAATGACCTTACCGGGATTCAAACCCAGGACCATCGGCTTCATAGACAGTGTCCCTGAATGGTCACTAGTCACTACTCACTATCCACTAGACCAGGATCTATATCTGAATCCCTAAAGTATTATCTCCTATCTTTACATTCCCTAATATTGTTTGTCATAATGATCAGTTGTCCTAACACTAAAAACCCTAATTCTGGTTTCCCTAATTATTGATTAGTTATCATAATGTTATTAAGCATATTTTCTTTTTTGCGAGGGTCGCAGTTCTAACCCTAACCAAACCTACTTTTGTGGCAGCAAGTTCTAAAACCTAACCATCTTTCAGAACCTTACATTATGGAAAATAATCGTTATGACAATTTATTGTTAGGGCATGTGCCCATTAGGACAAACCAGTTAGGGCAAATGAGTTAAGGACAAACGTTGTTAGGGATTCAGAATGACACCCACTAGACCAGACCGGTCGCTACAAATGCCTTCCATAACATCAACATCCTTTGATTTTTACTTCTAAGTAAGTATATAAGTAATTGTCGTATCGTGCCGATTTGTGCCACCAACATGGAAGTAGAGGAAATCCGCTTCTGTTCTCAATCATCGTCATATTAAATATTAAATATCTTCTCATTTTACTCTATATGTTGTTATACTCTAAATGTTGATGTTTGATGTTTGATGTTTACTAAATCTTGACTTTTTCATTCGTTCTTTATTCTGTTTAACTTCTTTCTTCCATCCGTCCCCTTTATCTCACCTAAAACGCACAGTCGGTGCTGTGTGCGGTCTTTTTTTTCTATTTTCCCGGATCCGGTCCGGATCCGGTGTTTATAACCGGATCCGGTAGCTCCTAAAAAGTGCCGCATCTGGCCGGATTACCGGATCCGCCGGACCGGATTGCAATCCCTAATCTAATAACTGACGTATCTTAAAGTTGGAATCGGGCCGATACTCGGGGCAATCATTTCATAAAATACTCCACGGCCAATATTAAGCATTTAAGATAAATAAATAACAGTGGGGTCCATTCAATTAGTATTTTAGCTAGAGACTACCTTTACTTATACCAATCATATGGCTAACGAAAACAGCAATGATTTAAGTTGTTCCAAATATAAATAATGTATGATACCAAAAATATATCACCGTCCCCAACCCGATAAGCTTAAACAATAGCAGGATTCCAAACAAAGATTCGAATATAAATAATTCAATTCAATTCAGCATAAAATATGTTTTTATTAATTAATAAAGTAACCGCCATTCGGCGATCGGATAAAGTTCAAGTAAAAAATTATTTCGGTTTAGTTTGGCATACGTCTCAATTCTTTAAATTCATATTTCTTATTGGCTTATGGTTATTCGATTTGGGATTCCATACATAAGATAATATAGGGAATTTAATAATTGGTGTGTTTATCTTGGTATTATTAGAAAAACACAGTGGTATGCTTTTGAGAGATTCTGTGGCTCGAGGCTGGATATAATATGAAATGATTTCGTCCTAATTTGATATAATCAGTGGCTGTGAGTTGTCCGCGTAGAAAATAAATTTGATACTGCATAATTACAATTCCTTCGCGACTACTTTTTGTTTTTTTAAATCTGTTCAGTTTTGTAGTTTACACTCTATGAATGTTCTATCAAAAAATAGTCGATAAAATATTAAAAATTATATAAATATTATAGCGGCATGTAACACTGCTATCGTTGACATAAAATTGCAACTAAAACGTTTAATATACTCGTACAGAATAACTTTCATTTTATTTCATTTAGCAAATAATAAAACAGAATATGTATATTTACAAGAAACATAAGCTCATGATTACATTTCTACTGAAAGAAAATTCGTTTCAATTAAAACTAGTATCTGTAGCTAAACGATTTCATCTGAAAAAGAAATGTAGGTATCTTTCTAGGAATAATATCTAGATTCTTGCAAAATAATTACTAAGCTTTGTCTGCGCTGATTCACATACGAGATTGGCAGAGTACTTTATTATTTACGTGCTTGTTAAGCAACAACATGACCTAACAGATTTATAATTCAGTTTTTAAGCAGTTTGTTACAGTTATTTTATTAGTGAAGTACTTATGGTAAATAATAATTATCTTAAAATAAATAAATTTGGTTAATTTCATAATTTACTTACCATGGAAGTATTTTAAATCAACTCAGCATTGCAATATATTTCATTAGATACTTAGTATCAATGGTTTTAACTTGGCTTTTTTTTTATTGACCTGTTAAACTCCAACATACAAACTAATTTATAGCTTTTTTACGTGAATTGGTCACTAAATCGGTGGAAATGTTTAATAGATATCTCATAGTTATATTGAATGTAACAGAACTCTCGAAAGCCTTTGTCGTTTAACTAGAGACGTGATAGAAATTCTTAGCACATTGTGAAATTAATTGTTCGCCGCTGGTGACCATACAGGGCTCGCTATTCGGGTCGCCCGATGCATGCTCGTGATACTAGTCAATGCATAAAGAAACTAATCGGTTTCTAAGATTTCGACACCAACGGAGAGCTGGTATTTTTTGTAAAGATTAGACATTCTAATAGCAAAATGTAGGAAAGAAAAACCGTTAGTGCATAATGAACAAATCTTTTAAAAACATTTTTTGGACGCTTTACTACAGTGTTATATATATTATATCAAGATATCTTGGAAGTAAGTCTAGTTACTTATAAATAATATGAAAACTTTAAAGCCCGCCGTAAGGTTCATGTTGTTAGGAATTGCACAAACTTATATACGACTTTACGGTCGTCGAGTGCTTAGCTCGTGGCACTATAATAACGTCTGGTGAAGATGCTAAAATAACGGTTTAGTCAAGATATCGTGTTTTATGTCCTGGTGTATGAGAGAGTTGTTTAACTTCATTACACAGGTTTAGATGCAAATCTGGAGCGTCATGTGTTTATTTTAGCGAGACAATTTACAAAGCGTGGGATTCTTTACTCGTGATCCGTGCAATTATAACTATCATAAGCATACTTAGTTATCTTTTCAAAATTATCATTTAGTGCATTGTGTGAGAACTTTATTTTTAACCTTGAACATAAACTTGTCTAACACGTGCTCACAATAAAATTATTAAGTGTCTAAATAGTTCTAATAAACCAATTACATATTACGACAGGAGAAGTCAAATTCTCTATCTTAATACAAACCCATTAAGGCGCACATTATGTTGCCATTCAAATTCACATCCCTCTAATTCCCCTCGAACTAATTAGGATACAAAAGAAAGAGCGCGCAGCAGCTGATTACAATAATTCACACTTGCCTCAAGCCTGTGTCTCGGCTACACTATCTGTACCATTGTTTTCTTTGTCAAACACGTCGCCCCGAGCGCTTGGTTTATGATCATCTTCTACACCAGCGGATTTATCTTGATGATCTTTGTTCATTCCATGACTCAGGTTTATGTTAATTAAACTTTGGAATCGCGCACTTATTTCTACTTAATTGGATAGAATCGTGCTTACGTTTATACACACATTAATTGTTCGTTCTGATTATAAATTATACTGCAATACAGGTATTTGGAGTTTTTTTACTTGTGTCCATGTCAAGTCACTCACTGTACGCAATTATTAAGGTTAAATTAGCTTTGCAGTTCTTGTAAATTAAAAGCGTACACTCAAAACCACTTTTTAATTAGATATCACAGAAATAACTTGCTAAAACATTCTAACGAACATGTTCGTTTCAGTGACACTATCCAGGAGGCTTAAAAGGTATTAAACTGAAAATCACCAGACACCATTTAACACAAAACATCAAAGTAATGAAAGCATCGCGGTATCTACAGTTAACAAATTAATATACAAAACTGAGCCCGGTGAGCTAAAAATACAGGAATCAAAGGGGCTGAATGGGCAAAACGAAGATCATTCTATTTACGTTAATGTCACGGGCGTGAGGAAGCGTTTAAATCCAGTCATTAATTATTGTCAAAGCTAAGACAAAATAGATAATACATTCTCTATTTGTTGCCCTCTCTATACTCCTTAAAGAGCAGGACGAAAGAAATAACAAGGAAATAAGTAGACTCTGAGACGAACAGATTGATGATAGACTTGCGATGAAAAAACGTGTCCTTAGATTAAGGATGGTACCTTTAAAGTCGTTCGTGCCTAAATGAGTTTTGGGAAATGAGGTAATGCTCTCATAAGTAACAAAGGATGAAGGGACATTAAATATCATTTTGTCATGATTTTAAATTTATTGTTCATGGTTATTCTTCAGATGGGGCAAGAAACTCTATTTACGGATTTTATGACGCCTTAAAAGAATGCGTCTTAATTACATTTATAGAATTTCTTATTATAGAGAGATTTATTGATCGACCCGTCTCTTGTATGCTCATAATTGTTTCTGTAGCGGCGTGAACACGAGGAACAAGAATATTTCATCAACAGTACACTGTTCAGTTACCGGGCATAGCAAGTCATCGGCAATAATTATAGTACCTACGAATCAACACAACGAAGTACAAATACTCGCGCCGTTCTTAACAGAATATCATTTTCTTCTTATCGTCTTTATAAATTAATAAAATAACTGACAGGATGAAATATAACCGCTTTAATGATATATTAATTAAGAAAAGATCTGATTTAATCTTTACTGCGAAGTTATTTGGGAAAACATTAAGAAACGAGTCACATTTACTCTTACTCAGTTAACAAACCAAAACAAGTCGGAGGAACAGTTTTATTAAAATTAAAAGCAAAACATTTCCAAACAGATTTCTATCGACTTAATAGTTAATCAATGCTGGAAGGCGGTTGTTTCCTTGTATATTAACAGTAATCAATTAAAACTAATTTATAGCTTCTAGTTTATTCCAATTGAGGTCAAAAAGAAGTAACTTTTTGTTTTATCGTCGTTGTTAAATATTATGTTTTAAAAACTAGTTTAGTTTATTAGTGTTATCGGAATTAAGAGGCATGTATGGAATAGATTTTAATTACTTTTGCGACTTCCATTAATTTTGATTTAAATTATCGGTAGGTAGATCTACCATGTTAAAAAGCTGTTTATTTGTAGTTCATTGTGAATTGAAGTTATAGTCAAAAGTATTATATGTATAGTCTCAATTTTATTTTTTGCACTGGAAAACCTATCTTCAGCTTCGCAATAAACTTGCTAAAACTAGTTTTATGTACATGCACCTATAGTAAACATACACACCGTACGCACACATGCGCACCGTAATACTTTATCAATATTAACCGAAACTGGATATACATTAGTGCAAGATTATCCACTGATTAAGCGTGAAGGGAATGAAACAAAAAGTCGAGCCGCACTTACTAACCGACTCGGCAAGTTCGCAATAAATCTTTTCCATTCTATACAGTCACAATCTCGGCCAGTCCCTATAGGCAAGTGTTATAATTAAGTTAAAGTTGGACACACTGACATGGAGACTTAACTACATACTTTTATATGTAAGGATATAATTGATATATAATATCATCAAGAAGCTATGTGTTGGTGAAATCGGAATTGTTTTTTTTTTAATCACTTGGACATATAAATATATTACTTACAAGCTTCCGCCCAATACTTCGTCCGTATAGAATGATAATGATTCATAAAAACTACCCTGTGTCCTTCTCCGGGTTTCAAAATATCTCCAAACTAAATTACAGTGGAACCTGGATAATTGCAATCTCAAGGGACCGGCCAGTTTTTGTCAATTAACCAGGTTTTTCATTTAAGCAGGTCGTGTCAATTAACGAGGTTCAAAAAATAGTTGTGTCAATTATAGAGGTTTTCATTAATAGAGGTAGCGTTCTGACAAATTTCTTTTATGGAGGTGCAAATAACCATTTAAAGTAGATTTAAACGCTTAAGTTCTGGGTTTCTGGTCTATATATTGCTTGTGTCGATACTTGCACTTTTACACTACATAAATTTTACCACTTTATTTTCTTATCATTTGGGTTTCAAAAAATCCCTTGAATTGTAGAAGAAAGTTTTATTAGAATGTAAAAAGCATACTTTGTTTTTTATTGATTTAAACTATTACAGGCTGTGATAGATACCCAATAAATAAATTGAATTCTGGATGGAGATATAAATAAAGTGATCATTGCTATTAAAATATTGTTTCTGCTGTCTACAACTACATTATTTCAATTACAGAGGTAATAAGTAAGACTCGTTTCAATAATAGAGGTAAAAACAAGAGCAAAATAACGGTTTTTTTAGCAGTGTCAATTATAAAGGTCTTAAGTTGCGATGTGGTCAATTACAGAGGCAAAATTACGAAAAGCACTAAAATCTAAATTGCAATTATAGAGGTTCCAAAATTTCAATTATAGAGGCCTTTTGGTCTCAAGGGACCGGGACCGGACTTTTGGTTGCAATTATTGAGGTTTTCCATTTATCCAGGTGCCAATTAACCAGGTTTCACTGTATATCTAAATCGGTTCGGCGGTTGAGAGTGAAAAGGTAACAGACAGACAAACACTTCTCAAATATTGAAGAAGAGGGAATTTCGATAGCTAAAGGTGGAAAATAATCAATAAACCAGGCAGTCGACTGTATGCAACGGATTTATTTTGCGAACTGACGTACAAAAATATAAACAGTCAAAATAACATTAGAATTTAAATATGGAATTAACACGTTCGCGGACGCTCAGTCACACCATTTGGACACCTAAATTTTGTATGGAAATTTTGCGTCTGTTATAGCATATCTGTCACTACAAATATATCTTTTAGGTTTGTATATGACGCGTAATGCTATGCAAGGCGGATGCTATGCAATCCGCGTCAATATGAAGTATATTTTTTATACGCTATGTGACATCACATGCTATACAATTCGGATGCATAAGCATCTCCGTCACATGACGTAGTCAAGATGTGATCTTATATGACATCGCATGTTATAGCATTCATTCATCGTACTTAATGGACTTAATGGCTGAGACTTCTGACTTCCTAGAGGCGATATTTTTGCTCTAAAGACTCATTGCTGACCTCTTCAAACATTTTTCTACTTCTGTTTTGTTCTCCCATTTCTTATCATTGTAATATTATGTCCTTCTCATACATGCCCCATCCCAAGCACGTTCGTCATTCATTGGACCTAAAATTATGTGATACTACACATCATGCGTTGGAGACCGCATAATATGTCTGAAGAATCTAAATGCCCACTCATGGCATGTTGCAGAGAGCCGAGTGGAGCCGGTTGAGCTCTCATAAAAGAGAGAGGTTTTTTCTTCCAGCTGTCCAAGGTATACGCAGCATTTACGCCACCACCACTTTCTAAATCGTCAATCTCTACCGCATTACACTTTTTGAGTTCCCTGTAAGTCACCGCCGCTTTAAGTTCTGGACGTAAAGCGTCCACCACTTTTCCTGTCAAGCGATGATTCACCCAACTTTATATTATTTTTCGGATGCATCTGCACCAAACACAAGGCGTGAAATATACAAGAATTATGCCACAATACTTGTCATAAATGTTCTTACCTTGTAAGAGGTGATCATCGAGCGCCAGCAGGCCTATAATTCACAATTATATCATCAAAACTATGACTAGTAACGTAATTACTTGAATGATAGGTATACACATTCATGCCTCACTTTTTCACACTCACCGTTATCAAAATTTGATTGTAGCACAATAAACCAGAAGTAAGCATGTTTGTTTATTAAAACACATTGAAAAACTTAAAGATTTTGTAAGAAAAACATTAATTATGATGTTATAAACAATCCATAAAAATGGCTATCGCGCACGAAATTCACCCAAATTGCACGTGTCTACTCCCAGACGCACCTGCCGGGCTACTAAGGGAGCTGCCATACAAAGACGAATGCTATAGCATCTGCGTCACAGAAAGGGGGGCCCAATTGGAGATGTCACAGGATAATTTTTAACTTCGATAAAACTATGTAAAATGGCAGTATGCAAACTTTGAATCTGGTGACTGGTAGAGGAAAAGTTGGTGAATAATATTATACTGTGGTAAAGCGGATTGATAGGCATTTCAATGCAGAAATTTAAAACGAATAACGGATGCTATAGCATGCGCGTCACCAGGAGTAGTGCAAAAACGGATGCTATGCAATCCGCGTCCGCGAACGTGTTAAAAAAGAACTTAAGACTAGACATAGATAATAGTGTAAACGTATCAAAACCTATTTACATATACACCCTTAACATCCCACCCCCTTGTGTGCGAAAGCACACAAAACTAGCCAGACTAGATATAAACTGAGACTTTATGCCTCTAATCTGACCAATTTTTTAGAAGGTCGACGAAGAATTCCACCTGATGTGGCTACGTCCACCACCCTGACCACTCCGTCTCTGCCAGGGAATGTAGCAACGACGCGGCCGCGTGGCCAGGTTCCTCGGGGTAGGTTCTGGTCTACAATGATGACTAAGTCGCCAACAGTCAAGTTGTGCTCTCTGTTCTCCGCTATCTGGCGAGGTTGCATGGTTGGCAGAATTTCTTTTACCCATCGGTTCCAAAAGTGGTCGGCCAATCTCAACGCCTTCCTCCAGTCAGCACGTCTTAAAAGGTCTCGGTCGTCAAGGGTTGCAGGCAGAACCTGGTTAGAAGATGAGCCAATTAGAAAGTGGAAGGGCGTTAGGGTTTCCTGGTCTTCAGGGCCAATAGGGACATGGGTCAGAGGTCGAGAATTTACAATTGCCTCCGCTTCTAGAAGGAGAGTTACTAGGACTTCGGGATTAGGTTCTCTTTCACGTAATGTGGCGTTCCAGCGCGACTTTGATGGTGCGAATCAGTCTCTCCCAGCATCCGCCGAAAAAAGGAGCAGCGGCAGGAATAAAGCTCCATTTTATTCCTCTATTGGCAGCAAAATCGTAGACCTCGTGCTGATAAAATTCTCGTAAAATTCGGTCTGCACCAATAAAACATGTACCGTTGTCAGAATATACAGTATTGGGAGTTCCTCTTCTAGCAATAAATCGTCGCAGGCTCATTATTGCGGAGTCAGCAGAAAGGGAATGTACAAGCTCCAGATGAACGGCTCTGGATGTCATGCAGGTGTACAGGGCCACATAACGTTTCTCTTGTCTTCGACCGATCTTGGTAATTATCGGGCCGAAATAATCCAAGCCAGTGTACGTGAATGGGCGGCGGTGGTGGGCAAGCCGCTGAGGGGGAAGGTTACCGGTCATCGGATTCATTGGCTTTGCTCTTTTGATGCGACAGAACAAACATTTGCTGGTGACGCTTCGAACAGTACTGCGCAGATGAAGAAGCCAATATTTTTGTCGAATCTCATTGACCACCATTTCATTGTTTGCATGTCCAGCCTTGCGATGGTAGAAATTGACCAATAAGCGCACTACTGGGTGTCGTCCATCTAGAATGATTGGAAACTTGATCTCGGAACCGACATCTTGTACGGCAACGATTCTGCCAGCTAGGTGCAACAAGTTGTCTGGCCCCATTCTGGGAGAAAGCTTCGCCAGGCGACTACTCTTTGGTATCAATTCTCCACGTTCTATTATTGGGATTTCGTCACTAAATGATTCAGACTGTACTTTCTTCAGGACGTGCCTTTCTGCGGCTTCCATAAGTTCCGCTGTCAGGGGGATTAGAGTGGTGGACGTAGGTGTATTCGTACGTTGACGAAGCCTAACATCGGTGCTAGGAGCAACGCGACCTACGTGATCTAAAGCCGAGCGAAATTTAGACGCAGCTTGCAAAACGCGAGCAGTAGCACGAAGTAATCGTAGCCAGTCACTAAAACGACTGAAATCCGCGGTAATTGTCAGATGACCAACCACAAGTCCAGAAGTCTGCTTCCGCTCTTCCTGGACTATAGGCTGACCAGCTGGTTCAACAGGCCAGTTCTCCGGAGGATCGAGAAGGAACGAGGGACCTGTAAACCATCGGTGGTTTGGATTAAGATGAAGCGGCTTAATCCTAGTGGCATCGTCCGCAACGTTCAAATCAGTTGGGACCCATTTCCAATCTTGCACGCGCGTATTTTCTGTAATTTCTCCTACGCGATGGGCCACAAAGGGTTTGTACGTTCGTGCGTCACTTCTGAGCCAACCGAGGACAGTTCTTGAATCTGTCCACAGGAAAGTTCGTAAAGGTTTTTTCTTATGAAACTCTTTAATAGTGACAGCAAGGCGAGAAGCTATCAAAGCGCCCTGCAATTCTAGACGAGGAATTGAAGTGGGCTTCAAAGGTGAGACTCTCGTCTTACTGGTGATGAGTGCGAGCTTGACTGTACCATCTGCATACAATAAGCGCCAATAAGCGACGGTGGCAAAGGCAAGCTCGCTTGCGTCCGCGAAAATGTGTAGCTCCCTGTGTAGAGGTTCTCCATTGAGCTTGGCGTACCATCGTGGAATCCTAATTGTAGATACGTCAGACAGTTCCTTAAACCACTCGTTCCACTTTAAAATCTGTGATGGTGGAAATGGTGTGTCCCAGTCCATATTGGATCTCCACGCCTCCTGAAGCAGTATACGCCCTTTGACCACAATTGGGCCCAACAAACCTAGTGGGTCGTATACTTTCATGAGGTGGGACAACACTTTGCGTTTATTAAAACTGCCCTGTAGTATGAGACCTTCTAAACCGGTCCTAAATCCGATAGTGTCTGATATAGGATCCCATGAAACACCTAAGGCTCTGACGCTACTTGACTCACTACCAAGTGACATCTCACTAGGCTGGGCGGCGCGCAGTTCAGTCGGTACAAGACGCAATGCTCCTTGATCGTTAGAAATCCAGCCACACATTTCGAAACATGCGTTACGATGAATAGTCACAACATCGGATGCCATCTGTGCAGCTTCGTCAACATCGTCCAGGCTATCCAGGAAATCGTCCATGTAAGAACTATGGATACTTGCGTTGGCTGCCGCTGGATACGAATCTTGGTGAGACATAGCGTTTTTATGTTTAATGTACAACGCAGTAAAAGGACTGGACGATGCTCCAAAAATGACAGCTGTCATCCGATATTCTTTTAGAGGCGTTGTTTTCCTTGACTGAACGTCGCGCCATAAAAAACGTAGTGCGTCACGATCTTGTTCACGGATTTTTATTTGAGGAAACATTTCCTTAATATCAGCTGTTATGGCAACAGCGCCCTCTCTGAACCGAAATAAAATACCTAATAAATTTTCTAAAAGATCAGGTCCTTGAAGCAGCAACGAATTTAATGAAACACCCTGATTAGTCGCGGCTGCGTCGTGGACAACACGAAGTTTACGTTTTTGAGGATGGTACACGCCAAAATGAGGCAAATACCACCTTATTCTTGCATTAATGTCACTTTGGTTAGGTTCAGAATCGGTTTTTAATTTATTTTTATTGTTGCTCACACTTGACAGCTTAATGTCAAAATTTGTTTCTGCTTTATTCGGACTGACTGTACTAGGTTGTAAGTTATCAGATAAGGTGCGAATTGTATTTGGATAATCGCTTAAATTGGTATCGCGTTTGAGATCAATGCTGGTGTTGACGCTTTTAGTGATAAGATGATTATAATAAGTGCCGGGATTGCACTCCTCAGCATAATTTTTAGCAATCATGTTATCAATAAACTTTTTATACGCGTCAGCAAAGGCGGGCTCACGAATCATTCGCCTTTCGAGGCTTAGAAATCTTGATAAAGCTTGCGGGTAGCTATCGGGAACACACTGTATGTTGTCACGCCACGGAAGACCTACTTCATATCTACCGGTCGGTAAGCGTGTGGTGGTAGCATCAAGAATCTCGACGGCACGGGAGTCTAGCTTGCTAAATAGAGTCTCGCGCTTAGAGATACCGAGCGAGTCGAGTTTGTATTGCTCCTTTATCAGTGACTCCAGGCGTTCATTTTCAGAAGGTTCAGTGCGGTCTAACTGACAATGGTTGACAAACTCGACTGGCTTGGTTTTACTACTCGTTGGTCCATACAAAGTCCACCCAAGCAAAGTGCGACAAGCGGCGGGCTCGTTACGTCTGCCTTCACAAACCTCGCGACATATTGACAGATGCCAATGCTCAGCACCAATAAGTACGGTTGGTGTAGCGTCAGCATATGTCAAGTATTCGGCTAGGTCTTTTAAGTGAGCATAAGATTCAATAGTCTCTCTAGATAGAGTTTGTTCGTTCAAGCCTAACGATTGTACAGCCTTAGCACGATTTACCAAATGGATGTCAGATTCATATTTACCTCTCATGTAAAAGTCAACGTACCTTACCTTTGTAGTTGTTTGTAAACCCATGATACCATTGACAGTTATGATCTCTTCAGGCCCTATTAAACCTATACGAGCAGCCACTTTACAATCGATCATAGTCGCAGTACTGCCATCATCGAGAAACGCGAAGGTTTCATAGCTGCCATTTGGCCCTGACAGTGTCACTGGTAAAACCTTCAACATTGTAATATTTGAACATATTTCATTAGACGTTTCATGTTGGTTACACGATATACCTATATTAGACACAGTCACATTATTGTCTGACTCCTTATTATCGGCTGGCGAGGAACTCGACGAATGCTGGGTACCACTTTCAGCCGCAGGAACGCAAATGATGTTATTAATCCGTGTATCGGGTGGAGGCGGTGATGTAAACGTTTCCTGCCTGCCGTGCAAAAGAGGGTTGTGTCGAAAAGTACAACCATCGACCCCGCAAGGGTTGCTTTTGCATAATTTCCATAGGTGTGAGTTGTCTTTTAGACATCTATAACAAACTTTGTGTTCACGCAACCAACGCCACCTATCGTCAACAGATAACGACGTAAATTCAGTACAGTTTTTAATATTGTGGGATTTTTTACAATAAACACACTCTATCTTACCAATCGTTTTATTTTTGTCATGAGTGACGGAATGTATATTTTCACGTTTAAATAGTTTATTCATTGGAAAATGTACTCGTGATTGTTGCGGTATAGACGTAGAAAGCCCTACTTCTGGTGATAAAGCGAATTTAGTATAGCGTTCGTGTTCGCGTGTTAGAAAGTCAGATAAAAGTTCTAACTTTGACTTGAGATGGTTTGACGTTTCTGACAAATCTGACGCATAATCAGACCATCTCATTTTCATTAAAGGGTTAAATTTTCCTAGAATATTATGAAACAGCTACGGCGATTGTAAATATTCTCGTAGGCCGAGTAATTTCATACTAGACAAAGAATTGCGTACCTTATTAGCGAAAATACCTATCTCCTTTAGGTCAGGCCCGAGCCGAGGCAGCGTTTTCAAAATCTGAACTTCGCCGAAGATAATCATTTCGGGACAAGCAAATGTACGTTCGAGTGCTGCCATGATATCTTCGGAAGCTGCCGCGGTGTTGAGTAAAGAGGCGACGGCCTCCCGGGCGGGCCCGCGGAGTGCGTTATGTAGACGCGCCGTATTTTCTGCGGGGGAATAAGAAGTTTTAGTACTATCAAATAAGTATTTAAATTGAAGCCATTGTGACGAGTTGCCATAGAAAGTTGGAAGCTCAATTTTAGCTTTTCTTGGCACGTCTCGTGCGGCGAGCGCTTTAGCTGCGGCAGCCGTATCGGCAATAGCTTGTAAAAGCGTGGCAGAGCCGGTTATTGGCTCGGTTTGCTCTTGACGGCGGCATTCTTGGTTTACATAATCATTATTAAAATCAATCACTGCATTATCGTGGCCGTTTTGACGTTTGACGTTTTCACGCAATAAAGGTGAATTAATACGGTTATTTACTACATTAAACTCTACAGTAGGTTCTGGATGTAAATTTATAGGGGGATCGGCAGTCATGGTGGTAACTACCGCTATATGAGGCGGAATAGTTACACCCACTTCGGCCCGTGTGTCTACGGGTTGCCTTTCCTGATTTACGTCACGAACCCAAGATGCTGTACGAGAAAATGCATTACTAACCGTGTGATTGGATCGCTCCTCGGCTTCTAAGGCGGCTATTTTCGCTTCAAGTTCAAGCTGTTCTACCTGTTTAACCTGCTCAAGGAGTTTCCGTTGGTTGTCGAGCTCGCGTTGAAAGAGCTCCTGTTCTCTTTCTATGCTTTTGCGGGCCAAGTGGGCCTCCGCGGTCAACCGTCGTGCCCTAATCGTGGCCGATGATCGCGTAGAGCCCGAAGCGCGAGACCTGCAACTGAGGGGAACATTAACTTGTTCGGCGCTGGTGCCGGTTGTGAGGCACTCGCGAGACGTCCCGGGGATTTGCGGGTCGGAAGCCGCGGATGGTACGGTGGCGTCGGCCGCACCGTGGTCCAACTTTTTGGACTGGCCGAGCCTACCCGTGGCAGGGGTACCCGTTTCCGAGCGCGTCATTTTTGCGCTTTTAGCCGACTGCTTGGTTTTAGATCGCAAGATCATGAGTGAGGAAGAAGGACCAAATGAAGAAGAGGGAATTTCGATAGCTAAAGGTGGAAAATAATCAATAAACCAGGCAGTCGACTGTATGCAACGGATTTATTTTGCGAACTGACGTACAAAAATATAAACAGTCAAAATAACATTAGAATTTAAATATGGAATTAAAAAAGAACTTAAGACTAGACATAGATAATAGTGTAAACGTATCAAAACCTATTTACATATACACCCTTAACAATTATAATATTAGTTACACATGACATGACTTTACACTGATTATTTTGGAATAAATAATACTGAAATATTCCTAGGTTATCCTGTGTGTGTGTCTTAATTTTTATTTGTGAACTTTTTAGTTCAACTCAAGCATAGTTTTCTATGCTTTATTTAAATATAATATTTAAAAGTCAATGTCTATTGAATGAAAATCGTATGTTCAAGCAGCATTATTTCTGCGCACTTCAAGCTAGCTTTTTACTTCGCATTGTAGTTATGAGAGCACAGAGCATACATGTGATTATGTCATTCGACTAACCGTAAACCCGTGTGTATTGCACCGAATCGTGTCCGCTCACAGATGGTGTTTTAGTGCGGCCGGTTAGCAAGGAAAAAATAAAAAGCAAAAACATTACTGAGCATCTAATAACGCAGCTTGTACCGCTCCCGCATCTGCTGTTTTTGTTAAGCCGAGGAAGTCTGCTAATTAATTTTAGCTACCATGTACCATTGTTAATTGATTCTTCATACTTATCCGAGAAAGAAAACGAGTCAATTATGAGTGTAAAAAATAAGGCCACCAGTTACATTTATTTTTCTCGCCCAGAATAATGTTTCTCAATTCAAAGCAAGGACGAGGCATCGTCTCAAAGTGGCTAGAATACATTGAAGATAGGGCAGAGTATGCTTTAAATAAATTATTTCCTCTCGACGCTAAGTGGTCAGCGGACGATGAATGAGACATAATAGATGACATATCTCTTTGTGTTCTGCTGAATGAACGTCTTGCCGTCTTATAATATTATTTCCATAAGAATTGCCTTTGAAGATCAAAATCTTACTAAATAGCCTCTTTATTTATTTATTCTTTTTGGTACTTACAATTCACTCTCTTGTATTTTTACGAAAGAAACTTTTTGGGTAAATCGTTATAAAGCACTTACGCTGAGATAATTAAGTAAATTTGATGTCACGGTTCCTGTGATTTTACCCAATTTGTTTCTAATAACAAAGCCACGAAAAACTCCTTGGTCTTGATGACTACGAGGGAACGCGAACGTCATCGACAGAAGTGATTTATGAACTCAAATTCTTGAGGCGACCGGCTGAGGACACGTTTCTTTCAATTTTTTGCGCCCAACGCGGTAACTTTGTAAGCATTTAACGCTGATTAAACTGTAAAATTACAGACGCAACGGCCTTTGTGACAGATGCGGCTCGGTATAATAACATTACACACACGTACCGATATCTTAGGTAGCACTGTCATGCGGCCGGCCCTTTGTAGAAAATAAATCCACTTACAACACAAAGAACACAAAAGAGATCTTTGGCAAATTGTAAAATATACACCTAATTATTTGCATTGAAGTGTGACGAAGCGTTGAGGATTTTCTATTCCGTGGATGTATTGAAGGCGGTCCTTGAGGCTTATGAAAACATGATACAATGCGAGAGGTCGACCATCGGTCTGTATTATGATAGGTGTAGTTACTTTTTGCCCATCACTGTTATTGTTAGCTTCTTTCGCTCGGAAAGACAGACTAGCTAGTTTCAGAAAATAATACACCACCAGATTAGTGAATGACACTGAGCGACATTCGTGAGTTTAATTAGAGTTTTAGGAAACATAATGAATTGGCCAGAAGGAATACCTTTTATAATTATATTTGAGTTGCAAATATATTAGTAAGAAAGACGAAACTAAACTTAATTAATAAACGCGCGGAAGCCTCTATTTGCACCTTTGCTTTCGGGGGCGTTTCCCTACGTCAAGAAATAAAGGAGCCGAACTTAAGTCTTTTATTAACAAAATTACAACACACCTATTTTCGACAGCTAAGTAGTTAATGTTATAACATATTACAGAGGAGATGTGAGTTCTTGAGATTTTTTCACGCTTTTTTCGATGGAATTTTATAAGTTTCGTTATGTATGGGCTCTCCGCCCCGTTCGCGTGGAGGGTCGATTGTTTTGTCAGCGCAACACCTGGATGCAAACAAATGCGCGTACGCCGGCAACCGTTGCTAAATCAAGATGGCGATAGCGTGCGAGAAATGCGCCTAGTTTATAGAAATTTTAATTTCACGCTTACAGTTCAGTTGTAAATTTATAACCACATCTACAAACGATTTTTTTTTTGGATATTTCACCATTGAAACTACTTCACCTCTAACGTAACTTCGTATGGTCCAAAGGTATTGCTATAATGTTTCAGTTCAGCTTACGATATGGCCCAATGTTCATTAAAACTACATACTTTAAAAAAGCTATCAATATTTTTATCCTAAGATAGGCTGACTTTACTAGGATAAAATAAGTGTTTTGACGTTTTTACCCTCTTACCTACATCGTTACCCTTTATTCCCACAATGTGTGGTCATATTTAAATAACTTAACCTATAACTTACATGAATATTGACTACGTCGCGCGTTCTACAAGCGTTATTCCCGCTGTAAACATATCACGTTGTTCCAACCCTTACGAAGAAAGTGAAATTATGAATCGCCATTGTGCACGGAGTTCCGTAATTAAATCGTATGCCAGATGCTTTTAGTTTCAAAGGCTCAACGATAAGTAGTGTTTTAAAAACTAAAGCTTGTAAAGTTTGCGAGTACTTTAGACTTTTTTAATTATGACCTAGCTGTGTGTCAAGAACACTTGAGTCTTAAGTAGGATTAAAATATTAAAAAGCAGTTGATCGAGAAATCTCTTTGAAAGTTCTAAAATTAAACTTCACTTTACCTTTTTATCTTCATTAGTGAAATGAAATTACCATTTTTAATCTTAACGTAAAATTAGGTACCTGTAATCTAATTTTAAAGCCGAAACAATGTAACTAGGTTTACATAAAATTTGCATTTTGATGTGAGTTTCTACAATAAATCGTGTACCCAATTAATTTGATGTCATTTATACATACGTTATCACAACTTAATTTTGTGTTTGTGTCTAAAGCCAGTTTGTAGAGGTTCCAATACATTAATCACCTGGTTTTAAATGGCAGCGGCGTTAGATCCAATTTAGACTTAAATCGATCTTAATTCATTATAATCATTATAAGCGATATGTATTCATTACGATAAAAAATCAAGTTTCTGGTTAAAACTTTTTTATGTACCAAACTTTTTATATGAATAAATAATCTTTTATTTCAAACCAGAAATAGAAACCCTATTTAATATCAGTTATTGTATCATCTTAAAAGCATAGCATTTATTTTGCTTCGGCGCATACTTGTTTGTCTCAAGCTTTTTATTTTCCATACCTAGTTTTAACAATGTGTTAAGAAAATTTATTGATGTTCGATTTGATAACGTTCACTTTAACTTTTTTTTAATTTAGCGTGTTTTGATAGGAAAAAATCCAATAGTATCATTGACTGGAAAGTGGAGACAATAAAGTGGCCTTATAGTTGCCGTGTCTTTTGTCAACTTGTCAGTGAAGTTAACAATGTCAAATAAGATTCCATTCTCAATTACAAACTTCATCCAGTTACATATGTAGTTTCGATTGAAGTGTACTCAAATTTTATATTTTATAAATGAAATATAAAATTTGAGTACTTTTCAATCGAAACTATGTATATATATTCTACTTTTAGAACACTTGAAATTGAAACCTTAAAATTTTTAAAAAATGTGTTTTACACTTATAAATATTGTTCTAAGTGAAGTTTTTACACATAACAAGATGAGACTTGGAAGTATTCATAAAATTACCATCAGACATCACTTAAAGGCCGGCTCGTCTGATTTACTAACTATTTATTGTACTTAATCGGTCTAATTTACATAATTTTCTTATTAGAAATGAGGTAAATTATTGCCGGTGCTCTGTTTTAGCGGCATCGTAAATTGTGTACCGTCCAGCTAGTTCGACGATACGTTTTTAATTAAATCTTGCTTCGTTAGTTATGTCGGAATGCGTTCGGAAATCCGACGGTTTCATTGCTTGTTTTGACTGGAAAAACGTACGGAATATAAAGACACTGCCTTTAATAACGATGTTCTTTTGTATTTTCCCGTATTCCTATTTTCTGTTTCCAAACTTGAGCAAAAATCAGTACTTTAGTATAGACGGGAAACCCGAAATTTTGCCAATTTCATTATGGATTTTACAATGTGTTTCAATAGCATATCTAGGTGCCCCCAATGTGGAGTCATGATCATGAAGTTTTTTTTTCGGGAAATCGTACTTTTACAATGGGTTCACAACTTACAAGTTCGAAGTTCGAACTGAAAGCACACTTAGACATGTGACTTTGTGATATATTATTTTGTATGGGGACAGTGAATGTTATAAGATCAGAACTGCACTGCAAAATTTATTACTTAGTAAATACCATAGATACCTATGTGTATAAAAATGAAACGCCTTGACCAACAACACTGAGATAAGCAAAAGTTAATGATTAATAATTATGTACCTTTTTATTAAAATTCACAGTTGTTGTATATTGTCAGATAGTCGCGATTTTAAATTAATTTTGGGTCCATTGTTGCAATATTTAAGAGCAATAAAAAATACGTTGGCGATTCTAAGAGGGTTAAACGGAACTCCTCAAGTAACTTATACTTATAATTCGCTAGCAACCATTATTCTATAACGATACGTGTATTGGTAGGAAATTTTAAAGTAATTAAACCTTAATTTATGTTTATGAAGCTCTCAGAAGCGATTAAAAAAACGATATCGATAGCGGCAGAAAACTACTAACAACATTGTGGCAGGATTAATAATAAATAAGTTGATTACTTTGTCATGGGCACAAATTGGAAATTGATTTACTGGCGAAGAAAAGGTGGTAGAAGAAGGTATAAAATAAAGTCATTTACGGCGCGATTCGAACTTTAAGATATCGCGCCGTTAGACATTCACTAGATATGAAATAGTAAAGATATGTGACGTTCCACGGCAAAAGGTACCTTATGGCAGCTGGCGCTTACGCTTATTATTAACGCCGCTCCAATATTCAGTCGGGGTAATGGTACCTTTCGCAGTGGAACGTCACATATCTTTACTATATCTTATCTAGTGCATCTCTAATTCATTTCCCGAATCGCGCCGTTAATCCCTCGCATGCTTAGACATGGATCCGTGCGTGGGAATTTATATAAATCTATTGTTTAATGTCTCATGGTCAGTTTTTCAATGACACATTTGGACAGACAGTATACGAGGGTATAAAACCTAGTACAGGTTACGCATACGCTACGAAACCTGGTTTGTTCGCTAAAGCCCTAAACGAAATCATATCCGGCGGCGGGATACAATTTCATTTAGGGCTTTACCTAAATTAATCTAGATTCAGGAAAGCAGCTGATCTCCCAAACAATTAGGTATCGTCTTCACGGCAAATTAAGTCAAGTCTGAGATGAATATGTTATTCCATTTGTGTTAATAGTGATGTTACCTGTAACTTTGACAATGGTAGCCTGTTTAATATTCTTGTGTGTCTATTAGTTCGAATCAATTATCTCAGAAATCATGCTTACAGAAATCTAGTCTAGCTAGTATTTTGGAAGACGAGTCAGAATATTGTTAGCAGAAATATTGACTATGAATATTTATGTTTCTCATATGTCACATGTTAACGTTGATTAGGATGGATCGTTAGATAAAACGCAACCTAGTTTCATCTTAATTATGACAATCTCCGATTCTCGTGATTGCTTATCGAAATCACTATAATATAAAACTTTATTTTGAAATACATATTGATTGGTTTCTCGTATGAGTTTTAAAATCAACCTTGACATTTATTAAAAACTGAATAATTTACTATTTGGGTTGTAGGGTTCCGTAATCAAAGGATAAAAACATGACCCTTTACCAAGACTCCACTGTCCGTCTGTCTGGCAGCAGGCTGTATCTCATAAACATGATTTTTCACAAATGATATATTTCTGTTGCCCCTATGAAAAAAATACAAAAAACAATAGATAATGGTACGGAACCCTTTGTGAGCGAGATCAACTCGCACTTGGCTGGTTTTTTAAATAAGTTTTAGTATCTTTGCGAGCTTTTTCTTATAATGACCCATTACGTCATTCTTAGCGACCTTGAACTTGAAAGCGAACTAACATGAACGTAGCGGTATCGGTATCGCGGCGTATCAGTTTGACAATTGTTCAAGTTCAGTTTATAAAGAGATACCTCTGTAGGTATCTCTTTATAAACTGAACTAAATTGTCAAACCGATTGTCACACTAAAATTTATCGCAAAATTAAGTCATAGACCGGGAGATAGTGACACATTTTACTGGGTCATTTGTACCAGTATGGCGGTTCGTCAGGGGTCTAAGCACGTAATGAAGGAAAGAAAAATGATGGTCATAGAGCTGGTACCGGCGGCCCAATCGCGTGGGCGTTAGTCGAACGTGTCGGATAAAATACGAGTGTCGAACGATTTGTTCCACAAAAATCCTCGTATTTTCCGATAGTCCATAAAAAAGAAGTAGGCGGTAGCGTAATGCCATACTTCTCCGGTGTGACTTACAGCCCGCCATACTGAGGCGAACACATTAATTAAAAAAAAAACAATTCAACCATTTGTGCCAAGCTAATTTTTGCACAGATGATCATCGTCAAGCAGCCATTCATGGACATCACCATGCCATACTTTTCGGACGGTTCCAAATGGCCGCCATACCGCTGCAAAGGAGTTAATTTTTTTTTTGCTAAACGATTTGTCCCAGTATTGCATTAAAATTTTTGGAAAGTATTTGATAAAATGTGACCGTTATTATAATTGCCATACTTATAGTAGGGGGAAAAAGTGCTGCCATACTTGAAAAACTTATTTAATCGACACGTTTCAAAAATACGACTATGTATACGTAAAATATTTTTTTACAGCATGGCATCATCATATTCTGTTTGTTTGGATACAATTATACCTAAAAAAAATATTTCAGATTATAACTACGGGGCGGACGACTGTGAGAGTTAAGCCAAGACTTAAAACAAAAAACAATTTTTTGACGATTTGTACCAATTTTAATTTTTAACAAGCAGAAACGTCTGCGAACGATGCTATTAAGCTTAGAATAAATTTAAAAGTGGAAAAGATCCAGAGGCCGTGAGTTCAAGTCTCACCCAAGACAGTAATTTTTCCACTTTAAAAAAAAAAAAAAAAAAAGATTTGTACCAGTATGGCATTTGGATTTTTGGAAATTATATGATGCAATGTGACCATTATTATATTTGCCATACTTCTAATAGGGGGAAAAAGAGGCACCATACTTGAAATAAAATAAAAATATTGTACACATTTGCCACCTCCTACAGGTATGGCATTATGAGATTTCCATTTATGATCACACAGAAAGTCTTGAAAAAAAATTACAAGATGGTACAAATCGTTTAGCAATAAAAAAAAATTTAACTCCTTTGCGGCGGTATGGCGGCCATTTGGAACCACTCTAAAAGTATGGCATGGTGATGTCCATGAATGGCTGCTCGACGATGATCACCTGTGCAAAAATTAGCTTGGCACAAATGATTGAATTGTTTTTTTTTAATTAATGTGTTCGCCTCAGTATGGCGGGCTGTAAGTCACACCGGAGAAGTATAGCATTACGCTACCGTCTACTTCTTTTTTATGGGCTATCGAAAAATACGAGGATTTTTGTGGAACAAATCGTTCGACACTCGTATTTTATCCGACACGTTCGACTAACGCCCACGCGATTGGGCCGCCGGTACCAGCGCTATGACCATCATTTTTATTTCGTTCATTACGTACTTAGACCCCTGACGAACCGCCATACTGGTACAAATGACCCAGTAAAATGTGTCACTATCTCCCGGTCTATCATTAAAACAAGTTTTTTGCGACGCGATACTTAGAAACGAGTAAGGTATTAGGTACCTAAAAATCTTTCCTCCAGTCAACCAATCCATAACAACTAAGTGATCAACCTAAATGTACATTAGTATAAAAGTTTAAAACGGCAATTAAATAATTTCACAATATTATTGTGTTACGAAAGAAAACACCTGTATCAACCACACGATACAAATCTATACGGCTTAGCATGAACCTGTAGCTCGAAGTGCAGAGTTACATGGAGACTAGCACGACCTGACCCCAGGCGCTCTAACTACGGCCCAAATATAGAACAGGTACCTACGCCCCATCACGTAATAACAGTACCTAACATACGTGGACATATTATCTAGAATGTTACGTGTCTAGTTTTATTTAAGAAGTGGACTGGAAGTTTAGGTCGGTTTTTTTAGCATTAAGAAAAAGGAAAAACAGTATTGACGTGTCATTTTATTGAAAATAAAACCACTTTTGAAAAATAAGTCACGGCAAAAAAGTAACAATTATGAATCATATTTTTTTTTGCTTTCATAAGTAATAGTTACTGATTTTTAAAAAGAGTTTTTTAATTAAAAGACAGCTTATGATCGTGTAGTCTTTTTCTAATGCTAAAAAAAGAACTATGTATATTGTATGTGTGTATGACTAAATTTCATTCAGTTATAAATAAAATAAATAAATATTGGATATTCTCGACACAAATTGACTAAGCCCCACATGACAGTAAGCTCAAGAAGGCTCGTGTTGTTGGTGCTCAGACAACGATAAATATAATATATAAATACTTAAATACATAGAAAACACCCACGACTCAGGAAGAAATATTTGTGCTCATCAAACAAATAAATGCCCTTACCAGGATTCGAACCCATCGGCTTCATCGACATGGTAGTGAACCCGCTAGGCCACACCTGTCTTCAAATTATAAAAACTAGAATATTGTACAACGAGCTCCAAAAATAAATTCCGTGGACACATCATTAATGAAATTGTTCATAAAGTGGTCAATTGGTCATGCAATTTTGCGGCTGGATATAGAGTCAGCTGCAGAAATAGTTGTGCCCCCTGCATACTTAGTGTATACTAACTTTAATGCAGGGAAGGCGGTCAATTATCTGTGCTACTGACTTGAAATATTCATGACATTCAGAAACTTTTTTATAATAGATATTTTTCATAAAATGTTCTGTTATACGTAGGTGGTGTCTATGAATGAAGAAAACTGAAATAAGAATTCTATTTATAGATTTCTATGAAATTGTTCAGTTTCCAGTTCCAGTTCAATTTTATTTACCGGCTATATTCATCAACGATCAAAAGTGAGGTATCGCTCGTAAAAGCCTTCTAAAGGCAAGGATTTCAAACCAGTCACGTAAGAAAGTGCTCAGCCACACAAGAAACCACGATACCAAGTCCAGCCATATTTCAGAAACGATATTTACCTACATCAAAAATGGTATTGAAAACGAATTCATTACGTGCGCTCGCTCGCTTTTGAGCGCAGTTACATGTGTACGAGGGGGATGCCTTGATATTCTTATTGTATTGCTTTTATATTGGTACTGATTTTTATTTCAGCATACGGCGATTTATAAATATTTACCGGATTTTTCTGCTTATCCTTAACAATGTCCGCTAGCGGCCATTCTATCTCATCACAGTACACCGCACTTTTATGAGAATGCCCACCATATTTTGGGTACGTAGAGTTTGGCATACAAGTATAAAATACTTAGCTGCAGAGATATATGGCCCCCCTGCAAACGAATTTATATGCAGGGTCGGAGCATTTATCTGTGCAGCTGACTGTACTTCGGGATTGGATTGAATGGAGTGATTACTCAACGCAGTACCAGGCGTGGCTCACTCCACGATTTCGTCGCTTTGCTAAAGTTAGCTAAAAGTACATCCGTTCGGCCCCAATTTTGGGGAAAGCCATAAGGCACTGGTCCCACCGCGAGCTAGTAAGCTATGAGCTATCGGCTATAAACACGAACAAAAGATAAGCACTCCCGTGTAAATAAAAGAGACACGGCGATATTTATAGTTACTCGCCCAGCGGTGAGCTATAAATATCGCCGTCGTCGCCGTGTCTCTTTTATTTACACGGGAGTGCTTATCTTTTGTTCGTGTTTATAGCCGATAGCTCATAGCTTACTAGCTCGCGGTGGGACCAGTGCCTAAGCCGCGCGTGGCGCTGTCGCCATCTAGCGGCTATATCTGTGCTGATCTTAACAGACGCGTTTTGTTAGAGAGTGAGTCTTCTGTACCTAGTACCATTATTTATTCTGTGGTAGAACGACTTAAGTATGCAGTAAGAGCAAAGGCGAAATATGTGAACATTTTTATTACTTTTCATAGATTTACTTATACTCCTGTTAGTTTGGGATGATATTGTATATAATAGTATACTTTTAGTAGGTAGGTATATTATTATGAATTTTATTGAAATATATGAAGGGTTATTCGGGTAATTCTAAAAATAACCCATAATTATGTCCCCGGTTCCCATATAGTGTTCCCGGTAGGTATTTAAATTGTCGGGCAGCAAACAAAAAATATAGATCTATTATGGTTACCCACAAATTTATAAATTTTACAATTTTACATTTCCTTTGAGTTACTATTACACAATAAGTACATCAAGTCATTAGATAAGTACTCCTACAGCCGTATTCGAACAATGAGATACGTCAAATACTAGATATTGAAACGATATGGATTAGATATGTCAGTGTCAAACAAGTGTCAAAAGTGACGTTTTTGTTTGAAGAAATGTCAATTTTGACTCTTGTTTGACACTGACATATCTAATCCATATCGTTTCAATATCTAGTATTTGACGTATCTCATTGTTCGAATATGGCTGCTAGACAGTGTAAGTGTAGTGATTTGAATGAAATAAACGATATGATAAATTAAATGCAACGAGAATATACTAATACTAGTACGAGTAATGTAGCACCAGACACGCAAATGAGTAAGTAAATAGTTGTTTAATTCTAGCAAAATGAGATTTCTCTTTATATTTTAATATAATTATGTTCAAACATTTATTTTAACAAAAATAACGTAAAAGTATGTATTTACGTATCTTGAAACATTGCTGATATTTTTATCGAAGTTCAAAATTCAAAATGGAACTCGCACTTTATTAAGTAATTTGCTCTTTTGACTATTAAAATTTAAGTAAGAACTAAATACAATTTATCCTTAAAATATCTTTAATTACAAGTTATTTATAATCTCCAGTTAAGTGCTATAAAATAGTGCTATCTTATGCAGTCTTAAAAAGTTTAAAGTTGATATATATGTTATTTGACGACTAACTATGTATATAATTTAAGAAATGCCTTGGTACACAGTTATAAGAGTTTCTAACTGCGATTTCAGCCTTATTATTAGCATAAATTAAATAAAAGCTGTGTATAATTCTGATTCAAATCAGCAAAGCAAACAAAATGATTAGGGATATTAATGATTAGGGATATTAATTGTGGCTTATTTGTGAATATTTCTGCTCAAGATTGCACGGTGAAGATACGGCTTATTGTGGTCTGGAAGTAGGTACATTATGTATTAGGTGCCCCCCACGATAAAATGTGCATTGGGCATATCATAATGATATCGAGAACGTAATAAGTAGTCAGACCCCGGCATTCGTTTAATTTACCTAATATAAATCTTTGCGTTAGTAAGACGTACACTGATAAGTATTCATGTTTAAACATATTATAACATAATTGTTTGTACATATTTGTATTTAATTCTGTTTCTTACTAATTTTTTACTAAAATTTGTCTGTCTAGACTAGGTATATTAAATGTATAATTTCGTTTTACTATTTAATTTAATTGATATCATGATTAAGAGTACCTATGTGTATTTGCACATTTCTGGAGAATGCTCGAGAGCACTTTCTTGTGATGAAATATTAATGTTTGTGTTCTAATTAAAATAAAATTAATGAAGAGCCGTTTCGGATCTAAATAGCACTACATATTTTCACGGTACCTAAAACACGAGTGTTATTTAATGAAAATATACTTTTTGACAGCCAACAGTCTAATTTAATTGGTCTCTTGTAATTATTTATATATGTTTGTATATATTTTCATAGTAGCTAATTATTTTAAATTAATTATTGTAATACATATATTGAAAAGCTAATTGCTAACTTGTAATAGTGAAAATTAAATTTAATTAAAAATACAATAGCTCCCACAAAAACTCTTATAAACATCACGTTTTATTATTACTGTTATTACTAACGTAGGTACGTTTATAAAGCAGGTGTAGGTGAACTCTTTGCTAAAGTTCCCTTAAAATCAATAGGCTAAAATCTATTGAAGTAAAAATCACAATAGGGAGGATATGTGACAGACTAGAGGACCAGTTTACAAAAGTTTTTGAGTGCGATTCCACAATTATCTATTCTGCTTGTAAACTCCGTAGAGGTCTTTAACCCGTTTGCATAAAGTCGATTTTAAAACGGTTTTCTGTTTCAAGATTGAAAACAGCGCCACGAGCTTGTGACATACGAATGACATGTTCAAAAAATGTCTCCAGAATAGGTTTTTGACAATGGGGAGTAATTGGTGGGTTGGGTACCTGGGTCTGTTGGTTTTGTCATTTGACAATACACGGGTACCTTGACAATGCTCGCCGGGATAAGAATATCGGAGTAATTCGCCCATTCGGTTTCAACGGTAATGAATATTACTGCGATTAAAAAGGCTGATTACGTGTTATTATCCGTGTGATTTTATATTCATGTCAATCAAACATGCTTTATATATTGCTCTTTGGAAATTTAAATTCATTTCATACATCCGTATATAGGTAAATACACTTGATGCGTGTATGTGTTTATTAATGTAAAAATACAGTACTTTTATATTTAAATGAACTATTGTCATATTTAACAGGTTACAGGTTTAATAGGTAGGTAAAATTAAATAGATATAATGCATGTATAGAGCGACAAGAAATTGTAGAAATTAAAAAAAAGCGACATCGTAGTGTCGTCCCTTTCAAATCAATCTAGGAAAATAAGGGGTTGCCACTTTTTAATTTCTACAATTTCTTGTCGGTCTATAGTTGTACATTTCAGAATACATTTGAAGTATTTTTAATATAGCAACACTGGCGCGGAAATACGCATTCCGTTTCTGACTGCACGTGTGTGTAACTACTTAGAATAACAATAAAAGAGTATAACACGCGTCATTAATGTTCAGTGCTGGTGTCTGCATTAGAGACCTTAACTCGGAACAAAGCTTTTAGTTACGTCGAAATTCGAAAACCGCAACATCTGGCGTGTGGATGGTGCCTACATTCTATACTAGATTGCATTTTGTGTACTTGCGTTAACAAACTTATCTCGCACAATGATCAACTTAACTTCCATCGTCTCAAGGTATGTTTTTGAATGAAAAGGAATGCATATTTTGCCGTCGCTTAGGACGTTTTCGTATTAATAAGCGGTTTCAATCTCTTGTCGCGTCTGTTTTTCGACGCTACAAGCCATTCCATACAGATGCGGGCGTGGAGACGAAAACTCGATTTTCCCGGAGTCCGATTTAGCTAAAATGAAAATGCAAAATTAATTCGCATGCTGCAACGAGAATTCTTAGAAAAGTAATTTCATATTTGATGAATTCTGTGAAGTTAATTTTGTATTATCGATTCAAAGATCTTTATTTATCAAAAGATTTTTTACAATTCACTTATATGAGAAACTTATATAACTTAAAACTAAATACGAGTATTTACAATATTTACAACTGCTTGTGAGTGCTTAAACAAAACATTAATTTATAACCAGCATTACACAAATGCTACAAGGATATAACTATAAGCAGTTTCAATTCCTTTTTCTTGTTGAACAAAACTCACTGAGCTGAACTTATCCGTAGTATTTGACCTCGAAAAGTAACCCACGAATTAGGAAACTACCTAAACCCAGCCTACGACGAGTCATACTATCTCCCTATATTTTCTTCTTATTCCTCATAATGCGGGATCCGCCGAGTAGGTAGTTATATTAAAGAAAGTTAGCGAAAAGGATTCCGGGGCTACGCTCCAAGATGGAATAAAGAAAGTTTTAATATTTTTTCCCTTATTTTCCCATTTCTTCCCTTCTCATTTGTAGCCGGTTCTGTCTGCATTAAAAGTTGTATTGTGATTTCATTTGATTGAATATGTTGAAACTCTTGAATCATAGTAACACTTCCATATTAGCTAAGTACGAGTATATGAATATTGTTACCAATGACTTCATACAACATACTTCCGCAAAGATAGTATTGACTTAATTGTACCTATGTATTTTTATTGTGTTACCTAATCTATAGTATTACATAGGTAATAAGAATAATATCAAGCCTTGTTTATATAAAATCATGTTCATGCATTTAAATCAAGCGATTTGAATGCATTATATTACGCATTTAATACGTATATAGTAACAGCACCAGTCATGGGACATTTAAGAGGAAATTTGGAGTATTTATGATATTTCCCGTATACATGTAAATGGTCTACCGCTTAGCGTGTTAAAAGATGAAAGTCCTATCCGTCTTTCATGTTTTAGGCGTGTTGTATGAAAGATACAGCAATTAGTTTCCACATATTTAACAAATTAAAACTATGCTTTTTTTCTCCAGTCATGGACACCAAAGCTCCAGTAATGGGCCCCCGGTAATGGACGTGGATCCAGTAATGGGCCCCCTATAATGGACATTGCTCTATCAGTATAAAATATTGAAATGGGAATAAGTTACGACAAAAAAATCAATTTTTGGTATAAGCTTTTATCGCTGAATGTATTTTTCTTTCCACAGCCAATTATTATTGTATTAGATCCATCGAGACTATTCTAATATACCCAAACACAATTAGTTAGGGTTTATTGCGATAAAGTTCCCATGGCCACCTCCTGTCTCCATCATCAGATTAGGTCCATGTTATCATAATATTGCATTATCATCCGATTTGCATACTTAATTACAATTATTACGTACTTACACAAAATTTCAACTGAATCGGAAATCGAAAAGTGGCTCAAATTCAGCTACCAAGATTGGACCCACACTAACTAACAGGGCAAGTTAAATAAAAGTTTGGAAAAACGATATTAATTTATCCGAAGTCCGAGAATACCTCCTGATTGACATATTTCGTAACTACATTTTACTTCTGTATTGTTTAAACATGAAATTATGGCATGGCAAGCATCATTCTGTCAAATGTCCCATCATAGGAGGTACGCAGTTTTACAGCTCCTATAATGGGATTGGGCCAAATACCACTATTTTTTTACATCTGTGGAGTCACAACATAGTGTGTTGTATACCTTATCTCATGGTAAATTCAATTAACAAAACACATTCTAGTTTTCATCAAGTATTAATTAATTGAAATTCAATAAATTAACTCACCTCTCTTAGCGAAGTTGTTAAGAATTCGTAGTGGTATTTTTTTTCAGTGACACGACAACTTTTGGGTTGACGCCAATTTTTTAAAAAGCAACCAAATTTAATGAAACTTCAAACTGAAACAGCTCTAGGACTCTTATTTATGAAAATATACAGCCCGTGTTTATAAACTACTTTTAGAGGAATTATGTTTTTTTGTCCCATTACTGGTTCCACGCCCATTATAGGGTACACTGCTATAGGTACATTTAATCCGATAAAATAATTGTATTTAATCATTCCTAAAGACAAAAATTGTTTTCTAAATGAAAGAAAAAAAAATTTTTCCTATACCGTAGCAAAACCAAGTGTCAAACTAAAATACAAAGACAATTCGGTAGCTACGAAGCAATAACTACAATCATAATAAGTCACGAAATCAATTCGGGTATTGAATGATGCTATCGCCGTGTCTAGAGGAGCTCTTAATAAATCAAATACATTAACGTAGTGATTGTTCCGATTCGTTATTGTCTCAGAGGAATATTATTTACATAGTCGACTGGTAGGCGTAAGCATACAATTATGGTTTGCCTACATTGCTGCCGATTGGTTAACCGTGATAGACATTTCGACGTATTTTTTATAAGGGTTATATTATTGTTTTTGTGACAAGCGAATGCATCTGTACGTTGTTCATATACCTAGGTATCATTATTTACTCTCATATTTTACCACTATTTTACATAGAGACATTTAATTGAAGGGATGTTTACAAAAACAACATAATTGCTTAGAGCGGTTGACACTTCTTTAAGAACATTGTTAATCGTTTCAGGTGTCAACCAGTGTAATCAGTTATGTTGTTTTTGTAAACATCCCTTCAATTGTTTTCCAGATCACTACAACTTATAAAACTAAGTCCCCCGCCGCTTATGTTCTATGTTCGTGATAAACTCAAAAACTACTGAACGGATTTTCATGCGGTTTTCACCTATCAATAGAGTGATTTTTGAGGAAGGTTTAGGTGTATAATTTGTTTACCCGTGCGATGCCCGGGCGGATCGCTAGTAATTAATATATAACTAAAGCTGAAGTTTCACTATTTACATGTATAAAAGACATTAAGCCTTCTCTAGAACGTTGAAAAAATCTAGTAAATATGTGTAGTAAATTTTAATTGAAAGCGATATTATTTTACCAACTCGGTAGCATTGTAGACGTACCCACTCATCATAGCGCCTTAAAGGAAATACCTTCAACGAAATGTCTCGGCACGCCCGAAAACACTTCAATTTCTCTGTCCTAAACAAATATGTTGCCGGTGTAGTAATTGCTCACCGTATTTACAGTCTTTTATTGTATCGCAGTGCAAATATTGTTTTTGAATGCATCGGTTGTCTCACCTACCGCCGTCCTAAGGGAGCTTGTTATTCAAACCAATCTGAAACTTAATTTGCGGTTGATTTGATTTTTATTGTTTGCTAACAAACATGTGCAATATGTAACCAACTGACAGGTTTGGCATTAGTTTTTTTATTCAACCTACACATATTTTAATTGAATATTGTACGTTTTTGTACAGGTTATGCATAGCGGTTAGCGGCAACTCATTTTGATCAATTAAAGAGTTAAAATTATTTTTCAAAAGACAGTACCTATTGACAAAAACTCTTTTACTGTATTATTGTTATCGTGCAGTGATTATTTCACTCGTCCATGGCCCCGACGGAAGACCAGCGTTGGCCCATCAAGGCTAACACCATGCTGAGTCGGGACCATTTCGTGGCTATTTACTTGTTTTGTTATGTAATGATGTGTTGTAATGTTAAGTGTAATTTTTTATTATTATTTTTTTTTCTCTTTGTCTGTTACTTACCTATTTTTTTCTTTTTTTATGCCACGAATAAACTATTTCTATTTCTATTTCTATTTCTATTTTATAGGAGTATTGTATTTTGATGGTGAGTAAAGTTGCGCTGTGTTAACGCCGGGAGACTACATTTGTCACACGCCCATGTTACTTTACACAGTACACACGTGAAATTGCAAGCATCGGTTCGCTACATTGTCGTGGTACCTATATAAAAACAATGCGATTAACAAATGTTATATTTCTTGATACAGACATATATTAGTTAATTAATTACGGTGTAATTAATTTCAAACTTCCTACAAATGACTTTAATATAATTTATCTCAAAATATCTCGTTACCAAAACTTTGCGTCAACTCCGTAGAAGCACGAAGTTAAATTAAAGTACCTAGTTAATAGCAGGAAACGCAAAGTTTTCAACTAAATAAAATGTGCACTAATACAACATCAATGGGTTCACTAGCTATTGAAAATATACAGTGCTCGAGAAATGATAAGTTTTTGACTTCACTCGTAAATTTAATTTTCACCCGCCCATTAGAGACGCCTACAAATAACGTTCACCTCTCCTAAAAAAGTAGTGTATGATAATGGCACCTACCGGCGGCTTTCTTGGTTTACAACGCTTCAAAGAAGCTACCGTGTAACTCGAGATCCTAAGCTTAGGCGACAGTCTGTGACGAAAAAAAAATTTCAATCGAGTGAAAACGAAATCCAATACGGCAGTGCCACGCGGATTAATTTTGTGAAATGCAAAGGTGCTTGCAGCTGTTGTTAAAATTGTGTGTGCATTTTGACGACAGATTCATAAAACATGATTTTCTTTATTGAGTCCAACAAAATATTTCGAATTTTAAAGCTCATTTCATAGATTGTGCCTACTTATATCAAATTTTAACTACCTTTAGTCATTTCCATTTTTATTCCTTTGAATGTAAGTATGTAAAACATTTTAAACTTTGAAATAAAACGTAACGTTCATCAGATAGTTACTACAACGAGAAATTGCATCGTAAAATTTCAATTATCTTCTCGTACACTATTGAAGAATCTGACATTAAAATGTTATTAAATAAATACCAGCTTGTATTTATCTGAAATGTCTTTAAGTATCTATATTTATGATGCCTTTTATATGGATTAAGATAAAATTGTGTTGTGGTATCATAAATGACTTACCGACTATTAAATAAATGTGAGACGATTTTAATCTATTAACGATTAAAAGTAAACTACTTGTGGGTAGTTTATATTTTAGGTTACTTTTTATTGTAAGTTTGCTGTTTAAATAAATCGGTTTTCCTCTTTAATGTGGCTCGTTTAAAGTAGATATTCATGAGGAATTTATCTAACATTAAAATTTTCGCAGCACACTAAACAAGTTTCTCAAGCACTTGCGTGATTGAAGATAGTCCCAGTCAGTATTAAGAGGGATAAAGCCGGACCGAGTGAGCAAACAAACCGTACGACAAACAATCGACTAGTTACTCCGGTCCTTACGAACGTGTAATCGGATACAAAATGGTCGTGGGCTCTCGAGAGCTTGCAGGGTCTCAGCAGAAGCCTTTCTAAAGGAAATTACATCGAATTACAACATTTTTCCCAGTGGAGCAACAAAAGTAGACGTACGTAATAGGAAAAGTAGTGTTTGCGTTTCCTGCGCTACTAACGGAAAATAAGAAATGTTTAAATGCTTTGTTTTAAAACTTGGAGGCTAATTCGAAGGTACACTGACATCAAAATGGTATCTTAATGATGTCAATTGCCTACTACCTACCGTGCGTCTCGCACGCGAGACGTAGGTACATGGAGGTACGGACAAGTGCGAGCGAAATGCACAATAACTAAATGACATCATTCAGATATCATTTTGATGTACACTACGTTCGAATTGGCCTGTAGAAAGAACAAAAGCTTTTTTAACCGTATGAATTCACTTTATGAAAGTCCGTTACATTTTCTACGTTGCATTTGAAAAAAATGTTAATTTATATCTAAACATTTTTTTTTTTTTTTTTTCAGTTACATGTGTAAGTATACCTACTGTAGGTACGTATAAGTGTAATACATTATGTGTAAGAATAATTCTATAGAACCTTTGCTTGATTCTCCTTTTAGCTTTTATGTCCTTTGTTTGTTTAAACCTATTTCAATACTAAGACGTGGCAGTCGCATTGAACAGAAGAGAGTATTACATAACATGAAGTCTCCACGGCGCAGATTCTGATAAGACACTATTGATGAAATGTGACATTGAATACGACTTATGAGATTGTTATCGTTACAAGCCAGCGACAAATGGCGAGTCTCACGAATAAAACCGAACAAGTAGATGTTTTCTAGCAGACCATTGTGCTGACAAACTCAGCGACTTTTGATAGATACATTTCAAGTAAGAAATCTCAGAAATACGCTGATCCCGAAACGCCGGTCCTTTTATTATTTTCCTGCTCACTTTTTGCCACAAATATCATTGTGCAGACATTGTAGGTACTCTTTTGTTTTAAGCGTCAGCGTCATTTTTATTCTATCAATGAAATATTTTCTAGCAATAGGTAAATGATTCAGCAGTGTTCTTGCGATGTTTCTGCACTACTTGCTTCAAATTTATCTTGTCTCGATGCTGAATATGCAATTTTATGGTTTACGTGTGACTGGTTCGATTTGTGGCGTTATCTCGAATGATTGATGGTCGTTTCGACTTTTGCAATGTGGAGCGAATGATTGTTCACTGAATTACCAATTTGCGAAACATCCTTTACTTTGGCTGGCGAAACTAAATTCTATTTTAGGATTTGATTGATGAATGTAATCATTAAAAAAAGTCTAAAAACAATGATTGATGGTAATTATACCTATCACATAAGGCATAAAAATAAATATTTCATACTAAATGTATAAATTGCGTAATCTAGAATTTTATTTATTACTCTAAATATTTGGAGCAATTATAATCACTTCAATTCCAGTATTGGATCCGAAATATTTTAAGTCCAAAATTTATAGCTAAGGATATTTTTCTCACAACCTTTTTTGATTTACTAAAAAGGTTACTCCTTTTGATCAATAAAAAATACGGTAGGGACTTTGGTGACATATCAAAGATCTTATCCGAGCTAAACCTTCGCACAATGCTTCGTAATAATGGGCGAACAAAAAATGATCGGTATCAAAAAGTACCAGCAAAGGGGACACAAATAACCAAAAAACTCACATATACATGGATGATAAAATTATACTAGCTATTTTATGTGTGTATATGTGTGTGTGTGTGCTTTACAGCCAAAGGGTTTAAGATCAACCCATAGATCTTTAGAGACTGAATAGGGTCAGTAAAAAATATACGCTACAGAATCATATTTAAAATGTTTAATAACAGGGCTCATAAAACTAGTCTGCTTGTATGGATGAACCATTTTTCTCTACTTTTTGTCAATTTGATCCGTAGATGTGATATCGTCCTCGCAACTCGGGCACTCTCGTTAATGGGGTACCTATGAGGCCCGAGCCCGCATTGTATGTACTCAGCTTTTCTATACACGACCCTACGTGACAAAACTTTGTCCCTCCCTATATTCAAATTCTGAAGGAGCAATTGAAATCGGAGATCGTAAAGAGAATTAGAGCGGGGTCTTTTTCGAGCGCCTGTTTTGTTTCGTGAGCTCAAAGCGGGGCTTCTTTTGAATCTCGAACAGCCATCCGAGTGGAAGTGGGGGCAACGCTTATTGGGATTCCCTATGGCCACCAATCGGTTGGTGCGACATCGCGTAATCTAATAGCTTATTAATGAAGGGAAGCCGGCAATCGACCCCTATATTTCTATCCTAGTGAACTTTAAAAAATAATAGGCTCCTTCTCACTCGTTCGCGTAGTTTATTGTTAAACTGGAACGCGGTATCGCCGTCTTGTTCCTGCGACTTGCAAAGTGGGAAGGTCGCGTTCGATAGCTCCTCCCACTAAATTTATAATACAATAAATGAGTGAAGTTGCCTCGCGAGCGGAACCGGCTGTGGAGATAACGCTTAATGTGAGGTTATTGCGTGAAAACAAACGGCAAAAAACTCCTCAGTAACAGAGATATACGGTCTCGCATAGCGGACCTTTACGATCCGAGCTGCCTAATATACGGCGGGAGATTCGCGCTCCATGGATTATGTCTGTAATAAAGAGGATATTTTTTAAAATTACGTTTGCTACAAAGTTGTAACATTAACCGTAATTGGAGATATGTCGAGGTTTTATGCTCTCGCTAGGCGGTTATGTAGCGATGTTAACAATACTTTGAATATTTTTGACTTCTAAAGGCACTTATAAAGTTGGAGTAAGTTCGAACTTGCGTCAATTTGTTTTATCGTCCCGCTATGTAAGATAAATGAGAGAAGTTTCAGTGATATCTCTTGAAATTTAGTTTTAAATAGCCACATTTACTTACGAGATTTCATAAGTTTTGAAGTAGATAATATACGTAACGTGATTTGTTTTGTATTTAAAACCGTTACACTTGGCTAGTTAGTAAATATTGTTGTTCATATGTGACATTATCTATGAAAAGGGACCTTATTGTCGATGGCGCTTACGCCATTATTTACGATGCTCCGATTTAAATACTATGCCGCGCGACGCTGTGCGGCGTAAGCGCCATCGACAATAAGGTCCCTTTTCATAGATAATGCCCCATATGATGAATGGAGTAAATAAGACTGCGACATATCGACATGTTTATTGTTATAGTTTACAAAAATATGAAAGACCCAATTATACCTAATTAATTAATATGGAATCAAATCAAATTCGTTAGGTACCTACTTCAGTTACTACTCTCCAAGTCACATTATATCCGACTAATCAGGACAGCTCTTAAATTTCTTTAATTACCTCCCTTTTGCGGAAGAATAAAAGATGACTCCGAGATTTCATTAAAGGAGGTTGTTATAATAACCCTAAAAACCCGATTTTATGACCTGACATCTAAGAAGGTAACTTAATAAGGGGCCCTTAGTTATAGGAGCTTATCTCGTTATCGAAATTCGTCGAAACACGTATAACAAATTCACTCGCAATGACTCAACAATTACTACTGAACGCTTATTATAAACCAGGGGTCATGTGAAAATACGCAACGTGCATAAAAACAGTAGGCCGATGTATTTATCTGATATTTATGCGAAAGAAAGAGCTAATAGCTAAATTATCTAAAAAGTCGAGTTTAATTGTGATGAACGAACAAACTAACTAAACTAAATCATTGAAGCCCAACGTCGGTAGATAATAAGTCTTTGGTTTTTTGCAAAAGTAGAATGAATGAAATGAAATAAAGTTAGGGATGACTCACCTTAAACCGGGCCGTGTCCGGGCCGGAGCTTCCGGAGCATCGTTTTCTATGGAAAGAATCACGTGATCACCTGTCATGTCATAAAAAAGTAAGCATCAGAAGCTCAGGCCCGGACACGGCCCGGTCTAACGTGTGTCATCCTTTATTAGGACATTTTTTTTCAGTTTAACCCTTTAACCATTTGACATGCCTTTTTAGTCATTCGAATTAGAACTGTAATTCTTATAATAGAGATGCGATTTTGTTTTAAATATGATGGCAAGTATGTTGCCGCTACGGATTAAAGGGAAAATCAACCATGCCGGCTTTGGTATCATAGCTTAGTCAGTAGTCCGTAGTGAGCCTACGAATCTGGTGGTTATGGGTTCGAATCCTGAATCAGGGATGATATAGACAACACGAATAAAATCATGAAATTTTGTATCTGCATCAAATTACAGACTAGATTAATTTTCCCAACAGGTATCAAACCTAAATATCCAGTTTTGGATTAATATCGAAATCAGGTGATTTTGAATTATACCTACCTAAAAAAACATAAATTAATATAAAATTGGTAGTCAGTGGTAACATTATGCGTTAAGAAGCTTTGTATTTCAGTTGACCTCGCATTTCTTCTTCTTCATAAATTGGTTGATTATAAGACTTATGTCTTATTCATAATTCAGTTTACACATGTAAAACATTTTGCTTCTTGTGAATATTTTAAATACAAAATAAAACGTTTCAGCCATGTTTGTCCGTGTTACATTTGTCCAAGCCTTAATGGACTTGTCATGTTATGGTAATGAGGAACAATCAGATACACCATTTATCATTTTATTATGATGTCAAACGAATGCCACCTAGAATGCTTGATTCCAGTAAGTTCTTATCGGTGGGAAATTTTGATTTATGTTCGCACGTAGCTTCTGTAGAGCAATGTCATGCATTACATAAAAACTGTCATTCATACGCATGTTTGGTACATATAAAAAAAAATATGACTTTATGACAAGAATGGTCGGCTGGTCGCATCGTAAATAGGACTGCACATTATAGAAAATTCATATTAACATGTAGTTATATCTTTTATTTTTAGTGCAATAAGTCTTCTTGCTACTTCTTTGACTTAATTACTGCAAAAGTTACTTTTATTTTCGGTTAGCATAAGAAATTAAAAAGTGAAATTTATTAAATTACCTTCATTTACCGACGTTTTGGAAAGTTTTGAATATTATGTCATAGATATTCTTTAATAAGTAAGTATTCGCTTCTATTCCGTGTTTTAGGTAGGTACTTACTAAGTTTATCTTTACTAACTTTTGAAATCACTTTGATGAAATAATAAACAACTTCACAAATCATATACATAGAAAATAAAAGTGTCAACGTAACATCTTCGAAAGTATTTTTTTTTATCAAAGAGTGTTAATGACCTCGAAACTTATCGGATGGTGTGTGGGTAATAAATAGGTCAGTTTTATTGCTTTCAGTGTGTAAGTGATGTGTTAATGGTGTTTGGGAGACCAGTCAACTGCTCATTTGTGATGATAGTTTATCAAAGAATAATTAGGGTCAGAGTTAGATTAAAAGTATGGAAGCACGATTTTTCAAGATGCTTTTGTAATACTTAATTACGTTGAGCTGGGAACAAGTGAAAAATCCAAAATGTTGCCAAAAGTCAAAATTTACATAGATTACTCGTTATTGAAAATTAGAATTAAGATTAGGAAGGCATATATTTTATGTATTTAATTAATAGGCATGATAGGTACCAAAACTAATTAAAACTTACATGATAATTTTATAAGTAGGTACCTATATAAAAGCTAAACTGAAAATAACAATCAATACGATTTTCGCTAGAGACCTCATATCATACTATTATCACTGCAACAAAGTCCAAAATAGGTATTAAATTGAATTCTTTGACTGTACTACATTTGGTGGGTACTGAACTACGATTATTGCATATATATTTGTAAGCGTAGCATTTACTTTATATGTTATAACATATGGTTAACTAATAAACGTCCTCATTTATAAGCTGCATCTCACAACAAAGAGCTTTTAATACAACAAGCAAACTAAAACCTAATTCTAATTTGAATGACACAAATGGACGGACGTTATTGTCCAAAATGCAAATGGCTTAGAGATATTATTTTCATTTCCATATAGCAACGAAAGAGCGCTCCAGTAACGTATTCAGTATTCCATTTTCAAATATGTGCCGCATAATTTTGAATAAGGAAATGGAACTCAAACAAACACAAAGACCTGCTTGAATGTCTTGTGAGTGCCTACACGCGTTGTCTATGACAAATACGCTCCCGACGTTGAATTACTAAAGAATACGCGAAAGACAAAAGAGGTAGAGTATTCTGTATCATATTTGAAAGAAAGGACTTTTCCTTCATATTGAAAGCTTAATACGTGACAGACATAATTTAGATGAGTTTGGATTCATTGCGGGATCCTAGAGATATTTGACAGCGGGGAATGCGGGATGCTTTTGCGAGATTTATCGCAAGCTGCCAACTTGGAGAAAAAAGATAATTAGCAGATGTTTTACAAACTTTGCGTTGATGAGATCTAACACACTTCAAATTAATTAAGAAAATATTTAACTTATAATAATATAAGATAATTAATATTCCTATGAATAAATATATGTAATTATTTAATAATAATTGTAAATACTATTTTTTCTCACAGAGATATCACAATCCAAGCCATGTCTACAAAACATTTGACAAATTAGTTTTTGAATCTATACATATAATAAAGCTGTAGAGGGTAGAAAGTCTGTACATGGAAGATATTTGAAAAAAAGTTGGCTGGGGATACTTAGAATCGATAACAGAACACGTTCCAACAGTTTTTAGAATTTTTGTCTGTTTGTCTGTTTATCTGTTTATCTGTTCGTCTGTTTATTTGAACGCGCATCACGTGAAAACGGCTGAACGGATTTTGATGCAAACTTTACTAATATGTCGAGAAAATCTCCGGCCAGGTTATAGGCTATAAAAATTCAACCCTTAAAAGGGGGGGTAGCCACAACACTCGCTTGATTTAAGTTTGCCCCTGAATCTTATGGCGCTACTTAGGAAGGAGAGGCAAGCTTTTTTCAAATATGTGCTACCACTATTGAGTACCCTGGTAAACTAACAGATGGCGCTGAATTTAATACGTAGTGACATGAATAGCCACCGAGGAAGGTTTTTGCCAAATTAGATTTAGATGAGGGGGTACGGACATCAACAAATTAAATTGAATAATTATGTCGATTTAATAATATACAACAAAATTAAAGGACAGTAAATTAATTACCCCTCATTGCACAGTGACATCTTTTTCACGACTACCCAAAAAAGAGAGAGAGAGAGAGTGTGTATTGTGTTTTCAGCGTTCGTGTTTATATGTAGGTATAAGTATATTTATTTATCTGGGTTTCACTCTCTCTCACTCTTTTGCGGTTCGACGTTAGGTCTTATGCGAGGCCTTCTGCCTTACGGCAAAGTTGATCTTCTGCCTTAATTACACTTGGGCGTGGATCCAAGCTTTCCTCTTTCGCAGCTGGGCCTACTGCCTTGCTCACACTTCGCCAATTCAAGCTCTGCTTTATTGCATCTTTTATGCATGAAAACAACCTCGCTGAAACCCTTAAATATCGAGCCCTATGCGAAGCTAGGCTGTTAGAAAACTGTCCCATCCCTTCTTTGTATGAAATCCTGGATTCGCGCCTGGTTGGGACTAAAAATAAAATTGCGTTTTTTATATCGAAAAATTTTCGCGCTCGCTTCGCTCGCGTTTTTTATTACATTCTGAGGTATGATAAAGGTGACATTCGGGTGGCGACTGCAGCAGCATTACTCTGTTGCAACGTTACTGTAAATTTTCGTCATAAAATGATGTGACCGAGTTCCATACTAAAAGTAAAAATGTACAATCGTCTATCAAATTGCGTTTTTATATCCAAACATTTTCGCGCTCGCTTCGCTCGCGTTTACAATTACATTCTAACCTAAGATATGATAAAGGTGACATTCGGGTGGCGACTGCAGCAGCATTAGGTACTCTGTTGCAACATTACTGCTGCGGCACTGTCAATTTTCGAGATAAAATTATGTAACTGATTTCCATTCTCAGCTGTAATGCGGCAATGAACTTCACTCAATTTACCAAAAAAAATAATGTAATATTAATGACCCTAGGGAGAGGGGGCACCATGGTCTAGAAATTCTTAGGGCATCAAAATATCTTAATCCGGCACTGCTTCGGACTTAACCCGACGTACGTACTGTACGCGTTCCAAAGCCGGGCGCCTTCGGCGCCCTCATACTAAAAGAATCTGGCGTAGCCCGACAACGTGGCGCGCTGCACGCGGTCCAAAGCCAGGCGACTTCGACTTTGTCATACTAAAAGAGACGTACGTGACACGCTGTACGCGTTCCAAAGCCGGGCGCCTTTAGCGCCCTCATACTAAAAGTGTCGGGCGTAGCCCGACGAACGCGTTCCAAAGCCGGGCGCCTCCCTCATACTCAAAGCGTCGGGCGTAACCCGACGTGCGTGACACGCTGTACGCTTGCCAAAGTTGGGAGCCGAAGGCACCCTCATACTCAAAGCATCGGGCTAAGCCCGACGCACGTGGCGCGCTGAATGCGGTCCAAAGCTAGGCGACTTCGACTTTCTCATACTAAAAGAGTCGGGCGTAGTCGGACTACTACAAATCGCGCTCTAAAAAGTATGAAACAATAAGATAGAATTATTTTAAGAAATTATCATGCAGGAAATTATAAATGTTATAATTTTTTGAATAAAAAAATACAGCGTAATGTAATTTACTATTTTTTATATATTTAGCAGCTTACTGATACAAACCGAATTCCACGCGGGCGGAGCCGCGGGCACAGCTAGTAATTAATAAATTCTAAATAATATTGATGTACTGAAATGTTTCCGAAATTGAGACGCGTGTTCATCTTTATTCGAAGAGCGTCTATTCATTGTCGATACTGCTGCGCAAAAAATATTTAAAAGGCCTTTCTTTCCCGCTCAGCCAGTGACAATTCCATACATTCGATAACCGTAAGCTCACTCATTCATACTCCGCTCGTATAGCAAGATAAATTGTCCCAGTACACAAATAAACGCGGTCGAGAGAAAAAGGAACAAAAACCCTCACGTATACGTACGTACGCATCTTTGAGGATAGCCATAGTAATTTATTATATTCAGCTCGCTCCGATCCATTGACTTTTGTGGTCGTTCAGAGACCTCCCTTTTGTCACCACGTCAAGAGGTTCAAAAAGCCGTATAATATGAATTAATAAGCACAAAGAATCGTCTCTAAACGTTTTATTTGTTAGTTCGGGAGAATTCGAAGAGTTTTGATTTTATTGTAGAAATTATCTGCCTACGTTAACAATGTTAGTCGCCGGAACAAATTTTGGAGACTCGCGTGCGCGAGATCGTGCTTGTGGGATAAACGCGAGCCACAGATTAAACACGAAGTTGAGAGTTCACTTTAAATATTAATTTATACAATTTTTTTTGTCATTTACTACTTAAGCAATTGAACACGAGAATAAAGCGTATTCGCCAATAGAATAGTAAAATGGTTAGCAACTATTTTGACAGCGAAATAAACAGAAATAGGAAGCGAACGGTCTAAGTTTAGTTTTAAATTTACTTTCATATCGCACTAATTTTAGGTTAATTAAGAGATAGGTAACTAATAATAGGTACCTTAGCAGTTTGCAAATTTGTGATACAGTTGTTATGAATAGAATAAATGAAGCCGAGTAGTGGAATTGATTGTTCCAGAGTCGATATATAACTTTAGTTATATTAATATACTATTGTTTGTAAACTCCTAAACAAACACAGGCTTTATTATTGTTATTTCAATTGATGTTTTCAGTTTAGTAATTGTATTACTTACTCCAGTTTCTCATTTAGAAAGCTATAAATTGTCCTCTAAAATACGAATCCATTAGGTAATTTACTTTTAATTCTTGGTTTTATCGCCTCTTTAATTATAACCCTATTATTTGAAACTCTCTCAGAGGTTGTAGGCATTGTTCAAGGTGCACCTATAAATGAAGTAGACATCTGTTTTTATACACTGTATTATTGACTGTAATGACTCGACTGGCTCAGAGATGAAAGGGTCGCCGAAGATCGCTTCGAGACGTAATGGTGGAGGTTATCGAACTAACTTGTTGTTTCCGATTAATTCTATGCAGTTATCACATACACATTATGTGTGAGTATAAATAATGGTTACGATTATATAAAATACGATTCAGCTGTTTATCTACCTACGTTTTTATTTTTACTGATATAGAAAGATAACCTATGTTAACCTTATATTAACAGGTCAGAGTTTATAAGCTTTGTATTTGACTGGTTTCGTAGTCACGGGTTATTTAGTTATTCTTAGGCAATTCGCCTCGTGGCGAAGAGACCTGATAAAAGCCGGAGGCTAGTAAACTTTGGTTGAATAATGAAAATTCTATCGTGTTCGAACTTAATTGTATTGCTTCTTACACACACATGCATCTGGAGCGGCATTCTGACTTCAAAGGACCACGGACCTAAAGTATGGAATATGTGGTTTCAGTTCAATATCTTGAGATTTTGATATGTTATAGATTTCAGAGTCCTGGACAAAAGCCTCTAGGGGTGCTGCCACTGTTTCCGAGTCCCTTTCAGAGTTTCGACTGATTTTGTACTAGATAACAAAGTATTAGTAGGTACTTTAACAAGATTCAGTTCCCAACTATTTATTTAAACAATTGACATTCGATTGAACCTATATTGTAATAAGCTGGCAATTTAAAGACAGATAAAATAACTGCAATGTCAACTTCAAACGTTTTTTTTTTTTTATTATGAATGGGCTTACTCATGGCCACAGACTAGCCGAGGCGTAGACGTGGCCTACGATGGAGCGAGCTCGCCCAGAAGGTGCCTGTTCACTCTTGATTTGAAGGTTGCCGGGTTATAAGAACACGTACGTGCACGCGGTTTACGTATATGCAACTTAAAAGTTGTTAGTGTTTTGTTATGGTTATGTTATGTCCAATCGCTCACAGCAAGTCTTTTCAAAAGGCATCTCGTTTGCAATTATTGTTGAGTGCAAGATGCACTGCGAGTCATGTCAACGTCGTAAGTATAGAAATATCAAAATTTTAACACACTTTATTATCTGAATATCGCTCCTGTACAGTGTAAAATATCGTACAGGTATGAAAAGCTACAACCGTTAATAGATTGGCATAGCACTGCGTTCCAATTTTACAGCCGTGTTCTGTTTTTCGTCTCATGTTTGCTCAGGTTCAATATGTAGCCAGGTAGTCAATATCGGTGGTGAAAAGCCTGTTGTATACGTACTCTACAATTGATGTATGCACTATAGTAAAATAAATTATGATGTGTTTGGTGGATTGTAAAAATTAAACATATTTAAGACTAAAAAAATTAGTACTTATACCTACTTATAACTTTAGATTAATTTTACCATACTAAATATATGCTGATAATACCTACTAAAAGTATAATATTATATACTATATCATCCCTCCCTCCCTGATCCTGACACCCCTCCCCTACACCAAGCATCCCTCTCTTACACCAAGTACATAGGTACTTCATTGCGCAAATACAAATAGGTAAACATCTCCAAAACAACATCAGGAAAACCCGGTAGATGATTAAATAACCTTGGAAGCTCGGCAGGATATCTTTAATTACATAATTTATCATGTTTACAGGATAAAATCGCCCTTAACTAGCCTTCGCTAATAAGGAAAAAAATAAAAAAGTGTGTTTTAACCCGGTAGCTCGTGCTGGAAAGCGCGTAATGGAGAGTTGTGTATTGTGTAGCTTTATAGGACACGACAAATCAGAAAAGCAACAAATGAAATAGCGTATCTTCGTGACATTTATGACTTTATTACATTATTAGGCACTAAAAAAGTAGAGTTTTGAGTAAAAACCTACTTTTTTCTCTACTCAGCTTTTCTACAGAACAGTTGAAAAGTTTCATTCAGTACATTATTTTTAAAGATCCGTGTCACAGTATGTTTTGCTTAAAAAAAAGAATCAACAACATTTTTTGGATAATCTTACCATAGATGGCCGAAGCAAACCTGTCTATTAGCGGGCCTTGGAGAGTACGATGCTAGATATTCTAGTGGTCGGAGTTACCCAATTACTTCACTCTCCCCTGAACTAAACTAACTGAAGTTCCTAAGTTGACGTTTCGTTGCCACTAACTAACGATTAAATATTAGATTGGGATAGTACTTACCCATTGGTGTTGCGTCTTGTTTCTATTTATTATTAGGTTAAAGCAAAATATTTCATTCAGTAATCAAATATCTCATTCTCTTTTTATATAGGGTTTAGGTACTAAAATACTAACTTTAAGCACTTAAATAAATTCGTGTATGTAAATAACAAAGAAAAACGTAAAACCCATCCTTTCCGCCTCTTCTTTTATGCGGTGTCCTTCTCAATGTCTGCGTTGAGGCCCGATCATTTATAAAAGTCGTATTTATTCCCATACAATGGCCCGAGCCACCTCAGTTCACATGTCGGACCCCTCACTAATTAAAAAAAGACTGACGAATAAGACCAGCGATTTTTATCGCTCGCCGAATCGTACGTCCAAAGAAATACGTAGGCGTTCTCTATTACACTTCCTTTTCATACGACCACTACTTAGAATAGGATATCTCTTTCTTACTTCGTATCGACCATTTTTCTTTATTCATTAAATCAGTCGGTAATTGTTTGTAATTATAATTCATTTAAATTTGGAAGAAAGCGGTTACCGCTTTTGCATCTTGATACTGTTCGTCTGTGGGAATTTGATACTTTATCTTCATACGAATGCAGCCGACTATTCGGGATAGCAACTCGGATCATAGGATAATCGACTCAGATTTGTATAAAGTGAATGCACGTAAAGTTCAGTTTCATTCGAATAATAAATCGAATTCAAGAACGTGACGGCGACAGTGTTTTTATTTGAACATTACTGGTTTTTGGGAGATAACACTTTTTATGAGCGTAATTATTGTTATGGCTGTCTACAAGACAACACTGCGACGGCACGATAATTATCATAATTATTACTCACTTCCATGAAAGCTTTTAGAGATTTATATTGATCAATATATCCGGCAACAGCTTAACATCACACTGACATTCCCTGAATAATAGAACTCTGTAATGAAAATGTATTTTATAAACCTTCATTAACTTAATTAAAATACATCATGAATTCATGAGAGATAATCATAGTTAGATACATTTTAGACTGGAATATTTTCGGTCACTCACAGATGTTTAAAAGTAATTAAACCAAACAAAGCACACGACTTACTCAATTAACTAGTTGGTAATTAAGTTCAAAAAGCATTAAATACATTTAAGAGCCACTTATTGTGGTAATGCTCCGCCCTCAACCAAAGTCGGTTTGCTTAAGTCGAAACAACTAATGGAAAATATCTGTTACCTAAATTAATAAATTAACTAAGACGGTCTAATTCTAAAACCTTAAGCTTTAAACATAGCATCAGCGAGCCACACTTAATTTATCAAAATATAGAAGCCTTCTTAATGCGGTATAATCCTTACGAGCATATTTTGTTAAATTAAAATTTTGCTCAACATCTTTTCATTAGCTTTAAAATGAAATGAAAAGCAAATTGCGTTGGGAAAAATGCGGCCTCGAGCATCAAGTTTATTTCTGTATGAAATTTTCAATCCTCGTAGGAGGAACAGTACCGCAATGGTTCCGCTGATTCATTAATATGCATAACGCGCGGATGGATGCTGTTACCAACTATCGCCAATAGAGGAGTTTAACGCAAGAAACTTCATAATTAATTCACAATCTTAGACCGAATACGGTTTATTATACGTAGGGCAAACCTTGGCTATTCGGTGATACTTGGTTATCCGGTGATAGTCAGTTTTAATGTGTTTTATCCGCGTTACCTGGTAATTATATTACTTGAAACCATATTACACCACATTAGTCACATCCATGGTATCTCTTAAACATTGTTTTAAGCAATAAAATTACCGGGTAACTCGGCTAAAAGACAATGAAACCTACGTATCACCGAATGGCCAAGGTTTGCCCTACATTGCGGCGTCCTAGTATGTTTGCAGTGTTAACTTTGCTGTATTATTGTGAGTTTAGAAGGAGACCGCTGTGAGCGCTAATAAATTATTTAGTTATTGCATAACTATACTATCCGAACCATTTACACGAACAGATACCAGTGAATGATAGGCGGAGATATTAAAGTGCCATAATATACAATATTACTTTAACTATCAACGAAAATACTTCAAAAAAAGTTTTGAAGATACTTTCTAACGTAAATTTTTTGCAACCTTTAGTAATAATTTCCGACAGTTAAATTCGGATTTAAAAGCCTGACCAATATATGGTCATTGTCAAGAGGGCGCTGTCATTCTCATGTATAGGGTGACAGTGCAATAAAGTATGAAAAAATTAGTTCCAGTGAAATTCCGCAACATGGCGCATGTTCATATATTCCTGGTCAGGCTTTAGCTCTGTAACAAGTGATAATTATGGAGCCGAAATAATACCGTAGTCTCAAATACAATCTAAATAACTATGCAAAATCGTACCCACATATGGCGCTATAACGATTTCAAATAGCCTTCGGAGCTTGTTTGTTCTTTCACTAAGCTATAATTACGCGGGTCTTGTTAACTTTTTCGTCTCTGCTCAGGCTTCAAATTAAAAGGGAATCGCCAGTTCACCGGCTGGCCCCGACCGCAACGTACAGTTATTAACGATTCCGGTATAGAAAATGTTTTACTTCCACTATCTTATTAAACTTGTTTTTGGGTCTCCTCTGTTTTATCTGTGCATCGGAGAGCGATGATTTTACTATAGATATGAATAGAGTTTGAAACTATTTTCGTCGCTTTTTAAAAGGATATTTTTAGTTTATTTTACTACATTAAGCATCAGAGCATGATTTGACTGCTTAACATAAGTTCAACATACCCTGGCAAAAGAGTAAATAAAGGGTTAAGTAACCATAGAAACAGTAGATTCTCTTTTTTACCAAATAGGTAACTGTTTCGGCAACCTAGTCTTGAATGTTCTATGAACTATGTTTATTTGATTTACATTGGGCAAAGGAAACGTTTAACTCATCGTGCTAATATTGATACCTGAGCAAACGAACAGTTCCAAAACTGAACCACGAGCGTAGCGAGTGGTTATAAAAGTGGAATTTTTAGCGATGCGAGAGTTAAACAAACTTTGATGTCGAGTGAACCCCCTTTTTTTTACCACACCAACGCGGAGAAAATACTAATTGTAAATCATAAGAAATCCTAATGAACGGTATTACATATTTATCATTCAAAATCATCACTTAAAAATCAATTCCACCAACCAACATGAGACAACAACAATTATCAATATCATTAAATACAACAATTATAAATATCAATCACATTAAATGTTGCTCTACCACTCTCGTGGATAAAATGCAAGATTCTCATCAGTTTTTGAAGAATAAAGTAGTTGGTGTGTTGAAAGACATATTAAAGGCCCAGAACATCCATGTTATGATAGTCAACATGTAATTTTTGTTTTTTCATTCCGGTTAACCCATATTCGTGCGGCGTCGAGGGCGCGCAATTATGTAATTACGTGTTAGGAGATCTGTTTTTATCACGTCCACCCTTGTCTATTGGACGATAATTGAACTCTTGTTTTGGTCGTAACTTGTAATCAGTCCAATTTACCAAATTTTATGGTCGCCGCCATATGCTGAATTATGAGAAACATTTAGGCGCCATGTGCTAAAATATTCATCGATTTTGAAATTAAATTTGATGTTGTCCCCATATTTAACATTTTATATTGCGTACTATATATATAATATTATAGGTAGACGCTAAAAATTTAAACGATTGATTAGGTACTCGTATTGGTCATAATTAAATACATTCAAAAGGAATTATTTTCACGTCGAATTTTCTAATTTAAGGAGGATTTATTTTATAAATCTGGATATTATTTCCATTCTCATATTTAAATAACAAATCAATTCCATAGATTAGGTGATTTCGCTGTGTTCAAAACTTTTCGGAACATGCCGCCACAGTCAATATACTAGCAGCTGCGAAACCCTTTTCCGTACAGAAATCACTGCATCTGCTGTTCACGACTAATAAAAGCAAAAAAGAAAACGTGTTAACTCGCGAACCGAATATCTTTCATCAGACCTAACTTAGTATTTTTCTTACCAATTTTTGCTAATTCTCTTGGCACGAAGTAATTTCGGTGGCCATATGGCGTTAACAATAGGGCAGGTCAATAACATGCTCGACCTCGCCAGTGGAACGTCCCACTTCCCAACAACAACACACTTAACTAACCATTAAGAGACCTTATTGCCTTGTATTAAGGTTTAAGAATAGCTAGTTAACTACGTCGGCAATGGTAAGTATTATGCCCTGATGTCTATGGATATAATATAGAGCTGCTTCAGAAATCGTTATTAATATTTCAGCATGTTACTGGCAGAATATAAAACTTTCTTCACACGACCCTTGTCAAAAATAATAGATCTGATCAATAATGGCCTCAAAGACGGCGGGACCTTGGGTATGCTCGCGTCTGATATTAGGTACTCTATAACATTTTATGTTAAATAGGCCCCTGTCGCTACTAGCGCTGGAATAATATGGAGTTCCAGGAATGTCGTAATGGATTTTAGGCAGATATAATATAAGATTTGTGCTATATTTGGACCTTATTAAAGTTAATGTTTACTCAAATATAAATGTAGCCATTGCACAATTTCTGAAAATTAATCAATGTTCAGGACGAAATTGTACCTACAAATACTTTATCATACAAGAAGCTGTGCTAATTATACACCAGTATGGCACTGGCATAATCGCTAGCGTGAAAGTAACTTACGTTCTTTGCATCTCGCTCGTACTGTAATGTATAGAAAGTAAATTATGTAGGCGTTAGGGTATATGCCAGTGTTGACACTGTTAGTGTCTCGTAGTACGGGTACAGAATCGTAGTGCATTGAATGTTTTGCAGTTCTAAAAAGATCACTCAAAAGTATTCTATAAATTAGTAATTAATTAAACCAAGTAAATCTACATATACTATCGAAAAGTCAAATAGTAAGTGGTCAATATGGTCGTCATATAAGTTTATACAACAATATTTCAGTTAGAACAAGCAGCTCTATACATTCACCCTCCTTGAAGTATGACCATTACAGCAGGTTCAATCAAAAAATCATTTTTTATCATATTTAAACCGGACGTAGCTCGTAATAAAGGACGTTAGATGATATTATATTATATATTATTGTTGTTAAGCATTCTTAACGGCCAGTGACAATACGTATTTTATATACCGGGTGTGGCCTGTAACACGAGCAAATAATTAAAACGAGTAAGTGGCAAAGGGAAAAAATTATAAACCAAAAACCCGAATTATATGTGGGACTTGAGTCTGTACCTCAGGTGACTTATTATGGATGGAGAACTAAGGTATGAACATCACGTTAATATTAAGATACGGAATGCTTTCTATCGTCTCAAGACCTTATACAGCTGTAGGAAATACTTGTCCGAAAAAGTAAGAGAAATTCTTGTGGAAGCTCTAGTACTATCGCCATTTAACTACACAGACATTGTCTATGGTCCGAGGTTATTAGCTATAACAAAAAAGTCCATACAACGAGTACAGAATGCTTGTACACGTTTTTGTTACGATATCCCTAAAAGAGCACATATAACACCCTACCTTAATGTCAAAAACACCCTAAATATGGAAAATAGAAGAAACCTGCATTTGTCTTTTACACTACGTAAAATTATAGAATTTCAGAAGCCACCTTATCTTTATGAAAAACGGAAGTGGGTAAATGATGGAAACAAGTCAGTGAGAAGTCATAGAAAACATGCCTTGCTTATCCCTAAACATAGGACCAAGTTATTTAGGGGAGGATTCAAGTACGCAGCAACAAAAATTTGGAACGATCTCCCACCACCACTAAGGAATCCTATGCCGTTGCTAAAGTTTAAGAAGCTGGTTAAAGCACATTTACTTCAATTACAGAAAGGAGATCCCCCTAACTAACTTACTAATAAGAATATAACTACCTAATAAAAATATAACTAATAAAACATAAAAACATATTTATATATGTACATATATTTATATATATATATATACATAACACACACGCACACACACACACACACACACACACACACACACACACACACACACACACACACACACACACATACACACATAAACAGCCGCGCCGTTCGCGTATATTAGATTATTATAACCAGTGTAAGTACTGGATGTTGTGCACCCTGTATATGTAAAGACCGACCTGTCAAAAAAAGGGACCCGTCTGAAAATCAGCGCTGGGTATACATCTAGCAAAAAGCTGACATTGGTACCCATTGCCTATACCACAAATTTTTGTGCATGTTTTGTATATTTAACGTCCTTGTGAAATGAAGTATAGTTTCTCTCGTGTATTATCTTTTTCTTTTTTGGTAGTTGTGGCAATAAAACAGTTTTTATTTTTTATTTATTTAAAACGTAGATTGTACCCCTCAAACGGTGACATTTTTGTTCAACAACTCTTAAAAATGATGAAGTATTTAGACTCCCTATTTTTCATACAAAATAAATATTACCTTCAATGGACGCCATCGCCACGCCATATTATTGTGATTGACGTTGCTTGTCACGCCTTAAACATAATAAAATTCGCAATACAATGCGTCTTAGAATAAACTTTAAAGTGTATTAAAAATCAAACCACAAGTTATTTTTAAAAGTCGCAAAACAAAATATGTTGGTCGGTATCAGGAGTAAGGACTGTATCGTTTATTATAAATACAAATAAAACCTGGTCTAACTGTTGACGTGTGTATTATTTTGTATTACTATGTTCTTAAGGTATAATCAGGGGGTATTTTTAAGCCATATCTGATATAAGAAGGTTTTACATTTATTTTATTTTAGGAACTTTATGATGATTTTAATACCGTCTAGCAATTGTAATTGGGACAAGCCTATCGAGCTTAATTTGAGACTATTTCACCGATTCCTTGGTACGATTTAAAGAAACAAAAGGTTAATATGCTGCCAAAATATGCCATCTAAGTGTCCTTTTCATGATTGCTCAATTGAACATCCACAGAATTAATGTGGTGAATTTTTATCTTTACATGAAAACGACTTTTTATGCAACATTTTGGATTCCCGTCAATTTCTGACGCCAGCGAAATGAGGGAAACAGCTAAAAGAATCTACCGAAATCCAAAGCCTAACGGACATTCATGGCGTTGAACCATGGCTAGAACAGGTCGATAGAAACGCTCCATGATGGTTATATTGTATACCAAAGTCGGGGTTGTCGTAAGTAACATGCCATATTCTCTAAAAGGCCACCAAGCACAGATCCAAAACTTTTTTTCCAACTAAAAGAAATGATTAGACTATGCCCAGATGTTTCGCTTTACGAATCATATGTAATTGCTGTTTACATAGTACGAATTTTTTTGTGTAATATCTCGTCTTGTTCGCAAACCGTAAATTTTCTTGTAGTATTTGTCCAAAATCGTTGTAGTTACTCGGGAGGATTGGGTGAATATTGTCCAAACCATATGCTTTACGTGATCTCCCAGGACGAAATGTTACTTATTATTAAAGCACTAATTAAACTATATGTGTAATTTTTTAATAAAAATATAATACCAGAAAAAACGGCTAAGTAAAGTTGTATTTATAATAAACGATACAGTCCTTACAGCCTACAGTTTAATTTTTTCCTCATGTTACAGGCCATACCCGGTATATGTAGATATTTAACCATATATAATGTTAGATAGTAAAAGAGGTATCTCGTATTCATAAAATTTCGCAAATTCTCTCTAACAAACAAAAATGACAAAATGGCGGGTAGAGACAACTCGTTGGGTTTATCAGACGCCTATGAATTCTTTGATTTGAATACAGAAGGAGACATCACACTAATAAATTTATAGAATAGAACTTTACTGGCCTGTTTTATTTAACTTATTGAACTTAGTTTCATGTACAAATGCTACACGGTATTGTCTCATCAGTATCTTGACTGTAGACTCTTTTATCAGGGCCTGTTGTTTTAGCAAGCAAGATTATAAATATTCTAGATTTATTAGGTTAAGCCTGATGGATCTAGAATATTCTAAATCCAATATATTATGTCTTTTATTTTCTTAATTTAACAAGAAAAAATCAACAAGAATAAAGTTATTTATGATCCTCAAGTATTACATTTTAGACTCAGATAAAATCTATATAATAAGAGAAAAAACTAAATTTATTTAGCAAAAAAGAATCACCTAAATGTGAAAAAAGGCTCCGAAATCCAAAGAAAAATATCTACGCATCACGTATTAGGGATCCTTAGTGGGGTTCCTCCTGAAAGATGGCGTGTTTGTATGTTTTGACACATTCATTAGTCAACGTCGTATCTTTTAAATTCATACGATGTTATTGACGAGTTAAAAAACTTTGAGGAGGGCTGCTGCTAAAAGTACCATAAAATAAACTAAACTGCATATTTTGTTAAAAAAAATCCGTAATTTAGCACGATGTTTTTATAGTTTTCAAAAATTGTTTTCTGTTAAGACTATTAAATTTATAACTTGGCCCGTCATAATCAAGAAATGTCGAATTTTTTTCTTCAGCCTTATTCGTCCCACTGCTGAGAAAATACCTCTTTATGACCACAATTCACGGCTTACTTAGTACAAAATATGACGACACAAAACTACTCAACTCTACACCTACTTAAATTATTTTCCTTACATATAGTTACACCGTACGAAAGTTTCTAAAAAAATGTATTTAGTTATAAGGAATAAAAATTATCTCCGCCATAAATATACTTAACAAATATTCATCACAATTTTGGGAAATCTGAGTTACGACGTTAGTCCCAAAAACTAAAAAGTTACGCCTTAAAAAAATCTGCAAAAATACGGATCTTTGCAAAAAAAGGTGAGCTCGGATTGAGCAAGTCTCCTATCGGACGGGCTTGCTAAAATAATGATACTCGTACACGGGGAAGGAGGAAAACGTGAAATCAGTGTTGCCAACTCGGATTTGAAAAAATGCTAGACTAATGTCTAGATTATGCCAAAATTATGTCAAAGTTTTTTGACATATGCTAAAAAAATGCTAAAATATATGTCACACGAAATTAAACACTTAAAACACATACATTTTTCAAATTTGCTGCCTTTTTCTACTGACAAGATCTGCTTGACCAATTTTATATAGTCCGTCGACGTCCATCCGTCCACAAAAGTCAAAATTCATATGAAAATGTGAACCGCATAATATGTTGCTGCAAAGTTGGTGCAAACTTGGCTTAGACTAAATTATGCTAAAAAATATGCCAGATGCTAAATGGAAAATTTTGATGCGAAAGCAAGTGAAAATATGCCAGATCTGGCATCATTTATGCCAAGTTGGCAACACTGCGTGAAATATGTTTTCCCGTTACACCAAATTCGTGTAGGTACCTCAAAATATTCATAGAGCTTTGTCTCTCGAGGACCTGCCGTGATGAAAATATGTAAGCAAAGAGCATGTTTATGAAATATTTCACTTGTGTGTCTGTTCCGGAATGTTAGTGATATTTATATGTTGGAAATGTTTATTGCGAATGAACAATTATTTCAAACACTATGGCTTACACCGTTTGAAGAATTACAATGTACTTATATATAATGTCATATAAATAATTTTCTCTGTTATGGAAGTTACATAATATATATAGGATAAGTTTGTATTAAAATTTCTTTGATTCAATTTGTTAAATGAGGTGACTGCGTACGATAAAAGGAATGTCCAGGAAAATAAAAAGCCACATTTTCCTCTACGTCGGTGTCATTTAAAAACACACGCGAAACAGATACCACCGGTGACATATCGCGCGTCGGCGTGAGAAAACCATTTTTTCATTAAAATGTCCATACGAGTACGAGTGAAGCCAGAATAAGTCGAGCATTTAATCTGATAACAGAAAAAGCGATTTCATTTGTGATCGAAGAACAATCGAAGCTGCAAATAAATCGATTTTCGCTAAATGAATAGGAAGGTGGGATGTATGGAAACAATGGCCGGTTCTAGTCCTCGTTGACGTACTATGAGTACGGAGCCGGGACGGGCGAGCTATAATAACGCCATTCAGCCGGGATTTTGCCGGCAAAAAATGACGTAATTTTAAAAAGAAAAACCGACGGCCGTAAACAACCGGTATCTAGCCTGAAGGAGGTCAGTAGGCGCCGGGTTTCAGATAAATCAAGTTTAATGCGAATGACGTATTAATAGAAACGTTTCTTTGACAATGCGATAACAAATTACCTGTTCCAAATGTTCCGAGGACTGTACCAAATTTTGCGTCACACACTTATTACTTTTACCTACTGTTTTCGTTATTTTCCTCAATAAAATTATACGTAAATATCTTCATACATAAATATTACCTTGAATAAAGTGAAACGGGATTGGCTTCAATAACATCATTTTTACGTATTTGTATAAGAAACTTTTGAATAAAGCGGCAGATGCAGCGGTGATGACATTGCCAACTGTAAATTTTCCTTTTACACATAGATAAATAAATGTATCGTTACAAATTTTGCGACGTCAGAACCTGTGACATGATTTGAAATATCACCTTAGTATGTATTTTCTAGTTAACAACTTGCACTTGATTAATACATTATACCTACATATCCAAACATGCAAAGCGCACCTACAAATTTCACATAACTAGATCAACACTTAACATAATCGTTAAACCAGAGTGGTGTAATAACATTTTGTTAGACCCAATTCCAGCTAGATTGAGCTAGACCTTCCAGATGGCTGGTCGCCAAGCGGCAGCAAGTACCTTAATGCGCGAATGATTTGGCAACTGCTTCCGTCAGCTTGCGAGTTGGGACATACAATACGAGGTTGTGGGGTCATTTCAGAGGTACTTACCTCGTTGGACCTGACACTACTAAATTTGAAAAATTATAAAAAGGAAAATAAGACTTTTTCTGAAACGATAGTCAAGATGACAAATTACTTAACAATCGTATATGGACGAATGCCAATATTTAAATTAATTGGGAAGACATAATTATGCAACTAACATTACAATAATGTAGGTACAGTCAACGGTAAAAATATGGGTGTACAAATCATTTCAAAAATATGTCCCATAACTCTTATGTCAGTGAGTAAGTTGTCTACATCCATATTTTACCGTTGACTGTACATTATTTGAGTTTCATTTGGAGTTTTCTGCAAACTATTGTCACTTCTAACTTATCAAGTATTTTCTTTTAATAGGTAATCCACAACCATTCTGTTTCTGACGTATTGAAATTAAAACTAAAATGGTTTTATTACTTACTTTTATAAAGGCCTCCAATTTATCAAGTCAGACTATTACACCCGCAAACGTCAGTTAATTACTGCCACTAATGAAAATACGACTTTTGTACAGTCAAGGAATTTAAATTCCGACCCATTTCGTACTTTGTCACAGTGACAATCAATATGAAAGCCGCTAGAGACCTCATACGATTGTCACTGTGACAAAGTACGAAATGGGTCGGAATTTAAATTCCTTGACTGTATTTTTTGTGGCTCGGAATTTTATTGGGTGCATATTAAAGATTAAATTAATATGCATAATATATATATATATACAGATATACATATATCCTAAAATATTTCCTGCAAATGACTGTAAACAGTTGCGCTCACCTTTGTGCTATTCATAATGAATTTTTAAAAAGAAGCAATATTTCATCATCGTTCTTAGATGTGCATTTATTTTTTCGCCGAACTCCTCCGATACCTATAAGGTTTATGAATGAACTTTTCGAAGAATACAATAAACATATGTCCGGCTTCAAAAAATACTGTCTTAGAATATTATGCATATGTATTTGTATTTCAAAAACAATTACTAGTAAATTATCAATGTTAATTGACTGGGATTCAAGTATAGCGCCCATTACGTGGTGAGGTTCCCATTATTACAGGAATTCCTATTTTGGAGCTTAATAGTAGGGTTTTGAGACAATTATTCTAACACACTGCTTATTTCGGGATAGTCTGTTTGTTTAGCTGCCTTAGTCAAATTCGTGGAAACGTAGCAGTTCGAGTTATTTTTATAACTTTAAATGGTGTATCACCTATAGCGACGTATAGCTGACTACAAAATGGTAACTTTTGTCACGAACTTTAATGTATTATACGTGAGAGCTTATATAATACTATAATATATGTACCTACTATCATTATTTTAAACTAATTTCAATAAATTATTGTACAATGGAAAAACATTGTGTTCAAAGTCAAGTTCTGTTTCATAGTCTACCTACCAACTACATTGATTTTCCCTCACCGTTTGTCTCTATTATGTCGCTTGATAAAATGAATAACCTACATTATCATGCCAGTATCATTACATATATATTGAAATAACTGATTCATTCAAGTTCAGAGGTTCGCCCGCTGCCAATAAGTCTACAGGCTTTAAGCCGTACATAAATCACAGTCGCCGCCTCCGAGACATAAAACTCGTTTAATTTACCGCCGAAGATAATGATACAATTGCAAATTAACCGCCTGCCTGTACAGTGTACAGTCAGCAACATAAATATTATTTGACTTTAGAACCTTGTGGGCAAGAAATAAAGATCAATAATGGATACACGCAGATACGACCGTTGTTTATCTCTAATCACCCTTTATTCTGTCCCTCTTCCAACCCTTTTAAAACTCCCTTGCAATAGCCTCCAAAGATTCTTATTCAGTTCAATGAAATTTAAATAATATTCTATTGGAACAGAGTTGCTTTTGCTTTGTTTCGGTCAGTTTTCGAACAACGCAAAAGGAACTCTATTTCCTACATTGTAGGTTCAAATGTTTGTGGCAAATTTTGCGTTTTCATTTGTATGGCTGGGCCTTAGGAGGATAGGGTAGGGTATAGGTACACAAAGTGATGATTATTAGGACACCCGTTAGATGGTTTGTTTTTTTAACGTTTTTAGGTTATAGAAGTCGCCTACGTTAGTAATGTTTATTTAAGAAGAAATCAAAGATGTACCGAAATATTAACATAAACATTAACATGCATGACGTTTAGGTAGCAACTGCAGATGTACCTATTACTATTTCGACATTATTAAGGTGGCCTTGACAATAATAAAGTGTAGGTACAGTCAGCAACTTTATTAGCTTAGGACTCCTGCATATAAATACGTAGGTATGCAAGGGTGCTAAGCAAATAGCTTTACTGACTGTACAGTTATAAGGATATTAAAATATTACAATGTTGATTTAGTATCTGCTATTCTTATAATTTTAAATAAGTACCACTAAGAACCACTTTAAATAAGTAAGTTAAACAAAAGAAATTTATCTATCTGCCTAATTATTTATTGTAGTATTATTAGTAGAATTATTTTTAAAGAGCTAAACAATTCATTACATAAAATTGCAATCACATTTGCTTAAACGTTTTTGACCCAGATTCTTTGCGGAAGCGGAAGCTGGCACGATAATCTCAACAAGATTCCAAGGACCTATTCAACACGTTCTTATGTCTGGTCACAATGTCGCTAATTGTAACATGGCGGTGTTGTCACCAGAGATTTATTACATAAAGTGAAGATCGAGTAGTGTCAATAAAGTGGTGTCTCCACGTCGGAACGCAATTTTCGAAATTTGACGTGTAGCACATTTTGAGTAGGTATTAGGGGAGACCGAGGAGAATTGTGTAGAGTTGTGTACTTAATAGATTCCAAAAAATAAACGATTCATAAGAGCTTGTTGCTAGGCCTACATGAATAAAGTATATTTTGAGATGTCACAACTCTCTTCTGTCACAACTCATCTCGGTCTCCCCTATGCTGTTTTTTTTGCAAGCTAAACATCTCAAACATCATAAATTGACACATCGCTGGAAGTAATAAAGTAACAAAGTCGGCGATATAGCAACATGACCAAAACAAGTCCCCCGAATCGCAACTCGGGCCTCCTTAATGTGACTCACGTAGACTCCCTAGCGAAATTATGCGGCGGCACGCAGGATTCTTAACCCTTTCAGCCTAAGTCATGATTTTGCTTATCTCGAATTGTGATCGCGAAATTTAAATGCGATTTTGGCGAACTCACCCTGAGATTCGTTTTGCTTGCTGACGTCTAGCCCCTCACTACCTCAAGCTGCCATTGTTTTGGAATAAAAGCCGTTTTATTCACGATTGTGTCGACGATCGACGAACCTTCAAAATGTGCAAACATTTTACAATAAAATTTCACCACAGATATTCCCTTGGTGTTTTACAAATTTCGTGATAAACAATTCAAAATGTAATTGCTGCGTCGGTTATAATTTAATTTTCACTCAAATGAGCCTACATTTTGCCGCCGCGATATGTAACGGGGCACAGAATATTCTTATTAGTATCAGTGTGTAAAATGCGCAGATAGCATCGTTTCTTTTTCAAAAGTATAAGTTATGTTTTTAAGATAGAAATATGAATGTAGGTACTTATAAGCTTGTACTTAGGTATTAGAATTAACAAAAAGTCCTAATTAATTTAGCAAATCCTTGTACCAAGTATGGCAAATATAGTATATAACAAACATTTTAAAACTCGAGCCCAAATCAGAATCTTACAAGCAATTTAAACAATTAACCTAATTTAAGACCGACTCCAGCTTTAATTGTAAAAATGCAATTTGTTTTTAATTGCTACATTTTATGACGGTTAATAAAATCTAGGTCAAATGAGAGACTTAGCTGTTGTACGACAAAAGCGACATCGTAAAACACTACGAGTAGGTAAAGAGATTGCAGCTACTATACTCTGTATGTCTAGGTACTTAAATAGAAGTAAACAAAATCTACCCTCAAATGGCTCTTTAAGCCAGTTAAGGGTAGATGAAAACATTACCTAGAAGTACACGATATAATAATCTATTAGGTTAAAGTCAAGTCGTTCAGAGGTTTTGTATTTGGTTGGTTAATCATTAAATGTTATGAGTACCTACCCGAAAAGGTACAAATTATTTGTTTATTTTTATTTAAGTACCTAAAGGTACAGAGTACAGACGCTAACAATAACGATTTTCTGGGTACAGTCAAGGAATTTAAATTCCGACCCATTTCGTACTTTGTCACAGTGACAATCAATATGAAAGCCGCTAGAGACCTCATACGGTTGTCACTGTGACAAAGTACGAAATGGGTCGGAATTTAAATTCCTTGACTGTACAATTTGGTAACATAGCGTGATGGATTTTTCTCTTATACAGGGTCATTCATGAGACGTGAGCAGGACTAACACTGCGCATTTTGTAAATTATAAGCAACTGTTTCGTATCAGTATTAGTGAGATTCACGTTAATTTTCTACTCGTGTTGAAAAAAAAATATTCACGACATGCATGGTCACCCTAAAATTATAATACTAAACTACCGATATTCTGTGTCAAATTGAATGTCATCACTGTCATCACGGTCTTGTTACTTTTTAAAACTCGTATCTCACTCAAGTTTGACAGTTTATTTTCTTCGTAATCAAAATGCTGTCATTACGGTTAAAGAGGTTTTATGTCTATTAATTAGGTCTTGTAGGGTAACCATGATTGTAGAGAGTTAAATTTGCCCTCACCAAAAAGTAAAAAATTGGAAAAAGTGTCGTTGTTTCACCTAAATACGACGGTGATCGATCAATTTTATTATCAGTTACTGAGTGTGCAGGATTAGTCCTGCTCACGTCTCATGAATCAACCTGTATTTTATGTTTGATGCCCCTGGCAGTACTGTTATAAAATACAGACATATTATTGTGATGTGATAAATATTTTGACATTGTATTTATGTACATAGCTTGTGACTTCATTCATGGCGATATAATGTATAATTATCATACAAACTGGTAAAAAAAATTGAACGTTTCGTTGGTTTGATAAAATAAGCTGAAGTTTGCATTACGAATCTAGTCAACATTTTCTATTCTTTGCCAGCCACCTATATCCATATCGCCCGGTGTAAGCGATTACGCGGTCGGCCGGGCCTCCCTTTTGTTACTTGCATAATTATGGAGTAATATAACAGAACTCGCCAATTTACATATTATATTAATTTAAATTAGTACTTGATTCTGGGCTCAGTAGAGCGAGCTTAAATAACGGGTATATCGAATTATCGTAAATAATCGATTTATTGTCAGTATTTTATAGGCCATTACGATGAGTTCACTTTCATTTGCGTTGAATAATTTAAAATTGCATTGTTAATGCGAATTTCATTTAGTAAATAGCGGTATTATGTCCATGTGTCACGATGACAGTGAACATATATTCAATGTATTAATAATATAGGGACAGAATTTACTCAATTTCGGACTCGTAACTATTTATTTTATCAATAATCTTAGCCCATACATGATAGCCTATTTTTTTTTTATTTTTTTTTATTATGCATGGGTTTACTCATGGCCACAGACTAGCCGAGGCGTAGACGTGGCCTACGATGGAGCGAGCTCGCCCAGAAGGTGCCTGTTCACTCTTGATTTGAAGGTTGCCGGGTTATAAGAGCACGGAAATATAGACGCCGGCAAGGAATTCCATTCCTTGGCAGTGCGCATAAGGAAAGTAGAAGCAAAGCGCTTAGTGCGAATTGGCGGAATACTTATCTACCAAGTAAGGATGGAAACCGGCCGTGCGTCTAAAAGTCCGATGGTAGAATGGGGACGGTGGAATGAGCTCGTGTAGCTCTTGGGCACACTCCCCGAAGTGCAACCTGTAGAATACCGACAGGCTGGCGACTTTCCGCCGATGGGCCAAAGTCTGAAGCTTAGCCGTTAGCTTCTTGTCGCCAATCATCCTCCTGGCTCTGCGCTCCACTGAGTCCAAAGCGGCGAGTTGGTATTTAGCTGAGCCATCCCACAGGTGGCTGCAATACTCCATACACGACCGGACTTGAGCTTTGTAAAGTGTTAGAAGCTGTCCAGGTGTGAAGTATCGCTTCACCTTATTTAGGACGCCCAGCTTTCTGGCCGCAGTTTGTGCTTTAGACTCAATGAAGCTGCCGAAGCCGAGGACTGAACTCAGCTCCATGCCGAGGAGTTCCAGGCTGTCGGCAATAGGTACAGATGCACCCCGGAAAGAAGGAGTCAGGTCGAATGGACTCCGTTTAGCGGAAAATAGACACGCCTGCGTTTTGGAGGCATTGAACGTGACCAGATTGTCATCACCCCACTGGGAAACGAGACTAAGGGTCAAGTTCATTCGCTCAACCATGGCCTCTCTCTGTGAACGTATATCCTCCCTGCTGTCCCCTGCACTAGCCAAATATCTCTCAACAACCGTACTGTCATCTGCATAACCTACAATGCTGGGTTGCAGCATGTCGTTAATGTGGAGCAGGAAAAGGGTTGCGGAGAGAACAGACCCTAGATATTACTTAAACTTTTAATTACATATTCTAATTTTCGTAAATGCTTCTAAAGTCCCTTAAGGTGGCCACTGACGAGCCTTCCAACAGTCCAAATTGCGTGGCTGCAATCCGAAATCGGTCCGTGAATGTCAAAAACGTACAATGTTTAATATTAGGATGCCGTCCATTTGGACGAATCCATTGTAACGGCATTCATTTGGAAGGCTCGTCAGTGGCCTGCTTTAAAAACATTCCAACCGTGGGATAGCCAGATAGGTACAAAGATATACCTAATGAGTTTGCAAACTCGTTGGGCATTTTTGGAGCCACTAGAAATACAGACCTACTTATTTTAGAATGTTCAATTCTGATTTTAAAACCTGGTATGGTAATAACTTCTGAGCCCGTACGCAGACCGCTATGCTACGAGTGCGTACCAGTTATTGGCCAGATTGAAGGCACAACAATATACCTACATATGTATGTATGAACCGTGGGTAGTTAACGTTCTAGATCAGAGACACGTTAATAAAACTAACAAAATCCCCAAACGCACAGTAACATGGTGGACCATAAAACATCATCAATGAAAACACGAAAAACATTTTACGGCACTGAACAATGCAACCTGCCCAGTAAATTCACTAAAATGCCGTATATGCTTACAATTTTAACTACACATACGTCTTTATTACGATTATTGGAACGAACAGTTGTGTCCGACGTTCAGAGACATCGATAAATGTCGAACGGCGAATAAAAAACGGGCATTACGTCACTGACGACCAGCCTCGGGCCCATTGAGGAGCGAAATAAGTCTAAATGATACCATTAGGTTCACCGCAAGGGGAGCAGATGATATGAGGAACGATTTGTGGGGACATACCTTGCTCATAATTGGGATTCATATTAATAATATTTTAGTGAAAACTTACGCTTCCTAGTCTTTTAGATAAGTTGGTGAACTTCATTTTATAAAGTTAGGTAGTCATTTTCATTAAGTATGTAAGGAAAGTTACTTTCCTAGTAAGGCAGTATTTTATTTTGATGTATTGCAATCTTGTACCTGGAGATTTATCCATCTCGTTTTAATTGTATAACGAGAACATAAAATTTGAATTGAAATAAAGTGTAATTAGTGTTGAACTGCGTTATTGTATTCGAAATACAAAAGCAAAAGGCGGATACATTGACCATTACCTATTATAGACGTTTTAAAAAGCCGAGAAGTAATAAAAATGGCAATGTCATGTCTATACTATTTTTACCTTAAACTGCAATAAAACCGGACAAAGCATTTGGTAAATGCGTAATATCGGGCGTTAATATGACAGGTTTAACCACATTTCATATTCAATACTCAAAGAGAGATAATAATTCAAAACATTACAATTTATATGTACGATTTATTTCCGAATTAGAAGTTTCTGAATGAACTAGCTTGTGATTTATTTCCGAATCTTATCGTATAGCATTAAAATAAAAACAAAATATTTTATTTACATTTAACATAATATTTTATTTTTATTTTTAGGCCGATCAGCTGATATCCACGTTGTTGACATCACGTAAAATTATCGATTTACTAAAAAAAACGGCGTAAGTATGCGAAAAGTAACTCATTCAAACACAGACAACTAGGTTTTTGTTTTACGAAATCAACCCCTAAACATTTGAATAATACATGAAAACGGACATAAAACTCACAAAGTAATTCAAATCTATGGATACGATTCAATCCTAATAGAAATAGAAAACTCATAGATTTTCAAACATTCCAGACTAGGATTTCAAGTAAGTCACTTGGAGATAGTTTGATTCATTAAGCGTCATTCACTTCGTTCCATTACGCGTTACAACTTGATTTGAGCGTCCTTTGTTCAATTTTGCTTCATTTTAGATGTGGGTAAGTACGTTTTCTTTATTTTACTTTTTTGGAGATTTAACACGTTCGCGGACGCTCAGTCACACCAGTTGGACACCTAAATTTTGTATGGAAATATTGGGACTGTTATAGCATTCCTGTCACTACAAATATATCTTTTAGGTTTGTATATGACGCGTAATGCTATGCAAGGCGAATGCTATGCAATCCGCGTCAATATGAAGTATATTTTTTATACGCTATGTGACAACAAATGCTATACAATTCGGATGCATAAGCATGTCTGTCACATGACGTAGTCAAGATGGGATTTTATATGACATCGCATGTTATAGCATTCATACATCGTGCTCGATGGACTTGATGGCTGAGACTTCTGACTTCCTAAGGGCGCGATTTTTGCTCTAAAGACTCATTTGCTGACCTCTTCAAACAATTTTCTTCTTCTGTTTTGTTCCCTCTTTGCTTATCATTGTAATATTGAGTCCATCTCATACATGCCCCATGCCAAGCACGTTCGCTGTTCATTCGACCTCAAATTATGTGATACTACCTACAAATTATGCGTTGGAGACCGGGTCTAATCTAAAGGCCCAGTCATGGGTCTCATAGCATGTTGTAGAGAGCCGAGTTGCAATGTTGAGCTCTCTTAAAATGAGAGGTTTGTTCTTCTAGCTGTCCAAGGTATACGCAGCATTTTACGCCAACACTACTTCTCAAAAGTGTCAATATGTACCGCATTACACTTTTTCAGTTCCCTGTAACGCACCGCCGCGTTAAGTTCTGGACGTAAAGCGTCCACCACTTTTCCTGCCAAGCGATGATTCACCCAACTTTATATTCTTTTTCGGATGCATCTGCACCAAATACAAGGCATGAAATATACACAGAATGATACCACAAATGCGTGTCATAAGGTGCTTACCTTGTGGGAGGTGATCATCGAGCGCCTACAGGCTATAATTCACAACTATATGACCAAAACTATGACTAGTAACGTAATTATTTCAATAATAGGTATACACATTCATGCCTCACTTTTTCACATTAATCGTTATCAAAATTTTACTGTAGTATAATTAACAGCAAGTAAACGCGTTTGTTTATTAAAACACAATGAAAAACTTAAAGAAATTGTAAGAAAAACATTAATTACGATTTTATAAAAATACGTCAAAATCGCTATCGCGCACGAAATTGACCCAAATTACATGTGTCCACTCCCAGACGCACCTGCCGGGCTACTAAGGGAGCTGCCATACAAAGACGAATGCTATAGCATCCGCGTCACAGAAAGGGGGGCCAATTTGGAGACGTCACAGGATAATTTTTAACTTCGATAAAATTATGTAATATGGCAGTACGCATTATTTGACTCTGGTGACTGGTAGAGGAAAAGTTGATGAATAATATTATACTGTGGTTAAGCGGATTGATAAGCATTTCAACGAAGAAATTTAAAAAGAATAACGGATGCAATAGCAGGCGCGTCACCAGGAGGAGTACAAAAACGGATGCTATGCAATCCGCGTCCGCGAACGTGTTAGGTGCTGGGGGACAATTTCGACTACGAAATAATTTCAACTAATCAAAATGTCTTCCATGCTTAACATTATTAACTAGATTGCCATATATGTCCAGATAGCGAAAAAAATATGTTGTGTGTGACTCTAGTTCACGTAAAACACAAAGTATTTCGATTAGTCGAAATAACCCCGCAGTCAAAATTATCCCCCTGCATCTTAAATGCTATAATATCTTTGAAATTAGTATTAAACAAATACTTACTCAGAATCGGAATGTGCGTAGTTTTCCTAAAAGTGTTTACTTGGGTCAATAGGCGGGTACTTGGCCTGGCACTTGACTCACTCAAATGTTTTACCTTTCTTTGACATAGTAAATATAAAAGATGTAAAACTATAACTGAACAAACAATAAGAAGATTTGCGTCCCTTTTGCATATTTTACAGTTACGTAGGTCTCGAAAAAATATTCTACCACAATTTTATTATATACGTACAACACAACTGACAGTAAACATATAACCCTATAAATATGGTTACCGAGTTTAACAATTTATTCACAATAGGTAGGTACTAACAGTACAACACCACAATAATAGTTATTTGTTTTAAAAGGGGGGGCAAAGTTGTTTAACCGCTCGTGCTAATAATGATACCCGAGCAAGCGAAATATTCCAAAATTGAACCATGAGCGTAGCGAGTGAAACACAAAATTTTTCACCACACCAACCCGAACCAAATATTAAATGTAAAATATCAAACAAAATTAAACCAAATCAAATCCAAATGAATGTTATTAAATATTTATCATCCAAAATCATCACTTAAAAGTCAATACTACCAGCAAACATAAGAAAACAACTCAAAATTTGCATTTGATTACTTTGCCTCACATGTGAATAAAATGCAAATTTGCTATCAGTTTTTGAAGTGCAAAGTAAGACTTTCTGAGCTGGTGTGGTGAAAAATGTATTGTTCTATTAAGTCATATTTCACGAGAGGAAATTTTAATAATGACAGCTGTTAAAATGAATTAATATAATAAAAGGGTTGTAAGCAAGTAATTTGTGCTAACCTTCCCGTGAAATTTATGTCGCATTTATCGAATGTGCTAAATTTATTTTCATTAAATAATAACTTTACAAACGTATACACCGTGTTTTTTTTGTTTTCCGTTAATTTCAAGGGTGCATTCCTGAGCTTATATCAAGTAACTTTCTCAAAGACACCGATATTCTAATTAAGAGCCAACAGGAGTGGTCATTTCTCCATACAAACGTAGTCCTCGTTTTCCTCCGTGGTTTTTGAAGCTAGAGCAATGATTTTTTCAACACAGATAATTATTGTCAATATCTGTGTCGGACCGTTTTGCTTTTTTTGATATTTTTGTTTTTTAAGGCGCTAGAGCCCTTCAAAAATGGCCAAAATGGCCTAATTGACTATGCCGCAATGAGAGGCGTGGTATTCAAAACTGATATCAATTAGCCAAAAAAGCAAAACGGTCCGACACAGATAATTTCATAATCATTTAGATTTCCAAATTTGGTTACGATTGGTTAAGTTTTGGAGGAGGAAAAAGAGGACTACGAACGAGAACCTCGATTTTTGTCATTTTTACGCAGGATTTTTCGCCTCAGCTGCAGTTGTCCCTATCGCACTAATTTTAGGGGCGGAGTCAAGTTTCTAAATACGTACACAGCCAGAAAAGTGATGGGCAATAGTCGACATTTTAATGTCGATAATCTAGTGATGTAAGAAGTTATCGACAAACCGTCTTGTGTGAACATATCTGGATCCTCCTAAGACACAAGGGGTTTTGCGTTGAGAGGGAACACATTTTTGTAGTTACATAGGTACAATCTATTTTGAACTTTTTGATTCTAATATTTCAAATTAGAAATCAAAATCAAAAATATTTTATTGCATGGTTATGGGTTTACAAAATTTTTAGGTACAGTCACGCTCCGTAATTGTCGAGCAATTTAAGGTCCTAGCTAGGGAATGCAATCTCGCACCAAGATTGGCGATTCGAGATCTCGCACGAAAAATCCGAATCGAGATTGGGTGTTTCGAGATCTCGACAGTCAGATTTTCGGAATCGAGATTAATATCTCGACGAGATCGAATTTGACAAAGTAACTAAAAATGTGTTATTTTAATCAATAATCTCTAAGAATTCCATAGATATAGACATCGTAAAATCGGGCGTATCGAGATATTCCTAGGAATATAATGAAACGCCGACATTTCATGATCTGCCTAGCGAACACCAGCCATTTTGCGTAAACCTCAAGGTGTGATATTCTGATATTCCTATAGTCTATAGGCAAATTAAACAAAAGTCGTCTCCTTCACGATTTTCGTCGACATCTCTTCTAAATACCTAAAACTGGTATGGACGTGTTCCTCGTGGTCTCCAGAATATGAATAAACCGCTTTTTATTTTATGGAGGGGGGGGGGGGGGCGTGTCGAAAAAAAGGAAGGAAAAAGTGGGCGGCCGACCAGCATTGATATTTGTTCACGTCTTTAGTCCTATGGGACCGATCGGTTCGTGTGAGATGTCGTTTGAAAGAGTATTAAACGTGCAATTATTGTTTTATAATAACCGTAGTCATGACTGTAGTCATTTACAAAATATTTAAAATATATGATCTTTTACCGTGCATGGATGGCATAAGTACTGACAAAACATGCGTCTAACTCAATAAATTATAACTTTACCGCAATTAATGTTATTATAAAATATACGAAAAATTTCATTAGCTTTCCAAAAACATAAGTTTTATTGATGTATGATATTATACATATAACAAAGTAATGATGAATTTTGTTCCGTCACGCAAATGGCGGGCGACCGACCTCAACTGATCATTATTTCTCGGGTTCTATTTTACTGATCAATTGGTGATGCATACCATTAGAAAGAATATTAAACATACTATAACCACTTGACCGTCCGACGATAGCATAGTATCCGAAAAAAATATGCTCTTAACCGTCCGCGGGAACCTTACTATCCAAAGGGGTGGAAGAAAGATTTGATTTCAGAGCCATCTAACGGAATATTTCAGCATTATTTACTAATTCTCTTGATGCGACAACGTAGCCTAACTAAATAGTTAGCTCTAAAAAAATTTAGATGGCAGTGTAGTTATAATTTTTGTAGAAAATTGTGAATGCGCTGCGCGGGGTGTGCGTCGCTAAAAAACCCCGGACGGTTGACAGGAAAACAGTCTCGTGGGCCGGACGGTTGAGTGGATAATTGGTTTCTAATAACCGTAGTCATAACTGTAGTCATTTACAAAATCATTGAAAATATGTATATGATTTCTCGATCAATTATTTTACAATGCGCCCGCTATGAAGCTAGGAATATCAAAGAATGCATTGCTCTGATGGATCTGCCGTCTCTTTCATAAGAAAGATCGTGATATGCCTGGGTTAATATTAGATCAGGAAATGGTGGCGTTTCATGATACGCCTAAGATTACGATTTTACGATATGCCGCCGACGTACTACTTATTTAAGGTACTTACCTCATGTTATATTTTGAAAATAACAACAACAAATTAAATATTTAACATAAAATCAATTTTAATTTTTACTTTACTTCTATGAAATGCTATCGAAATTAAACCACTATTTACCTTTACTTAGAAACTGCCTAACAATAATAGAGCTAATGGGCCCTGCCCCGCTGCTGGCGGCACCCTAGGTTAGGTTTTTTATAATGTGTTTATACTTATTTTTTGTTGTTTTTTATGTGTTTTTGTATTTTACTTTTATATCCATGTTATAAATGACCTAGCCTAAGAAGAAAAATAAATAAATGAAAATATAGAGCTAAAGCCGGACACATAATAGCACTGCCTGAACAACATGAATCTAAGGTCATATATTACTTAAAACAAAGTATTTCACTTTCAGTCTTGTTCGAGATCTCGAATATATTAATCGAGATCTCGACCGAGATTGCATATATCGAGATTTCCTGTCAACTAGGTTAAATTTCGAAAATACGTGCGAGATCTAGATAGCATTCCCTAGTCCTAGCTGAATTGGTTGTTTCATACACTTACTCTTACTCTATAGAAAGTCCAATCCTGCCTTACAAAGACGTTAATATTTATATTTGTCATGTCTATACTTCGTTTCTGAGCATTATTGAAAAAAAAAACTTACTTGATACTAGTATTAACCACTAAGTACGTAAATAGGGTAATTCGCCAGTAACAGGCCACTATTAGTAACTGGCCACGCCAAACCAAAAATGAATTCTATTCACCTATAAATATAATTCATTTTAGTATAAGGTGGCCAGTTATTGAAACCTTATACCTACTAAAATGAATTCTGTATAGAGGTGAATACAATTCATTTTTAGTTTAGGGCGGCCAGTTACTGGCGAATTACCCTATTCGATATCGAGTTCCGTAAACGTAAGCCGGGTAAGTAAAAAAGTTCAATCGCAATAGGGTAATTCGTCAGTGGCCACCCCAAACCAAAAATGAATTATATTCACCTATAAATAGAATTAATTTTAGTATAAAGTGGCAAGTTATTGAAACCTTATACTAAAATGAATTCTGTTTATAGGTGAATAGGATTCATTTTTAGTTTAGGGCGGCCAGTTACTGGCGAATTACCCTACTTAGTAGTAGCAGTAACAAAAAGTGGCAATGCAAATTGCAATCAGTGAGGTGCGCGGTGCGCGCCAGCGCGAGTACGGGCGCACCGCACGCGTCTGTGTGCGTGCATTACACATACAAATACAGTCTCTCACGCCGCGGTTACGCCCCGTCAGAGCGACGGGTATATTCAGCTTGAAATCTCAAAATTGACTTTTAGCTCAGCTCCCGTTTCGTCTTAACTTCATTTCGGAGATAATCAATTTTTTTTTTCCTATAAGGCCTCTACAAGCGTGTACACTTGCCTTAGGGCCGGTTTACATATTGATTAGTGTTTAGAATGAGTTCATACATTTGCTACTAAACTTAAGTACAATCTCGGTCGATCGATGTTCGAAATGACATTGATATGTCACAGATTTCAATTGTTTGGTTGAGTTAAATGTAATGCCCGTGTTACAACAACGGTATATGCTACATTTAATTACTTTTTAAATTTTTTTTTTTGTTTTGAAAAAAGCTAAAAAATTTTTTTTTTGAAAATTAACTATGCCATTTAGTTCTCTTAAACGTTCTTAATCATACCCCGAAGTTAACGGAATTCAATAAAAACACGGTGTATATGTAATTTTACGTACAACAAAGTATAACTATAATTAGTGTATTCGCAAATTAAAAATTCGCAAATTATTTTTTGTTATTTTGTTAATAAATAATTAAGTTGTTTTAACTTATAATATATTATATTAAAAGATTTTTTTTGTGTCAACAGAAAAAGTAACAACAGAGGATTAGCTAAGTAGCAAAATAAGATTACAATGCCAATAATACAAATCTGTTTACCTAAATAACTAGCAAAAGCAGTCGAAATATGAACCAATATTTGCACGGCCCGCGCTCCCATTCCCAACATAAACAGGGTTGTTATGACAAAACGCTTTTTACTGCTAAATAAATAGAGGCGAAAATTAACTACTATATTTTATCATTATTACAATATATTTAAAGTAAGGTTCGGAGCCACTAGTCACAGTTAAGCTTAAGCCGGTTACGTCCCTCCCTATTTTCTGATGGAGATTTATGTCAGGGGATCAAAAGTTTCCAACTCGCACACTATAGCGATACTGTCTTTGTGTGTGTTGCTCATATACAGAAGGCCGCTTGCAAATTTGTTTCGGAAATATTTTGCTATTTATGGACAATCGCTGTCAGTTCTAATAAATAAATAGCTGCCGGAACATATTCCATTACGGTTCGCGGGCGTTCACGGTTCAGGTAATATAAATATATGTAACGTATAGTTGCGCGCTTCATAACTGACGGTAGTTCGCTTTCTCATTAAAACCAAAGACAAATATGTAATAAAAACTGGTCTAACATAGTCGCGTGCTCCATCCGCTTAAGTAGAGAAGTCTCACTGCCACGCGCGATGCCATTATCGCTCACAACTCGCGCCAGGCTTTTATTTTTTGGCCATCTTCATGTAACAATTACGAGGCCACGAATTTGTACAAAGATCGACTGTCTTTATTATAGACTTGGTTCACTTAAAGCTTTAATTTTAGTGACGAGCCATACGGACAGAGTTTACGACGTGTGATTTACTGGCGTATGAAGTGTCGCGGGTGACAGCAACAACGCGTACTGGCCGGCTGAATTTATTTGCCTGTAGATGCGTTTGCTGGAAGGTGCATTTATCTGTACAATCACCTGCAATAATATGTTGTCCAACAAAGGCCGCAAAAATATCTGAAATGATCTTATTTGTAGAGCCATAGGAGCGTCTCACATATTTTTGCGGCCTTCGAAGAGTAACATACTATTGCAGGTAACATTTATGACAAATCTTAATTACCTGTGGGTAAAGTAAATAATTTATTGCGCCAGATATCAGATTTCGTAAAAGTAACTAACGGCCCGTCGAACTTTACGATACGTCAATTAATAGATCTAGAAACGATAAAAGTGACATTCCATTTCCAACTGCAGCTGCAATACTGTTCATTTTACTATGGAAATTGACAACGACAGCGACGCGTTTCCATAGTAAAATGTACAGTATTGCAGCTGCAGTTGGAAATGGAATGTCACTCTAATTATGGACTAGACATGTCAGTGTCAAATGTGACGATTCTTAAAACAAAAACGTCACTTTTGACACTGACACATCTAATCCATATCTTTCTAGATCTATTTATTGACAAATCTTAAAGTTCCAATCGGGCAGTAAGTAATTGCGTAATCGGCTTGCCAAATTAAGCTGAGGATTTGTTGAGGTGTACGTACACTACACTTACATATTAGAGTTCCGTACCCAAAGGGTAAAACGGGACCCTATTACTAAGACTTCGCTGTCCGTCCGTCCGTCCGTCCGTCCGTCTGTCACCAGGCTGTATCTCACGAACCGTGACAGTTGAAATTTTCACAGATGATGTATTTCCGTTGCCGCTATAACAACAAATACTAAAAACAGAATAAAATAAAGATTTAAATGGGGCTCCCATACAACAAACGTGATTTTTGACCAAAGTTAAGCTTTTTTTTTGCTTTTTTTTTGTTTTTTTTTTTTGCATTATGGTACGGAACCCTTCGTGCGCGAGTCCGACTCGCACTTGCCCGGTTTTTTAAATATTTATATCGATAAAACTTATTTCACTGGCTAACAGGACCTAGTCACTTCTAGAATACATACTTTTAGTATAGATTAGCTTTTTTGCGGGTCGTAAGTTGTGTTCATCCCCCATATTTACAGACGGGACTGTTTTATTTATTCTAACGTGAGCTTGGTTAATGATAGAGGGTGCAACTTTGATTTTGAATTAAAACGACGCGCTTTGGGGCGTCGTTTTCATTAATTTTGTTTGTCGTTTTATATTTTAATGAGTTAATTAAAATACAACGATTATAAATTCTAACAAAAAATATTTATAGGTAGGTACATATAATGTTAATATGACCAAATTATAATACTAAAAATGATCATTTCATATTGTATGGTTAACTGACAGTGTACGGAGACTATAAATTATTAGCTAGAACATACGTATCTACATAAAAGCATAATATAATGAGGAAAATGTACACAAAGAGCTCAGGCGCTTTAAAATCAGGTTTTCATGAAATATAAACTCGTTCCACATAAATAATGTAGCCGAAATAGCATAACTGCATACGCTAATGAACCACCCGAAACCGTCCCAAAAATTTGACTCTTTAGTTCCACAAAATTAGTTTTTGATGGACAGAACTGTTATTCTTTCGCCTAGTTAGCCGTTCACCGAAAATATCACCTGTCAACGGGGTTCAGAAACTTTATACTGAAATATTGCACAGGCGACGTGGCCACAATTTATTATGCTCTGAAATAGAATAAACTGCCTTTAGACCTGGCAGTTTGTTTAGAATATCGCGTTGGGTGTTATTTAGCATGCGGAATATTAATCTGAATCAAACGATCCCGGAGAAACAGATCGGGTTATTTGTTTTCATTATTTGGAGCGACACGATTGTTCAAACAACTAATATTTTCCAGCGACTACACATTTTATACTTAAAATATAACGGAACTATTTTTAATATTCGAGGTCACCGGGGACCGTAGGACTGGCTCGTTCCTCGCCCAACGGATCGGCATAGCCATCCAAAGGGGGAACGCAGCCAGCCTTATGGGAACCCTTCCACAGGGTTCGGACCTGGGTGATCTAGCCTAATATACATATACATATTCGGCTAGATCACCCACATCATGTTATACGAGTATATGTTTTTTTTTTTTAGGTATTAGTTTTAGTTTTGTAGGTAGTTTTAATTTTAGGTTACTTTTTATTCTAAGTTTGTTTTTAAGTATGTTTATGGTTTTAAAAAATAAAATTTTTAATTCTCCTTTTATAACGGTTTTATTGTATTGAAATAAAAAAAAATATATATGTTTCCCCGTTTATATATTAAATAACAAAAAAGACACTAGGGTCAAGAGGGGTAAAAATAAGACACGTGTAAAAATAAGACTAAGTTTTAACACACAAAAACTTATTATATTCCATTCCATTAAAAATAAGTCTACGCACAAGACTTATTTTTAAATAGAATAAGAATGAAGTAGAATAAGTTTTTGAGTGTTAAAAACTTAGTCTTATTTTTACACGTGTCTTATATTAAAATTTATCCCACCTGACCCTACGTAGGGAATTATTGTTCCTATTTTAGGTTTCGTATTCGAAAAGTGGAATGAAGGAAATAACATAATTAATGGTATTTAATTAAACTTTATTGCACAAAGATATACACAAAGGTATGTAAAAATGGCGGACTAAATGCCAAAAGGCATATCATTCATCAATCATCATAAAAGCATATCATTTCGTATGTAAACAAAGACAATTTTGAATACGGAACTACATTAGATAATACAAAAGTAATAGATATCAAAGCGTCCGGACATCATACGCAACGTAAATGCTTTGACAATTTCCCGTCCTTTTGCCAGACGCATTACAATGGAAACAAACATACGTTCCGAGAGTCGCATAACTCACATACATAGCAATTATAGTTATGGCACAATGAATTTATTAGGTCAGTTAACTTGAATTTGTGGTATTATATGTACTATGACGTTATTGTCTTTACAAAGCTTCTTTTGAACCTTAGCCTCGTAATAATAAGGGGCATAATACTAATTGGCTTCTCCGAACATTGCTATATGGGTTAATTGTGTTGGCTCGTCTTTACCATTAAATTAGCCTCTTGGAGCGTGTACGTAGAGTACGTATTACCGCTCGGTAATACGATTAAATGATGAGTTGATGGGTAGTTTGACATATCTGAAATGTTGAACAGATTAATGAGGTATAGAAGGATCCTTGTGGCACGAGGCCTATTAAGTTATGATGAGTAAATATAGGATAGTAAAGTCTGAAGTAAGGAACAACATGATATTTCCCAAAACAGATTTTAGACTCGAGAGAGATTTTTATTGTTTCGGATACTAAATTTTTATATTGGGTTTTTAATAATTGCAAGAAATAATTCATGAACGTGACGCGTCACTTGTTTACTTTATAATATTTAACTACAGATAGAAACAGGATCTGTATTCTGAGTATTAGGAAAATCTTCCTTGGCTGTGGAAGGTACGTACGTACCGTAATTATTTGATTTTCTCCTTCACGTCCCAACTTTATATTAGGGGTCAGCAACCTTCCAGGGCTCGTATTTATCATAATAACAATAACACACAATTCAATCAGAAATGGCTCTCTTACACGGAGATATCCTAACGACAAATTAATGTCAACACAAATGTGTCTTGAAGTTGAATTATCCTTAATAGTTACAAGGACTGGCCTTTCCGGTGTCCCATTAATGTAAGGTCACCCTGTATATACATATATATTATTATATTCACAGTAGTCACGCGACCGCAATGTGTATGTGTTAAACAGGCCCGGATTACGTTTGGCACACAAAGCCACCGACCATTATCAGCATTGTTGTGACATGGCGTATTTTGCATAGGTGTATTGTTATTATGTATATTGTGCAATTGGTGCATACTCGATTTAGTTGTGTAAGTTAAATAAGATGAATTTAGTAGTTTTTCTTTTAAATCGTCCCAATGCTGAGCACAGATTCACCTCTTTAGTTTACAGTCAAACTTTTTCATTTAATTTATCGGTATAACCTTTTAATTGGTAAGTACATATGTTTTAAATGTATGTGTGTTATTTTTAAGTAACCGCTATTTCAAATTTTAATTAATTTAGGTTAAGCATATTGCATAATGATGTGATTTTTTTTTTAAGAGTAAGCATATAAATATTTAATTAAATTTGATATTGTCAATCATGTTCATTTATTTGAAAAATTAGTACTTACCTACCTAGTTACAAAAAGTACTTAATTAATGTATAAATTAAGCCAAACATAATTTAGCAAAAACTTAATTACACAAAAACATTGATTAGCCGCGACATGCTTAGCATCCAAAATTCGAGATCTCTCCCATTTCACCAACTGGTTGTCCAGTCAGCAGCAGAAGTTGCTTAGCGGGTCAGGTGTTCAAAATGATCTTGATTCGACTTTATTGTTAAGAGAATAAGAGTGTGTCAAGGTAATTATGAACATCTCGCTCGCTCAGCAACTTCTGCTGCTGACTGTACCTACTACACATGTAGTTCCTGATTACAACTAACTAACAATAAAAGCATTGTCATGCGCAGGTCATTCGTCTCAATTGGCAGCTATTTGCATTATTGGCCTAGCCTCGTTTACGTCATGCGGCTAGGATGTTTCTAATCTCGCCAATTGCCTACATAGCTGGCTCCAATTAAAAGTCTGATTAGTATTTTACTTCCATCTAGTAGGTAACAAAAGTCATAGTAGAAAATGTCCGTAGTATCATCATCTTCCTCGCGTTGTCCCGGCATTTTGCCACGGCTCATGGGAGCCTGGGGTCCGCTTAGCAAATAATCCCAAGAATAGGCGCACTAGCTTTTACAAAAGCGACTGCCAGCTCACCTTCCAACCCAGTCGGTGATAGCAGACTAAAAAATAATTACTTCTACAAGAATAAGCGCCTAATATTTTTTTGGTTATTTAGCTCTTTTTAAATTAGACCTTAACTTTGATTGTATAAGCTATTTTGATGTTACTGCTGCTTTTTGGCGGCGACTCTTAATGCCTTATTATTTATAAGTATTTTATAATTACCCTTGATAAGTTGTCCTTTTGTTTTTGAATGAGGATGAAAATGTAAAATAAATGATAATACATTTAGATCTGTATTAGCTAAAAGGGGTTTAAGTAAGCTTCAGGGGCTTGATTTTCCTTTAAATTTAGATTGTGTGTGCTAATCGTCTTATTGTCTAATCTCCTTGAAGACTTATCAAGATTAATACACTCAATAATGCTGAATACAGTGCTGTGTAGAGACGGGTTAATTCCGGCCCAACGGTGCGAGACCGACATCCTAGAATCCTAGCACTAGCAGGCTGTGCATTCGCAATGCTCACCAAATGGGGCATTCAAACTCTCGGGTGAACCAGTTAAGCTTTGATTTCGAAATCAATAGTAACTACACGTAATCAGAGAGCGCACTTTATACTGGATTGAGTGAATTGGTCTCAGCAAGCGATTGGAACGAGACAGGCTATCGCAGATATGAATCATCCGACTGGACGAGACTGTTTTTGAAATTGATGTCTCGGATAGGAAGCAGTCGCATATGTTGTGACGTGCTGAATACGAAAGGGGGCATATGGTGAAAATTGCTACATAAGGGTAACATTCCATTTCTGACCGCAGCTGCACTACTAGTACGAACGCGTCGGTGTTATTGTCAATTTCCATAGTAAAATGAATAGTAGTGCTGCTGTCGTTGGAAATGGAGTGTCCTTACGGTTATATACAGTACAGTCACTTGTCACAGTGACAATCAATATGAAAGCCGCTAAAGATCTCATATGATCTTCATATGATTTTTTTTTTATTCAAGGTTTTTTGTCTCAAAGTAGAGTGAGCTACAAAAGTAAGCCCATTTATAATAAAAAAAAAGTGCAAACCCGCTTTATGAATGGAATTCATTCATATCATGGTTACATATTTTTGCAACTGGGTGTACCTAATTGTAAATAATTCAATGAAAACATAAATAGGGAACTAATATAAGTCATTTTTGAAACAGAATACCTTCTCCTTTTTGTGGGTGATCTCATAAATCGTCTTAGTTACAAAAATAATATAAATATTTATTTCCCTGGTTTAACAAACAACACAGTTTATGTAATTCGCTCTATAAAACTTACTTATACTTCCCCCGTGTAACGATTTATACCGTAATGGGAACCACACGCGAGTAAAAAAGTTTCGTGCGAAAACTAGTCACAACTTACACAACAGACAATAAAACTGCTACTATTACGCCCACTGCAGAATATTTGTGTTATCTAGAGTAAATTCTCTGGGTTCTTTGGGCTAAAAAAGAGTATTAAATCATTTTACAGTATATTTGGTGCTAATTTACCGCCCTACTACGGTAACTAGCACTATATGTCGAATGTCGAAAATTTAAAAGGCCATATATACTGTAAAACGTTATACAAATTGGACCCGGGTGGACCCTGGTATGTCCTTGAACTACGTCCAAGACCACCGCTGGACGGGCAGCAGCGTCCCTCAAATTCGGTGTACTCGACTGCGATCGCCAACCCGCCTGCCAAGCGTGGCGATTATGGCATTCACCTCCCATAAAAGGGGGAGGCCTATGTTCAGCAGTGGACGTCTTATGGTTGAGATGATGATGATGATGGTTATACAAATTATACAATACACGTGCGAAAATGTAATTCGCAACTCGTGTCGATTTAAAACACTCCCTTCGGTCATGTCGTATCACTACTCGTTGCGAATTTCCTACTTTTCGCACTAGTATCGTAATACACTAAATCATACCTATACCATTTCAATTAAACACATTTATCATAAGAGCCAATTTTCGTAGTCGGTTATAATGTAAGATGATAACATTTTCATGGAATCAATTGCACGGAAAGCACAGAGGGCCTACCGCGAACCACGTTCGACGTGTTCCTTCTCTGTCGCACATGTAAATTCGTACGTATGTGTGACATAGGCAACACGTCGAACGGGGTTTGCGGTAGGCCCTCAGATATCAAGGGGATGGCAGCTGCGTTGTTCAGTCCATCAGAAGTGACCGGTGCATCCCGTGCAACTTGCCCTAAGTTACTGTTGTTGACATCAGTAGGTCCTACCTATAATACTTACGCCCTGCTGTAACATTAATACTCGGCCATGAAAAGGGGTACCATATACGCCACTCATTGATATTCTCAAGTACTAAGGGCCCGATTTGGATTTTGAAATAGATATCTATTAGATATCTTTTAGACATCACCAAGATACGATAACGATATGTTTAAGATCTAACCTGTCAAATTTGACATTTGCGCGATTCTGGAGATACTCTTGAACGATTTCCACAGGATATGACTTAGAGATCCAATTCACATCTAATAGATATCTTACTCTATCTAACGTAAAAGTGACATTGGTTGCCCGAATTGCGCTTCAAAAGAAAACTAGTTGATATCTAAACTATAACGTATCTAGTACGTGTCGTCTCTTGTAAATATCTTGAAGTTCGAATACGGCTGTAAAACTTTAGCATGACTCACAATAGTTTAAATGTAACTATCTGTATGTACGTCCTACGTTCACTAATTATCGCGTGCTACGAATACTGGTTCCACCAACTGTTTCACGCTCGTAACTAAGCAAACAAACGGAGCAATTCCGACCATCGACTCGGAAACGCATAGATTGTATCGATAATAATTATCGTAATACACTGCAGTTTGCATGAAATAATGCTTAATTTCAATTCCGTGCGCACTAAGTGCATATGTAAACTTGTGTGGAACGATGCCAATAAACTTGATATAAATCGTTACGGTTTTGAACTACTATTAGGGTGCTTCGATGACTCTGTCGATGTATCGATTATGGTAATTTTATTATAGAAATTTCATTCGATGCGCTTACTTTTGCTGCACTCTTTTTTAGGGTCCCCCTGTATGCGTAATGAAGTTTGTTTGCTTTTACGAAGTTCGAATGGAGGCAGGGACTTATCCGTCTAGTTCGGCTTTTTATGGCAAGTGTATTTCCGTTACGATAAGTTTTATTAAGCTAAAAAGGCCCAATAATGGGTCGTATATCTAGGAAAACGTAGAGAGTATTCCATTTGTTATGACAGTCGTAAGAAACCCTTTTAGTTGTATTTATGTCTTAAATTTTAATGGGTTTGAGAATCTTATTCACCATTATAGTAAAATCCTTACGTGTTTTAAATCCATGACCATGTTTTATTACGCGCGATTGGCACATAAAGTCATTGAGTAAATTCGTGTCGTGCATCGGCAATATCTAACATACTGTTTGCTAATAAAATTTGGTAACAGCCCATATATTTCTGATGCGCTAGTAACTTTCATGTCATTGAGTTTGGTTATGGATATGTTGGTATTATTATGATCGATTATCTATTTGCTACATTATAGCACCGCACAAATTATTGCATGTATCGTGATTTCTCATATTTAAATCACATGCAGAACTTCCCTCTTCTCGCTAATAAAGTTTTAAGCTTATGACAGTTATGACATTTACATCCAGTGCCAGTGTGTCGTGATTTTTGTAACTGCAATAAGCAGCGCAAAGGAATAAAATAGATCGATCAAGAAAAAAACATTAAAACATAAGAGGCATTATATTTCTATAGAATCTATAGATAAAGTGCATAATTGTTCGTATTTATCATGCTAGTTCAGTCAATGTCAGAACTTTTTGTACCGAGACTGACTTAAATAGCAAGACACGTTTGTAAGTTTCCGTGAAAATACGATGGAAAATAAATATGCACTATGATTTCCGAACAGCAGATCGCTCTTCAAAATAGGAGTTAGAAAATGATATCACTGTTATTGATATAATATCAATAAGTAAGCTTGTGAATAAGTCAAATAATATCAATGATATTATTTGACTTATTCACAAGCTTATTTGCTGTATATTTTACGGCAACGGAAATAACATACACGAAAAGCATATTTTTCTTACAAATAAAACCACAAAAACGTAACACGAGTCAAACGTAACTCGGCGAAAGTAGGGAAATTTTGATTTGATGTAGAATTTCCGGGATCGCGAATACTGTAGTAAAATTTACGAGCGTGTTTGCCTCGCTGATGTTTGTTTATCATATAAAATCGAAGGAAGCACCGACGCTGGGCAGCGCTGGCTGGTCCTGTTTAATCAGAACAGTAAAATAGATTCATGAGTATGAGGGAGACACGCCTTGATATGGGATTTAAAGCGACTTAGCTGATATTAACACTCTGTCAGTTTTGAAACTTATGGATTTAATAGATAAGGTCCCTTATTTAAGTAAAAGTAATCAGAAGAAGTTGAAAATATATAAAGCAATCCGGATCTTTTCGAGTGCAAAATGCAGAACGAAAACGAAAATAGTGTATCCTATATTATTTTTTGAGCAAATTAATGTTTAAAATAAAAACCACAAATTAAAAGCGAAACAAACCAATTCACAAATATTTATGTTTGATCAACCAAAATTGAATTAATTCAATAGGTAAAGGTTTTTCTTTCTTTTGTATTGTTCCTTGGTACAGGTGCAGTTTAAATGAGACCAAGTTGCGTACACAGCTCAATTAAAATCAGGCGCACCTCACAATACTCAAGGTTTGGCCGGGCGGGACCAAACTCTTGGTGCGATCGAAACTAACATGTTAATAATTGAGATTAATTCTCACTCCATGCCACGGGTTAACCGACGTAACTTTTAACCGTGGTAACGCAGACCGCTCCTTAATCTAAGCTCCATTAACAAAAACCATTTATCATAGTCTTAATAACAATTTAACCCCAACTAGATTAATATATCTTCATTTATTCATAGAAACCGGCAAGCATGCCTTCCATGCGTTATCAACTTTTATCATTTAAATTTTCATCGAGCACTCTTTCAAAATCAATGCCACAGCAAATGCACTTATTGTCCTTGCAGACTCGCATTCATAGCGCACGTCTGTTACAAATGTAGAACCCAGCTTTTGTTGTTTAACCATTGTGTACAATTAAACTTGGAAAGATGTAATAATCTCTACCATCTCTTTGTATGTTTTTTAACAGTGACACATGCGGGGTCATAATAAATAATAAGTACCGCCGGTGCGAACATTTTTGTCTGACAATGAAATTGAATGTCAAGTTTAACCGTAGGGTTGTGCGTAGTTATACTTAATGAAACTCAATGTCGTGCCTAAGCGTAGGGTTGTACAGAGTTAAGCGTGTGCGCATAAGCGCTAAATTCGGGGTGTACCGTAATTTATTACAGTATAATATTTTGCTGCAGTCCACCGTTTATAGCGCATTTTTATTTATTATATTTTTTTATTAACGGCAAAACGGGTCATTATTGCGCATTCAATGATGGGGTTGCTAGATTCATTTAATTTGTTTATGATTCTCACGGACCCCGTTTATTAGGTACATAATGCAAATAATTTCTGTGGGTTGTACGCTAACAAAATAAGGTATATTGATTTTTGTAATTTGTTTTTAAACTTTTGGATTATATTTAGACATTTAAGACATTAGGTTCTCTTCTTATAAACTGTACTAAACGAACGAAAGTACGTACTTATATGCCCATGTCTATTTTTTTGTACAAATTGAACAAAAAATCTCTGCGTATAGCTATTTATTACAGAATAGTAGGTACTCTTGCCGCATATGTGACATTATCTATGAAAAGGGACCTTATTGTCGATGGCGCTTACGCCATTATTAACGATGCTCCGATTTAAATACTATGCCGCGCGACGCTGTGCGGCGTAAGCGCCATCGACAATAAGGTCCCTTTTCATAGATAATGCCCCATATTATCCCTTATTTTTAAAGCTAGTAGTACACATTTGTATTCAAAATAAATATTGACAAGACAAATTGCAGCAACTATTCCGTTCGCAGGCCAACAAAGCAAATGATTGCACTACTACACAACGAACCTACTTTTTATCATAATCGCATCCCCGTCAATACTTCAAACATAATCACATTCTTACAACGGTGTTCACCAACCAATTAATCAAACCTAACAATTTCAAACCGCGTTCCAATTTCAAAGCCAACGCAAACGCAAATACGCCAAGCAACGTACTTTGCGCACCATAATCGAACAGTGATCACAAGCCCCGCTGCTTTAATAAGCCTTAATAACATAACAGTGAATCGGCCGTACAACCTCACGTACCAAATTACCAGTCTTAAATTACCAGTGTGACTGTAGGGGGAAATCGCAACGTTAATAGAGTCTATCGAAATAGTTTGAATATCGTCTCCCGGGGCGTCTGAATTATTGGTTTGACCCGGAGCTATTTAGCTAAACGTAACTATATTCGCTAATAAGCCGGGAACCCATTGTCGGAAATGTAACAATAGTTGTCGGTTATCGAAAATCAATTGCGCTGCCCCGTGGTGTTTAAACGAAATTTGAGTCAAAATTGGCTGTTGATTAACTATGAAATGTATTATATTTCCATCATAGAATTATTTGCAATAGTTTCCATTGTTTCTTTGACAAAAATGTGAGACTCTTTTTATATGTGTCTTATTTTGACCAGTTTTAGGGCGTCGATTATGATATTGTGTGTAAAATTTGGCCTTATTCAAACGTCTTCCTATAATTATTTCCAGGAGGCAGGTGATCATAATTATAATGTTAGAATTACCTATAGTCATATTTGTAATGTACCTATATTAAAGCAAACAACATTTTCAACAAAATCAAATAATTTAATGACATCATTAATTTATATCCTTTTGTCATCCGTCAATAATTTCGGTTTACCGCACTACTGCCCCCGCATCCAAACAACACGCGTTTTCCCCTCGTGTGCGTCAGCTGAGCGGGTCCCAACAATGACACCATATCTGTGTGCGACTGTGCATCCTTCTGGTAGGACCCAACACACGCACACAATGATTTGTGCGATATTAAACCCACACAATGACACGACATCGTGTGTGTATTTATGTTACTTTGGTCGGACCCACAGCACGCGGTCACCCCTCGCGTTTCATTAAATACATTTCCGCATATCACACACTATGTCATTTCCTCTCTAGTGTTGTGAAGCTATTGTTAACGTAATCGACAAATTTTGTTTAAAATCGTGACTTGTATTTTGCTTATAAAAAAAGCGCTTACTTTAGGGTGCTGAATTACTTCGTGACTAAATAAAGTACCAGGAAAACTAATAATGATTAGTTTCACGAACAACAGACTATTTTTTACTTATACTATACATCCATAAAAATGGATGTAATAACATTATAATTGTTCACTTATATGTATTTAGTTAAGGATGCCTCCAGGATTTAATGAACATAATTTCACACAACAAAAAGAAATAACTTCCAGTAATTACCATTAGGTACATACGAAATTCCTTGCCCTGTGTTTTAATCTCTCCGTTCAAGTAACTTCCCACGAAGTTATTCCCTAACACATCACATTTCACATTATTTTCCCTCTTCCTATATTTGACATTTATTATTAAATAGATTATTTATATTTTATAGGAAATTTATATTTTATAGGAAGACGATAAGAAGATTTTATGTATGTTACATCACTAGCTTTTATAGGATTTCGGGAAGTCATTTGCTGATTCAATTAAACTAAATCAATGGAATAGAAAATATGAGTCCCAACTAGTTTCTAAGCTGGAATTTACGGCATTCGATGTAGCAATTCCATTGATAGTAATCAAACGTCAAATAAATCGGTGAAAAGAACGCTATTCCACCGTATTCACTGCTATTTTCCCAAGAATATATCTTTCTCCTGTGCTGTTAAAATGTTTATACCTTAGTTGCGTTAGAACTAAGTTGCATTTGGCATGGCAGAATTATTTGAATACGATTTAAGAAAAATAAGCTGTGATTTTGCTTCAGAAATGCAGCGTTGTAAAATATGTTTTAAGTCTTAGCGTTTAAGTAGGTTTTATCTCGACAAAATAAAGATAGATATAATTGTATGTAAGTTGATATCACGTATGGAAAGCGAAACTACGCATCGTCCATCGTGACTGAATGTGGCTCGATTGGCTTTGCCCCACTTACCTATTGGGCTTTCTGCTATTAGCTTGGTTAGGTTTGCATCGAACTAGTTAATCATCCTAGTTTAATTAAGTACCTGTCAGTTCATATCGATGGATTTAAATTGACTTTTTAAATATGTAGGTACTCACCAACTGCTAGAATAGCTAGTATTTACATTTATTTTCTCTATTTTAACCTTTATGTATTAATTTTCAGATAATGAGCTCATTTAGATAGAATATATGTACAACATTTACTGGAATATAAAAGTCTGGTAAAAAATATATTTCTCAGTTTATTTAAATCAATTGTTAAAAATGTAGGAATACAAAATCAACTAAACTTTAAACAAGTTAAAAATCTTCAGACTGAATTGCGAAGACGAAAATTAGCACTACTTAGCTGAAAGCATTTGTTACAGTTTTAAGAAAAGCTACAATGTCAGAATGGTAACTTAATTTACTTTTCTCAACTCTTTACTTAACTGTTAATGGCTTTAAACTTATTCAAAGACAAGGGTTCTCGTTTACAATGCCAGAGCAAACTTGAATGGGCGAAGACAAGCAAAATTACAATTATTTAAGTATCGTCCTTAGCGATTCCATCTTTTATTATTAATAATATCTTTTAACCGTTTTGTACGTCTTGTTAATTTAGGTACTTAAGTATTATTTTATATAGAATGGAAAGTAAAATGTTATGTTTTATATATAACACCATCATAACCATTCCTTTACTGTCATACTTAAAATTTCCATGATGTACATCACGAGTAGGTCATATAATATATTATATGTGTATAGTCCCCTAATATATTATGAGTTCTATAATCCAAATTCAATTCTTAGAAACTTTCCAGACTAGTATTTTTATACAATTTCAGGGATTCACGATATTATTGTGAAATTTTTATTATCAAGTTTGACATCTCTTTAAGAATTCAGAATTCTTTAAGAACAATAAAAACTGCATCATTAATTCATCTGATATGTGGACTTGACTTTGTAAAACATGATTAAATAGTATTTGCTGCTAGTCCTAGGTACTTGAATAAATAATATTTTGACATTGGCTTAAATGGCAACATATATTTAAAAAAAATCCCAATAAACAAGGCCAGTGTTTAATTTAAATGTCCGCATCGCCCATCTGGATTCATCATGCAACCGGCATCCGATAAAATATTAGCTACGCTTCAAATATTATCCTATTTAATTTGGTATTTTCCACTTGGCGCCCAAAGCTCGCACGACATGATGCACATCACACATTTCATAAGACATTTTCTGTACTATTAATGCGTTTCATGTTGTAGTTGTTGCTAAGCCTATAATTATATTAGGTACTGTTATACATTTTTTTTCATCCGTCTTTTTTATAAACTTCATACGAGTATAAGTATAGCAATCAATTCTCTTGGTGATATAAGTTAAAGCTTAGTGAAAACATAACATACGCATGTCGCATTCAAACTTAGTTATATTTTAGGAATTTGTTAATTTGGAACAGATTTGTTATTTCCTTTCACATTCCTTTTTTGTTGCCAGAATTCCTTACACTTTTGGTAACAAAAAAGGAATGTTTCCTAGAAACTTTCTGGGACATTTTATGGTGGAAAATGTTCAGCTTCATGTATACATGTACACTTTACCAGTATACCAATATCTATAAAAATCTAAAATGTGATCGAATTGTACAAACTTTTTAAGAATTGCCCATTTATACAAACTTAAAACAATATTCATGCTAAATACCATTGGAATAGTCAATAAGAATAATCACGCTTCTTTCTCGATACAAACAAACCCTAAAATTCAATTCATAATGAATAGCATATTACTCAAAATGTACCTATGATTGTTAATTTTTTGTGCACTAGCAAAGGTATCGTCCTACTAGTACAAAGTAGAACGGGTCTCTATTGTTTCCCAAATAGTCTTAAGTCATAATGTATTGTTTGTCCGAATTTTCGTTAGTCATAATTGGTTTTTCTCAAAAACGCGTAACTTTTCAGGATTGCCATAAAACAAACCTAACCTAACAAAAATAACTAACCTAACCTTACAAAAATCCTGAAAAGTTAACGGTTTCAGTTTTATGACTAACGATAATATGACAATCAATACATATGACTTAAAACTTTATGGGAAACAAAGGGACCCCAAGTAGAATACACCATCTGACCGACGACGGGGTGGACTGACCAGCAGCGGTAATTTTACAATGCGTTTATCTGTACTAAATTGCCTGCCATACAGATTTCGGAATTGTTTAAACTTTAGTTCCCATGCGCAATCGACGTGGGTCGGAAAGCCATTTCACTCCCCCTATAAACACCCTTTATTAGGGGCTCGCGTGAGTATTAGCCACATTATTTCAAATCGATACTTTTTGTTTTACATCAAACGTATTCAAAACAGTAATGTGTCAGCGGGACCGTTACCAAGCAATTAAAAAACTATCATACACCCAAACAGGTAGTAAAAATAACTTATTACTCTTATTAGAGCTAAAACTCCAACCAACCAACAATCTCGTTATGTTCTTCAGAACATTTCTAAGATAATCAGACATAAAGCTGGCTGTTAAATTTGCCGTTCGATCTTCCGTCGCCTTAAGCCGCCATTTATGAACCATAAAAAATACATTAATAATTAATAATGTTAATGGAAGAGCAACAATGAAGGACGTAAAAGTTACTTGGGATTCGGATGTGAGGTCGTAAAACATAGACTTGTTTTATAACGCGTTTATCGCAGTTCATGAATGTATTTGTCGAATACTAATTAGTTTAGGCGGACCACCAAAGACGAGGACTTAATTTCCTGGCTTTTATTTAACTTACGGTAACGTCTATCGGATAAGAGTGCTGGTGGCCTAGCGGTAAGAGCGTGCGTACCAGTCGCTTTTCGGTGAAGGAAAACATCGTGAGGAAACCTGCATACATCTGCGAAGAAATTCAAAGGTGTATGTGAAGTCCCCAATCCGCATTGGGCTAGCGTGGGGACTATAGCCCAAGCCCTCTCGCGCTCGAGAGGAGGCCTGTGCCCAGCAGTGGGACGTATATAGGCTGAGATGATGATGATGATGAACGTCTATCCAATGAAGATAACAAATGTAATGTAATAAAAGCAATTATTTTAACATCGTAACTGAATGTTGATTAAGGCGATCATCCTAGTCATAATTTATGATAAATTAAACTGCCATTTGCGGAGTAATAATCAATTTGTTATTAGCCGAAGTTTACTTCGGTCTTTTATTTCTCACGCTTTTATTACAGTCAACCTAAAAATTAATAATAAATTAAGCGACGATCAGGATTTCCTATTTATTTTAAAAATCTAAATTCAGTATTCATAGGTCATGTAGTGTGTAGAACAGGTTCATATGATACTATAGAGAAGTTACGAATTAATTTTGTGGCTCTTATAAATCAAACGTATCTCTTACTTATAAATAGGTTAGTCATAATGCATTTACTACTTTATATGATACACAAAATACTACTATATTGTTTACCTGTTTCTCATACGAAACTTCGAAGTTTCTCCTACTTAATTTATGATTCGTCTATCAAATATTAGTAGGTACAGTTTAAAATTTACGAGAATGGTAGGAATATTCCTATCTTGATTGTAGTAGCCGTATGATTCGTTACACACATTGAATCAATAATTCTAACAGTTAAAAATCAGAGAAATCTAGCATCTTTAATAATGAGCTAGCCGATACCACATACGGTTCGTTTCCTTATTGACATTGACGAAACAAGTTCCATACTGTCAATATTGAGCTTGCCATACAAATGAATACGTCGCTGCACAATGGCTCTTCCATTTTGACCGTTGCCTGTATTTGTATAGACAATTCACGGTACGCCCGGGATACCACCAAAGTTCTGTGCACAGGTAATGAGAAACAACTCTTTTATGGCCGTGTAAAGAAATTATATTGTTGTTAATTACTTGTGGTTGGGTGTTTAAAATTAATTCCTAAAAGTAACAGATCTTTTTTCTTTTCGGGTCGAACTAGCGAAATTATTAGCAAGTTCAGTACCTACTTACCTATCCTATAGCATATGAAAAAAAAAGTAGGTACTAAAATTTCAAAATTGGTCGAATAACTTTTAGAAACTATTGTTTCCTATTATAATTTTTATACCAGATTTACATTACAATTACCAAATTTTCAGTAGGTACCTATATATTATTAATATGAAATACTCAAATTACGAGACTTATAGAGTTATTAAATTATCTCTAGCAACATAATCGAGTTAAACATTAAGAACTCGAAACAGTATAACATAACTGCTTGTTAGGCTGAAGTACTTACTAAAGAAAAAGTTAACTAATTTCAAATCATGTTATTTTGCTAACAAATATTTAGACTAGGCTCATAAATTTTCAAAACAAAATTAGGTTCTCCTTTTGACTTTATGAATTTTATATGTCTTTACAAGTTCAAGTAAATAATCTAATTCGATAGTAGAATAAGTTATTCAAGTCCGTCAGTTCATAATTACTTTGGATTTTATCTAAAATTAAGTACTTTTTTAATGTTTATGTAATTAGTGAGCTTTAGAACTAATTACAGCTTCTGACTTTCAGCACACGCAGACATCTTAAATAGCTAAAAAATATAACCTTAAAGATTTAAAACAAACATTTTTGCTTTGAATCATGCACCCTTATAAAATTTAAGTGCTACCTACACTACAATTGGGTCAGTGAATTTGTATGCCCTTTTCGTCCTCCATGCCCTTATTATGTTTTAAAGACGGCTAATTTAAGAATCTAAGACCCTCAAAAGAGAATTATTTACGAATGTCTATGCGATTTAAAATATGGTTTATTTTTATAAATAACCTTTTGAGGAATCAGTTGGTCAGCCAATGCAAACAGCTCTATATTACGGGTTATAACAAACTTGTCGAGCAATTTTATTTTCGACTGATATATTTTTAATGTTATTGATTTATTTTTTTACTGCTTCCGATAATGTTTTTTAAAGTGTAAATACTAAGATTAAAAACACATACCAAACAATAGTCGAAATCGCGTTTCATATTTTTTGGGCACGGAATCCTAGGCAATTTCATATTTTTTTGGACACGGAATCCTAAAAAAAAATGATACGTCATTCAAACGTGTACGTGACAAACTCATGGCCGCGTCTCTTAGCGCATCAATATCAAGTTTTTTGGTTCAAGATGTGCTCAAAATAGAATTTTCGTGAATATGCACTTAAATTTAATAACCATTTATACACTTTTTCTCAATGCAATATAGTTGAGCATATGATACTTTAATGTTTTGTTTTCGTTAACACAAAGTTAGGAAATAACAACTAGGTACTCAAACATTACCTTTAGTCTGTATATTTAGGTATTTAAAAAAGAGTAAACAAAATCGACCCTCAAATGGCTTCTTTAGCCAGTTGAGAGTAGTTGAAAACATTACATGATCAAATAATGTAGGTTAAAGTCAAGTCGTTCAGTGACAGATCCAGGTGGTTTTGTAAGTATTTGATTGGTTAATCAATAAATGTTATAACTACCCGAAAATGTACACGTTATTTGTTTACTGCTATTTAAGTACCTAAAGATACAGAGTATATAGACTTTACTTTCATAATGAAATGAGAACATTTAACAAAAATATAAGCAAGATCAGTGGTAAGAATAATAGAGAAATGAGTCTTATCCAACGGTTACAGAATGTTCCGTCGACACAGATTGTATCTAGATGCATCCCATTTTCCCTGGGCCGCGCAAAAAGCACAACAGTTTAAGTTGTGCTTAAGGCGTATTGTGGCCGTGAAATGTTTAAAATAAGCCTAAGTATTTTTTATGAATAGAAATAGCAAATGAATACAAAAACATAAATGAATACTGAAATTTACGAAGAGAATAAACTTGTTTGTAGGTAAAAAATGTACAAAAGAGGCTGTTTTTAACACAAAAATCGATAGTAATAAGGTAAACGTCTCAATGCTGGAGACGCTAATAGGTGACACCTGGCTGTCATCTCTATGGTAATGTCATAATGTTAAAGATGACATAATGTACTGTGACAGTGACGAGCACTCGGATGTCTACTTTATAGTTATTAATTCAAGTAGGATTGTTGCGAGAAAATTATCATAAATTTATTTAAATAATGTTTAATGACAATTTTCTCGTTTGCTGGTGATAGACTAAATGTGTGGTCAATGTCACGGAGGTATGGATACGCCTTAAAAAGGTCCTCACAGCACGAGCATAATAATATTATTCCTTACACTTCTACAGAGCTCCAAGCGAGGCTATTACTCATCTTTCCCAACTCGAGGGCTCTTTTTTATTGCTAGACGTGAAAAATACCAGAAATTTCATCCGGTCCGTTCAAAGTGGCTGGATTAATTCAGCTGGCACTTATTTCAAATTGGATTTCGTTCGCAGTCACTGTGATGTCTGTAAGGTCTTTATTCCCTTTTAACAGTCTTGGACTCGCTTTCCATTTGCTTCCCTTATGATAGCTTTAGAAGCGCCGAACAATAAGGATTGTTCGTTTTTGAGGAAAACGTTTAGTACCTACCTGAATATAATCAATACATCCTTTTCCAATCATTAAGCATGAAAATTAAACCGACCGACCGTGTGAATTAAATGTAGAACGGTTGTTATTAAAAACTGATCTTTAATTCTGGGGGCTTTTAGCGAGGTAGGTGTTCAATATAAAGAATTTAATGCTAGTAATAAGTACCTACCTATATAGGTTTACACCACACGACGACGAACATAATTATACTCGTAACACTACTACAAAAAACGAATAGGTATCAACCAATTATACAAATCTATACAATTGACTAAAAACTATGCGTAACATAAAATACGATTATATTTCGTTGCTTTAATTGAGAAATAGTTATTGCAAGGTAAACATTAAAGTCATCAAAATGAAAATGAATTTGCTTTCCATTGCTCTCGTATTGTAAATAGCGCTGGTAAATTAGAATTACTAAATACGCTTCGTTATCGAAATGAAACCTTTGTATCTAAAATTGTAACTACGTCATATTGTTTAATTCTAGATTAGTAAACATGAATTGAATACTGTGTTTGATAGTTTGATCATTGATTACATATTTGTACCGATAATAGTTACGCTTTGAAAAATCACATTTCTGAATTATTATTTATGCACGGACGTCTAAATAACAAGAACCCCTAGTGTGAATTTCATTCGATAACGTGACGTTTGCGTTATGTCTATTTTTGTATGGGATTTTGGGAACAGCGCGCTAAGCTAAAATACAAACGCGCACGTCACGTCACACTTTCTAATGAAATTTACACTAAGGATACTGATGACATTGTTTTCGCGTGCGCATGCTGCTGTGACTTTAGTTCTTTCATATATGTACAGTCAACTGCAGAGATAACTGATCCCCGTGCAAACAATTTTCTAGGCGTGGAGGTCATCAGTTTTCTCTGAGTATAGTCACCGATCACCATCAAGTATAATATTATAAGTAGCTGCAAAAGTGGTCAAATAGTTCACTACACCATATATGTATTTAGTAAGGTGAGACGGTGTGACAAACTATGTAAATACATACCACCACCACCACCATTTTCACCACTTTGGCTGCTACAATATATTTGACGCTGGCTGTACATACATAATTATGTGACCCTTTAAAAAAGGTAATTTCTATTGTGTTTATCTACTACATGATTATTTTACTCTTTGTTCATGTTTCGATGTTGGCTTCGTTGGGTAACCAGTGGCCGTCCGAACTTCGATGGTCTAAACTCTAAAGGATAATTTATCGGCCATAAGATTAACCCGCCAATCATACTGTTATCCTACATGCCTTGCAATTAACTAACCGTATGAAGTGGATTAGTAGGTACTATTCCATTGTTCGTGTATAATGCCTACTTTATGTATGTATTAGGCGGAGGTATAACCTTATACCTATAGGAAGTCAATGGCTTAGTAGACTAATCTTCTATAAGGTATGACGTATCACAAACTGTGTAGATAGATAGAATAGATAGAATACTCTTTATTGGCACACCTCAGTAAAAAGATACAAAAGAAAAATACAATTGATTAAATGTAGAGGCAGACAACAGGCGGTCTTATCGCTAAATAGCGATCTCTTCCAGACAACCTTTGGGTAGCGGAAACAGAGAAGTACTTAATCGAAAAAGTAGGTGTTGCAAAGAGAACATTATGGAGCCTACGTTCACACACACAATCACATTGAATAAACATACACATATACGAAATACAAATAGACATACATAAACATATATATATATAACCGGGATATAACTAAAAATATGACAGCAACATGTCAGCCACAGTGTGTATATTATGTACCTCATCTAGTTTTGTTTACAATTTTAATCTCATTCAACGGCTTGCGTTTTATAAAAGCAAAAAACTACTGTTGAATACATTTACACACAAATAAAAACTTAAAAACAACAGTACTTGTACAGAACAGTGATGAGAAGTACTTTTCTACTGGAATGTAGATTTTTTAGCATTTCATTTGTTTAGCACACTCATGCAATGCAACAAACGGAACTTAAACATAAATAAAATCGATAAAAAATATGTTTGCCAGTAATTTGAGTGCTGTACATTTTTATTTTATTAGTGTTCCGTACAAAACTTTGTTCACGGAACACTTATGGGATCACTTCGGTCTTGCAAATCAGTTATTAGTAAATTGTTTTAAAATCCCAACTAGTTCAGCAAACATTTCAAACCATCGTATAAAATGTTATGGATAGCAGTTTAAATGATACATACGAGCCATTTGCTAACCGCTTTTGGATCATAGTTTACGCAAAAGTATCAATAAATCTTTACCGTGGACATTTTATAAATCCCACCCCAGTATTCAGTCGAGACCTCTTACGAGTCCCTATAAAGTGTGTCAAGAGCGGTGACCTATGCTCTCTACCGCCTCTTTAAAACAACAAGCAAGACAAAGGTAAATACATGCTGTTTGTTCAAGTGATCGTAGGTGGCACTCGCCCGCGCGAACACGTAAGCCTATATAACTACTTTTGTAAAGATGGGTTGAATAAAAATGTACTACTGCATTGGGGAAAAGTGGAGGCCGTATGTACACACAGCTTGTAGTTTTTGACGTTTTTGTACGTGGTTCTGTAGGTTTGGGATATAAAGTGACAATCTGCCGTATTCGAACTTCAAGATATTCACAAGAGACGACACGTACTAGATCCATTCTAGATACGTTATAGTTTAGATATCAACTATTTATCTTTTGCAGCGCAATTCGGGCAACCAATGTCACTTTTACGTTAGACTATATAGTAAGATATCTATTAGATGTGAATTGGATCTCTGAGTCATATCCTGTGGAAATCATTCAAGAGTATCTCCAGAATCGCGCAAATGTCAAATTTGACAGGTTAGATCTTAAACATATCGTTATCGTATCTTGGTGATATCTAATAGATGTCTATTTCACAATCCGAATCGTGCCCAATGTTTATTTACTTATGCGTTTTTATATCTTTATTTAGATTCAGCAACATAAAGCAGCTAATAGAAATTAAGATTTAAAAAAATATTGTTGGTAATAAAAAATAAACAGAAACGATGCATTTTAACATGATTAATAAAATTGTTTAAACTTCATTGCCAGAGTTATAATTGCGCTTTGGGAGAGAAACCAGTGTATATTACAAGTGTGACAAAATCACGCTTAATCAACCAAGAACCATAATTTCACTTTTCCGAGCCGCTTCAAAAATCATCAACACAACAAACCGTTTCAAAACTTTTAAATGTTACAGTTACCAACATTATTAGATGATAGCCTGTTAAATCAAACGTAGGAAGCAGTAGCATGATAATACTACAAAATGATGACACGAGAACCAAGGGATAATAAGCGTTCTGTGAATGCTATAAGGACTTTAACGCCTGCCAAATATTATTGGCTTTGTAATAGATGTGACATCATTTCTACCGCACGTGCAAGTGCGTTCCCCGCCCTGTCAAGAACTGTCTTGTTAGTTGTATTAGGTATTACTATGATAATATTATGTCGACGTTGTGGCTTAACCATGCCTTTGTTTAGTCCAAAGAACATGGTCCAATTGTTACTGTTGGTCATGTAAATCCTGAGCTAGATTACCATTAAGGCGCGAAGTCCAACGCAAGGTTGCAGTAAGCCTCCTTTATTACGCTACTAAACTCATTAGCGAATTCTGTAATGTTGTGTTTTGTAATTAATATCTTCAAGTTAACACGGGTATGGACAACCTTAACATAGTTTTACAGGATGAATGCTGAGTATTTTAATGCATACCGTACATGAGCATCTCCTTTTACTGTTTTATTAATTAGATACCTACTAGATCTAATTACGGGAATATAGGGTTTAGGTTTAGGGGATCATGGTATTTTATAAAAATGTACACATTTTTTATAATATGACAAATCCGTTGATACTGTTATTGCCTTAATTAATAACAAATTATCCACATGAAAGCTTTGGGATAGTCTTTGTTTTCTGTTATTAAATATACTTATACCATAAGAGTATAAAACTTTGCCCTTTAACATAATTTTACCCACCGCGTCACAGTTCAGTAAAGGGCAAAGTTTTATATTTTTACGGTATAAATCATATTTCCATAGTTGTAATACTTAAGCACCATTACTTATTCCGCTATATTATAGAGAACATATTTCCCACATTTAATGGACTGTTTTCCTTACATCTCGCACTATTACACGTTGAAAGCCGAGCCGAGCTGTAAACGTTAATTGGACATGAAACAAAGTTCAACACGGCTCATTAAATTTTCAAACATGTCTGAGTTAGTATTTTGAAACTATATACCTATTGACAATTATGTATCCTCTGTCTGCGACTTCTTCCGCATACAATAATCCTCTTTTATTAAATTCTTTACGGGATATAAAAAAAATGTTTTTAAATTTAACCAGAAGCCTACGAAAGAAATTTTGAAAGAAAAGTTGTATCTGTTGTTCCTGAAAGTAAGGATAAGAGTGACATTCCATTTCCAACTGCAGCTGCAATACTGTTCATTTTACTATGGAAACGCGTCGCTGTCATTGTCAATTTCCATAGTAAAATGAACAGTATTGCAGCTGCAGTTGGAAATGGAATGTCACTTTAAGAAGCCTTACTTCTGGTTGTGAATTATATCATCACAGACAAACGGCCCGGTTCTAACTTTAAGATACATCAAATATTACGATAAGATAGGATACAGATTAGATATGTAAGTGTTAAAACTGGCGTTTTTGTTTGAAGAAACGTCACTTTCGACACTGACATATCTAATCCATATCGTATCTTGTTGTAATATTTGACGTATCTTAAAGTTCGAATCGGGCAGACAGTGTATGTCTATATTAAAATCTAAAGCATTGAATATAACACCAATTTTAAATTTCGGGAACAGCAAAGACAGCTTAGCATCTCCTCTCTACCTGTGCTGTGTATTATGAATATCAACAATAAATATTGTTTTTCCCTCATTCCAGTGCATCCTCGGAGCGCACTGCGTACTCCTGGCTGCCGGACAACAGGCTGGAGTTCAGCTCGCCTTACAGCCGGCGCCGGTCGTCCACATCCACGGTCTATGAGAGCGACTGATGGCACGACACCTTCGACACGCTCGAAGAGGCCCTGCTATGATAACGGACACTAATCACAGTGAAATTACTATGGTATATTAATAGATTTGTGATTTGTTCAGCCAATGAAGACATGTCTTAATGGAAAGTGATTTGTTACTGTCTTTAAACTACAATAGGTACGTTGTAGCGACGAAAGTTGCATGCTAGAAAAGACTCTGCTTTGACAACGGACGCTTGTAACACTGACTATTGTAAATTGACTAAAGTCGTGGTTTTTAGCAAACTTTTATTTGATATCAAATATTTTTTTACTACGAGTATGTCTACAAAACGTTGTAGTAATAAAACTGGTATGTTTTAAGATCTGCTTTAACAACGGACACTTGTGGACACGAATATATACGTTATAAATACAAACTATCTAGATGAGAGATGAATATTATTTAATATGTTTAATGTTTATAATGAAGTAAATCTTAATTAAAAGTGCGTACCTATAGACTAGGCCTTAATTATATACCGCAAGCAAAAATACCTATACACTACGGTTTTGTGGACCTGCGGAGAATGCCCAGAAAACAAACTAACGTATTTTTCTATTTAATTTAAACAAAAAGTAAAATCAAGTGCCATTAGTAGCTCCGATATAAACCAGGTAGCCAAAGATCGTAGTAATTCGATTAGGAACTTCCACTGAAAAAGTAAGAAAAAATGACCACTTTTTATTAAGATTTATGAAGTGTAAGTCTAATATGTAAAAATTAAATGTGATGGTTCTACATCCACCTCAGATCCTATTGAATTAACCAGGGGAGTCTCCCAAGGCTCTATCCTTGGCCCGATCCTATTTATTTTATACTCTGCTGACATCGGCTCACGTATCACACACTGTAAGTACCACATCTATGCGGATGATGTTCAAGTGTACATCTCATGCAAACCACCTTATATTGATGATGCTATAGCTAAACTCAACTCTGATCTCAGTAATATTGCATCATGGGCTTCAGATAACTGCCTGCTACTTAACACGAACAAAACGAAATATCTAATCTTTGAAAGCAAACACCAGTTGGCTGGTTTAACTCCTACTTTGAAAGTCACATTATTAGACGAGCCGATCGAGCAAGTCTATGAGGCTCGGAACCTGGGTCTTTTGATGGATAGTGGCCTTCGCTTTGAGAAGCATGCTTCTGATGTAGTAAGGAGGTGTTTTTACAAACTAAAAGTGTTGTACAAAATTAGACCTTTCATCAATGAAATACTGCGTGTTAGGTTAGTTGAGTCACTTATTTTATCAAAATTAAATTATTTGGATGCGGTATTTGGACCAAGACTTCTTTGTAAATCCAAAAGACTTATACAACGTGTCCAAAACACCTGTGCTCGCTTCTGTTTCTGCATTCCATTGCGAGGCCACGTATCACCTTTCCTTAATCAGCACAACATTCTAAAAATGCACCACCGCCGTAAGCTGCACCTTGCTTCTTTGCTCTTTGGTGTAATAAACCTTCAGGCTCCTACTTATTTGTACGAGAAGCTGTCCATTTCCGTGTCACGCGGGGGTCGGCGATCTGCGACTCAACTTCTAACTCATAGACACACATCAGCAGCCTTCCGCGGCAGTTTTCGTTACGCAGCCACTAAGTGTTGGAACAACATCCCTCCTCCTATTAGGAACCTGCAAAGCATTCACAGTTTTAAATCAACTTTTAAAAAGTTTATGCTCGAACACCAATCAAACGAAGAGTGCCTCAAACTTGAGACTAGCTACATTTAAGCACCCTTGACGCATTCCTAGTATTACTGCTTTTCGTCTCTTCTACAACCGCCACTCATTTTAACTGTCATATTAACTGTAATTTTAGTCTTATTACATAATATTGTAGTCATAATGTGTTCTCTTATAATTTAGTCGTAATAGTCCATGGCCCCGACGGAAGACCAGCGCTAGCCTTTAGGCTAGCATCTGCTGAGTCGGGACCATTTCGTGACCATGGTAGTGTTACCTGTTGTTTTATCTATAATTTTTGTCACGAATAAAAACATTCTATTCTATTCTATTCTATTCTAAAATGTATTTTTTTTATATAGGTACCTACCTTATCTTAGAGTCGGCGTAGGAGCATAAGTTCGATTGGTTGATAAATTAAAATACCTTTTAAAATATTTCAATGTATGGTGTACAACGGTAAATGAAAATAGATCGTTATGTTTGCACCTTATAGGTTGTCATAAAGTAAAAATGTATACATTGCCTCCCCTTTCGTCCACCACTCATCACGGTTTGGTGCATGCTCCCGCTATTCGCTGCAAAGCAAAATGTGTCGAGGTAGTCCCGCCATCTCTCTGTTGGTTAGCTTCTGCCCTGGCTAACCTGCGGTGTCCATTCGGTAGCGGCTACTACCGGGTAGCCAATTTCGCCCAACGATCCGGGTGCACATGGCAGATTTAAATATGTAATAATATAAGAAATAGAATAAATAATTACAAAATATCAGCACAGGAAAACTAATAAACACTCAATTACATGCTATGTATACTAGGTTTATTAGATATTGTGTTGTTTGTGATAATAGCTATCTGTCCTTGATGGTTCCATGTAGTACACGAACGCTCTAAGGCCTGTTCGCATCTTTCTAAGTACACGCTCATAAATTCTCTAATATTTCTCGCATTTACTTGGAACCAAGAAGAAGCGTGCAACTTCCTCATCGTTGCCTAAAATGAATATTTATGACGGGCAACGAGTAATGCGCCATTTATGGACGAAGTTAGAATGTATTCAGTTTAGTTATCGAACGCAACGGATTCGGGACTTTGGTGTTTCGGTATACGGGAGTATCATCAGGTATATTTATATATATGTTACTGTAAAAGCCCGAAGTACGGCAAAACCTAGGTTTTACCGGTAAATCCTAGTTTTTATCTATGCCGATCGGTAAAAGCCCGAAATGTTAAATCTTAGTACCTAGTTTACTTCGGGCTTTTACCAACACCGATATGGTAAATCCTAGATTTTGCCGTACTTCGGATTTTTACAGTAACATACAATACGAACGAATCAACGGAGGCAATGCTTGGGTTTCCAAACAATAAAACCTACAACTACTTACCCCGATTATTTCTTATAGTTTGACATATATATCCGTGCCATTTTAGTATTTAAGGTTAGGAGGTAAAGACTACAACAGCAAAAACCTCTAAATCAATAAATCTAATAATCCTTTCATATACATAGACATGTAATGCCGGCTGTACACACTCGTCGAGAGCCTCTCGCCGAGAGTCTCAGCACCGCTCCTATCCATTATCCAATCGGAGAAGCGAGAGACGAGACATGAAGGGAGGAGCATGTAAGTACACACACGTTCTCGGCCTGTCTCGGGGTCCCTCGACGAGTGTGTACATTCCGCATATTTACTTATTCTGAATACATGTATATCTACTGTGTTACTTTGCTACAGTTACTATCTACTATTAGCGTTCTTAATAAGTCTCCTTATTTTTATGTGTCGTAATTTTGTAGTACCTACTATAGGTTATACCCCTAACTTTTATCTTAACATGATGACTTTTGTAATATCCTAAGGTATTGAGTATAAGACGAATAAATGTAAATTTGTATGTAAGAGATGACACCAGCAATCTTTGTTATGTTTATTAGAAACGAATCGATTAAATTAGGTCATAAGATCGCTGTGATTTTTGGTTAAGCTTCCAATTTAAGTATATTTGCCAATTCTTAGCTGTAAATATCTTACTACTTCTCGATTTAATTGTAAGAAATATTTGTTAAGATTTATTTTTTTAATGTAGATAGTCCCAGGTTTCAAGACACACGATTCGATAGTGTTATTAGTAATTAAGTAATATACTGTACAAAATATTTCTAGTCATTATGGGTGTAAATATTCTAAAAGTTGTACTTGAAAGAGAATAAGTACGTGTATAAAAAAAAACTTAAATTTGTGTTAAATATTTTTCCATTTCAATTTAACTGTTGCTGACTGTACATAGTTTTGATAAGTGAAAGAAAGTTTGAGATGAACATTAACGACCTAGGAGTGAAAATTGTAAAGAAGAAAATTAAAGCAACAATAGGTAGATTAGTTAGTGCAAGATTTTACTTCATTAATTGCGGAGTAGGTATTTAATCAATTTAATATTGGATACTTCACTGTACTTTCGTATATTGTTGCCTATGTATTGTTTTTTTTTCATGCAGACAATTTTATCAATAATCAGATTTTTTTTATTTTATATTACATATATAAAATAAAAATATATGTAGTACTTACCTACAGCTAAAAAATATATCAACGCCCAACGAGAATACATTCATTTATATGAACAATTATTTAATTGTATTGTATAGGTATGTTTCACACAATTGATTGTTTGATTGTTAATATGCATATAATCACAATATTTTTTTAATAACAGTTAGGTAATACATAAGTATTAACTCACATTTATAGACGGGTCTAACGCGAATCTTATTCAATTGCCTTGATTTACCGATGTTTCGACACAGGTTTCACTGGTTGTGAATGTGAGTTAATATGTGTTCAAAACGCGAAAGTTTAAAAAGTTAATACATATTTGAAAAAAAGAACCACGTAAAGTACTTTAGTTCCAAACGTTTGTAGATAAAGCACCATATAAGCTGTACATATTTGTTATAATAATTTACTACCTATGTATACCCATCTCTTAAAATTGTTAAGTTACACCTAAAATGTTTTGGTAACAAGATTCTGTATTAATCAATTTAAATGTGTGTTTAATTACCCCTCAAAATATATATGTATGTCTATTTCTAATGTATTTATAAAAAAAAACACAATAAAATATGAAAAACCTGTATTGAAAATAAAGACCCACAATACAACATAAAAATACAACATAAACAAACCATGTTATCTCCTAATTCAAAAAGTGTAGTCCTTGGGGACAACCCTTATGCGGCCGAACCGTAATATTATTTAAAATCAAGTTCACAGGTCGGTAACTTACTACACGAAAATAAAATTACATTTGCCATGAATTATACATATAACACGTGGCTCATTTATTAAAAGCAGCCGTTTGTTGTACATATAGGTACATAACTATTTGAACCTTAAAATTATTATACACCTAAATTATACACTAACTAATACCTACCTATCTGTAACAATTTGTGTCATAAAAATTCGACTCTTAGTTATTGCAGACATAGTACCTCCAACCGGGGTGAATAGGGATGGCTGGGGTGAATAGGGACAAAACTTAAAATATCATTTACCTGACAATTTCTTAATAACTATTACCCATACAAATGGTATCATACAAAATCTACTATTATTTATCGAAAGGTACATTTTGTGTGGTTAAAATTTATGAGTAATAGTCAGATAAATCACAAATTTAAGTTTTGTCCCTATTCACCCCAGCCATCCGTATTCACCCCGATTGACGGTATATTCTTTATTAATCTGGATACTACGTACTTAGTATAACAGCTGAAACAAAGTAGTTGAGTAAAAGGCAGGATCATGGTCTTTTGGTGACTAGCAAGAAACTATCAAGCTAAAAAATATTCCCAAACTAATCAAGTGTGTCATTGCCAACACAAGGCGAGATTAAACGATAATTAGCGTGACTTGCTCCGTCAGTTTCCTGTGCGAGCTTGTATTAAAGTTTCCTGTGCCCTAGATGCTCGCTTGACATGCTTTCAAAGCTCTATTTAAGAGGAAAGGGAACTTAAAACATTTAATAACTGGAGTCACCTTTAAGAGCTTACCCCTCTGCCGAAAACTTTGCACAATTGTGCAAACTTTTGTATGTACTGTTTATCTGACATGGCTATTTGTACGTTACTTACAAATAGTCATACATTTGACGTGCCCCTCTGCCGCAAAAATCGGCAGACTGTTTTGTATAGAAAATGACAGCCAAAGCGTCTCCAGTTACTAAATGCACTAAGAAAGAACGATTTATTCTGTATAAAAACGTAGTCGTCATTTTCCTTCCTGGATATTGACATTATTAAAAATATAATATATTTTTTTTTACACAATTTTATGTATTTTAGTCATGGCTATGCCAGACCCACGATATAATACAACTATATAAATAATAGAGGTGATTATATATGTGACGTGACGTGACCAATATTCACCTCAGTGTCTGTTACGAAAGTTTTTTCAGAGCACATTTAAAAAAAAAAAGTTCAGTTTTAAGTGAAATTCGACAGAATTAAAAAAAATTAACATATAAAACAGATTTTGATCTATGAAACAGGATGATTTCACTGAAATTTTAATAATTAACATATTTTAACTATAAGTAGGTGAACCTATACAGGGTGAAATTTAATTCACTGGCCAAATTGAAACAACCGAAAGAACTCGAAAAAATATTAAACACGTGTTTTTTCTTTTAATACCGCTCAGTACATTTTTTTCGAAATAACTCATCATCAAGTTGTCCTAAAAACCTCGTACGTTATGGTGAACCGACAACTACCCGCTACACCCGCTTCTCTCTTATCAGTTAAGGTCATTGACACCCCGCCCCTCCCGCTGTTTGCAATCGCGTCACCAATTATGAACCCTATTGCAGCGAGATTACGTACATAAGTTGCTAATTTTTCCTTTCATATTAACGGGCTTAGAACCGTCAAAATGCAAAGGCAACCCATTTTTAATCTAAAATGTTATTTCTGACTAATGATTATTAGCAAAACGTCCGTGGCTTAAAAACAATGAGTAAAAACTAGGTCAGGAATCTTTGCATTCAGGCGTATTTAAAAAATTGAATCAACTTACGTACATTTGATTAAAAATCGACGCAATTAACGAAAGTCCCACGAGATGGTACTCTTGGATTCAATCCTTGTCTGCGAAGGCGTGGAACGGATTCCATTTCTTATAATCTTTGTGCACCACGTAAACACTCACCACTTAATAAATAACACCGTACCACTTCGTAATATTCCCGGTTCGAAAACATTTTTTTTAACCTTAGTACGCGCGCGATTATTATTTTAAGGTTGGCGAGTGACGAGTGACTAATCATTTATGCTTACCGTTATGTTTACCGCTAGCGCGGAATGGTTTAGTTTAGACTACCCTCGAAACTGATAAACCTGCCTACCATCGCCAACACTAACTGGGTGGACCCTATTGCAACGATTATAAGGTTTAGTGAAGGTCAGATAAGGGTTTTGCTGATGTTGTTGTTAAAACCTACTATTAGGTTTGTTTACATTTGTGGTAATAGGGTGACCACGACTCGTGGAAAATATTTAAAAATTGAAAAATGAAAATTAAAAAAACGTGTACTCTTTTTTTTCGCTAAATAGATTCCTTAAGTGTAACCTAGTGCCGGGAATGAATATGGCCAGTGATTTAAATTTCACCCTGTATAAACGTTTGACCTTAAAAATGCGAGATTACGAAGTGAGGAAGCTAAGTAAATTGGTGTGTGCACATTATCTATCCTCCTCCTTAGTCGTACACTCTTGTCAGAGTGGTCGTGGTTATGGGTTGTCCTTTTCTATGTTTATTGTGGCTGTTGCGATACTCCTCCATCTCTCTCTGTTTGTGGCACTCCGAGCAGCCTCAGTCAGGGAACATTTCGTCGTGGACTTTATGAGATCCGTCCACCTTGTAGGAGATCGGCCACGAGAACGTTGACCTTCCACTCTACCCTGCACTACCAACCGCTCCATCGACTTTTCGTTGCGAATGATATGTCCAAACATTTTCAGTATTCGCACTTGCACAATCGACGAAAGTCTTTGCTTAACATTTAACTCTTTTAGGATGGAGAAATTAGTACGGCGAGCCGTCCATTTTATTCTCAGCAACCGTCTCCAGCACCACATTTCAAGTGCGTCAATCTTCTTGCGATCTTTTTCACGGATTGTCCATGTTTCAGCTCCATACAAGAAAATTGGAAATACTAAACACCTCATGAGTCGAACCTTTGTGTTTTTAGTTATTCGGCGATCTTTCCATATTTTCGTGAGCTTCTCCACAGCTGATCGTGTTACAGCACAACGTCTTTTATTTTCTTGTTCACAATTTCCAGTATTTGTGATAGTGGATCCCACACTCTAAAAAATGAAGACCAACTAAGAGCAGTTTTCTCTTCGTTGACGTTAAGTTAATTACAACAATAACGATCTTATATAAATCAAAGAAAGCTGATTACTTAAAACAATAAGTGTATCTGTGATTGAACTAATAAAGTAGGTATGTTATTAATCCTAACAATTGTATACTTTGCATCTATTATTAACTTGTTGGCATAATTATGTAACGTAGGTTAATTCAATCCTTAACAATTTAATTAAAACAGATAAATATGTTAATAGGTATGAACATTTTAATAGTTTTTTTGATTATTTTGTCTTTGTTGATTTACATAAGATTTGCTAGTTGAATCAACTAAACATATAATTTATTTAGAACAACGAAGATAAAACACTCAATCCCATTATGATCAAGTTATTGTATTGATTACGAAACTAATATTCCATTCTACTAAGAATTATTTGTTAAATCGATTTTCTTAATAATTAAATTAAATAATCGGTTAATCCGATCAATCAAGAGATAAGTAGGGGGATCGCCTGTACACCCGCTCTCCGCCCCGCCCGCGCCCCTCTCGTGGCGCGTGCGACCGAGCAGTCAGTCTCTGTAGCACGCAGTTGCGTTAAGCTCATTCAATTACTTATTCCTCTGGAAAAACCTGGTGTGTACAAAGTTGATTGCAGTTGTGGTAGTTCGTACAGTGGGCATACCAAACGCACTATTGCCTGCAGAATTAAAGACCACATCGCTGCGGTCAAGAACAACGACGCTCACAAGTCAGCTATTGCTCAGTGTCACCTTGAGTCGAGTATAAGTCACTGGATCGAGCTGCATAGTCCCAAGGTCATTTCGACAGCACGCCACTATATACCAAGATTGGTAAGAGAAGCCTTAATTCACAAATACAATCGTGAAGATGGGTTTTTAAACTGTCAAATGTGTGGAATCTTGTGATTTGTTTGACTAAAAAACAACCAGTGACATCCGAATCAAACTCGCGTAGTGACACTGTGAGTGTAGTGTGCTTGGATAGACCAACAAGTGTGAACGTGATTGGACCAACGAGTGTTAACCCCTCGTATGCTTAGACACGGATCCGTGCGCGTGAATTTAAATGCAAAACGTTTACTTTCAAAATGATTAAATGAATAAATAACATCTTATTATAATATTTTTTTGTTTTATTCATTTACCCCCTTTTTATAAAACTCTACGGGCTTGATTTAGTTTAATTATGTTTTATCCCTTTCTTTGTTGTTATATTTTATTTACTACTTATTCGTTTAAATTTTATACATTTTCTTTGTGCTAGTTTTTATACGCGCCGTGCTGAATAAATGCTGGTCCTCGTACTCGCATTATACTCAAGGCATTAGTCTTAAATACTAAGTAGGTAATACAGATTACAGATTTATTTCAGATCTTTTTGAGGATCGGCCTAGGCCGATATGGCTTCACATTTCACAAGCACGCCTCCTCCCGTGTTTGTAAAGCTAAACCGGTCTAAGCCGATCGCCAAAAAGATCTGAAATAAATGTATAATGTATATTTTAGTATTTAAGACTAATTCCTTGAGAATAATAACGAGGACCACCAGCATTATTCAGCACGGCGCGTATAAAAACTAGAGATCTGAAAGAAATGTTTTAGTAAATGCGACAAAGTAAGTCATAGTACAATTGAACAAGAATGGTATTGTACTAAACAAGCTTCATAGTTGAAATGATTAAACAATTAAGATTCAAATTGAACAATATCTTAGTTCAGGCTAATAAGATGCATAAGTCGATGTAATCATGTTCTTAGTTGAACTTATTTAGGTCAAATAGTTAATACAGTAATTCTTCATGTTAACATTGATTTACATCTTAGTTGAAATGATTAAACAATTAAGATTCAAATTGACCAATATCTTAGTTCAGGCTAATACGCCATAAGTCGGTGTAATCATGTTCTTAGTTGAACTTATTTGGGTCAAATAGTTAATACAGTAATTCTTCATGTTAACATTGATTTACATCTTAGTTAAACTAACTTGTTTGTTTTCATTATCAAGCCCTTAGTTGATCTTACTAGGATCAATTAGTTGGCATAATTATTTTTCGTGTAAATATTGAACAAGATCTCAATTGGTTCAGTTACCTAACAATAGTAATAGCAATCAGAATTACCTTGTTTGATGTGTTTAAGTTCTTGTTAGGCTCGTATGGAATCAAGATGCTTGATTACGGCCATCAAGATATTGATAGGGCCAACCAAATTTTTTTTAGAGTGCAGGTAAACGTAACTCTGGACGACTTCGCAATTGGCTATGCTACATTTTCTATATCTATATTTTAACTCTTCTTTAGGCATATAGGTAGCGTTTTTTAAGAAGACTTTGGCCTAGGTAGTCGCAGACGAAGAGGCGGCGAGTTTTTGTGACGCTTAGCGTGCAAGTTCGGAACGAATCAAACTACGTGTTTTGTACTACTGCTTTGAAGCTTCGATTCGGGAAAAGGGAAGTGTTTATGCAATAACGAACAAGCCTTTTTGTGCGGATACAAATAAACTTTAGTAGCACCAGTTATTTCTCTTGAACGAAAGCATAAGCAGAGGGATTTGTTAAATATTTATCCTACCTTCAAAATAAATCGGATAGAAGCATAGCATAAACTAGTCAAGTAAGTGGAGTATTCAAAATATTACACAAACAATACTGCGGATATATACCCAAATCGGATTCAACTAAAAGTTCTGTAACACTAAACGAAAAGCATTTTCTGAAATTCCATTTGAAAACAAAAAGATCTAGAAAAGTTCCTGTCAGTGTTAAAACGGCACCTTTTATAACGGAATCACGTTGCATGCACTCTTTTGGATTTCCTTAGTATAAATCTCAGATGTGTCTTATTACATAGCGCGTTTCAGTCGTAACCGTCACTGTCACGAAGCGTATTGAAAAGTTCCACCTGAGTTTATTTGAGTTATTCGATTACGACGTCGGAAGTCCGCGGAGGTGGCATTAATCTGCCGTGTTCCCCGAAAACGTCGTATTCTCCATATATTTTTACTAACATATGCCCTTTTTAGGGTTCCGTACCCAAAGGGTAAAACGGGACCCTATTACTAAGACTTCGCTGTCCGTCCGTCCGTCCGTCCGTCCGTCCGTCCGTCCGTCCGTCCGTCCGTCCGTCTGTCACCAGGCTGTATCTCACGAACCGTGATAGCTAGACAGTTGAAATTTTCACAGATGATGTATTTCTGTTGCCGCTATAACAACAAATACTAAAAACAGAATAAAATAAAGATTTAAAATGGGGCTCCCATACAACAAACGTGATTTTTGACCAAAGTTAAGCAACGTCGGGAGGGGTCAGTACTTGGATGGGTGACCGTTTTTTTTTTTTGCTTTCTTTGTTTTTTTTTTGCATTATGGTACGGAACCCTTCGTGCGCGAGTCCGACTCGCACTTGCCCGGTTTTAAAGAACGTGGTGGATTTTATTTGGACAGCGCGGCAGCTGGTGCCGGAGTGGTTAAATTTAACTTTTGTTACTTCTTCGAACTAAGTAAGAACTATTGGTACAAGTAGGGGGGAAGGTTATCGATAATTTGGTTGGTGTCACGTCTGTTAATTTGACGCTAATTTTGTGAACTGTAGGTGGTCTTGGTGGTAACGAGAGTTTGTTTTTTTCCTCTTGTATGATAAAAAAAAATGTAATCCATAAAATATATGTTGATAAGTAAATATGAAATGTGTGACTCGTGTATATAATCAAATAATAATATGTTCCAAGAATTTTATTTTCGTCTTTTGAGAATGAGTTTCTGGGAACTGTTTTGAAGTGTGAGTTCGAAATAAATATTATTTGATATATACCGTCAGGTCCGTGAGGTCTTAAGTACGTACGTCTTAAGTAAAGAAAATATCCTGACACAAGAACAGAAATCATCCCCATTTAGACCCAGTTTCCTTGGAAATGCAACTAATGCAAGGTTCTTGCGAGGTCAAGGGTGCCAAGCAGGCAAGCAACAAGAAAAACTTAAGATGAATTAAAGAATTTTACTAATGCTGTACCTAATTATGAAATGCGACATGCTAATAAACAGATAAAAAAGTGGGGCGATCTAATAAAAGTTGCACTTTAAAAATGTAAGGTAAGTATCTGGTGCTGAGGGTATATCGTCAGGTCCGTCAGGTCTGTACGTCTTAAGTAAAGAAAATATCCTGACACAAGAACAGAAATCATCCCCATTTAGACCCAGTTTCCTTGGAAATGCAACTAATGCAAGGTTCTTGCGAGGTCAAGGGTGCCAAGCAGGCAAGCAACAAGAAAAACTTAAGATGAATTAAAGAATTTTACTAATGCTGTACCTAATTATGAAATGCGACATGCTAATAAACAGATAAAAAAGTGGGGCGATCTAATAAAAGTTGCACTTTAAAAATGTAAGGTAAGTATCTGGTGCTGAGGGTATATCGTCAGGTCCGTCAGGTCTGTACGTCTTAAGTAAAGAAAATATCCTGACACAAGAACAGAAATCATCCCCATTTAGACCCAGTTTCCTTGGAAATGCAACTAATGCAAGGTTCTTGCGAGGTCAAGGGTGCCAAGCAGGCAAGCAACAAGAAAAACTTAAGATGAATTAAAGAATTTTACTAATGCTGTACCTAATTATGAAATGCGACATGCTAATAAACAGATAAAAAAGTGGGGCGATCTAATAAAAGTTGCACTTTAAAAATGTAAGGTAAGTATCTGGTGCTGAGGGTATATCGTCAGGTCCGTCAGGTCTGTACGTCTTAAGTAAAGAAAATATCCTGACACAAGAACAGAAATCATCCCCATTTAGACCCAGTTTCCTTGGAAATGCAACTAATGCAAGGTTCTTGCGAGGTCAAGGGTGCCAAGCAGGCAAGCAACGAGAAAAACTTTAGATTAATTAAATAATTTTACTAATGCTGTACCTAATTATGAAATGCGACATGCTAATAAACAGATAAAAAAGTGGGGCGATATAATAAAAGTTGCAGTTTAAAAATGTAAGGTAAGTATCTGGTTGACTAAGTGTAAGTCCTTCCTCCGGGAGCTGGGTCATAGCCAGCTTGAAAGGGGCCTTGACCCCCACTCCGGATTTTTCCTGATGCAAAGGTTGTCCATCGTAATCCAACGCGGCAACGCAGCGAGCGTGATGGGCATATTTGCATCGGGGGCAGCCCGGGACGGGTAGGTAGTTCATATTATACATATTAAGTGTATATTTAAGTTTAGTTATTAATTAGGTTTTATGTTTAGATTATGTGTTATTTTAGGTAAGTATCGTAATGTAGATTAGAATTTCAGTAGCATCGACTTTGTATCTCGCAGAAACAGCTTTATAATATATGCATATTAACGCAAACACGTATTACGAGCAACACGGAATATTTGATAGTCCTTATAATTATCTCCTCCACCTAATTAATGCTACACGACGTGCTTATTAACAAACGCTTCCGCTGCGTTGTTTACGTACACGAACATAATGGACATGTCTGGCTCCGAAGACACAGTTGTGATTAACAAGGTAATTAGCAGGATAATTTGGATAAAATATCGATAGCGATTATTATTAGTAATAGTTAACGATCTCACACAAACAACTCCTCAAGAGACCCACTACTCCCACTAGATGTCACAATCGCAAGGCACTCCTGGACGTACTTAGTCATTGTTGGATGCGTTTTAAATGTGCTGCAATACTGTTCATTTTACTATGGAAAATGACAATAACAGCGACGCGTTCAGTACCAGTCGTGCAGCTGCGGTCAGAAATGGAATGTTACCAGTAAGCACGTGTCAGTGATCGTATTAATGTCATGTATGTGTCAAAATCAGCTGCAAATAAAATCATCAAACAGTTCACTCGTCAACCTCTAAGAAACCCCTACATCATACAAATATCAACCTTCTTAAAAAGAACAGTCATTAAGATTTTCGCCTTGTCTTCTCTGCAACCTTTACCATTAGCTTTACGGTCCGATTCGAACAATGCTTTAGAGAAGTCACAGCAGTACGATTCAGATTCAGTCAGTGACGTTTTTTTTTGTTGAAAAAAAATGTCAGTTTTGACACTGACAGGTCGGTATCGTACCGATCAACTCCACATCCTAAGCTATGTTTTACAAATTCATTTGTATCAAGATCGTGCAGGAAAGCTTTTAGCTTATTAACATAACAAGACCCGAAAAAATCACAGTAGCCTGTTAGATGTTTGATCGATTGGACCTACCAGCATTACGAACGTTAGAAGCCAATTCTCACGCCTAAGTCAACAACTTAAGCATTTTGTAAACAAATTCCAACAATAGACTAGCATGTGGATCTTCATTTCATAATTTATAGTCAAAAAACCAAATATGAACCTTTTATACATATCTTTTGAGTCGAACCTTCCGCAAACATACTCCACCAATATTGAAACCTCTAGCTGACTTCGTATTGACTTTGCCTTTGTAAACACTAATAGGAAATTCAAAAGTGGGAACTAGTTAAAATGAAACAGTGAATATGTTAATTTCGTTAGTGTACCTAGTAAGGCTGACCGAGCCCCGGTGAGGACTTTTTCGTTTTATCTTCACCTACAGCACCTAATCTTTTATGCAGTCTCAATCAGCAGAATGCAGCCGCGGTAGGACTAGTGCTTTTTGTGGCACGTACGAATAAGTGCACACTGATGGTAAACGGACTCTGGGAGTCATGGCCATGCATGAAACAATTGGGGAAATTTAGATTTCCTTGTAATATTAAATAAATGAACCATAATCATTAATTTGATATCCTAGATTTCATGACTATTTACTACACTTTCGTTTTTAAATTAAAAACAGTTAATACTATTACTTAGAAGTGCATACAAGCTTGTTTACGATTATGTCACTATTCTTTTTATATCTTGCCTACCAAACTCAATTATTGTTATAAAAATTCAATCATAAACGAAAGTATTAAAGACACAAGAATTATCTTTTTAGCTCCAATGGCTGCCAAGAACATGATACTAATTAACTTTTTATTCCCTTTGAATTACCTCCTCTATGCCTACGTCGAATATTGTATAGTGTTTTAACTGTTTTAAGTGACTACCAACCTCCTAATGAAGTCTGGGCCTGGGCTTTCATAATAAAATTTTCGTTAAATATTCTAAAGCATAATGTAAGCTTACTCTATTTACTCAAGAAAATTACGTATGACTGAAGACAAACCTTCAGTAAACCTTCAGCTTATAACATAAAATATCTTCAGTAAACCATACACATAGAGTACGTTAAGTATACAACGATAATTGGAATTGTGTGTACTTACAGAAATCGTCTCTGTCAACATTTTGATTAAACATTATCCCTTAATGTTGGTACTAATTTGTATGGAAATCATGAGGCAATATAAGTACAAGTATAAGAAGAAAGCAACAACAGTATATCTCAGTAATTTATGTATCGCGAGGAATTCTTGTCACGATTTCTTATTTAAATTCAAATTGCTTGAGGTTCCTTAAATCTCAGTCTGTGTTAGATACGTTAGAAGTAATTCCAGGTATTTAATTATATACATAATATAAACCTTACCTTTTTCGTGTTCATAGCCAATTCTACCAACCATAATGAAACGTCAAATTTAATACCTATTTTGGGAAACATATTATTATATGATTTATATTTACAAGCATTCAAATTACCGTATAGGTAATTAAGATAACTAATATACTCGTATATATGATCAAATAAATAAAACGCTCGTGGCCATGCATAATTTCTGAGTGTACATTTTTATTCAAATGTCAAAAATATTCAGGCAGAATATCCCACCTATTTGGTTTCAAAGTACGAAAATTAGTTTCCATTTTTCAGTAACGAAGCAATTACGATTGAAACTCAAATTTCCCAACGCGAATCGCAAAGCTGGCAAAAAGTTAACTCGCTCTTATTAATAGTCTGTTTTTTTTTCTACTGGACAGTGGACGCAATCATGGTGAGTCGGGGATAATAAGTCCCATTTAACTGCACTTCCACTTGTCATGTTTAATCAGTGTGAGTTACAATTTGTAATCTTGGAGGAGTAATGTCTGGGCGTCTTAGTTACATGTGACCATTCTTATCCGGCGGATTCAAGCCCTTGATGACTTATTGTTAACAACGCATAACTTGCGCGAAATTTCTTAAGCTAATGTAGATTTCTACACAACTTTATTTATTTATTTAAATAAAAATTTCCAACTACAAAGACAATTATATTGAACACGTAAATCGATTTTCTGGTTCAATTCGGGTAACATAGATTAAATTTTAATTCACTTCCAAAAAAAGACACATTTTCTTTGCTTAAGTTTTCTATTTTTTTTTCTTAAAGAATTGAATTAAATTACTGGATTGCTTTTTCATGTCAATCACAATTTTTAAATAAGTTGCTTATGTTTATGCATTAAAGTCTTGTTACTATTAACAAGACCTAAGAAACGTTTAACATTTATGTTTATTTAAATTTTTACTCAAGAAAATCTATAAAAGCATTAAATTCCCATGGCATCTCTGAATATAACGAGCTGTAACAGCTCAAAGCTGGGATTTACTTCTGTATGGAATGGACTATAAAATACAAGTGCTAACTGACAGCATACACGGTTTAACGAACACTTGATCTTTGCCTTTTAAAGCGGCGTTTAGGCCAAAGCGAGTCAACTCCAATCACTTAAAAAGCAGGAGCAAGTGAAAAGCTATCTGACTCAGACTAACCAGTATCCTTGCGCTCACCGATTCCACGTAGTTTTTACGAAGATTGAGGTCAGGTTACACTGGTTCGTCTAAAAACTTGTAAGCGCTGGCATTGCACTCAAATAAGAATACGCGGGCAGTTCACAACAAGTAATGCTAACAACCCGCATGGACCTGAGGTTTGAATACGTGCCACCGGCGTATGCGCATTCAGGTGCGAAATAATCACAAGATACTCGTAAATATATCTATCACTTGAGTTAAGGCGCTATTTAGTGTTATAAAAAAATTCGGAGCTTAGCCAAGATGACATTCATACATCGCTATCGGGATGACAGATGTAAGGTGCAGGGGGGCAATTTAGACTCCGGGATAATTTAAACTAATCGAAATATCTTCCATGTTAGGTGCCTTGTATTTTATATTCGACCTTATTTCGTTATTTGCTACTTCTTGCGTATTTTTTGATTAATCGTTGACTATAATTTAGTAGGCCACGAAGATAGTTTATTATCGTGAAATGTGTCAGCATTTTCCTGAAAGATACAAAATTTCCTCTATTAGCGTTAGCGGACCGGATAGTTGGGATGTAGTTAGCTACAAAATATAATTGATCGTTAGCATATTTCGATGCTTTTAAAATAAATTTCCTATGTTGTATCTTTTATTTATAATTTATGGTTCTTCTCTCTATACTGTAGGTAAATGTTCTGGGTCCCTTGCTACGGAGCGAACGATACGGTAATCTCTCTCTATGACTCTTCCATATTAGTGCGACAGAGAGACATTAGCGTACCTATTGTTCGCTACGGAGCGAACGATTGGCATCTTGGCTATGAACCCTGGTAAGAAGTAAAAATAATATTAATTAATTAAAATAAGTAACTAAGCACACAAGACAAGTCATACTCCTACCATTTTACAGGTCCTTTATGTTTTTATGTACCTATTTGAAGAACTCCAAAACTGTACATTAATTAAAAATTATATTTGTCCGCCCGCTAATTTTATTTTACATTTTCAATCATTCACTAGTCACAACAAAACAAACTACAGTCAGCGTCATATACTCGTAGTATTCTCGCATCCAAAGTATTCAAACAGTAGTTCGGTACACTCGATAATTTGAATACTTTGGATGCTACCTACTATATATGACGCTGACTGTACATACATGGTATTTTGCTACAAGTTACCTCTGTTCCTGTACTGTTAGTGTAGTCAACTGAACATTATATGTGACGCCCACCGCTTATTGTATGGTAAATGGTGCATTTTCCGCGCTCGCTGTAACTCGATCGTTCGTACATGGTCTGGGACGGCCCATATTGGTTGCCGCGTCGCTAAATACGTGTAAGGTGTATTAACGGTTCGCGTTGACAACCAGTTCCCCAATGATTTAAGTGACATCAAACATGTTATTGTTTTGAATGGGGGAATAGATTATAGAATTATGTGTAGGTTACATAATGCTTGCAGTTGTTATATTATGTTAAGAAGTCTAACGTGTATTATGCTACATTTACGACTAATATTATCTTTCACGAGGTGACTTTAAAGAGGCGATAAGCCTTGAATCGTGTTTACTTTAAATCTTGACTGTTAAAGGATTAAACAAATTTTAAGTTCCTTTTCTATTTTTTTTTGAGTCATGAAACATTTAAAAAAATTATTAAAAAACTATGTAATAAGATAATAAAAAATACTCGACAACGGAGACAAATTAAACAGGACGGTTCATGGTATACTCCGCCTGGTACTCTCTTCCCGTCTTTTCGTGGTCACGTGACTGACACAAGCCTGCGTCATCATGCGACAGCGCTATATGAAGTGACAATGTTATTGTGACGTAGGCTTGTGTCACTCTGGAAAGAGAAGACCATATTTTATATAGACTATGGGACGATTAAAGTCAATCAAACCCTTTAACCTGTAGGTATGTGACGTGACGTGCAAAATAATTCCAATCAAAATAAATACTGTGTAAATTGTCAATTTTTTTAAACTTGAAATACAGATTCCATATCCATATGCTCACTCAAAAAAATGACCATACCTTAGTCGTTACTTTGCTAGAAATAACCTTTTAAAATTGTGAGATGATAGTTTAGAATACAGGCGAAGTTTAGCAGTATCGTACGCTGTACAGCACCCAAGTAAGGTAAACTGGTAAAGTATGAAATAGAACTCTTCCAGTTTTGGAATACTTCGGTGCTTATACAAGATACATGGTTAATCTCTTTGCTGTTGGCGCGGTAGTGATAATGCGGAAGTTTAGAACACACAAACTCGGTAGTTTTTGAGTTACGATAGTTTTTCTTCTGGAAACATTCTACACCTTAAGCCGAACTCGTCGTAAAATGTGGTTTTGTGATAACGAGTCCTCTCGGGAAACTGGGGGTTCGTAAAACTTCTTAAAGTAATGAAACTAACTCTTGTTGATAAAAATTGGTTAACCTGTTTCACAGCGCCATTTTGTACTAATAACGGGTTATTTTTTATCGCTCATGCTACTTCAGTCAACCTCAGTACTTTTTGTACCGAGTCTAACTGAAATAGCAAGACACTCGTACGTTTCCGTTAAAATACGATGGAAAATAATTATGCATCACATCTCTGAATGAGACACGGAGCATGATTCAGATTTATCCATTTGTTATGGTTTTGAAGATCGCTCACGCTGATTGGTGCATGCAAAATGATGTGAAAGTCGAGCGTGAGATGCGCGCCAATCACCAAGTCGAACGTCAAGGTCATGCCAAAACCATAACATGTTAAAATAGAATCGACGTCACATTCTCCGCTACCGCTAGCTGCTGATGAGAACGTTCTCGTTTCTGAGAATTCCTTTTCGAAGAAATTTCCGGAATATTTCCAACTTTCTCGAGAACGTTCTCTTATAAGCATAAATAAACTATGAACAATCTTATTTTTTTATGGAATGATATATGTACTTTTGTTAAGATTATACCTTTTGCCTCAATAACTTGTTTGGACAATTTCACTCCTGGTTTTTTAATCAATTGGTATTATTTTTTTTATATTCCTATGAATGGTGCCAAGTATTTGATTTTAAGCTTCCTTGGTATTTGTCTTATCTCCTACACTAAGTGATTAAACAAAAGAATTCATCGCTTTTGCGACGAAAAGGTAAAACTCTAAATATCTAGAAATTTTCCGATTCTCTGTTCTCGGGAAAATTTCGAGAACGGCACATCGCTACCGCTTCGCCGCTCCCACTAGCGGCGCGCCAGGTCGCGCATCAGTCATACGACGTCAACCTCGCACGTCATCTGTCAAAACTCGAGCTCCGCTTTAATGGATTATTGAATACGCCCGTTCTCAATCAACACGCGAAGCGATTTTTTGCGGTCAAATGTGTCACGCGGCTTTAGTTTCGTGGTTTGTTAGTTTCAGACGTGTGGGCGTTTGTTACGAGCAATTAATGTCAGAAAACACTTTAAGTAAAGATAGGGTTGACTTTCGTCCACTGGCTTCATAATTATACAGCGTTTGTAATAGAGGTATAAGTTTGTAGGTACGTAAAGTTTGCATTTAAAGCAAAATTTTTAGTTATCATATCAGTTACAATGCAATAAAAATAGTCACGAGTCGCAAAAATATTAGCTAAGGTTAGGTTATTCTAACATATTTGCCTACTTCTTTTATTCATTTTTTATTGGCCCGAATCCTGTTTTATGAATACTTGGATCCATACATTTTATTCCAGACTTTCTCAGAGCAAATAAGCCTGAAGCGAATTATTCTAGAGTCGCAATGGCGCGATTTTAAATTTTAGTCTTGGGATAGTTTTACGGTCAACTAAGGCGGTGATAAAAATATTCTAGGATCATCAACTTCCTTTATGTTCTATTGAAATTGTATGTTTATGGGTAGATAGTAATAATACTGTTTGACAGAACTGCATTTTTTCTAGCTTTTATTTAGTTTCACCTGACCGTTGTCTGTCTGTCTGTCTGTCTGTGTGTAATCAAATCTTGCAAGTTAAATTTGATCCACTTCGCGGTTTCCGATTGAGCTGATATTTTGCATACATACGTAAGTCGGGTGACAATGCAATATTATGGTGTCATCGAGCTGATCTGATGATGGAGACCGGAGGTGGCCATAGGAACTCTGTGATAAAACAACGAAACCTAATTGTGTTTGGGATTTTTAGAATTGTCTCGATTAGTATTAGTTGCCTGTGGAAAAAAAAGTACAGTCGGCGATAAAAGCTCGTACCAAAAATGAAATTTTTGCCAAAAACTTATTAGATTTGAAAAACAAAAACAAATTATATTTAACGGCCTCCTAGCCTAGTCGGTAGTGTAGTGACCCTGCCTACGAACCAGGAGGTCCCGGGTTCGAATTCTACGGCATTTATTTATGTGTTCATCACAAATATTAGTTCCTGAGTTATGGATGTATTCTATGTATATAAGTATTAATATATTTGTGTATATTACATACATCGTCGTCTAGTACCTGCAACACAAGCCTTTTTCAGCTTACTGTGGGACTAGATCGATCTGTGTAAAATTGTCCTATATTATTCATTTAAAAACATCTAGTCCATATATTTATATTCACCCCGTTCCCTCACATGTTTGTGACAATGCCGCGTGCATAACTCCGTGTCGCGAAAAGCTTTTAAAGTAGGCGCTTCGCTTCCTACACATGTAGTGTGCAAATACTTGAATAATAAACACACTAAATTGTGCAAACACTGACGGAGCCCTAGCAGAACATATCTAAAGTACAGTCGCCATCAGATATATCGCAGCGGCCAAGGCGCTCACAAATATCTGAACACGCCTCTATTGTCAAGGCGCTAGAGTGCGTGTTCAGATATTGTGAACACCTTGACCGCTCCGATATATCTGATGGCGACTGTACATACTCAAAAAATGTTCCCCGTATAAACAAAGTATGTCGAGGGTGGGTTTTTTTAAGGTTCCTAAGTAGGGGTTTTATGCAAACAGAGAAAATATTACCGTAAAAACGATGTACCATTTTAATTATATGAGCACAGGAGAAGCGTGAAATTGGATTTCGAGGGATATATTATTCTTACATGTATTACTATAATTTTCATTTATTAAACACAGACTCGAATAAATTACATTGTTTGAATATCCAGTAATCAGGTTACTTGTACGCCGTAATTCACAAAAAAATTAAAGAATATAACATCATACCCTAAGAAGAATCCTATTTCGTAATGGTTAAATCACAGCGTACTCCATAATATTAAATATTATTTGTTATGTTTGAATTAAACCGAAATATACTTGCTTCAGTTAGTAGCGGCAATTAATCTATCATATTTTGTCAGATACATTTGCATTTTTTTTTTGATAATTTCTCAAAAACGACTCTCGCGATTTTCACAAAATTTACAATACGGGACGTATGCAATCGATGATTCGAAAAATGCCTGCAAAAAATAGCAAATAATTTTCGCCGAGCTGTACCTTACGTACTTACCTTAACTTACCTAACTTTCTCTTAAAATATTCGATAAAAAAGACTTAGTAAACATGTTTTGCCTGGCGACTGTCAAAAGCACCCCCAAAAATATGCTGTGAACAAACAAAATACCCTGAAGCCCGCGTTGAAGATCAAATAGTTTCACATTAACATCCCTTCGTTTGTTTATTTCCATGACGAGCCGAGCCCTAATAAATTTTAATATGCTCTTTTTATCTACTGGAGGTAAACAGAAGATGGGATCCGGTGCGTATGAAGTAGCTTCATCGATGATGTTTTTATGAGCAATCTAAACAAGGATGGATGTTAATACTGTGTATTAAAATTCATCCTTTTAAGTCCTTCATTTCATATTTAATAATATGATTAGGATACGACCACGCTAAATTTGCCCCGGTTATCTACTCTTGGTAGTGATAATGTTAGGCCGCGCTTTACTTTACGTATAATTAACTATACAGACGGGCGACTTCGCGTGGTCTTTGCGACCAAAAAAATACGACTGAATTCGCAAAAGTTAGTTCATTAACTTTTTTTGGACATATTATTTACACGTCGAGAATATACATCTGTGAAAGACTTGTAGTACAAGTTACTGCAAATTCACCAAAGCTTGTTCAGATCAGACCTAGTCAAAAATGTACTCAATGGAACACTCCATGAATGTACAAGAAGGGCTACAGTAAGGGAAGAATGGCGACGGATTATGAAGCTTGCCACCGGCCCTGGTATGACGACCACGACCACTCTGGCTAGAGTGTGACGACAAAGAAGAAAGAAATTGTATACAGGAAATGAGTCCTCCGCATACAAAATGTTTAAATATGGCAGTGAAGTTTATTTTCTGTAAAAAGGTATCTTGATTAAATCTGGCAGACTTTTTCGAAATAAAACATTTGTTATTATTGATAAGATTAAGAGTAAGTTTAGGTAGTATTTTTATTGAAAATTGTTTGGCTTCTATTATCCGTATTTTTTGGATGAATTTAGAAAAAATCAGCAAATCTTTTAAATAATAATAAAGTGTACTTAATGAGTTTTATTCTGCACCTCGTAAGAGTGTGTACTGTCTCTTCCGAGAATCGTTTTTTCCATATTGATATATTTGTCATTCGCAATTTTTACCATTTTACTTTTTCTCGATAGCATCCTTTTCCGGAAGCATTTCTAACCATTCGCATATTTTCCCATTAATTTTATTTTCCAGTAGCTTATTTTCCTAATATGTTTTCTAACCATTCGCATAATTTGGATATGTATTCTTATTATAATATACGAGAGACTCACTAAAAATAACTTCTTTTTGTAAATAAATATCGTACAATATAATTAGTCGGTTCTGGCGCTCGCCGGCCGCTGCCGCGGCACGCTCACTTCGCTCGCTCGGCTTCGCGCACTGTTTTTCTCGCAGTTCATCTAACACACTCCTCCTCGCTTCGCTAAATTCGGGAAATTATGCGAATGGTTGGAAAACCTATTAGAAAATTAAGATATTGGAAAATTAAAATAATGGGAAAATATGCGAATGGTTAAATATGATTTCGGAAAAGGATGCGATCGAGAAAAAGTAAAATGGTAAAAATTGCGAATGGCAAAAATATCAATATGGAAAAAACGATTTTCGGAAGAGACAGTACACTCTCCCTCGTAAAGTAAGTAGGCCGAAGTTCATGGAGTAGGGGCCGTTTTTATTAATATAGCTTTTTTTGTTCATTTGCAGCGAGCTTTTAACGGGCTCAGTAAAAATACATAATATTTTGAGCGTAATGTAATCTAAACATGGCCCACTTCTAATTAAGGAATAAAAGAACTTTTTTAAATAATTCAGTCCGATTTTGTGAGTGAATCGTTGCAAGGCTTAGACCCCCATATATCTGGCACTTTACTGCGTCGATGCGGCCTTTTACCGCGCAGAACTTAAAGTGCCGTAAATATACAACAACAAACGTCTCATTGGTAGCGTTTAGGAGCAATTCCGACCAATAAAGCAGTACGCGTGGGCCGCGGGCACCGACCAGCAGCCCCTGACCCCTGACTCACACATACCAGCACCCTTAGGCCCACTTGCACTATTCTGCTAACCCGGGGATAACCGGTTAAACCTGGAGTTACCATGGTTACCAGTACAATTTGAGATTAGGTTATTAGATTTAACCGCTTAATCCCGGGTTAGTGAGATGGTGCAAGTGGGCCTTATTAATTTAAAAATATAAAAGCTACAAGGAGACGTAGGTCGCATTTAGCTGGTCAATGTAATATTAAAAGCAATTGCGCCGCGAATCGAGGAAGGTGCGTGGGAGTCATTATTTTATTAAAATAAGTCTAATTCTGGAACAAGTATTGTGCTTATGTAAATTCTTAAAATTATGTGACAATCGCAGTGCAGACATGACTTTTTACGTTCCCAAGCAGGGTTTTATTGTCCGTTATCTTCCTTGAAATGGTATTCGATGATAAGCACTGTGGCGAGTTTCCGTTGCAATATTTTCGCATAACTTAAGTGCAACAACTGGTTTAACAGTCTCATACATACTGTTTTACATAATACAGACATATTTAACACGTCCCTAGCAGCCTCTAGCACCTCATTTTAAAGCCATTCTCCGTGTTATCATACTCAATTTAGAAATTATACGGTCATTTGTTATTTACATTTACATTTAATTTACAATCGATGAAAATAGTTTAATACTTAAAGTGACATATATCTTAAAATATACTACTATTACTGCTACTTTGTAGGCATATTAAATTTATATATAAAACTAAATTAGAAACAGGTTCGTTTAAGATTAGTTCATGTACAGTTTTTTGCGTTTAGATTTAGGTATTAAATTCAAGACAAGTCAAAACATTCTGTATTCAAGTAGGCCTAGCAACAAGCACGTTAAGTCTCTATTCCAAATTAAAATGTGGATCTGTTTTTTCGAATTTCATACAACTAACTTTACACATTTCTCTATTGCTTATAGGTGTAGGTAACTATTTATAGTTTTCTGCAGTTGAATCTCTTGAGTGTAAATATTTATATGTATTTCGATTTAAACGTAATATTTTTTTATTATTTGAGCCAATATTAACACGTCTTATGAAAATCTTTAGTTTTGAAAACACACATCAGATCAATTCCGCATTCGAACTTTAGAAACAACGAGTTGGTTTACAACTATATCGCAATGAACAATCAAGTCTATTCAGTACGAGTCACTAATTATGTGCGCGCACGCAGGCAGCCGGTCTTTGTACGTGCACTTTTTTCCCTGGACTCTCAATAAAAAAAAACAATTAAATTTTATTGCAAATATAAACTCAACCTCAAACAAGTGAAGGTTTAAATTGATGTGCTTTTACTTATCGAGTGTGTCAGTTTGGTTTCGAGGATGGGGGTTAATTTTCGCTCAAATGTCGATCTGTCAGCGCTGATGCCGCGTGACGTGCGCCTGAGCTTTTGATGTTGCCGCGGGTAGCGTGGAACTTTTGTTTCTTCGTTTGTGAGTTGTTTTTAGGGTTCCGTACCTCAAAAAGAAAAAACGGAACCCTTATAGGATCACTCGTGCGTCTGTCTGTCCGTCCGTCTGTCACAGCCAATTTGCTCCGAAACTACTAGACCAATTTAGTTGAAATTTGGTACACATATGTAAGTCCGTGACCCAAAGACGGATATGTAACGTCAACAAATGAATTTTAAACATAGGGGCTACTTTTGGGGGGTAAACCATAAAATTAAAAATCAAAGTTTTGCAAACTATGTTGTGTTACATATCAAACGAAAGAGCTCATTGTGAGAATCTCAAATATATTTTTTTTATAAATTTACGATAAAAATTCTAGAAGTTATTCAAGAAAATAGACAAAAAATGACCATTCCCCCCCTCTATCTCCGAAACTACTAAGTCTAAAACTCTGAAAAAAATACACAAAATAGTCCTTTTCCTAAAGATGACAGGAAAACCTATTAGAAATCTAGAATCAAGCGTGAGTCGGATTTAAGAACAAAAATGCGGTTTAGGTTTTTTAGGGACACAGCCGCAATGGTTTAAGTGAAACGTGATGTATTAGAGTTCTAGACAGCTATTGCGAAGGCCCTAGGCCGAAATCCGCATAAGGTCGAAGACCCGAAGCGTCCCGAAGAGACGTGCCTTTAGCTTCAAGCGTGAGTCGGACTTAAGATAAAAAATGCGACTAAGCTGTATCTGGCACACAGCCGCAATGTTACTTGTAGTACTGATTCATTAGGTTACTAGGTATTGTCACGTGTTTTAAAAAGCACTATACATGGTGGCCAAAAAATAAACTAAGTGTATTTCCGTTGCCGACGTGCAACCCCGAAATCGTAAAGAAAAATTTGGCTGTTTCATACGTTTTGAGTCAAAAGTCAAAACTTTTGACTGGTCCGTTTTCTATGGGAGGATACATTTCTTATCGCGATTTCGGGTCCCATAGTAAATGTTGCTCAGTAGGTAGGTATAATCCCAATACCTCCCTGGTTACGGGAATGTACTTATTTTTTGGCCACCCTGTAGGTATTATCTCTCTTCGGCCTTCGCTTTTAAAACACTTGCGGAAGTTGTAGGAAGTGCGAGTAGCGCGACCCATTGGACGCTCCGAGTTTCAGTCCTACGCGGAGCTCGGTCTTCAGTCTTCGCATTTAGACACTTGTACTATTGTTCGGCATTTAATTTCCTATCTAAAAGCTACTTTGCATATTTGCAGAGATATAAGCCACCACGCCAGAAAACTTCATGTTACATGTGTTGAAAACTTGATTGACTCATTCGGGTTTTTCAAGGCGTTTCACTCACGTCACGTTACACGTACAAAAAATTTTTTGAAAATTGTGTGTACGGAACCCTTGAAACGCGAGTCCGACTCGCACTTGACCAGTTTTTAATTTGTGATTGGCTACTTACGCTTTACAAACGAATTTGGTTGTTTCTTCTCAATAAAATATGACAAAAAAGCATATTTATTTATTTTCAAACGTATTTATTTTCTAAATGAATATGATTGCAAATCAGTTTTACAATAATGCCGCCGTATTTTATATTTATGTTTGACTTGTGCTCGACGCATGTGAAGGCATTACCAAACAATGAATTTTATCTCTTTTTAATATTATAAATCCGGTAGTAACTCTGTCTATCTGACTGAATGTCTGTTACCTCTTACACTTAAACCGCTAAACTGATTTATATGAAATTTGGTATGAAGATAATTTGAGAGCCAGTTTTTTCTGCAATTTCGTGGTTGGTCCCATAAAAAAGTTGATCAGTATATCGGGCATTATCTATGAAAAGGAACCTATTGTCGATGGCGCTTACGCCGCACAGCGTCGCGAGGCATTGTATTTATATCTGAGCATCATTAGTAGTGGCGTAGGTAAGCGCCATCGACAATAACGTCCCTTTTATATTTTCATAGATAACGTCACATATACTATTCCCTTGAAAATTTGGCCTAGAGTTGACAGAATACCCCGTTTTGCAATATTTCCTTTTGCAGATCACCAAATATTTCAAATTAAAAGATCATTTGACGGTCTATCGAAGAACAATTCTTTCACACTGGGAATGAAAGTCAAATGGTAGCAAAAACGGCATTGCTCCTTAAGTGCAGTGCGGCATGCAGCGTGGTTACTGTGGAATGCCCGAAACGAAGCCCAGCTGTCGGCGCCGCGAAATGCTATAATTGAGGTGAAAGAAACTGAAATATTGTGTAATTATAGTAGGGCGTTAGCCGCTGACAATTTATCTCGCCGCAAAAACTTATCTGGTGTAAAGATTGACAGTCGCAGGGCTGTCAATTGGAAGACTTTCAGTTGGACCGAGCGTGGCAGCACCTTTTGCCGGTTTGGTCAGAATGGGCATTCCGACTGCTTTCCAAACGCAGATAATCGAACGCTCTGGCGAGTGATATAAATTACGCTCTTCGATTTCGTTACTTATTTACTTTGTTTCCCACGGTTTAACCGAATCGTTTGAGTGTTCTGTTAACCTAGCCCTTGATTAGCAAAAATAATTAAGCTTCGGTATGATTGATCATTATTATGAATCGTTTGACGTCACAATTAGCTGGTTTAAACTTTAATGATGTTTATATACAAAAAAATAGTAGAGAAAGAAATAGTTAATATTTATCACATTATACACAATAGGTACATTGTAGTTCCCTCATACCTTGCCCGCGAGGAAAGTTCAAAAATGTTGAGATACCATTGGCGAAATAATGCAATTTGAAAAGCCAAACTGTAACCTGACCCGGAATTGTCTCGGGAGCTGCGTTCATATTAAATTCTTCTTTTTGACTGACGTGCTTTTGTTACATTCTTCAGCTCGTGTCTTTTACCTAGGGAATAAGTGAGGGAATAAAGCATCCTCCTGAAGACCAGTCAAAAATTGTGTAGACACTAGAGATGTACCGGATATTCGGTTACTATCCGGTATCCGGCCTATCCGGCAATTATTTTAATATCCGGCCATATACCAGATAGGGACCTACTATCCGGCCGGATACCGGATAGTAACATTGCTTGATTTCGGAGTACACAAAATTGGATTTAAGAAACAATCACGGTCATAATCGTTAACTTATCTTATTCCACAGACATGCACGCGCACTCATTTTGAACATATAATAGAAATAAGTTCGCGTGAACGTGCACTACGAAACAGGTCAAAATCTGCACAATGCGCACCTGAAAACTGAAATGTAGGTATAGTTCCGCCGGCTGAATATTCGGCGGCCGGATACCGGATATTCGGCCGATGGGCAGGCCGAATATCCGGTATCCGGTATCAGGCCAAACAACAATCCATTGCATCTCTAGTAGACACTGACACACGAAATCTGATATTTCCACGATAATATAAAAGCAGGCATCACTGAGGGATAGTGTTGTGAACCAAGGCAATCGACGCAGAAAAATACTTTAAGTGACAAAAACAAGGAAACGAGATCTCTATCTTATGTTTTAAATTTATTTAACAAACACGTGTCGCAAACAAATTTTATGACCCTGAAAGTTGGCCCAAAGTTGAGTCAAAGTTATGTTAGTTTTTGTTATCATTCAAATTATGATTAATCGACTCAACATTAAATATAAATAAAGGTTAACAATAAGTTTATACTTACCTACTAATAACGCTATAATCTGAAATAAACGATTTTTTTTAGTTTTTATTTATTTAAATTAATAAAGAGTCGTGTTTAAGCTAAACAGTAGGTAAAGAGCTTGATTAATTGTCATCTTAAATCATATAAGAGCGGAACCTTTTGGTGCAGATAGCCGTTAACGTGGCATTACTCTTGCGTCCAATATTAAAAAGCCTCGTAAACACTGTTACACCCAAGACTTACGTCGCTTTTTATATATTATGTCTTTCCACGACAGACTGCGACTCGCCGCCCACCGGTTCCCTAGTACACAACTACAACCGTCTATTTGGGTTATAAAATTCTTAAATCTGATAATAAAATGGTAACATTATTGACAGAATAACGTTTGATACTACGTAGTAAAATCAAATATGTGAGAGTAAAAAGTCAAAACATAATTTAACGAAGTTACTCTAAAGCAAACCCCCCAAAGCAAAGCAAGCAAGCAGGCTTGGTAATGGTAAGTTATTAAGCCTTAAGGAAAAAAAATAAAGATTTGTAAGTTGTTATTATACTTACGTGTTACACATAGGTTTAATATTTACTAATTTAATTACATCTGGCTCGTCAGATAAGTAAATCTCATAGTTAGGTACTCAAATCTTTTTTTCATCATGGCGATTAATTACTTTGCTGCAAAGATAGTTTTTGGGTTGAATGATTTATTTTTAACCAATTCCTCAGCGTTACTGCTGTGTACAGCGTTGACGCGGGCGTTGTCACTGTCCATTTCGTTGATAAATTGCATTGCTGTCGATACCGCATTGACGGCAGATCGCAGTCGCGATTGGAACGTTGAACGTCAGTCGCCCATTTTTATCAAGGGCATCGCCCGCGTCGGCGCCATAACAATATATTTATATCTATTGTTGTGTTGACGTAATTATTAACACTTTAAAGGCCAGCGCAAACCGGCGGAGCGCAGATCAGATCACCAAGGAGGATTTACGCCGCGCAGCGCACACCGGCGAGGTAAAATCCCCCGCGATACCGAACGCCCGCCAGTCCGAACGCTGACGGCCGGCACACCAGGGAGCACTTCGGCGCAGGCCGGGGGATGCCGCGGCATGCTGCCACGTGTACGCTATCACAAGACAAGGGATTAGTGACTAGTGTGCACGAGTTCTCCCCCGTCGTCCCGGCGCTACTCCAGCGCACTCGAGAGCCCTCGGCGCATGCTGGGGGATGCCGGCGCCTACCGCCGCGGTATCCTTTAGCGTGCTCCTCGATGCCGCGGAGTAACAATCCTCCGTGAGGTCTCAAAGCATTTAAATTTATACCTGAGGGTAATTGAAATAGGGAAGAAAATACATTGATAATTTTAAAGTGATCTGCGCTGCGCTCCGCCGGTTTGCGCAGGCCTTAATTAAACGCTGCTGCAGTCAAAATTCAAATATCGTCCTTATTCTAAATAGGACCTTTTTTATAAAATAATCTCTCTTGAAATATGTCCTTATTTATTAAGTTAAAATGATTAATCTACATTATTTAGATATACTGCATGAAATAAAGCACGAGTCATTTCGATATCGATTCGGATTCCGTAACGTTCCGAAAAGAGTATATTATATTAAAAGTATTCTAATTTACAGCTGTTAATAGAGCGGATATAAGGTCTTTTAAATGTAATCCTTTGTACTGAAATTTTCGATTGAGCCGTTACTTAAAAATATAGTTCATTCTTAGAAAATTTCAAGGTTGCTGTGTTGGTTTTTTATTACGATAATCACGCTAACCTAGTTGCCGCCATACAATCAAAATTATTTAAGCTTTCATTATAAAACGAAATAACATTAAATTTAACATAAACATTGAAATACAATATTCTATATCTTGTAGTCTTCCTTGCTAGAAATTTTAATATGTACAAAGAAATTAGGGCGATACACTCTACGTAACTGTTCATGCCAAGTTTCATGTGATTTAAGTATGAGGCTAATTCGAATATATCGTCTGTAGAAAATTTTATTAAACAAAATGATAATAAAATTAATAAACTTCAGTTCAAATAAACGAATTCCGTGTTAGCCCTTAAAGAAACCATTGTCGCTGGATAGCTCTCGACAAATTAAATTCATCTTCAGTTTTGCTGGGTCCTCAGTTACAAAAGACGGATGACGTCGAACACTCGACCAGGCTTACCCAGTTTGTTGTGTTGTCTCCTGTAATTCCTTGCCCCTACCATGTTTCTCATAAATTTCTGGAATGTTTCTTGCATATCAACGGATTACTTTACATAGTGCGTTTTTCCTGAATACTGAATTTATAAATATGTGTCACGTCTGCCATCCTTTTGTACATATGCATATATCTTGAACATATGCTTAGGTTAGATACTTATTCGAACTTCAAGATATTCACAAGAGACGACACGTACTAGATCCATTCTATTAGATACGTTATAATTTAGATTTCAACTAGTTCTCTTTTACAGCTCAATTCGGGCAACCAGTGTCACTTTTACGTCAGATAGTGTTAGATATCTATTAGATGTGAATTGGATCTCTCAGTCATATCTTATGGAAATTGTTCAAGAGTATCTCCAGAATCGCATAAATGCCAGCTACCAAAATGTCTGTAGAAAGGATGAAACATAATTTTTATTAAAAACTAAATTGTACCCCCAGAGCTAAAGAAAAACAAAAGCTAGACATGATAATAATTGTTTCTCATCTGAACATCATAATACATCACATGAAACATCAGTCGATAACTACATACATTTGAAATTACCTAAAAATGACTTTTTATTGTGTTTAAATACATCGACACAAATCGAGTTCGCGTAAATGGAGTAGCACCCCAAAATGTTAACAGGCGACCGCAAGCGGGTCAATGAAGCCCTTTGATCCGAGCTCTCACCTGTCTCCAAAGCACTCCGGTCTGCGGACTAGACACTTCACCAGCTCTTACTTCGAGGATAAATTCATTTCTTGATTAACGCTTATACTAAATAAAAAGTGACCAAAACCTCTTGAGCCAACCTCGGGGAAGTAAATCTCGATTAGTAAATGTTTAAATATCTGTGCTGTATCGTTACAGTCCATTAAAAAAAAAATTAAAAATGGAGTTGCGCCCAGAAAGATCATTTGGACACTGGAAACCAGGCTTTATAATGTTATAAAAAAAAATATGACCTCATGTTAGGGTTGCCATAAGTGTCGGGGCTCAGACCGGGACATTTAAAGAAAACCGGCCAAGTGCGAGTCGGACTCGCCTTCCAAGGGTTCCGTACATTACACAATTTTCAACAATGTATATTTTGATGTGAAACGTGAGTGAAATGTTTAAAAAAGACCCGTAAGGGACGATCAAAAACTAAGTAATAAGTCCGACGCACGCTTGACTGCATACTTCTGATAGGTTTTTCTGTCATCTATAGGTAAGGAACTATTTAGTATTTTTTTTTAATTTTAGTAGTTTCGTAGATAAAGAGGGGAAGTGGTCATTTTTTGTCTATTTACTAGTGATGTACCGACTATTGATTTGGCCGACTAGCCGACTAGCCGACTAATCGGCGCTCGAATGGCCGATTAGTCGGCCGACTAGTCGGCTAGTCGGCCAGATCATTCGTTTCGTATAAGTTCAGGTGGAAAACAATAGTTTTGCTTCTTTGGTTGCGCTATTTATCATATTAGCTTGGCTAAAAGGAGTTCTCTACAGATTCAAAGATCTATCACAAGAATCCTCGTTCAATTTCTGTCTTTGGTTCTTTTATTTTACGATCCTGAGCAGACCGCCAGTACAGCTTGTAGGAGGTATTTCCAAGGCTCTAAGTATTTCCCGTACGTATAGTCGCCAGTTAAGAACCTATCCCCTTGTGGTCAGCGTCTTAACGAGCAACGTGCTCTGTCTAAGTCTCTAAATTTTGCAATAACATAATACATAGTTCCTCATGGCTCTACCATTAAAAAAAAAAAAACTGAATAATAATTAAAAAAATTAACTATCAAACTTGCACATAATTACACTAGAATCAGTTGAGAACGACCTGTAGAGGACAACACCAGCCCACCAACATACGATAACGATCAAACGGTCAATTATTTATATCAACAAAAGTTTTCGTTTGCATCCTGAATAGTTATTTTAGTAAAATACACATATAACATATGGTATTCTTTCACTAAGAAAGTGCCGACTAATCGGCCATTTTCGCCGACTAGTCGCCGACTAATCGCCGACTACAAATATGGCCGAATAGTCGGCTTTCCCGACTAGTCGGCGACTAGTCGGTACATCCCTACTATTTACTTAAATTACTTCTAAACTATTAATTTTAAAATTATTAATACAATATATTTGAGATTCCCACAGCTCTATCACTTGATATGTAACACCATATAGTTTGCAAAACTTTGTTTATTAACTGTCTCATTTACCCCCCAATAAGTGCCCCCTATGTTTAAAATTCATTTTATTTACGTTACATGTCCGTCTTCGGGTTATAGATTGACATAATATATGTGTACCAAATTTCAACTTAACTGTCACAAATAATGTAGGTACCTAAATGAAAACGCGAGCGAAGCGAGCGCGAAATTTTTTCGAGATAATAGTAGGTAGATTTTTGGGATTTCGTACTTCAAAAGGAAAAAAACGGAGCCCATATAGGATCACTTTGTTGCCCGTCCGGCCGTCTGTCTGTCTCAATGCCCCCTACTAAATAACTATGATTTATAAACCGGGACAATTTGCTTATGGGCCGGGACACCGGGACATCATGCTTCAAACCAGGACATGTCCCGGCGTACCGGGACGTATGGCAAGCCTACCTCATGGACTATTATGACTAAATTTTGTCAACTTACATTGGGTTTAACGCGGTTACTTGCGGTTACGCGGACTCTTGACCAGGGAAAATGCTGAGAATTTTTGTGGCATGGGAGTAGAAATTTTGCTATTTTTACACGTTATTATTTATATGAACGGGACTTCATCTCGTATACCTAAGCTACAAAATCATCTCTGAGAAAGATTGGGTAAAACTAACATCAATATCTCGCAGCGTGAGTTATTCGAACTACACACACTTGGCTTTTTTGCTGTAGGTACTGGTCGTTCTAAAGTGTAAGATTTATTTAGAATACTGACGGAAGATCAGCGCTGTGGACTCCGCAGCAGGCTGAGTCAGCGCCTATTCTATACCACAACACACTCGACTAAATTAACAATAGGCATATAAATCGTTATTACTCTTTTTAGTGTTATTTAGTATGTTAGTTTTTCTTTTCGTAGTTTCTTGTCAATTATTTGTGTCACTAAGCATGTAAGCTGTAGTTGAATAAAGTTTCTATCTATTTAACTAAAGTGAGAACAGACGGCCTAGCCAAGGTTACAATCGCTATCGCTTCGACAACGAAAAGCATTGTGTCTCTCTATCATCCTTCCATATTAGTGTGACAGTGACAGTTGCGTTTCGATCGCTACGGAGCGTAAGCGATTGGCATCTTGGCTACGCAGCCTGGGCGCGTAGCCAACGTGCTAACGCAGCCGCTCCGTAGCGAACGAAACGCAAACTATCACTCGGCTCGATTCGGAAAATGAAATAGATCTCTACTAAATCTCAACAAGTTACGATATGGATAATTTAAAGATATTTGTAAGATAGATATGTCAAATTTGACGTTTCCGCGATTCTGGAGGTCCTCTTGAACGATTTCGACAAGTTATGACTTAGATATCCAAGTCACATCTAGTCGATATCTAATGTAAATCTAATAGATCTCTATACCGTTTCTAGATCTTGTGATTATCTCGTTTCCCGAATACGCCTGACTGTCGTACTATTAGAGAAGAGTGATAGAGAGAGATGACTACCTACGATACGCTACGGAGCGTTAACGATTGGCACGTTGGAAAGTGTCATAAATGGAACAGCATAGCACCCCGAAATGTAAACTGACAGCAAGCGGGTCAATGGAGCCCTTTGATCCGAGCTCTCACCTGTCTCAGAGCACTCCATTCTGCAGACTAGACACTTCGCCGCCACTTCACCCCGCAGCGACCTTTACACAGCACCCTGTATACGAAATATAAGGGATTAATTGTTTCTTGCTTAATGCTAACTAGCTCAAAACCCCTGTACATTCACCATCCTGTAACAGAAGATAGATAATTTTTGTGTATCAAGAGAAATTTTAAAAGGAGATAGTCGCTTGTTGTTTAATTAAAGATTTTTTTCTTTTAAATTATGTTTAAACATAATTTCTTCTTAGTTTTTAGATGTAAAAATGTTTTCTACTTCATGGTATCATATTTTTTTTTTCAAAAACTAAATCAACCATATTTTAGTTACTACAACCTACCTAGCTCATATCATATTGAACAATAGTTTATTTCATCGAATGCTACAACAACCGTAAAATATCTGTAGATTACATTAGAAACCATATTAATATGAAGGCCTGTGGAAATAATCAATCATTAAGAGATCATCCGTCAATGTGTTAAGTATCGGCAGGGTCAATCTTATTCAGTTACGTTTTTGTTTTTTTACTAGCGTTATTTTCTCAGCCCTTCTTTGACTACTAGATGACAGAAATACTTTTATGAGCCACCCTAAATCAAAACATTGAATAATGACAACAGATGTTAGAAGTGAAGCATGCTATTTAATAAGAAGTGATAAAAAACTAACTACTGAAGAGTCCCGGCCTAATCCCGCATGAAAGAAGCGTCGTAACAATTTAACGATAATTTATTAATAACGTACACATGATCAAGAATACGGGTATAAGGACAAGCGTTTTTTTCTAAAAATATTTTTGTGAATGAACGACCGCCGATAAAAAGGTGTGTTTGTATTTTGTGGGTCCAGTACTGATTTGAATAATAATAGTGTTCGAAATTTATTTGGCCATAAACCTGCGAGTGTTACATTGGCTTGTGACAAAGGCGGTTTTATCGCTGTCGGTGAGCGGTCATAAATTGTGCTTCGGCTGTCAAAACAGTGTACAGAGGCCCTTGTCGCATTCTCACAGCTCACGCGGCAGAAATAAGTCGAACGCCTAAGCAGACCTAAGTAAAGGTTAGAGTTAGAGGCTAACTTAAGCAGATATACTTAATAATGTAATGAAATTACATTAGGACTTACTTAATACAAGAAATAAGCTAGGATAAAGTTGTTATTATTTAGGATTTTTATTTATCTTATTTAACAGTATTATTTATTGTTACAGTTACGTAACAGTATTTAGTTTAAAAAAATGTTCCATAAATAACTAGACATAAGATTAATTTGCAATGCCCTACCAGGGTGCCATGTGTTCTAAACTTTTTTATTGTAACAACTTTATTATGTACCATGGTTCGCAATAAAGGATTATATTCTATTCTATTCTAAATAAATGCATTTGTATTTATATACATTTACATAGGTGAATATCTAAAAATATACTAATTTCCCTGTGATAAGATTTATTTATCTCACAATATACAATTTCACTAAAAAAACTATAATAAAAGTCCTAAAATCGCAGAACGCACAGAAATACTAGTACGCCTGAGGTTTCGACTAGCCGGCGCTTTATAAGCGTTCAAAATAACGCTTTTGCAGTGACCACCCCACCCCTCCCGTGTAACCCAACGTGCGAGATGCTAAGCAACGGAGACTATAAAAAATATATAAAGGAAGGAAGAGCCCATACCAACTGTTAACAATATTACCGACGAGCCAAAATGTATTTGAGTACTTACAAACATATTAAGTTATACGTTTTGACCATTTAACAGCGCATTGTAGCGAGAGGGCGTGGACAAAATCATTCAAGTGTGCGTTGGGAATTTTCTACATTCACATGAAAAATCTTAGGATCAGCCATTCAAATGCTTCGAAGCTACACTATAAATATGTGAAAGAATTTATAAATTCGGTTCAACTAAACTTAGTCTTCCTCTTTAGTTTGCGGTACGGTTAAAGGAACATCTACTTATTTAGGTACTTACTTACCTCTTGGTTCATTATTTAAAGATAAAAAAGGAACATAACCTAAGCTTAGATCCGAGTCAAGACGCTTGAGTATGATTTAGTATACCTATTTAGGTATATTATCATTAAACAAGTTATACATACGCATTTGACCGCGTGGTTACAATTGATACGTGGGTGTTTACAATTTGGTTCTAAATAATAATATTACAAATAGTATATTAATAAGGTCTGGTTGTAAACATTGGGCGTGGGTAAGGTTCACACCGCACGAGTACACAAGCGACATTTATTAGGAAAATGTAGATTTCTCTTGGGAGCACCTAATTGCGCGTAGTAGTTCGTTTTAGATAAGATAAGACTTAATACTTAGCCGCCTATGTAGGGGATGCCTGTCGGCCGGTAAAACAGTTCAATTCTCAACAACGGGCTCAATTCCTGGACACACGAAGATCATTCCAGGAAGCCTGTGGAGACGCTTAAGAGGATTCTGCGTTTCTGGACGGAGTTAGGCTGTTTAGACCCCTGGCGGGCAATGCTCTGGCCTGATACCTAATATGTACTGACAGTCTAAGTGCGGAAATCGAAGCGCTTTACCAAGCGCTTAGGAGATAAACACTAATCATCAACTTCTATATAATTACTCGTATTGGCATTAGCAGTTTTACATAATACTAAACAATAAACATTAAACAATTACCTAAATTGATGATGAGGAATGTATTCATACCTCAGTATGCTAAAGATTGTAGCTGTATACCGCAGTAGGTACAGTAGGTAAGTACATCACTATAAGCCTAATTCATTTGAACTCATGTAAGCCCAGCATTAGTTTTCAGGGTTCCGTTCCCAAAGGGTAAAACGGGACCCTATTACTAAGACTCCGCTGTCCATCCGTCCGTCCGTCTGTCACCAGGCTGTATCTCACGAACCGTGATAGCTAGACAGTTGAAATTTTCACAGATGATGTATTTATGTTGCCGCTGTAACAACAAATACTAAAAAGTACGGAACCCTCGGTGGGCGAGTCCGACTCGCACTTGTCCGGTTTTTATTTCAACACGTTATTATTTAAAGCATTCTTTGAACGTTTAGAAGGTTAATTTACCGGCGTAATTTGCCCGCAAGGCATCAAATTTTACAAGCGATCAAGGCTATCGAAGTCAAATCGTTAAAGTTTTATCGCTCGTTTTTGCATTCATATAGATTTATGGTCAATTGAAAAGCAATAAAAGTACTATGGAGCTACTAGACTTTATTGCCTACTTGCTGGAATGTCAGCGGATATTGAAATGGCAGCGGTTTTTGGCAAATCTTATTTTTTCAACTGTATTAATAAATGTAAAAGATAATACGGATGATTTACATATTTTTTTCTGTAGTTGTGTATTCCTTATTAAAGTTATTCCTACAGTTAGGGCTCATTTATATGACGCACAAACTTGTAAGTGAGTATAGTTACACTTCGGACTATAGTTGAGATTACATCCATTTTAGCCGACCAATCATATACCGCAATGTATTGAAACTCGCATGCGAGTTCTCGCACCGTCTAATGAGCCCTTATTCATGGAGTTTCTTGCAGCGGGGTGTAAGTCATATTCAAGATTTCATTGCAACCAAACGGAACTTTGATCTCTATTTGTCTCCAAGTATTCAAATTAAAGGTACAAACGAGTTCTTATTTATATTTAAGGAAAACTACAATTTCTATTTTTACATAAAAAAAATCTCGCGTCCAATTTGCTAAAGACGGCGAAATGGCCACAATAAACAATTTAATTCAGAGTAAAAAAGGGCTTCTAATTTAGTACTTTATGCATATCTTATGCCTCGCTGCCTTTGTTTCCCGATAAACAGTGCTCGTTCCGAGTTTCCCTATTCCCGCTTTTTTATTGTTACGGCCACATTTACCTGGCCCCATTTTCATTGCTTGCCGAGTATAGGTACGCTTCAGCTAAGCTAGCTTAAACGTGAAACGTGAGCCACAAACCCTTGAAATCTTGTCGTCACCACATAGGTACTTACAAAGTGCTTTATTACTTGTAAAATACTATATAAATACGGCAACAGCCCAATAGCTCGGTTCCATCTGGGCTGTACTCTCCCTTCGATCTGCCCAAAATAGGGACTATAAAATAAAGGCTTATTTTAAAATTTAACTAAACTCTACGGTACTCCTTTTTTATTAACCAGTTTAAATCCTGATTTCACTGAGAGAAAAGTACAACAAAAACATACTTAGAATTACAAAAATAAACTTAATCCGGGGACAAGGAGAGTTAACTAAAAGGAACAAATTGACTTTTGTAATTTCTATTGGTTCTTGCAATTTCTATTATCTGTTTGTTGATATTATATTTGGGATTATTGAGCTGTTTGTAGAAATAAATAAACTTAAATTTTCCGGATCTCAAGGTTACATTTATAATAGTTCGATTAAAGCGATAGCTCGGATGGGGCCAGTAACAAGAGCCGTGCGGCTGTTTAGTTCTGAACGCACAGTTGGAGCAACGTATTCCGTTTTGCAGAGAATCTGTTGCGGGAAGTCGTTTGGGGGTAATTCTTTAAATAATTTAAGCAAATTTGCTATTTATTTTAGTAAATTCGGTTTAAGGAGAAATTATTTGGTGCTGACTGATACGTACCTTACCTACATATCCTCAGAGGTACTAAAAGTACATTGTGTTTATTTCTAATCTATTCGACGAAGCAACTCGGATAATTATGATAGAACTTCACTTATGGTGAGTTCGTTTAATCATTAATTAATTACCAATTCTGGTAGCATAAACTCGCTCGACGGATAAATAATATTAGTACTCAAATGCACACGATAAAGTCCCGTTTAAGTCTAAATAATGAATTTTTGTATCTTCATAACAAGACGGAAAACAAAAACATCAATCTGTCACAATCCGAATTACTCTATACAAGCACAAAAGCGTCAGACGGGAGTCAGGAAGTAGGTATCCCTCACAATATTGTCTCACAGACACCGAAACAAAATTAGCCTCCTCGTAATAAATTCAAATCACGGCTCACCGTAATTTGAGCCTCCTTTTTCACCAGGAGATATTCGCGCTGGAATCCTTAATTTGGTTTTGCGTTATTGTTGTGGTTAGGTACTTCCGTTGTTATTTCCCGCATTGTTTTACACAATTTTGGTTTCGTATCCTTTGTAGGTACCTACCTGTTGATGAAATTTGCTTTCCGAAGGGTTTGTGGTATACAACGACGTTGTCACTATCTGGTTGACAACTAACAGAAATACATAAAAAAATGTTTCCTTTTCGTGGCGAAGTCAAGCCAATTTTAAAAGATGAGACTATACTTATTTATTTATTATCCTAAAGATATATATGTAATATCAACAAAAGTTTCTAAAGTTAAAAAATATTAATTATAGTTTAGTAACTTTCAGTACCTAACTTCCAACATAGTTCCACAATTCTGCCAACGTTGGCCCAACATCGCGAGCACATCATAATAAATCATAATCACTTACCGACTATTAAGGAGAGTTTCAGCGTTAGTTGCAATCGATAAATTAATAATAAAGCTACCGAGTAGCGCGATGCATTAATCACGAGGCTTCCATTATGAACGGTGTTTGTTCTAGCTTGCCGACTGCGGGCGCGCTTAGGAGGTTGTGTTCCAAGTCGACGTTTCAAACATGTTGAAACATAAATACTACTTACTACAATCTACATTTAACATACTGCCGTATTCGAACTTCAAGATATTCACAAGAGACGACACGTACTAGATCCATTCTAGATACGTTATAGTTTAGATATCAACTAGTTCTCTTTTGCAGCGCAATTCGGGCAACCAATGTCACTTTTACATCCCACCAAAAACATAAATGTAAAAAAGGAGAGCCAAGTTCAATACAAAAATGATGCTTGGCTGTGGGGTTCGCCGCAAAAAGAATGGAGATCTAAATGAGTGCCAAGTTCTATGCAAAATCCAAATATGTGTTTATAGGAACGAAATAACATTATAAACAAGTATTAAACTCTATTTCTTTGCTTTATTGGATACCTATAACAACTACTGTTATTTAAAAAAATGTGAGATCTTAAAGTAGGTTAGATTTGACTTGGCCAGTTTTCATTACATCAATCATTTTATAAAGTTATTCAACATATATATTGTAATTCTGATAAAATCTGGCCAAGCCAAATCTAACCTACTTTAAGATCGCACATTTTTTTAAATAACAGCAATTGTTATAGGTATCCAATAAAGCAAAGAAATAGAGTTTAATACTTGTTTATAATGTTATTTTGTTCCTATAAATACATATTTGGATTTTGCATAGAACTTGGCACTCATTTAGATCTCCATTCTTTTTGCGGCGAACCCCACAGCCAAGCATCATTTTTGTATTGAACTTGGCTCTCCTTTTTTACATTTATGTTTTTGGTGGGATATCAATATTTTTGTAAAGAATACTAGGCAGGTATTGAGATTTAATGTTTTTTCTTGTGTTTCCGCTGTATGGTTTTTACTTCTGTTCTTTGTACAATTATGTGGTGCCGCGCGCCGCCGACGACACACCGTTGGCCGGTTGTTTAGAGCGTATTACAAGTTTTTTGTATGGGGACAGCACTTATTTTTTGACTTAACTTTATTTCTATATAACAAATATAATAATACATATATAAAAAATGTCAAAGATTACAATACAATACAATTCAACACAAATCCAAAAATCACTAATTTCTCAACCTAAACTAATAACTAAACTTATATTTAAATAACAACACTTAATTACAAACTACAAATTACATAACATAAAAAAAAAAACACCCACACACACAAGTCAAAAACAAAACAGTCACCCGTCAGTCAAATATCCCACCCCGCGTCATCCCTGGCGCAAAGGTGCCCAAAACGCTTGCCGCATTACCGCGCTGAATCGCGATGGACAACCTCTGCACCAGGAATGACCCGGAGCGGGGATCCAGGCCTCTATCTCGCAACCGGTTCCCAACCTCCTTAAAAAACTCTCTAGCCTCTGAGCACCAACATCCAGCCGTTTCGACTGCCAGAGGCACAAACAAATAACCGTCCAATTCCGCATACTTCTCCCGTTTTCTCAGCGCCGCCACCTCAGCAGCTGCCCCTGCTGCCCTCACGGTGCGGCCAATGTGCGATGCAGCAAAAGTGCTAACGCATGTAGCGTCCCAAAGCAAGCACTTTCCTCTCCGCCAAGGCACCAGCGTCAACCCGTCAGGCCTCTTACCATCCGACCGGCTAAGGCCTGGGGGCTCAAGCATGCATGGGACATTCGCGGAAACAAGCGCCCTTCGGATCAGATCGTTAAGAGCGTGATGGCGTGGGAATCTCCCTGCACATCGACCACAACTCAAAGCGTGGTGGCCGTTGCTCTCCACCATAGTACCGCAGATGCATAAGTGAGGAACACACACATCGCAGCCCAGACGAAGAGCCACCGCCACCCGCATCGAATCATTGTCAAGGAGGGTGCCCAAATGCGGAGATGGAAGCGCATGTAACCACGCCCCCGATTCCGATTGGGACCCCGCCAGCAGCCTCGCCCTATCCGCCCCCACTGCGTTCTCCATCAGACCCTCGACAATCCTCTTGACTCCAACATCGTCCCATAGCCGTTGTACGTCCGGCTTCTCGGGTCGGGGCGCGTCCGGATTGAGAGTCATCCAAGCCGCCAAAGCATCAGCAGCGTAAGGTATGGATACCCTGTTACCATTAGGAGATAAAATTCGAGTAACAAGATCCACGACCCCACTCGCCGATGCCAAGAATGCCGGTAGACTCACATCCCTCACGCGCCGCACCCCCAGACCACCACTCCGAATGGGCAAGGACGCCAGGTCCCATTGTTCTGGATTTAAAGCCACATTCAGCAAGGACTCAACAGACTCCCTCAAAGCACAGTCAAAGGAGTCCATTTGCGTAGGCTGAAACCAAGTCGGTACTGTGCGCAAAAAGTACATGAGCTTGGGAACAGCAAAGCAAACCCGCAATAGCACGAGAGCAACATGCGCCGACAGTTTCTCTAATCTCTCCCTTGCCATCAAGAGAAGCTGTCTTCTAACCTCGAAGGCCTCCGGGATCGCTTCTGCAAAAATAGGGGAGCCCAAAAGGTTAAAATTTTGACCGGACACCTCCGTAAGACCGGGAAGGATATCATAAAAGGAGGGAAAGGAAGAACGGGCCCCGGCACTACAGGGGAAGAACTCGCACTTGGTAGAGTTAACCTCTAGCCCCAATTCTCGAAGGCGAGGAAGAAGCGTGAGCAGATCCCGTTCCACCTCTTCTGGTTTTCCTCCTATGGTGCCATCATCCAGATACCAGATGTTTAACGGGGACTGAATTTCGGAAATCGCCTTTTGTATCCCGAGACTGAATACTAGAGGACCCAGCGGATCACCCTGCTGCGCGCCGACTTGAGACAAAATCTGGGAACCGCTGTAAAAGAGGAATGATGGAAGCGAGCATACCTGGAAGAGAAACGGATAAAGGGAAGGGACCTTTTCTCGGACTTCGGTCAGAAGTATATCGCGTTCGATGGAATTAAAGGCATTTTTCAGGTCGATTTTTATTATAACACAATCCGCGTTGTTGGGGTCCACTGAAAAAGACCGTGTGGCGTGAATAGCGGCCTCGCACCCCAATTTAGTGCCAAAACCTAACTGTGAAGGTTGAAGGTACGAAGCCATCTCCTCGCGCACAGCACGACACCCAAGTTTAGCCGCCAACCGTCTAAAAGTGCTACCAATAGCGATGGGCCGTATACCCCCGTCCTTCTTCGAAAGTGCGCATAAAGATGCTCCATAAATATAGGGACAAACTTCCAGATTTACCTGACCGCTAAGCAAAAAGTTGCATAATTTTGTCAAGCTTTCCAGCAACCGCAGACCGTTTTCCCCCGCGGATCCAGATGTAAGCTCCTTTAAATGCGTTGGTCTAATACCGTCCAAGCCGGCCGCCGAACTGCTGCTAAATGAGCCCAGTGCCTGAGCTACCTCTTCTGGTCTCACAAAAAATGCAGGAAAAGAGTTGTCAGGATCCTGCGGAAACGTAAGCGGCCTAGAAGGGGCAGGATGTTTCGTCTGTAAGGCGGCAAGTGTCTCCGGACCCGAAGGCGCCACGCCGTCGTCTGACATTAGCACCCGCACTGCACCCCTCAGGTCACCCTCAAAAACTTTAGACTCAACAGTCTTAGTAAGCGAAGGCCGACTCGTAAACCCTGCCTCTGCCCCCCAATCTCCCGCAGAAGTAAAGGCATTAGCTGAGCCAATGTTTCGTTTTACTTTGGTTGTCAGATTGCCCGGGTCAGTAGCTTCTGGCGTTTTAAGGGCAGAATATGCGAATGACAACAGAGCAAACCACTCACCCGTACCATTTGTGTCTAAGCACCTATCAATGAGGTCGCTCATTCTACCAGCAGCCAGATTCCGTGCACCCTTAGGAATATGCCGCAACACCTTCACTGACTGTTTCAGGATAGCCAGGTCGCCTAATCCTAAAACACTGGGTTCGGTCATTTGCGCCGCTGGCAGTGGCCCGGAGAGAGTGTCACGCTGCAACACCGAAGGAGGTTGAGGCGAAACCGGGCGAAGCACATCTTTATGCTTGAGCCCTATATGGACTTTGAGCCCATGAGAATTAAAAGTCTTTGAAGAGTTAGGGCAGTAAGGACACACAGATAACAAAGACGGGTCAGCCATATTAAACATACAATGTTCCAATGTAAAATACAATTATAAAAAATACAAAATGAAAAAATAATAATAATACTAATTTGGCCTCTGAGCCACTAATTACATTAAACACATTCAAATTCCGCTCTAAAAGTCAAAAACTTTACCTAAAAAATTATAATAAGTCTATAATTGCTTTCAAATAACATTACTTTTTTATTTAAATAAAAAAACTTATAAAAATAACGTCCTACTTATATAACTAACTCACAATTTAAAATCATCAAAAAAAAAATGCAGATTACAAAAAAGAAAATAAATTATAAAAAATATAATAAATAACATTAACCAACATTATATTCATAAAATTATTACAAAATTAAAATTTGACAGATTGAAATGAAAAGTATTACAGAAAATTAAAACGAAACAAAAAAAACACAACACATAAAATAAAATCCAAAGAACAATATTTAAACAGAATCCGCACAATGTTCAAACAAACAAAAAGATGCACAGTTGCTGGGATTCGAACGCAGGACTATCGCCGACCTCGAGCCAAAAAAACACCGACATTACCCCAGTGCTACGAAGCCCATATTCAAACCGTCGAATTTTAGGTTCTGATGAGTGTGTGTACTTTTCCTTAAGATTCCGGTGTGGTATGTTTACCTTGTGGTTTACCCTCATCAAGAAAAACAAACTACCCAGAATTTTATTACACACTTAACAACTCAGAAATACACTCTTTTTACACTAACTTGTTATTAGTTCTACACATCCGCATACGTTGACTGTATATCCGTTGTTGTTGTTATCGTAATTCATTAATTGCCTTTGGAACTTTCGTTTCCGTCACTTTAAGACCACTGAGACACTTCGATTTCATCTCGTATTTATGATTCTTAAACGGGATTACAGCCCGAAATAACGTTATCACTGGTTTTTTGGAAACAGTTGAGCAGATTTTATCACTTTTTACTTGATACTAAGTTTGATTTATATTTATAAACAACAAAAGTTCAAGTAGCCGATGTGTACTAGTTGACAGCAGCGCCATCTCTCTCTCTCTCATACATATATTGGGGTAGTTTCAAATATCTGCTTGTAACGGTTCCAACGCTACAATAAAAAAAAAATTTTTGTATGGGGACCCCCCCCTATTTTTTAATTTTTTTTAATTTTTAGAATTTTTCCTACGCTCGCACACAATTACCGAGCTGGATTCCAAATTTCATCCTTCTAGGTCATCTGGAAGTAGGTTAGGTTTAGGTACTTATATGTCAGTCCCAATAAAAAATGGTTTTTTTGTATGGGGACCCCGCCTATTTTTTAACTTTATTTTATTTTTAGATTTTTTCCCACGGTTACACACAATAACCGAGCTGGATTCCAAATTTCATCCTTCTAGGTCATCTGGAAGTAGGTTAGGTTTAGGTACTTATATGTCAGTCCCAATAAAAAATGTTTTTTTTGTATGGGGACCCCCCCTATTTTGTAACTTTATTTTATTTTTAGATTTTTTCCTACGGTTACACACAATAACCGAGCTGGATTCCAAATTTCATCCTTCTAGGTCATCTGGAAGTAGGTTAGGTTTAGGTACTATAAGTCTGTCAGTCAGTCTTAAAATTTACGACTTTTTGACCTTCATATCTTTATAACCGGTTGAGCTAGCTTCATGAAATTTGGGCTTCTAGATGTCCTTATGAATATAATTAAACACACGTAGTTTTATGTGTTTACGTTAAAGATGTTTTGAGTTATAGAAGGGTCAAAAGTGGCACCAAGTGGTTCGTGTAATATTACACTCGGCGCTGGCTAGCCAGTTCCTTTGCTTGAACTTGGCTTGACACGCTGCCGCGTGTCTAGATTAGATAGAGTAAGATATCTATTAGATGTGAATTGTATATCTAAAAAACTGGTCAAGTGCGAGTCGGACTCGCGTTTCAAAGTACATCATACAATTTTCAACATTTTTGAAACATGACGTGAGTGAAACGTCTTGAAAAACCCGAATAGGTCAATCAATAACCAGATGTAACATGAAGTTTTCTGGCGTAGTGGTTTATATCTCTACAACTCTGAAGATTAAATGCTGAACAATAGTACGAGTGTCCAAATGCGAAGACTGAAGACCGAGCTCCGCATAAAGCTGAAAACTCGAAGCGTCCGACGGGTCGTGCTTCCTACAACTTCCAAAAGTGTTATAAAAGCGAAGGCCGAAGAGAGATAATACAGGTATTATTGTAGGTCTACAGGTTGGCCAAAAAATAAGTGCATTCCCGTAGCCAAGGAGGTTTTGAGATTATACTAAGCAACTTTTAGTATGGGACCAACCCCGAAATCGCGAAAAAAATGTATGCTCCCATAGAAAACGGACCAGCCAAAATGTATGAAACAGCCAAATTTTTCTTCGCGATTTCGGGGTTGCAAGTTGGCAACGGGAATACACTTTTTTTTTGGCCACCCTGTATAAGGCTTTTTAAAACACGTAACAATAGTAACCTAATCAATCAGTACTACAAGTACCATTGCGGCTGTGTGCCAGATACAGCCTAGTCGCATTTTTTGTCTTCAGTCGAACTCACGCAAGAAGGACGCTTCGGGACGCTTCGGGCCTTCGGCCTTATGCGGATATCGGCTTAGGACCTTCGCAATATAGCTGTCTACATCACGTTTCACTTAAACCATTGCGGCTGTGTCCCTAAAAAAACGTAACTGCATTTTTGTTCTTAAATCCGACTCACGCTTGACTCTAGATTTCTAATAGGTTTTTCTGACATCTATAGGTAAAGGACTATTTTTTGTATTTTTTTCAGAATTTTAGACCCAGTAGTTTCGGAGATAAAGGGGGGGGAATGGTCATTTTTTGTCTATTTTCTTGAATAACTTCTAAACTTTTTATTGTAAATTTATAAGAAAAATATATTTGAGATTCTCACAATGAGCTCTTTCGTTTGATATATAACACGATACTGTTTTCAAAACTTTGTTTTTTAATTTTATAGTTTACCCCCCAAAAGTAGCCCCTGTGTTTAAAATTCATTTGTTGACGTTACATATCCGTCTTTGGGTCACAGACTTCCATATGTGTACCAAATTTCAACTTAATTGGTCCAGTAGTTTCGGAGCAAATTGGCTGTGACAGACGGACAGACGGACAGACAGACGCACGAGTGATCCTATAAGGGTTCCGTTTTTTCCTTTTGAGGTACGGAACCCTAAAAATAAGTCATATCCTGTGGAAATCGTTCAAGAGTATCTCCAGAATTGCGCAAATGTCAAATTTGACAGGTTAGATCTTAAAACATATCGTTATCGTATCTTGATGATGTCTAAAAGATATCTAATAGATGTTTATTTCAGAATCCGAATCGGGCCCATAGGTAAAATTCACTAAGTGCAAAACAGTTGTGCTCGTTAAAACAGTAATAATTTTTCAACTGTTGGTATCAGACAGACTACATTTTCAATTTTTTTTATAATATTGCGTATTTATTTTTGGACGAAGAAGCGGAATGCGGAAAGGGAACTCGAAGTTGATTATGTGGACGGAACGCCACCGAATTATTTTCATTAAACAAATTGAAATGAGGGAAACATTATTATTTTGGCATGACATACTTTAATAATACCTATATAATTACACAAACGGGTCTAGCGCGATATAGGTACTTTCATCATCGGTTTTTTTTTTCTTTATTTAATTTTAGACCCATTTGTGTAATTAAATATTATATGTGTACAAAACGCGAGAGTATTATACTTTAATACCTATGTGTAGTGTTATACTTTAATACCTACTCAATCAGTGTGTTCGTATTTGTAATATAAATACACAATATTAAATCTCATTTATAGAAGAGTCTATCGCGAATTTATTTCACTACCTATATTTATCGACGTTAAACGTCGACGTCTATACGTCTTATACGTTTAAATATTATATATATTTATATATATATTCATTTATTTATATATAATTATATTTTGGGGATCTCGGAATCGGCTCTAATGATTTCGATGAAATTTGCTATATGGGGGCTTTCGGGGGCGAAACATGGATCTTATCTCTGGAAAAAAGCGCATTTTTGAGTTTTCATATGTTTTCCGAGCAAAGCTCGGTCTCCCAGATATTGTGAGTTAAGTATGTGTTCAAAACGCGAAAAGTTTCAAATATCATAAATACACAATATTGTTATTTTGTATTATTGAAGTATGTTGCAGCAACAAAAATTTATACAATTTGAGGCTTGCACCATCATTCGTCCTACCCGTTCTAATAAAATAACATTCCCCTCGTAAAACACCAACACATCAAAGAGAATCGACAAAAAGCCACAAAGTCAAAGTTGATTCCAATATAAGTGTTAGGTATGTGTATAGGCGAGTTCATGTTATATGTTGAACACTACACGCGAGGGATGGGCAGCGCGTGACAAGCATGATAAATGAGGAGTTCGGGATCATGCCTCCAGGGACTCCTTTTGGCTGCGAGGGAAGATTTAGGAAAAAAACATAGCAACCTACCAAAACTCCCCAACCAACATCATACTCTATCCCCCCGCTTTAAAATACATTTTTCTCCAACTGCCCAATCTGTTTCAGCTACGTAAAAATACTTAAGCTACTTCGAATTAATATTGCAAAAAGTAGCTGTTAGGGTGCTAGTCTAAAACCAATTTGAGTTGTATTTCTTTGAGGTTAAGATTCTAATTTGGCTGGCACATGCCGTGGTAGCAGTCGACGGAAAATGTTAGCCGTGAAAAGCCAGACAGCAAATTTTAATGTGGTTTCAAGACAGCGAAGTCACGGGGAGCGGAGTAAGAAGTATTTACGGGCTTTTTAAACAATAATAGCTAATGTTAGAGTTTATGGCTAAAGTTTCTGTAAATATTCTGTGTTTTATTATGTTACTCTTCATGTTTTACTTTGTAATTGTTTTTAATTAATATTGTAAGGGTCGATACAAATACCAATATATATGCACGTCGACACTTAACAATTAACAATTACATGACACTGACACTTAACAATTTTTTTATCAGAATCAGAATCAGAAATTTATTTGTATAACATAGGTAATAAATACAGGTGGTACTTTTAATACATTTCGATCACTATGTTTTATCCACAAATGCGGATGTACAAATTTAATGTTTATAACATACAAACACAGATAATTTTATCATCCAATTTCCAAAAGCGACATCAACACAAATTATTAATTTCATTTTTAGTTCTCTTTCATTCTGATTTATTGGCTTAGTAAGAACATGGTTAACGATTCATTTGAAGTAAAAATGGAATATTTTACGCTCATATATTAAACACACTGAACCAATGCACATGTAAAATTAATTAAAGGTTAAAGCTCCCAGTTCGTTGCACTTGCCCTAGTGTTAGTTTAGCTGTTTAATGTTTGAACTCGAAGCCATAAACCCGACGCGCCCGACAGAAACACTTGTATGCACATATTGCGACTTGCCAGTGACAACTCTGACAAGTCGACTTATCGCGACCAACGTACCCCATAAAACGGACATTTTCAAACAACGACCATGACATTCAATGTTTCATATTTTCCATTGTATTGCGCATTGTTTTAAAATTTGAAGGACTTTTGGCTTGAAATAAAGTTGATCTTGCAAATATATTTGATTTATAATGTGTGTTTGGATAGCTAAATTAAATATGTAGCTTTATGTGCAAAATTTTAAGCCTCGAAGCAATTTTCACCAGACGCAAATACCATTCTCTCAGTCTCATTTCTAATAAGCCATTTTTCTTTTTACATTAATTTTTATAAATTATTATAGTTCATAGGTACTTCCAAACATGTTGTAATGTTCTTTTTGCCTTTTGTTTACTTATTAAAGAGGAATGCCGGAGGGCTTAATCTTACTTCCCTTTTCCATGTCTGTTTTCCCCTCCGCTTTGTGTAGGGTGCCAACACTGCCAACGCACTGGCGTTACTTCTTGTATTACCCCAGCTGGCTGCAGTAAAGAATTAATGTGCAAATAATGCAGCTATTTCCGAGGACATATTCAGCGTCAAGAGACGCCGTCTACTGGTCGATTTCTCATAAAATATCTTATCATCTACATATATAGTTATTTATGGTTTAAGCGTGACTCATCGTCTGTAAAGTGTCACTACGAAGTCCATAACACTTAAAATAATGTCACGAATAGTAAAAATAGTTCAGACGTTCGATATTATTCATAATATTTTTAAGACATTATCGAACGTGATCAATACACGTAGGTACCTATTCAGATTTTAAATATAATTATTGCTGTCAGTGCATCTAGTTTGTCCTTATACATAATTATATTATTTTGCAAAAAGGACACAATGAGGTCAATAACTGATTAACCCCTTAGGTACTTCATGTAATAAAAATATATTAGTTTAATTTTGATCTTTAGTAGCTGTTAATATACCTAGTTGAATATTATAACTCTTATTTATATGGCTGCATATGCGATAAAGGGTTAAGATCAAATCAGTAGTATATTTTTTTAAACCTTCCAAAATTACCAAAATTACTTCTAAATCGTTTCTCAATTAAGTAAACCTCTATTGAAATAAAACGATGCACTTATTTGCAAAGACATTTCGGCGCAACGTTACTAGAGTTAAACCAAGAAAAGTCTGCACCGATTTAGATAGCATACGCAGTGTGTTAGCGACTGGCTGGCGCGCGACCTCTTTGGAACATATATTATTTTGCAAAACCTTTCCTTTTATGATTGAACATTATTGTCAAAGAGTCTGCCTGTTACCGTTGTAATGACAACATCTTATTGTGGTTTGTTTATCAATTAAAACCATTAATTATAAAACGTGTTTCCATCATCTCATAAGTCATACAGTCCATTCCACATTAGCTATCACAGTGGTAGTGTTATTTATTTATTTAATACGTCATAATTTCATAGAAGTTTAACGTTTAATCTAACACTTGCACTGCGTGTGCTATCAAAATCATTGCAGCCTTTTCTTGGTCAATTATTATACGTATGTACTACATAGAATGCTACATACTATGTAGCTACAAGAATCCTCCTACGGCCCAGAGTCTAGCGTTAAATAATCCCAGGACTAAAATATCTAGATTGTGGATAAAGAGGGCATCCTCTCCTGTCCGATCAGATCTGGTGCAGGACACGAAGCCACTAAGTCATCTGCTGCGTGATCTTGATCAATACATTGTAGCAATGGATAATACGACGGCATAAGTAGGTGTATAAGTATAAACACCTCTCTGAAAGTCTAGGCTCACGTCTAATAATAGTGCTTGTTGGGATTCCAGGCGCGTTTCTCTTAAGGTTGCGTATTTAGTTTCATATACAAGCGGAGCGGACGATTGTGTTTAATTCATAATATTTGACGTGTGGTAATTTATCAATGGTATTTTTTATTTTGGTTCTTTGCTAGGCTGACCCCATCATGTACATTTATTTTAGAAAAATCGAGCCGATTTTAAATCAACCTTCTGGAAAAGTCATTATAAAAGTACGCCACTAGAAGTTGGAAGTCTTCTATCATGTCGAAAAATTTCTTTGGCATGAAATTTCTGCGAACTATCATGCTAGCTACATAAACTACAATAAGTACCTACTACGAGTACAACTACAGTTTACTTATTCCAATCCAAAAATCACAAGTCAAATTTTACGATTTAGTAAAATTTATTTTTACTAAATCGTAAAATAGTAACGTAATAACCGACAAAAAAGAATAGATTTCTCCATATGATAAAATAAGTAGGTACATAGGAGACCGGTCTCGGCCACTTGATGGCTTTGTAAAAGGACGTCCATTTCAATTCATATTTTATATAAACGTATACTTATTATAAGAATTGTATACTGTGACAACTTAAAAACACATTTAAAATAATTTATTTGTTCCCTATATAGTTTTGAGTACATAGGTTTTCATAACGATATTAGCATCACAAGCCCGCCGCGCCCGGGCACCCACAGCGCAACCTTATAGAAGCTATCACTTGAAAATATAGGCTCTGCAGGCAATGGGCTCAATAGCTGTAGATGAGTGGACGATCGTTATCCGGAGTTTATACGACCGTTTTGGCAATCGCCGCCTCGCCTCTACTCGCGAGGCGTTAAAGCCTTTTCTATTTTGCTTTGACAGAAGTGAGACTTGTGAAAGCTGCAATTTTATCATTAAGGTTTATCGAGCTGTTTGTGGATTTACTACGTATTTGTATTATTGTTTTCAGTGTATGACATTAAACTACTACTAGAGAAATAATGAAATTATTTTATACTTAATAGAATTTCATAAGTGACCTAATAAATATTACATAAATTATAAAGTGATATAGACCTTTCCACTTGGTCTCTATTTTCTTTACTTAGTATGATATGACATACAACAACACGTGGTTGACAAACTAAAGTATGATAGTTATTATATTACTAGTTAGTTATCCATTCAAGTACGTACTATTTAATGTGAATAATAACACAATCGTAAGCACGAATTTTAAAGGAACTGAATAAATGGTTTTATCTATTGAAATAACGGTGATGGTAGCTTAAGTAAGCCAATTAAATAGTCTAAGACAACAGTCTTGAAATAAATTTAAATGAACTTAAATGAAGTTGCAAGTCGGAACTAACGCACGGAAACTTAGTTAGGACGCCATTAACGTAAGTCTTCTCTAAACTAACGCCTTAAGGAGGTCAGGCACGCCATAACACGAATCGACGTAACAGTCCGGTACGGACTACGAAGCGACCTAAGATTATCCGACGACTCACTATCGTACGAAATTTATTCCTAATTGGTTCTGACCCATTGCGGAACCCGTTAAAAAAGGGTGAAGGGATCCATAAAAATAGCCTAATCTCTCTTAATTGCAACCCAGCCACTGATCCAAGAGTCCAATAATAAAAACGGACTCCTTATAAAACGAACCCTTTTAAAATGACCCGAAAAAAATATCTTTGCATTCAGGGGCGGCGCGTCCGGTCGCCCTGTCCGCGGTTGATTGCGTTCAACCCGTGAATAATACCCACTTTGTACCCAATAAAAGTTTTCTTCCCTTCCCTAGATATTGGAAACAATGGCTTTGATTCTCAATTTTCCCGCCGCGCTCGGAGCGGGCTGCGAAAACGGGCCGGATTATAACGTTCTTTTGATTTGAGGCTAAACGTGACGTCGTTCCAAATAAGGACGCTTTGTTTTGTGGATTTACGTAAACACAAGTTTTATGTAACTTTTATTGGGAGCAAAATACAAGCTTAGCAAGCTTACACGCGACCGGAGCGGAGATAGAAACGTGTGATTTGGAGTTTTCCTTTGATATGACTGTGTTCTTCACCCTAATCAATTACAAGTTGTGTACAGTTTATTAATTAATAAATTAATTATTTTCTATTAATTAATTAATTTTATAAAGGTCTGATAGATTAGAAAGATGGAACTCTCGTCACATTGAACATTTTACTTATATGTAAGGCATTGTGTAATTTTTTTATGTAAGCGTGCATTTTGCATAATTTGCATCTTATAATTAGTTAACAAAACAGTAATCACATCTCGTAAATTTACTATTAAAATTAATCACATTAGTTACATTAAACATCAAAATTACTAGATATTTTCTTGCAAACTCAAACAAAACGACACGCGTATCAATTTTTTCAACTCAATTGCACATCTCCCGAGCTATCTCCAAATGATACAAAGACGGAATTAATACGAGAAGCATTAAATTGAGATAAGAACTACAGCAGATTGGGTGGAGCCCTTCGGGTGGTATTAGCCGTAAGTCTTGATAAGTGAGGGCCCGATTGTTTGCAGGGAGTTACATAGATTAACGGACGGCGATGCGACTGGACATCTAGACATAGACATAGACATAGAATAATTTTATTCAACATCACATGAAATGACAGAGTTAACAAATAGTGTAACACATTTTACAGATAAATCTTAAATTTACACTTAAAAACTAAGAAATTGAGTTGCACATCTAAGGGAGAAATATTCATGAGTGTTAAATAGGAGCTTGCCTCAGCATAATGTTGCAGTGTATTAACTACAACGCTGGTTTTCAGGCAGACCCTTGATACATTATCCCTTGCTTCTGTTAGTCGGAAACTAAATGGCTTAAAGGTATGTTGAATCTTGTTCATCTTGTTCTAAGCAATACGATATTTTTTCTGAAAAATTTTTTTCAACCAAATCCACAATGGCCATGTTCTTTAGATATCTAGAACATATAAAAATGAGAACCCTGAAGAATGCTCACACTTTATTTCACTATCACATATCAAAAAGCATATCGAATATTTGTAGCTAATCACTATCAAGTATCAGCAATATTAAAACAATTTAGTGGTCTTCAGATACAAACTGATAAGTGATAAATGACATATCTTATCAATACGAGACATCGGCTATTTATAATCACTACCAATGTAAAGCACTACTAATAATATACTATAAAGATAAATATCTATTATCCCTATCATGCCTAGCGTGAGTATTGTTATTAATACTGATTACGTTGCTAAATACTGATTTCGTAGACTGTTAAATGCGTTGTGTTAAACAAAGACCCATACCTATTCTAAATTTATTCATGTTAACCTTAATCGAAAAGTCTACTAAGATATTTTAATAAGATTAAGTATTCTTTAAATTATTTTTATTGATGAATATACAGTTGTTCAGAGGCAAATTTCCGATTTAAATTCCAAATAATTTTCTTACGTGAGATTCAAATAATAAAAACGGGATATCTATGTACCAGATTCGTTAACTTTGATTTTATTGTCTACAGAAGTGACCTTTTTTAATAAGGTATTCTGTTCAGAAGTGTTACAGAAGTGACCTTTTTCAAAAACAAGTTTGTCCCGCGTATCCAAACTCGCATAGTGGTTCTACCAGATACGCAGTATGTGAGAAGTTAATCATTTGGTAGGTACCTATTGAATTTTCAGACCTCAGTCAACATCGAACGAACACAAATGTTTTTTTTTAATTACGGAACACTTGTATAATTATCATGTATAATTAAGTATATTGATTAAAGCAGTCTGCGATAACAGGTGTGTTGGTGATGTCAGTGATGTAGGTATTATCATGCCGCGATCAGAAAGGGATTAGAAATAACAGATTTCCATACTACGTCAAAATCAATATGGATTGACAGCTATCTCAATCCCTTTCTAATCGCGATTCAGTAATACACGAGGTAATAGTAGGTATTGTGTTGGTAGAAGATCACATTTAGTTTCCTGGCTTCAGCGAGTTCACACATTAAATCTGTAAGTTAAGGCTCTGAAATATTATATTTTTCTTATGTAGGTTGCTGAAACCTACATATGAAATACATGTTTACATGTCTTACCCATAAACGGAACAATGCTATCCCGGATATTTGGGAAGTTTACGCGGTCGGTAAGAATATGTCATATCCTGTGGAAATCGTTCAAGAGTATCTCCAGAATCGCGCAAATGTCAAATTTGACAGGTTAGATCTTAAACATATCGTTGTCGTATCTTGATGATGTCTAAAAGATATCTAATAGGTGTCTATTTCAAAATGCGAATCACATCTAATAGATATCTTACTTTATCTAACGTAAAAGTGACATTGGTTGCCCGAATCGCGCTGCAAAAGAGAACTAATTGATATCTAAACTATAACGTATCTAGAATGGATCTAGTACGTGTCGTCTCTTGTGAATATCTTAAAGTTCGAATACGGCAGATACAGACGCATTCGACAATTGAATGAAACCGAACTGAGGACATGCTAGGACTATTGAGATTTAATGGAATCTAAAACGTACTAGGATTTTGGGTGAAAATAGTGGACATTTACTTATTCTCAGTGTTCTTAAAACGTTTACTTTCAGACACATCATTTCAATATACCTCATCATCTCAGCCATAAGACGTCCACTGCTGGACATAGGCCTCCCCCTTGGATCTCCATTCGCACCGGTTGGAAGCGACCCGCATCCAGCGTCTTCCGGCGGCCTTAACAAGGTCGTCCGTCCATCTTGTGGGTGGACGTCCTACGCTGCGTTGCTAGTCCGTGGTCTCCACTCGAGCACTTTTCGACCCCATCGGCCATCTCAATATACCTATGGACTGAAAATGCTGCCTTGGGCCATACTACTGTTGAATATAATGCTAGCGGGTGGCAGCCTAGCACAAGAATTGCCAGATTATGTGCTACCCCTTTCAGTGCCCTTACAAGGTAATAATTGCTATCAATAAATATTTCATTAAAATTTTCGGTAACTATTGATTTAACTCGAAGTGCTGACCTGAGAAGGTTTACATTAAGCTGAACCCTTTTTCTGGAATATCTGAATGGTTGTAGAAGTCTTCCAAGAGTTAGCCATTTCAGAATAAAACATTGACAAATATTGTTCGTAAAGATAATAAAATAAACCGGAAAAGTGCGTGTCGGACTCGCTCACCGAGGGTTCCGTAGAAATTTAAGTAACTTTTGTTTACAAATTTATAGTTTTCAGATTTTTCCCTATACTTGTAATGTAAGGCGATATTACTTGCCAAATTTCATAGTTCTAGGTCAACGGGATACCCTGTAAATTTTGATTTCCTTTATAGTGTGAAAAATATACGTCTTTTGCGGCATAATCGGCCGTATCTTTTTTGTACGTTAACTTATAAGTTTGATTTTTTTACAACTTCAAAGGAACTGAGTTCCAATAAGGTTTCATTTCTCGATGCCTCCACGCGTTCCCGAGATAAAAAGCCTTGACAGACAGTGATCCTATAAGGGTTCTTTTTTTTGAGGTATACGGAACCCTAAAAATGGTAGAATTGTTTCAAGAAACTTATACGTTATGAATCCGAGTATGTCTTTCGCTTTTCTCCTTCTTTTGGTTCCTTTGGTATCGAAGGTTATCGTACTATTCCTTATAAAATAATCATACAATGAAAGAATCAAAACAAATCAAAAAGGCTGGCCATCGCTATCCAACGTGCCACGTTGGATAGCGATGGCCAGCCTTACGTGGTAACGCGGCAAGTATCATGGGCACCTTTGCACCCGGTATAGCCCGCAGAGGTCTTTTAGATTAAAATATTTTAATATTTAGATATATTTAAGTTACTTTTGTTTGATTATTTATGTACCATTAACCTTTTGTATAATAAATAAATATATATATAAAAAAAAAATTATATGGTTATGGGTGGAGTTTATTTACAAAGGTGGTACAAATTATTGATGTTCTCCATATCCTGCCTTACAAAGGCGTACACTATTGGTAAGTTGTCTTAGAACTACATACAATTTTACACTTTAATAACACTTTTAACAATAAACTACGCTAGATAGACTCAATAATAACTACGAAGCGCTTTTGATGTGACGTTGATAAGTTCATTCAATATGACGTGATGCATAAGCATATTATTTATTGATATGCCATGTGCCTGCAGATATATAGTTAGTCAAGCAGATCTTGTCAATAGAAAAAGGCGGCAAATTTGAAGTCTCATAGAAAATTAGAATTTCGCGCCTTTTTCTACTGACAAGATTTGCTTGACCATCTGTATTTTGCTCATGTTTGCTTACAGATAGTGATTCGTTCGACTACATTGTGGTGGGCGCGGGTGCCGCGGGGGCCCCGGCGGCAGCGCGGCTGGCGTTATCCGGCGCAAGCGTTCTGCTGGTGGAGGCCGGCGGCGACCCCAATCTGAATACTAGGGTAACATAACCTTTCAAATTCCTGCTTGTATTATACATGTGTATAAAAAAACATCAAACAAAAATATAATTTTTCATCTTTTCAGATTCCCGGAATGTACTCGACACTACTCGGCTCAGCTCTAGACTGGCAGTACCCAACCGTCACTAATAACGTTTCATGCCTCTCACATTCGGACAAACAGTGCCGCTTTAGTCGAGGAAAGTGTCTTGGCGGATCCACCAGTATCAACTTCATGATGTATGTTCGAGGTAACCACCGGGATTACGATGAGCTCGGTATCGAGGGCTGGGCCTGGAAAGACCTTAAACCCTACTTCCTAAAGTATGAGGGCTTGCAGGACTTGGATAAGTTACCTTATAATTCTCTTTCCTACCACAACACCAGCGGCACTATGAAAATAGGATTTTTCGCCGACTCTGAAAACAGTTGGCATTCAAGGACCATAAAAGGTTATAGATATCTTAATTTCCCTTTTAACTATGACGTAAATGCTAAATCGCAAATCGGAATATCACAAGTAATTGGGTACGTAAACGAAGGCGAGCGAATGAGCACGGCGCGAGGTTACCTGACACGCGACGACGTGAAATCAGCCCTAAAGGTGACTAAGAACACGTACTGCACCGGCGTTATCCTGGACAAACACAATAACGCTATAGGCATCAAGGCGGTGGTTGGGGATGAAAAGCAAAATAGAACACTTCAACTCTACGCGAGAAAAGAAATAGTTCTTTCAGCGGGTGCGATCGGAACTCCGCAAATTTTGATGCTTTCTGGTATAGGGCCGGCTTCTCATTTAAACGATCTGGGCATTCCGGTGCGCGCTGATTTACCCGTGGGCGATAGCCTAACTGATCACGTGTTTCCACAGATCTACGCATCGGTAAATCCTGACACATCAATGTCTTCCCAAAGCGAAGCCATGGAAAGGTGGTTGTATAATCGCACAGGGCCCCTCGCCTCCATCGGGATTACCGCCGTAACAGCATTCCTCAACACACGCTGCTATGACGTCAGCCAACGGAAACTCATTTACAACAGCCCCGACTGCGAAATACCTACCATGCAATTAGCCAATTTGTACCTCGACGTTGGGTTGATTCAATCGAATTTAGGCTTTAACAACATCGCGCAACAGCTTATTGCCGAAAACAAAAACAAGTCCTTAATTTTACTTGGTCCTTTGGTGCTGCGGCCATTTTCCCGCGGCAACATTCGGCTCGCCAGCAGTGATCCTTTACAAAAGCCATCTATTTTCCCAAATTACTTATCTGATGAAAGGGACGTTGATGAGATGCTGTGCGGCATAACGATCGTGGAGCACTTGATGCAAACACCAGAGTTTAAGGTGCAAAATGCGTCTATCGTCCACCTAAAGTTGCCTGACTGTCCCGAGTACGAGGATGACCGTGAAGGGTACTGGCGCTGCTACTGCCGGCACTTAACAACCTCGTTGCTCCACGCAGTGGGTACTGCGCGGCTGGGCCCGGTGGTGGACCCACAACAGCGCGTGCATGGCGTGAAGCGCCTACGAGTGGCAGACCTAAGCGTGCTGCCGGAGGTGCCGCGCGGCAACACTGCCGCCGTTGCCATCGCAATTGGAGAGCGCGTCGCTGACTTTATCATAAAAGACACCGATAAATACCTATTTGATTGATAAACAAAAGTGCTATTTTCTATAAATCAATTTAGCATTTAACATAACTCTAATTATGTTACCATTTTGTGAGGATATAGCCATTGAGAAAACTACTCGATAATTCACACGACTAGTCATTAATATCTGTTTTTGCAATAAGGTAAGCTAAGTTACCATTATAGTATTGATACAATTGTAATATTATTAACAAATAAATAAATAATTTTAAAAAATCTAGTTTTTATTGTACCGCTCTGTTGCACTTCATGATTTATGTTTATCCACGCCAAATTGCAGCTTTCTAGCACAAACGTTCGCGGAGGAAGGCCGCCGACAGACAAACTAAACTAACTAACTAACTAACTAAAAAGTGCGAAAGTGGGAAATTCCCGTGATAACTAAGTACTTACATTTTCTGTAAATAAAATACCTATTATATTTTTACGCATTTTTACTCTCCTTACTTGTCTTATCGTCCTCTCTGAGACTCCCTTCGAAAGGCATAAAACTTCCGTAATGGCGTCAAAGCGATCCACATTCATCTATTTATCGGTACTTTGGAGGGTAGCAGGGTGTCGGTGTCGTTAGTAATTGCAACGCCGGCGGGCAACCGGTTTGTCGTTCGGCAATCAACAGAGGACGTGACGCGAAATCCGATACCGGATAGACCGTCATAATGATGGCCGGCCATCGGGCAATCACGTGGCGATTTCAGCTTGTAATCTATGATAATAGCCTGCGAAATGGCGCGTGCGTCTATTGGCTGAAAAGTGCTTAAGATGCGAAAGCTCGGTTAGACGATAACGCTATTTTTCGAGGCGTTATTGAGCGTTTCTACGTAAGTATCATCAGTATATTCTATTATACAATCTTATATCGCTAAAAGCCTTCTTTGTCCAGTGACACGCGCATGTATTTCCTCGAGCTCTGCACAGAAATTTTCGGTGACTAATAAAACTATGGGAGATATACTAGCTTGTATCACTGAAAAAAGTAGGTAAATAGATACATGCTAATTAGCTTTTTGCTTAAAAAATAAACTACCTGTTATTTCTGTTCAGGATCCAAAATACGCAAAAATCATGTAGGTAGGTAGTACCTACCTATGTGTAAGTATTTTTACATGTTATGCACACATACTTAGGTATATCGATCCTGCAAGTGCACGTATGGAAATGGTCTTTTAAATAATTCTAATAACATACCAAGCAAGAGGAGCTTAATTTCCGTATTACAAGCATAAAATAAATATTTTCACAGTGTTAAAATGGTTTACACAAGAGAGCTCGGGCGAGTAACGCCTCATATTAAGTTGACTTTAGTTCAAACATTCGGGGGTAGCGGCAGCCTAACAAACAAAATCTTGTTTAATTTCATTATTAAATCTAGTGAATCAGGTGTTACATTCAAGGAGGTTGCAAAAATATCGTATAAAAGACTCTTTATTTTTATCGGATGAACTGTACCTATATATATTATTTACATGTATGTATATTTCCACAATTTCAATTAGGCTTCTACGATTAGTTGGGCTTAGAAATAAAACCGGGCAAGTGCGAGTCGGACTCGCGCACGAAGGGTTCCGGTACGGAATAAAGCAAAAAAAAAGGAAAAAAATGCAAAAAGAAAACGGTCACCCATCCAAGTACTGACTACGCCCGACGTTGCTTAACTTTGGTTAAAATCACGTTTGCTGTATGGGAGCCCCACTTAAATCTTTATTTTATTCTGTTTTTAGTATTTGTTGTTATAGCGGCAACAGAAATACATCATCTGTGAAAATTTCAACCTGTCTAGCTATCACGGTTCGTGAGATACAGCCTGGTGATAGACAGACGGACGGACGGACGGACGGACAGCAAAGTCTTAGTAATAGGGTCCCGTTTTACCCTTTGGGTACGGAACCCTAAAAAAGGAAAATTGCTTTTTTATTGACACAGAAGCACTGTCCAAGCGAAGAAGAAGAAGCCGAAATCAGTCTAAAAACTGATGATTTTATGAAATATTTCCGATTTGAATTGTCGGAGTCACAGTTCTAATGTGACTTATTGTTCATTGTCTTTATAATTGTCGTTTTGTCGACTCACATATGTAGGTAATTTCAGTCTATATTATTCATAATATGCTCAAGGCCGTCACTATGAATTGTATTGTATAAAATTTAATACCTACTAGTATTTAATCATCACCTCTTAATAACACGAGCATGGCAGGAAAGAATAACGTAGTTACTTATACCGTAAAAAGGAGATAGGGGCTACTTTTTACATGGCCACGTTAACAAGTTCGATATTGTATATACTAAAATGTTAATTAAGTAATAAGTATGATAAATTATTTGACCTAGATATAAAAACCCTACAACATCTCTTCTCATACAATAGGTGCAAGTCGGTAAAACTTACAAGTGCAAATTTTATCATTTCACTAGGAACAATGTTGAACCATGGATGAATAAACAACCTATTACCTAAAAGAATTTATGTTCTGTTAGTGACATAAAATATTTATTTTGCTAACTCCCATATCCCCTACCTACGTTATAAAATTCTACTTAACGGTCTCGCTTCCATCAGAGTACGGGATCATAAAAAAACTTGATGTTTTACTTTTAAATTATTCAGTTATTATTCATTTTTTCGCTCTCTTCTCTCGACGACGAGAAGTACCTACTTAATTATCATTTTGAGTGGGAAACGAAAATTAGCCAGCACATTATGCTTAACAATAGTTGTTTATAATGGAAAAACGTGGAACGAGCGCCCTTATGATGGAATATTAAATTACTTTAATAATAAATTAGGTTGGAGGCCGAAAAAAAACCGTCAATGCATAATAACTTTTACGGCCTAGGGGGCTAACACACGGTGTTTGCTTTTTTTATTAGTACCTAACTAAGCTTCAATAGTACATTTCGATGCTAGTGCGGAAGGTATGTCATTACTTCACGAGTACCGAGATATCTTGAGAGATCAAGACTCGGGACGAGTGAAGAATGACATTTCCGCACGTGTATCGAACGACGTTTTTTAATACAGTTGCGAAAAAATAAGAAAAACATTGTTAATCGTGCACTAAACAAAAGTGGTAACAGTGACAGCTCGGTTAGACGTCGTCTTTAAGTATATTATATCTATGGGCGTTTGGCAGCTATTCCGTTCCATTCAGTCAACTTGTCCGGATTAGCTCAAGTGATCCAATTGGTAAACGCAACACCTCGACAGGCATTTTTTTTTTTCACCCATCCCACACTCCACAAATATGAAAACAAAAAGAAAAAAGAATAGGGTTAAACACCGGCTGCACTTCCTCCCATTGAAAGTGCACCTCACCAACATCAGGGGGTTGCACTCAAATATCGATCCGGTCCACCACCATCTTGAAACCGAAAAACCGCACCTATTCTTTTTGACGGAGACGCAAATCAAAACCCCAGCGGACGCGTCGTACCTCAACTACCCAGGCTACTCACTGGAACATAAGTTCAGAGCACGTGCTGGGGTCTGTGTGTACGTCCGCGACGACATTTGCTGCAAGCGTCTCCGTTGCTTTGAGGCTGCCGGGTTTTCCACTTTGTGGATTATGGTCGACTCGGGCTCAGAGAAAACTCTGTATGCCTGTGTCTACCGATCGCACAGCGGAAACCAGGAGACAACTAGGCTCTTTGACCACCTTACTGAGATGGCAGATAAAGCCCAACAGCGGTACCCCGCGGCTCAACTCGTATTCCTTGGGGACTTTAACGCCCACCACGAGGAGTGGCTGTTCCCGTACAAGAATACTTGCCACGCTGGGAGGGAAGCGCGCAAATTTGCTGTATCCCTAAACCTTACCCAGCTGGTAAATGTTGCGACGCGGATACCGGATGTTACTGACCATACACCCAATTGCCTTGACCTTCTGCTGACAACTGATCCAGACAGGCACTCGGTTTCGGTCTCAGCTCCGCTAGGATCGTCCGATCACTGTCTGGTGAAATCCGTGTCGATCCACTCTCCTCCTGATCTCTGCCCTAGGGGCACGAGGAGAGTATGGCGATACGAGTCAGCGGACTGGGATGAGATGCGGCATTTGTTTGCGTCTTTCCCCTGGCAGCAGGTCTGTTTTTCTTCGGGTGACCCCTCGTGTTCTGCTGAGGCTGTTGCGGATGTGATTCGGCAGGGAATGGAATATTTCATTCCGTTCTCCGACCTATCGCTCGATCACAAGACCCGAGCATGGTACAATTCGGACTGTGCTCGAGCCGAGGCTCTTAAGCAGTCTGCATACCAGGCTTGGGTACTAGCCCGCGATACCAAAGCTGGAGCACAGAGGGTTCGCGCGAAGAAAAAAGCCTTTAACTCAGCTGCCAAGTCCTGCAAACGGGTGCTTCGAAAGGCTCGATTCGACCACGTCAGTCGAATAGGGGCCAAACTCGCCTCCTACCCTCCTGGTAGCAAGCGGTTCTGGTCCCTGTCGAAAGCGGTCGAATCCAACTTCTGCCGACCCACATTGCCACCTCTGCAGAAACCTGATGGGACACTGGCCCACTCCGCGACAGAGAAAGCTAACTTGTTTGCTTCTCTGTTTGCGAGCAATTCACGTCTAGATGCAGGCTCAAAACTTCCACCTACGCTACCTCATTGCAGTTCCTCTATGCAGAGAGTTGCTATACATCAAAAAGAGGTACGCCGAGCTCTGCTGAATCTTGACGTGAATAAGGCCAATGGACCAGACGGTATACCTGCACGTGTACTAAAGCAGTGTGCGCCTGAGTTGTCTCCTGTACTGACACGCCTGTACCGCCTCTCTCTCCAAACAAGAACGGTGCCGAAATCCTGGAAGCTTGCAAACGTGCAGCCAGTACCCAAGAAGGGTAGTCGTGCTGATCCCTGCAATTACCGACCAATCGCCATTACCTCCATGCTCTGTAAAGTCATGGAAAGGGTACTTAACGGCAAACTGCTGGCATACCTCGAAGCAAATGATCTGCTCAGTGACCGTCAATATGGCTTTCGCCGAGGTCGGTCTACTGGGGATCTTTTAGCGTATGTCACGCACTGCTGCGGCGAGGCCATCGAGAGGAACGGTGAAGCGCTTGCTGTTTCACTGGACATCTCGAAGGCCTTTGACAGGGTTTGGCACGCAAGTCTCCTTAGCAAGCTTCCTGCTTACGGCATCCCTGCTGATTTTTGTAGCTGGCTATCTGATTTCTTGAGTGAACGGTCGATCAGAGTAGTTATTGATGGCTGCTCTTCGGACCTCATGGCCATTGACGCCGGTGTTCCTCAGGGGTCTGTTCTCTCCGCAACCCTTTTCCTGCTCCACATTAACGACATGCTGCAACCCAGCATTGTAGGTTATGCAGATGACAGTACGGTTGTTGAGAGATATTTGGCTAGTGCAAGGGACAGCAGGGAGGATATACGTTCACAGAGAGAGGCCATGGTTGAGCGAATGAACTTGACCCTTAGTCTCGTTTCCCAGTGGGGTGATGACAATCTGGTCACGTTCAATGCCTCCAAAACGCAGGCGTGTCTATTTTCCGCTAAACGGAGTCCATTCGACCTAACTCCTTCTTTCCGGGGTGCATCTGTACCTATTACCGACAGCCTGGAACTCCTCGGCATGGAGCTGAGTTCAGTCCTCGGCTTCGGCAGCTTCATTGAGTCTAAAGCACAAACTGCGGCCAGAAAGCTGGGCGTCCTAAATAAGGTGAAGCGATACTTCACACCTGGACAGCTTCTAACACTTTACAAAGCTCAAGTCCGGTCGTGTATGGAGTATTGCAGCCACCTGTGGGATGGCTCAGCTAAATACCAACTCGCCGCTTTGGACTCAGTGGAGCGCAGAGCCAGGAGGATGATTGGCGACAAGAAGCTAACGGCTAAGCTTCAGACTTTGGCCCATCGGCGGAAAGTCGCCAGCCTGTCGGTATTCTACAGGTTGCACTTCGGGGAGTGTGCCCAAGAGCTGCACGAGCTCATTCCACCGTCCCCATTCTACCATCGGACTTTTAGACGCACGGCCGGTTTCCATTCTTACTTGGTAGATATTCCGCCAATTCGCACTAAGCGCTTTGCTTCTACTTTCCTTATGCGCACTGCCAAGGAATGGAATTCCTTGCCGGCGTCTATATTTCCGTGCTCTTATAACCCGGCAACCTTCAAATCAAGAGTGAACAGGCACCTTCTGGGCGAGCTCGCTCCATCGTAGGCCACGTCTACGCCTCGGCTAGTCTGTGGCCATGAGTAAACCCATGCATAATAAAAAAAAAAAAAAAAAAAACTTATTAAGAACGGAATTTTCAATATTGAATATTAAAAAATAAACGTGTTATAATGATGAAGAGGTAAGTAATTAAATATGAAATATGTAATATTTTTCGTATTCTTACATTAACGATAGGTTTTTATGCTGATTACGACGTTTAAAGGAAACTAATATTAACACTCATCAATAAGTAGTCGTGAATTGGAACAAGTATAAATTTAAAAAAATTGGAAAAGTAAAAAGCACTAGTTCGAGATAACCAACTTTCCGCACGCTAAACAGCTACGTAAAGTAGCACTTTTTGAGCAACTGTATTAAAAAATATTTAGTGCTATGAGTGCAATTAAAGAGTGGGCTAACGCAAAATTTATATTGTTCCGGGTACCCAAAGGGTAAAAACGGGACCCTACTACGTCTGTCCGTCTGTCTGTCTGTCTGTCACCAGGTTGTATCTCATGAATTTTCACAGATGATGTACAGTATTTCTGTTGCCGCTACAACAAATATTAAAATCTGAATAAGTGTAATAAATATTTAAGTGGGGCTCCCATACATTTTTTTGTAGTTTTTTGCGTAATGGTACGGAACTCTTCGTGCGCGAGTCCGACTCGCATTTGGCCGGTTTTTTTACACATTTTAATCAAGGCCAAATTCTATGAACAAATTAATACCGAAACTAGGAGCCCATTTTTTTAACATAGGTACAAAAATCTAACAGTAGTGTAAACTAATTTGGAAGAACGACTTCACACATGTGTACTTTTGTAGGTTACTGCCACCGTACCGACCACCCGTAAGTAACTGCCATGTGTTTGTTTATAACAACCGATACACGCACCAATATAAATCTATAGATATACAATTACCTATAGGTTATCGGCAGGTATTTGAAGAAAATAAATGGCATGGCAAAGTATTATACCTACGAAAAAACATGCAAAACGAATGATTCTTTAATTTAACTAATCACCGTGTCATGTCATGAACTTCTTTATGGCAACTGCGACTTATCTGAAGACCTGTCGCAGTAGACGTATTTTGGTTCGTATGATTATGATAGGCTTAAGCAGGGTGATCCCTGCCATAAGTAGTAACTTACATAGAGGGCAACCATATGAGTCAGTACAGAAAAAGTTTATATTTTCTTAGTGCTTTTTTTTCTAACGTGTATTTAAATTGTATAATCTGCACACATTGTATAGTATTATGTAAACCTGCGACCCTTTCGCGATAATTAAACCGGTGGACCGGTGGCGGGACCACGTGTCAACAAATCGCGCCGACCACCCGTATCCGCTACATGTTTGTTTACCCGAGGTGTCATTCCAATGCCGTTTACACTGCACGCAGTCGTCAAGGGTCAGACTAACCAACTAACCAGTATATGAACAATTTTCAATCGTACATAATTAACATGAATATTGAGATCAAATTACAATGGTTAGCCTGAAAACTAGACTCGCCGCGCTGGCGCAACCAATGCGAATACACGGTCAGAATCTACACTACGCATAAAAAGTCCTACACGACACTAAAAACGGAAAAACATATCCTCTCCAGCCAGTTACGAAAGTATTTTTTATTACATAGATCGATTATTTTTTTACTTGTATAGTTCGAATGGTGTTTATAACATTGTGTGGCGCTTAGGGAAGTAAAGTTCATCTGTTTACGAGATTACGAGTATATCGTTACAATTCACGCACCAGACTTGGAATTTTCGACGCAGTAACGACTTCCTAACACACTACTATTGGTTTTATAAGGAAATACCCGTCATAAACCCGGTTAAGATCTGCTCACCGTTCAGTGTTTAATTTTCATACGAGAGGTATTAAAAAATAGTTATTTGGACAACAAGAGATCAAAGTTTGATATTTCTTCGAGTGCCTATTTTGAGTCCCGTGCAAGCGAAAGATTCTATAATAATTTAGAATCTTGAGCGTAGTAAGGGATTCAAAAGCGCACGAGATGTAAATAACTTTGATCTCGTGTAATACACAAAATTTTTCACCCTAAGCAGTGAGACGGTACCTAGAGGGACAGAGATAATAGAACCCAAGTATATCGAACCTTGTATTAGACCTGGCATGTTGAAATGACATTTGACTATAAAAGTCACTTGAATGACTCAGTGAGCAAAATCGCATTTTCCTCACTGTTTTTAAGAAGCAAAGTACCCTTGTTCGAGCTGCTGAGGTGAAAACATAATAGTAATCCGGCAGGATGTTGTTTATAGGCACCTAGCATAGGACAACTATAATTTAAAAGGGCCATTAGGTATTCAGCTGATGGTGTTGACAATGGCGATAAGAAAGCAGTTGTAATTTAAGAGGAAAGTTATGGATTACACAGAGTGCTCTCTTCCCTTCAGCAGCCCTTAATTTTTTATACTACCCTTATTAAGCTGCAGCGGATTCGGAGAGGCTGACGCCTGTGACCACACCTCCTTGTCACGAGAGAAACCACTCTCCCCCATTATGTCGCACAATATTGAATTTTCATATTGTACGCCGTATATACATATATTGTAAGTGATTAAATGTGGTTATTTTTAGATTTTTACCTTATCCGACTTTGAAACGTCAGATAACAGCCGTATTTGCAAAATTGGCCTTAAAATTAACAGTGATTTTCGCAGTAACTTGGCGTATGTCTTTACAATCAGTAAAATACTACACCCTCTCTTAATAAACCTTATAATGTATCTCGAGGCAACGTGACAAATCAATTACATTTATCAAGAAAACCCTCTCAGTGTATAACAGGTTTATCAGGGGAGCCTGTAATTTTGTTCAAATAAAATTAGCTGTATGTATTGTTTGCCGCGCCCGCATGTTAGCTACACAACCGAATTTTCCGGTCTGCGAAGCCCTTTGTGATCTGTCCAATGGAAGCCAAAACTATTTCTCATTTATATGCAAATAAAAGAGATAGAAATGAAAATTGGTGCACGATTGATTGTCATAAATCGATGAGTATTATTAGGATACACCGAGGCATTGACTGAAATTTGAGGTTACTTCATATCAATAAGATTACGTTAGTGTCCTGTCGCCCATACTGCTGAGCATTTCTTCGTGTACATCACTTATGCCGGTCCTGGGCTAGTCGCATCCAGAAGTGCCCCGCGATATTCCACATATCTTCCACCCGACGAACGGATGCCAGGAGTTTCTTTCATCCGAAAACGGCCAGCAATCGGTTAACATTTTGGTCCTCCTGTCATCACTCTGCCAGAGAACATGTCCCGTTCATTAAGCGCGATACACTCATAATCGGGTTTGTACATATGTAGCAGATAGCTAACTACACCTATTTAGTTATTTGTTACCAAATTCATGCCCAAAATTAATTCTATAGCGGTAATATTAATGGCAGTACATTCGCCTCACATTCACTGCAAATGTAGCACAGAATGAAACTGAATTATCCATCTAATTACTCCCCGGTTCCCGAAACAGTTTGTAATTGCTGTTTAATTAACACTCATTAGTATCAATTCAGTTTAATGCTAAAATATATATTTCGTCCTAGTTGGAGTGAATTACGGCAATTTGTTCGTAGTTCAATATGAACTAATTCTCATACTTCATTAGAGGATTTGAGTAAATCTATATTGTATGAACCGACATTCGTTTAAGCCAAAAAATACGGTTTTACTCACTTAATTTTAGTCACTCGTCAACCTAGCCTTTAATGGTAACATTCCATTTCTAAGTCCTACTACTGAACGCGTCGCTGTTATTGTCAATTTCCATAGTAAAATGAACAGTAATGCAGCTGTCGTTGGAAATGGACTGTCACCTTAAGGATGACTCACGTCACGCTACACTGCGCCGTATAATAAAATACATTGGGAAGGAGTCAAAGGGAATATAATTTAATTGAATTCATTATGTAATATCAGAAAGTCACAGAAAGTTACGAAGTAGGTACTTGGAGTAACAAAGTTTGGTATCTTAATACAGCAGCTCTTTTGAAATCTTCATAAGGAAATGTATTTGTCAGTTACATTAATTAATCTGACAGACAAACTGTATAAAATACCTATATATGTATTAATTTATTTACATTCAACAGTATCAGTCGTAAAAAGACCTAGAAACTTCTTACGCATTATACTTTTCGTTCAAGTGCATCTTAAAGAATCCTGCCTCATGAAGAAAGCCTTGCTTTCTAATCCCAAGATCAGCGTAGATGCTAGTTTTTGCCAAAGCACTTGCCGTTTGTGCCGTGCGGGCAAGCCAAAGGATAACCTACGCTTGAGTGGGTGTTGATTAGATTTCGGCAAGTAAGTTGACTATTAAAAGTTCACTATCCGCCCGAAGGACTTGCGGTAATTTGTAACTATTAAATTACTTTTAAAATTGAGAATTGCAATCGAAATCCAGCGCGGGAAAGCTGCCTGCGTGTTGGGCATCACCCTCCCGAAGGCACCAAATTTTGATAGATCCCTATTTTTAATTTTTAGTTTTAGTTATTTTAATTGTAGTTAGTTTTAGTTTTATATTCCTGTTTATGCTTTTTAGTAATTTAAATTTATGTAATTTAATATTATGAGAATAAATATTAGAATTGCATTTGTCGTCCTACCATATTCATTTTATTTGTATTAATCAAGCAAGGTGGATGTCAAACATAAATACATTTATACAAAGAAAAATACAACAATAGAATCCTCAGAATGCCATAAAGAATTAAAAAATAAATGATATATATCGTCGAGCTATTCATCCAAGAATTCAGCAACGGAATAATAGGCTTTTTGGATTAAAAACAACTTCAGTTTTAATATAAATCCGTATTCACTGCCATTCATTACAATTCATTGGATTTAGATTACGTAGTTTTTTTAGGGTCACCTACTTTATGAGTTCGGAGCTGGTCCCACAGTAAGTAATAAGTCATATTATATTCATCTCACATCTATGACTTCACTTCCGTAACTATAGTTCAACATAATTTTTATAACTTGCGTACATAATATTTATGTGCAATTGCTAGGTATTTTTTGCCAATTTTGCCGTAATAATAAATAGCCTTCCCTAAAAATAGCGTGTGTGATTCTAAAGCTCGCTTGGGATCTCAAGTCTACTTCACAAATAAACCTTTTACCAGCTTACGCAAATGCAAAATAGTATTAAGTTCGTATAATTTCCACTTTCTTATCTGCACCAACAGCTCAGACAGAGCTGGCAACAATCCGGGGGAATTTACACGTAAGGGCACCTTCAGACTGGATGTTTTAGTAAGGTTTGACACCTACTCTATTATTTGATATTGAACTCGTTTTGATTTTTCCGTCACAGTAACTATTTTACAAATACACGGGTTATCTGTCGTATCAAAAGTACGCGTACGCGAAATATAGGTATAGCCTACTTAATTACGAGCGAGTGACCGTATAAGGTAAATAGCCCATTATAGTTCGTTTTTTTAGCATTAGAAAGAACTTCGCAGAAGTATGCTTGTGGTTCCAAATCCGGCACTTTTGGCGGTAATAATTTGAAGTAAATTATATGTATTGACCGAGCTACATTAGATAATTCAATAATTATTAACAATTAAAGAGCCTGATAAAAACTGTACGCTTACTTCTGTGGAGTTCTTTCTAATGCTAAAAAAAACGAACTATAGTTAGCATCTTCAATCATAATTCATTCCAAATTAGGGTACCTATGTATTATTAAGACGTTTAAATTACGCGCAGGAAAAACCGTTAATCCGAACGGACTCCCAACCTACCAATACACACACAACATATACGTTGGGCTATGTGGAGTGTCTGTCGGACGCCTACGCTCAAACCGACTGGTCTTCATTGTTTGCTCAAGGAACCTTTTTGTCAAGATTTCCCCAGGGCCCGCCACGGACGTTTCCCGTCACTCTTGTTTTCAACGGGGACACGAATACGCAAACAGATTTATATGAAAGAATATTCTTAAAGGAAATATTTATTATGCTTACAGCGTTTTTCATGTTCGGAACGTTTCATTTTTGTGCAAAATAAATGTGATAAAATTATTTTAATTTCAACTCGATTTTTAGACTTTATTAACCGTATATCACATAATATCACAACTATATTATATGAAGATTTATGTGTATGTGAACACAACTATCAGGCCACCAGACTTTTTAAAACACCTCTCACTACATTGCTACTTTAATTGTTTTTTCGGATCGTCCAAGACCAAGAATTCCTTGTAACAAAGAGAAAAAGAACAATTAAAATACTTTTAAACGCAGGTGAAACCCAATAGAATTACTTAAGCGTGTCTAAGTACGTATTATACATAGCAATAACTATAAGTAACTAGGTACGTATAATGGATGTAAATTGAATTAATATCTTATTGAAGTTACACCGTTGAATGAGCGGTGACTATAAAGCGTTCCCGACTTCTCACACATTCCGGCGCTTCTCCTTGTACCGTGCAATTGGCTGGAAACAATTAGCGCATTTACTCGATGACGTGCACACTGAACTTGAAACTATTAAGGTGGTATCTCGGTTTTCGTATCGTTGAATGGAATGGAACTCTCAAAGCTGACAATGCAGTCAGGCTCGAAGGACTTTAGGAAATAAACTTCATTTGTTTTAACAGACATGATATTTATTGTGTTGTTAATTCTCAACAGACATTTTATTATCGATTAATAATTTAATTACAGCAACTCTTGCTTAGTCGGTCATGTCTCATTTAAAAAAAATGTTTATACCTTAACTCCGGCTTACAAATAGTAACTCATCAGGATAAACATTTGTACCAAACGCCATAAATAATAGTGTTTTCCAATAACTAAAACAATACGACGATGCAGCAAACATCCTGATATATCAAGTGTAACCAAATAACCATAGGAAATACTGAAAACATTTACCTGCAACTTTAACCACATCTTCAGTATAAAAAGCCACATCTTGCAGCTCTTAATCTCGCGTAGAATAATTGCTTTTCGATACTCCAACGACTGGGTCTTGCGTTCCATACCAGCCGCCTAGAATTAGCGCGCTTATCCGCGATAGTTTTTGCCAGCGGCTAGCATCTTAAGGATTATTAAGCTTCATTAGTTTGCCTTAACTACGTGATAACGAACAATTGTCTGCGAACGTTAGCGATAGAACTGCAGGAATTCTTTAATAACCGTAGTGTAATTATTATGTAAGCATATTTCTTTGTTTAATTTTAACGGCTACTTTGAAGATATGCGTGAAGCTATTCACATTCCTTATAAATGTTAGTTAAGTATTAAAAAAAGGTGTCGTTCAATGTGTCTCTTGTCACGTTGTAGTTTGATGTCATCATCAACTGGACAATTTCCCTTTGTGTAAAATAAACTTAGAATGAGCAATGAACGAATGTCGTTTGCAATAACAGGAGGCTATAAAAATACTTGATGCACGACATCTGGTAACGAAGAAGCTTATTGGATGCTTGAGGGACATTCGTTAGTACAAGACTTGGTCATATCTCAAAGAGATCAAAGCTCCGTCCAATGTCCACACGATAAAAGACAGAGACCGTAAAACCTTGGCGGGAAAACGATTGCCATAACTCGAAACTGCGCAGCCATAGCGCCGGTCCATCGAAAACACATTTGCAAAGGCGGAGCTTGCCGCATCTTCACCTATACTGCTTGAAATAACCTGAAACCACGCCAAAGGAACTTTGTACTTTGTCTACTTTAAGTAATCTTTTGTCTAATGCAGATTTTCCTCTTACTATATATGTATATGATCCAAAGAGATCTGAATAAAAAGTACTTATTGTCTAATGCCATTTAAAAACTGTGCAGTAGTAGTTCTACATATTATGATGTATGATCATGTACTAATGATAATGATAAACACTTAATCCTACACTCTCCACTCTATAGAAGATTACAGTGTCTACACGTACTGTCACTGTAATCTTCTATGTAATGTTTCACGATTGCCCCAATTTATTTATTTTAATGTGGCTGGTTTTCTAAGATGTGTGTTCTCTTTTAAGTGTAGGTCTGTGATTAAATTAAGTACTTACCAAAAATGTTAGCAAGCACTTATGTAAAAATAACACAAAGGGTCTAGCCGCAATCCCATAGTGAAACTGCCCCTGGCTGAAATGTATACCTTTCTTAGGCGCGTTTATTTGTCTTATTATAAGATATCGTTTTACCAAATTTCAAGCCTAGAATCCGCTTGGTTTGGCAAAAAAAAATTTTTTTTTAAACTTTTTTATTTTTTTGTAGCTAAACTAGTGGTTCTATTGTTTTGAAATTTGGATGTTACATGCACCTAATGGTAGTTCATTTTCAAAAAAAAATCAAGATTGTAACTTGTTTATAAAGGCTTAAAATTATTTATCTATAGGTATATACCCCACATGTATGGGTTTGATGAAAAAAAAAATTGAGTTTCAGTTCTAAGTTCTAAGTATGGGGAACCCCCAAAATTTATTGTTTTCTTTCTATTTTTGTGTAAAAATCTTAATGCAGTTCACAGAATATTTATACTTACCAAGTTTCAACAGTATAGTTTTTACAGTTTCGGAAAAAAGTGTCTGTGATATACACGGGCAGACAGATAGACGGACAGACATGACACACCCATAAGGGTTCCGTTTTTTGCCATTTGGCTACGGAACCCTAAAATGTAAACAAATGTTAGTTAACGTCACTATTGTCTTTACTACAACGCAAATTCACTTTATATTGACTACAAAGCGGATGGACTACAACTAGTTTTAATTAAAGAACAAGCTCCTTTGTTCTATTTTGGCTCGGAGTAGAACAGATCTGCAGTAATATCGTGAAACTACGATCTTTTTATCAGCAAGTAGACAAAACCTCTGGAGTTCAAACAATACCAGAGCAGGCACTCGCAGAGTCTTTATTGCGATTTGTTTAAACAGGGAACAATTAAGAACTAGGAATGAATGAACGACTAGCGCTCGTTTTGTTTGATAAATGATAGGGTTTGGGAGTAATTGCAGCGATTTTTACCTCCTTAGGATGAAAGTTATAAAATTTAAGATTTATTTATACTTGTATTTATGTCAAAAACTAGTAAGTGAATAAACAGCTTGTTGATAATTATAGCCAGAGAAGAGTGGCTGAAACACCAATATTATAATTATATAATATTATTATCTGCATAGAGTTATATTTCGATTCGTATTATTTAACTAAAAATGTGGGATCCACAAATAAATTAAATAATGACATCGGATAAAGCAGACATGCTCATGATTTAAAACAATATCAAATAAAGGTACTGAAAAAGTATTTATCTGTATGTTTTATATACAATGATCAGTTATACACTCAAAATACTGTTACTTTTTAAATTGAGATCGGTAATGGAAAATCGCCTGCCGCCAAGTTTCAAACCAGAGACTTAATAACTTATCTACCTAGTTTTTTTTGTGCAGTCGGATTAATGGCAGAGCTTCGCTGGCCGCTTGTTAAAAAAAAGAATAGTTAATAAAGACACTTGATAAGTGAAGCGATGTTGGACTTCCTTTCTCTCTATAATCTAATATACATCATTAAATACCTAGTTTTATTTTATTAATTCGTAGAAAGCAGAGTAGCAAAATATTAGGTATTTTAACCCATAAAACTTAATCTAATAGAAAAGTTGGGAGAATAGCATAGTATTTGTGGGTGGGGGTGGTAAATACTTAACCTACCTACCTAAACAAAATTAATATGGTCCAATAATATAGTCATTGGACGAAACCAAGATGAAACCAGCAACGGCAAAAATATGTTTCCACATATTTTTGCCGTTTTGGCTACGGAACCATAAAAATCCCGATTTGGATACATATTATTACATATATATGTATTTAAATAATAATAAGCAACGAAATACAGACATCAACTTTAGCCACTATGTATATACCTACTCTTCCTATCTGTTGCATTAAACAAAGCTGTAATCATATTTAAACATATTGTTTAAGTATCACGCAACACTTATTCATAGAAAACCTTTTGGGTGGCCGACAGTTGTTCACACAATCACTTATGCATGGAATAATATAGTAACGGTAGTAGTTAAATAACGAATGTAGAACTATAATGATGTTACTCATGCAATCTTAACAATGACTCCATATACATAGGAACTTATACCTTATATCTATTACAAAATATATCGGATAAATCGGTCGACGACCGGTCTGCCCTAGTGGGTAGAAATTACCTGCCTGCGAAGTCGATGGTCCTGGGTTCGAATCCCGGTAAGGGCATATATTTGTGTGATGAGCGCAGGTTTTTGTTCCTGAGTCACAAAAAAAAGTTCGAACTAAACGACTCCGGTTATTAAAATATGATCTAAGGATCAAAACATAATACGATATTTGCCCAAGGTTGTTTTGACTACACATACCTATCTATTTTTATCCTTGTTTACCAACACGGGATTTGTTGCGTAATAAGTTGACCTGTACAAGACTGTTTTGTCTGCGCATTTTCCTTTAATGATGTCGTTAGGTGTCGCTGGTTAACAAGGCGGTAGTTAAGGAAGAGCACGTGAGATTTACGACGTCCGATGCGATATCGAATGCTGCTTGGATTAACTTCCTAGCACGAGGTCACTGGAGGGCATAATTTATTCAAGAGCTCTCACTACTCTAAGTAGCAGTGGTATTTTTAAAATATTTTGTGAAGTGAGCTGTGGGCCAAGATTACAACAAAGTGGCAGCTCAGCTGAAAACGGAGATTTGGCAGACCACGTCGATGGCGTCCTTTTTAAAAGAATGGCCGAAGAATATTCAAAACCGGAAGGAATGGAAAAAACTGGGGGAGGCCTTTGCCTAGCAGTGGGACATAACAGGCTCTCAATAATCGAATTGTGGATAAAGATCTTACGTCGTAGGTGTAATGAAATGGGGTGGTTAAATTACATCCTATATCGAACACAATTGTACTCGTATTGTTCTCCAGCAACTCTAGTAGTAAATTTAACCCTTAATCAAATATCGGGAAATTACTTCCCACTTCATTCTAATTTACGAAATATTTTTTATCTTTTTAATGGCAGCACTCAGCGATACCAACGATACAGATTTAAAATCTTAGTAACATTTTGAATTTGAAAAATGGCAACACTTTTCTAATGGCCGCCATTTGTGACCATACGTCAAAGTCAATGTCAGTTGTTGTGATTTTTTTTGCAATAACGACAATTTTTTTAGTGTTTTGAGGTTAAGTGCGAAAAAAAATCTTGTAAGTGCGTACACTGACTGAATATTATCATAAACTAGACTTATTTTCCCTGTGTTTTGCTTGAAAGGAATTGTGATAACGATATGATTTAGCCAAGATTTTAAGGTTTTAGTAAGTGGGTAATTATTTCCCATTGTTTGTGCCTGAACGTACGATTTACAAAAAAATTGGTAGGTTTTATCAAGTGGGAAATTATTTCCCCGTGTTTGTTCTCCACCTAAATTTTAATTGGTTTCCAAAAATAAAAATATATGCCCGTTTGCCTGTTGCACAAAAAAATCTGTGCCTGTTTTTGTTTTCTTTTTTATTTTATTTATTTCTTTGATTTTTGAAGATAACGTTAAAGGCTCATACTTGAATTCCAAGCAAAGCCGGGGGGAGCTACTAATTAGTAAAAAGTTCGTAACCGTATCGGACAATGGGAAACTATTTCCCACTTCATTCAAAATTTTGCTATTCCGTAACGGATAATGGGAAATTATTCCCCACCGCAAAACCCCCCCTTTCCCCCCCACTAAAATTCTGTTTACATATTTATTCGTAATCTACGCACCCAATTTACCTAAAAACCATTCTTAGTTTTCAAAAATCTCATAAAAAGTGTTCCGTTTGATTAAGGGTTAAGATATTTACCTATTTATAAATAACTAACTACGAATGTACAATTTTAAGATTCCAAAATTACGTTTTTCAATCGATGATAAAGAAAAGGGCCCCTAAAGGTGTTGTAGCAAGACTTTAGCCAAATCTAATTGGCCGATCATACCTTGCCTTGGCCTTGGGCTTGCTTGGGCCTTGTAACACAACAAAGGACAGTTTATCCACGTTTGGTGTCGATAGATATCATTTTGTCACTGGAATACACTCCCAACAGATTTACGCTGTCAATAGAAACTGTAACGGGACTCCAACTTGTTTTCCGTCGTCGGTTTATTATACGGTTCATTAATTAACGATGAAACTGGAAATTACAATTGAAGTTAGTTGTCTAGTTTCGTATCAAAACTATAACGGAAATAATTATATACACACATACATATAATCACGCCTATTTCGCGGAGGGGTAGACGGAGACAATGGATTTCCACTTGCTACGATCATGACATACCTCTATCGCTTCCTTCACTTTCATAAGTTTCCTCATACACGCTCGCCGGTTTAGGGTGCTCTTTACCTGGCCTTTCTTCAGGATTTCCCCGATCTGATCAGAGAAAGTCCGCCAAGATCTAACACTTCCAACTCACACTTCTACTTCTCCCTTATACACTCAAATAATTACATACCCATACAAATTAACTGTTTTTGATATGATCGTCGTGCATCGCACGCACTTTTATTGATTTCACATGCACCAATCAGCGTGAGCGATCTTCAAGATCGTATCGAAATAAGATCTAAATCGTAACCAATATCAGAATCGGGCTCATTTAGTTTAATATAGATCTCGAGGCGCTTGAGCAATAAATAGGCATCATTGACACAATTACAGACGATTTTAAACCTTACTGCAACGGGATAACGTCTACCAATATCAGCGTGATAGATAGATAAAGAGAGTGTGTTGCTATACGCTTATAATTCGTCGGGTGACAAGCAGAACTCACTAAGTACTATCAAATAAATAAAGTAACAATGCACTTTATTGCTTTTTTAATATGGTTTATTGTCCAATAATTTGAATTATGTTAGTTAGTGGCTTTTGCTTGTCACCCGATGATATGGTAAAAGCCGAGCGCGACGTATTTACTCGCGCGCTTGCACACTGCGCAGACTAAACCACAAATCTTACCAGGGCTCAACAACCATTTCTAATTGCATTCAACCGGTATAAAGCTAGTAACTGGTACAGTCTGTGTGGAAAGAGAAGAGACGTAGAAATGTATAATGTATGGGTTCCCAGATTCCAAGACTTCTCTTTCCGCACAGCCTCTATAATGAGGTGGCAATATTAATTCACGACAGAAACAAACATTACTATTGCATACAAATATTCTTATGGCAGTAGAACAAAATAAACATCTAAAATTAAATAAAAACAACCTAGCAGCGTATAGGGTTAATCAGAAAAGGTCAAGTATACTGAAAAAGTAACCTTTGGATTGAGTCTTGGAAAACTTATTTAAGTCCAGTTTTCGGTGCAACAATGCGTAAGCATCATAATTGGTACTTGGTATTGAACAAACGAGCAATATTTGAATAGGTAGGGTTTACTAGGGTGGGACGGCCAAAGCACATTGATTAGGTACATTTTTCCAAGTAAACCTAAATAAATGTGGTATTGAATTAAATATGTAAAAAAATATTTTACATTACACTTCAAAGGTTTCTAACCTACGGCAATGCAGCGAATACGCAGGGCCCAAGTATCCGTGGTAGTCGATAATTACCTAAGTAGCTATTATTCTCATTTAATAATGCTTTGCTATTTTAACAAACTCGTAACAACGAGAAAATCCCCTGCGACTTAGCTACAGATTGAATTCCAAAACAGAAATTTAAACACACCAGTTAGTCCCTGCGTGAAAATGCTATGTGTAACTGTAAGTAGCAACATACCAGGAAGCCATATTTAAATACGAATACAGGTTATATGGTAAACACCCCGTTTTCAATAGTAAATATATATAGGTATTTATAGGTAGTATTTCTATTTACCTTTATATTCCACCCTAGCGGTCTTCGATTCGTCGGTTCTAATAGCACACGTAATTAATAGCTAATTATTATTAGAGATACCTAATACTTATGTACAACATCAATAGAATTTAAAACCATATTTTTATATTTTTTAAACGCTGTCAAAGCTTAAACTAATTGGGTGACATCCTTACGTAAAATAAAAACTGTATCAAAAACGGTACGAGTCAGTACAGATTTAAAACTCTATCATTTGTTCTCAAAAGCTGTTTTCGCCTGGCATGGCTGTAACAAGCGGCTTAAATTGAGGCTATAGGTACTTGTGTTCGATGGGCAAAGCCGCAACGAGAGGCCTCATAAGCTTTAATTAAAAGAACATCGCGATTACTCTATATATTAGTTACTACCAATGAGCATCAATTGAATGGAGTAGAATTTCTAAAATAAATTTAACAGTATGGGGTTGATTAGACATTCGAGGTATTACTTGAAATGAAATACATTATAAGTACCACAGCTAATTTATACAATGAATCTAGGATCTAAGTTAAGTTATTTTGAAGTTATTCATTGATAAGTTGACCCGTTTTTCGAGCTTGGTACTCGTACACGTATTGGCAATCGGAGTACCTATACTACCTATATTATAATTTTTCTGCTTTCTTAGTTTTTAAACTATTAGTTAATATAAAGCCTACTCCTTACCTTTCATCGTTCCCTCTCATAGCGGCAACTGATCACAGCCATATTAATGGCCTTGTCAATAGTATGATGTAATTATTATATTAATGTTCTCAGATCCGAGATAAAATGTTATTATTCCCGTGTGCGAATCTTATTACTTACAGTGGAGGTATCTCTCTTAATTGCAATGTACGCATTGTTTTTTGATTCATGCGCCGGCGGCGGCGGCGCGCGGTGATCTAGTGGGCTTGCGCAGGTTCCATTAGGTAGGTATGTACTACCGGCGAGGCTGAGAGTAGCCCATCTACGATACAATTAACTGACCATTCGCGAACTTTATTGCAATAACATAGAGTATACCAATGGTACTTTTTATTTTGCTGTTAGTACCTGTTGTAAAATACTTCAGCAATATATACAAGTGTTAAGCTAACGGCGATTTTAAGGTTGCCGTTAATAATTTAGGTCACTTCTGGTTGAAAAGAACTAAAATGAGATTATTAATAACTAATATTTAAGTACGTAGATGAAGTAAAAACTAGCAATTACTGGATAACATGTTGTCTTTAAAATAAATTACTTGAACAACTGAACTCGATATGGCTATAATTAACATTGCTGCGCATTTCCACAAAAAAAATGTTGACGTCAACTCAGTACAAGTACAATTGTTTGTTTCTGAGACATTAAAATAGCAAGACGAAGCTATTTCTAAAGTTTCACTAACATTGACAGATTTTACCGAGAGCCTCCGCACTCTTCGATCAATAAAACCCACGAAAATTCAAATTCAGCCAGAATTATCATTCATCTAAAACTTACCCTTCACGTAGGTCCCTGCACTAGCAGTTGTTTCTTGTAATATGTCCCAATCTGTACGAGCTTCAATGCTTCTGAATTATTGACATAGCTGCGGCGACCCGCTGGTCAGCCAAGAAAGTGGTCTACCACTTTTCGACCCTATCATCTGATTGATAGAGTCGAAAAGTGGTAGACCACTTTCTTGGCTGACCGTACCTGTCCGCACTTCGCAACGCACAGCACAGGTCTCCTGCGAGAAGTACGTTCTGATTTATACTAACTAAGGTTTCGTGTAAACAAGTTGATGAACCGTACCGGCCGGCGATATTTTACAAATCTGTTGTTGTAAAATATTTGTAACATGTTATTAATTCGTTGGCGATAAAATACACGCAGTTGCGCACTGAGCTTGTAAAATGGTGGTTTACCCGAGGCACCACTGGCCTTACTTACTACTTCACTGCTTTTGTTATTAAATATTACTGGCAGTATTTAGGTCAGTAAATGAATGCTCAAAAAACGTTGTAGAGGGAAATGCTAGGAACACAATTTTTGACTCCGTAACTTTGTTTAGACTAGTTAGGAGGTGAACATATCAAAAGTCCCCGGCTGTAGCCCCGGTGCTGCGGGGTAGAGGGGGGTAAGAAGGTCGAATTTTTCGGTTTTTCATTGATATCTTGGAAACTTTGCATCTTAGCAACATGACTACTAAGACAAACCGAAAGCTCATAAAATTAGTTACAAGTTTTATCTAGTCAAGTTTTTCGATATCTTGAATAGTTTTTGAGATACCCGCTCTTGAAAGATTATTTAGGGATTTTAATTTTATATTGATATCTACATCAGTGATGCTGTTAGGCCATGTTTGGTATCATTTTTGTATAAATCGGGAGTGCTGAATTCATTTATGGTATCATATTGACACTATTCCGAAGTAAAACCAAAATTAAAAAAAATATATTTTTAAAAATCCCTCTTCACGCTTAAACCGCTGAACCAATTTCGTTGAAATGTTGTATAGAAATAGTTTCAGTCTCGACACAGGACATAGGATGGTTTTTATAACCAAAAGCATCTTTTGAGGATGTGAAAAGTGGGGTGGAAGTTTGTATGAGGAGTCAATAACCGCTGAACCGGTTTAGGTGAAATTTAGGATGGTATACTTCTGTGATTTAGATGAAAATGATACCTAACATGACTTCAAACTTTACCTTAAGCAGTATTTACCTCAGGAATTCAGTTTCGTTGACGAAGTTGAATTCCCCCCATATTCCATTTCACAACTTTAAAGGATGATTATTGAGATAAAAAGTATCTTATGTCCTGTCTTAGGACTCGAAATATCTGTATACCAAATTACAATTAAATCGGTTGAGCGGTTTAAGCGTGAAGAGGAATTTAAAAAAAAAGGTATTTGTTTAAAGTTTATATGTTTTTTCTAAGGAATGATGTCAATGTGATATCAAAAATGAATTCAGCACCCCCGATTTATACGAAAATGATACCAAATACGGCCTAGCAGCTTCACTAATGTAGATATCAAGATAAAATTGAAAGCCCTAAATAAACTTTCAAGAGCGGATATCTCAAAAACTATTCAAGATATCGAAAAACTTGACTGAATAAAACTTTTTTATCAGCTTTTGGTTTGTCTCAGTAGGCATGTCGCTAAGACGCAAAGTTTCCAAGATATTAGTGAAAAACCGAAAAATGAGACCTTCTTTCCCCCCTCTCCCCCCCAGCACCGGGGCTACGGCCGGGGACTTTTGATATGTTCACCTCCTAACTAGTCCAAACAAAGTTACGGAGTCAAAAATTGTGTTCCTAGCATTTCCCTCTATAACTTCTTATTTCTTGGCCTAATTCTGCTGTTAATTATTGTAAGCGAAAGGGCAGTAAAATAATAAAGGCGTCCTCGAGAAAGTATGATTTTTGTAGATTTCTTCATGACTCCCACTAGAATCCAACTCGCAAACTACGAAAAATCGGCTAACATACATGGGGTTATATTCTGATAGACCACGACGTGAGGAATCTAAAAAAAATTTTTGGACGTCAAGGTTTGGACCGGCCTGTATAAGTCATAGGTGGTAGAAAGGGCCCTATAGGCTAATCCCTCTGATATATAGGAAATATAACAGACTTGAAGTAAATTATTTCCTAGTCTATTAGGTACCAGTTCAAAATCACGACGATACTTTATTCATTTTGCTAGCAAGCATAAGGCTAAAATAATACAATCTCGCTGTCTCTGTAAAGCATATATTTTTAGCCAACAATTTTAAAAGCATTTCAAACTGAATTCTCTAGTAATTTAACAGCCTAATTAGGTCAATTAGTAAGTGAGATGTGGCGCACTCATAAAAAAATCACACGAACTCCATTAGCTGTCGACGAGGACCGTTATGATTTCAATAATTACCCATCAGCCGGCAACGACGCCTTTGGTTAAATATTGAAAGGCCAGTTAAGATATTTCCGACCCGCCCGGCATTCCCTTACCCGTAATTACTGGGGATTGGTAACAAACTTTGATTAATCAAAACTTTATAGAAATAACTACAGAAACGATCTGCGAAAATCCAATAAGTTGAGTTAAACAGTTTTGAAATATGCAGACTCACTTTAGGATTAATAGCTAACCTTAACATTTGGCTTTACTCAGTGGCGGATTTGCCTTAAGGCGGCAAAAAATTCGGGGCGGCAAATTATGACAAAAAGTCCGCTGATGATAACAAGAAATAACTTAAAATGTAGTCAATATGGGGTGCTGCGAAAAGTGCGGCTATAGGGCCTGGGACCTAGGGCGGCAAAGACTACAAATCCGATAACAATATATACATGTATGGTCATCAATTTCACTAATGATCAGTTCAAGTTGCGGTCAAAGGCTAGCTCAATATTGAGCCCTAACTATAGAGAGTATTCGCATGAGGGTCAAAGAAAATTTGTAATCCATCAATCGACCGTCGATCAACCTTTCATTAGGCCGGCTATTTAAGCAAGCTTTTAGATGATGAGTTGCAATTTTTTACTAGCGTCGGCTCTTAAAATATCCAGGCTATTTATATTGAACGGCTCTCCGTTGTTTAAATTACAAATTCAGAAGTTTTTTAAAGATCTCTGGCTCAGGAATAAATACTTACCACGCCTTTTTCGCACGAACCTCATTTTTTTGGTTTAAGTATTGTAGGCGTTTTTGTGTAAAGGTAATGTAATGTGATAATCTGATAATTTATTAAAAGTAACGGAAGAATTATTTTTGTACTCAAACACAAAAGCATGTACCTTTTCCTTGAAGAAACATAGAGGCTTTTTTTCTCGCCTTGACTTTGAGATTACTTAGTAACATACATACGTACGTACTTACTATACACAATATACACATATTACACATACCTACCGTGATATGTGAGGACCATGAAGAACAACATATAATTGTAGTAATTTCGAAACTTTCTTCGGTCACAAAAAACAACAATTAAAATGTTCATAAAGCAAGAGATGTTTTAATATCAGTTGAAGGCAAAACCAATACAAAGCGCACTTACACGATTTCGCCTTCGGGTATGTTTCGTGATTCGTTCCATAATAAGGTGCTTACAACTCTGTTATTATACTGTCTGTAGTCTGGATATAAAAAGCGAAGCCATTAGCAAGTGATACCTCCGCGCCAGATAAACGGTTTGATAATTATGTAGGTAGGTTGATATTTGTGTAGCGATTATAAAGCGCAATCTGACGGTATAATTGCTCATTTCATATACTAATTACTTACTTAAAGTATGTTTATTAATGACAATAATCATAAAATTAAACTAACTTAAGGTACTTGCGCCAAAGGCCTGGTTCAAGCTTGCCAATTTTTTTAAATTCATACTTTTTTAAGTATTAATGAGTTCAAATAATGCATTAATGTTTTGGTACTACCATAGACAAAACTGGAAGTTTATATTAAACATAAGATTAATAAAAAATAACGAAGGACCTTCCTTGGCGCAGCTACCTAACTTATTTTGTTAATAAAATTACAAGATCTCGTTCCATTTTTCTCCTTCAAAGTAAAACAAGGAAAATCCCACAACTGTATGTCCTGTTTGGTATATGCAAAGCTTTTTTAATAAGAGTTTGGGCTCGTTTTATATCGTTCCTTCGTCTCGCGGAAATGTCAGCAATCTGTGGCAAAATCCTACTTTATTGTTATTGTGCCGCATTTTATTCAGGGCTCAACCGAAGGAGATAAACCTGGGAATCGGTTGAGAGTAAATAAAGTCACTGGCTGGGACACACCCAAAGCCTCTGTAGACGGGTGTATCGTTGAGATAACAATTATTGGGATTTTATAGTGCGCTTACCAATCGGCCAATAAAATTGAGCGGGTTAGTGAAGGTAAAATGCAGCCGAAAGAACGAAGACATCGGGTGTCACCGGTTTTCACGGTGAACTATACGGCTACCACCAGTTTGACACTGACAAATTCACTGGCGTGTCCGTTACTTACCAAAAACAAAAGAAAAAACAGAGAAAGGAAATAAAAAACCAAATAAAAAAGTAAATATATACTTAAGTGTAGAAAGTAAATTACGCAGACGTTATCTAATATGTCAGTTTGGCTATCAGGCTACTTACAGCATCTGTACGGCTACCATCAGTTTGGCATTGACATAAACGCTATCGTGAACGAAATTTAATTTTCTATGCATCTCGTTCGTACTGACATATTAGTGCGAAAGAGATATAAAGAAAGTAAATTACGTTCACGATAGCGTTTATGTCAATGCCAAACTGATGGTAGCCGTACTGAACAAACTCATAGTGCCATAAAACTGTTGTCTTCATTAAAGCTTATCCCAGTCACTCTTCGAGCGATCTTTCATGTTGAATTAAATTGTTATTTTTTCCTCATGTAACGGAAATACGGACGTTCGAATAAGTCGTCTCGAAAATATCCTCGAAACATCAAAGATGCAAAGTAACATTTAAAATGATTGAGCGAAATGAAGGCAATCGCATTTAAATAAACAAAATAATCCTCTTTAAATAGGTTTAGAATCTGAAAAAGAATCACGTTGTAATAAATGTACTTAATAATAAGTATGTATTAAGTAGGTATTCGATCATTATACATACCTATACCGTATATGCTTACTAATAAACAATAAACGGCGCGATTCGGGAAATGAATTAGAGATTCACTAGGTATGAAATTAAGGTTGAGACCTGTGTTATCAATAACACTTTAAATATAAATACATATTTAATTTAACATTCAATAATGATTTATCTTAAATTATATATCATAATGAGAATGTCTAGAATAATTGCCTCGAATAAATTACCTAACCACCCAAAATGAAAAAAATAAAAAATACTTGGGATGAGCCAAGATGCGTACATCGAAAAAATGTAGGTAATCGTATTGGTAGGTATTGTAGGCTCGTATTGTAGGCACTCGTAGGTACAGACGCCAGAAAAAGATACGTGACTATTCCCAGGTGTTGTCCTGTGTGTAACAAGTTATGAATTTGATCTGGATTTGTTATGCCAGTATCAAAAGTGATAATTTCGTCAACTAGTAACGTCATTATTACCGTATATATCCACAACAAATCCAGATCAAATTAAAAACCTGTTATTACAATCAGAATACGCCTCTTGGATCTTGGTATCCAACAAAATATGGTACAGGTGTTTCCTAGCTTACCTTCAAAAATATAAATAACCTACCTTCAAAGCATGTAATGCTTATTCACCTTGCATTTTACGCCAAATAAAAACCGGGCCGGTAGTAAAATACACGAGACGGCGGACCTTTGCTTTATCCTAAAAGGGATCCTACTTATAACTACACTAAGTATAAAATATAATAAAAATATATCTTGAAAAGGAACGTTTTATTCGCTTTCCACGGACTCTCCAGGCATGAAGAAGAGCCGATGCTCACTGCAAGTTTTTCCCTAACGTAAGTGGCTGCGGATGTAAATTTTCTAACCTTCTAGAAATGCTCTAAATGTATGCATTAACAAAAACAACACCACTACCTCAAACACCATCAGGACCTCATTCGCTTACAAATAGAATGTACATGAACAAAATATTTTACTGACAAAAATATGGTATGTTCAGTTATTAATTTCGTTGGCTTCATTTCTAAATAGTATAATAAAAATTCCTTCTTTCATAACAACAATATATTTCTTGATCACAATATTCCGTTACAGTTCAATCTCCAATCACCTTACTTCACAATCGTCCTCCCTTCACCTCTGCCCGTAACCGAATGCCCGTTAACCGCCATGCCAGTCGTCTTTTATTCTTTCTTCCAACTACCTTCTATTTACAAAGGTCAACTATCAATCACGTTACTTTTAAATTTATTAAATTATAGATTACCAATGATTATTCAACTCTTTATTTCATTAAATCTGTTTCTAATAATTAGTAATTTTAATGAATCTTACACTCGCCCATCCTGACATTGTGCATGTCCTCATGCACAGTCATACTAATCGCGTCTGTCATCTAATCTTACACTCGGCATGTCAAATCATCGGGCATTCAGTAAGAAAATTATTAATGCTTCATTACCCATTTAATACAATTTCTTTCTTTGTCTGTCTATATATATTTGTTTTTATTATTTATTGAATTCATCTAGGTATATCTTTACATTATTATTTCAAATCCAATAAATATATCCATCTAGATATATAAGTTTTTATTAATGTTACACATACTACTACATAATATAAAGTACTTATTTTTTTTTAACAAATCATCACTACATATAAAGTACATTACTTAACATATTAGGTTGCTTTTTTTTTCATTATTTCTCTTGTTTTTTTTTCTGTTTTTTTTTTATCACTCTCATGACACAAGCGTGTCTCACAACATACCATTTTTTAAATTAAATTTTATATGTAGCACATTATTCCTCTTGTTTTTTGATTCCATATTTTCTCCATTCCATTCCATTTTTCATTCCATTTTTTTTGTGCTACTTACTGAATCACTCTCATGACACAAACGTGTCTCACAACATAACATCCTCTATTTCCGTCTTTTTTTTTCTTTCATCGTTACCATATATCCGTTCCTCCATCCATAGCAAATTACCAATTCAATAATTCAATAAGACAATAATCCAATAATCCAACAATCCAACAATCTAACAATCCAACAATCTAACAATCTAATAATCCAATAATCCAATAATCCAATAATCCAATAATCCAATAACTCAATAATCCAATAACTCAATAATTCAATAACTCAATAAGCCAATAACTCAATAAGCCAATAACTCAATAATCCAATAACTCAATAACCCAATAACTCAATAATCCAATAACTCAACTCAATAATCCAAAAACTCAATAATCCAATAACTCAATAATCCAATAACTCAATAACTCAATAATCCAATAACTCAATAATCCAATAACTCAGTAATTCAATAACTCAATAAGCCAATAACTCAATAACCCAATAACTCAATAATCCAATAACTCAATAATCCAATAACTCAACTCAATAATCCAAAAACTCAATAATCCAATAACTCAATAATCCAATAACTCAATAATCCAATAACTCAATAATCCAATAACTCAATAATCCAATAACTCAATAATCCAATAACTCAATAATCCAATAACTCAATAATCCAATAACTCAATAATCCAATAACTCAATATTCCAATAACTCAACTCAATAATCAAATAACTCAACTCAATAATCCAATAACTCAACTCAATAATCCAATAACTCAGCTCAATAATCCAATAACTCAACTCAATTATCCAATAACTCAACTCAATAATCCAATAACTCAACTCAATAATCCAATAACTCAACTCAATAATCCAATAACTCAACTAAATAATCCAATAACTCAACTAAATAATTAAATAACTCAACTCAATAATCCAATAACTCAACTCAATAATCCAATAACTCAACTCAATAATCCAATAACTCAACTCAATAATCCAATAACTCAACTCAATAATCCAATAACTCAACTCAATAATCCAATAAATCAACTCAATAACCCAATAACTTAACTCAATAACCCAATAACTCAACTCAATAACCCAATAACTCAACACAATAACCCAATAACTCAACTCATAATTCAATAACTCAACTCAATAATCCAATAACTCAACTCAATAATCCAATAACTCAACTCAATAATCCAATAACTCAACTCAATAATCCAATAACTCAACTCAATAATCCAATAACTCAACTCAATAATCCAATAACTCAAATCCATAATCCAATAACTCAACTCCATAATCCAATAACTCAACTCAATAATCCAATAACTCAACTCAATAATCCAATAACTCAATTCTATAATCCAATAACTCAACTCAATAATCCAATAACTCAACTCAATAATCCAATAACTCAACTCAATAATCCAATAACTCAACTCAATAATCCAATAACTCAACTCAATAATCCAATAACTCAACTCAATAATCCAATAACTCAACTCAATAATCCAATAACTCAACTCAATAATCCAATAACTCAACTCAATAATCCAATAACTCAACTCAATAATCCAATAACTCAACTCAATAATCCAATAACTCAACTCAATAATCCAATAACTCAACTCAATAATCCAATAACTCAACTCAATAATCCAATAACTCAACTCAATAATCCAATAACTCAACTCAATAATCCAATAACTCAACTCAATAATCCAATAACTCAACTCAATAATCCAATAACTCAACTCAATAATCCAATAACTCAACTCAATAACCCAATAACTCAACTCAATAACGCAATAACTCAACTCAATAACGCAATAAACTCAACTCAATAACCCAATAACTCAACTCAATAACCCAATAACTCAACTCAATAACCCAATAAACTCAACTCAATAATCCAATAGACTCAACTCAATAATCCAATAGACTCAACTCAATAATCCAATAGACTCAACTCAATAATTCAATAGACTCAACTCAATAATCCAATAGACTCAACTCAATAATCCAATAGACTCAACTCAATAATCCAATAACTCGATAATCCAATAACTCGATAATGCAATAACTCGATAATCCAATAACTTGATAATCCAATAACTCTTTAATCCAATAACTCTATAATCCATTAACTCTATAATCCATTAACTCGATAATCCAATAACTCATTAATCCAATAACTGCTTAATCCAGTAATCCAGTACCTGATCAATCCAGTAACTGATCAATGCAGTAACTGATTAATCCAGTAACTCATTAATCCAATAACTCACTAATCCAGTAACTCATTAATCCGTAACTCAGCAATCCGTAACTCATTAATCCGTAACTCACTAATCCGTAGCTCATTAATGCGTAACTCTTTATCCGTAACTCGTTTACTGTAACTCATTAATCCAATAACTTTAATCCAGTAACTCAATTATCCAGTAACTCATGAATCCCGTAACTCATTAATCCCGTAACTCATTAATCCCGTAACTCATCAATCCCGTAACTCATTAATCCCGTAACTCATTGATCCGTAACTCATTAATCCGTAACTCATTAATCTGTAACTCATTAATCCGTAACTCATTAGTTCGTAACTCATTAGTCCGTAATTCATTAATCCGTAACTCGTTAATCCGTAACTCATTGATCCGTAACTCATTGATCCGTAACTCATTAATCCGTAACTCATTAATCCATAACTCATTAATTAAAATAATCCAGAAATTTTATAATTCGATAATATTATACTTATCATCATATGTAGGTATTTTCATCATATCGTTATATTACTTGCCACTTAAGCGTCAGTTGCACCAACCACAATTGAACGAATTGATCAACAGCAATCAGCAGAGCTTTGCTTGCTACAATAACCAAGCTAAAATATTTAAAATGCAACGAACTTCTTAAAACCAAGGATACTGAAAGCGAATCAATACACGGTTATAACGAATACTTTACTAGTGTAGGCCCAACCTTGGTTATTCAATCAACACCAGCCAAAATGATCCCGCCAACATTATAAGATTTATAAGATTGAAAAAAATTCCCGTCAGTTTGTTTCTCTTATTATTCTAATAATAATTAGAAAATTGTAGATTTCCCTGATACGCGGGACTGTCCTGTCGGGCCGCACATATGTGTTAGGGTTAAAGAACAAGTCGGTAATTTTAAACAAACAACTTTACATATACTTGGATTAACTTTTTTTTTTATATATTTATATTTATATTTTTTATATTTAGAGAAGAGTTCTAAATCTTACGTTTAAAACAGATCTTAAATCCAAAACAGATCCGTATCCCGGTACGGATCCGGAACACAGGCTTTTTGAAACGGGAAAATTCTAGAACTGGTACAGAAACGGAATCTAGAACAAATTCGGGATCCGGCACTGATCCGATACCAATCCGGCACGCATCCGGTTCAATCCGGCACGAATCCGGCAAATGATATACATGCGGTATTAATCCGGCACAGATCCGGTACCAATCCGGCACGGATCCGGCACCAGTCTGGGACGGATCCGGTACGAATCCAGCATGGATCCGGAACTCATCCGGCACAAATCAGGTATGCACCCGGCACGGTTCCAGTATCCGGCACGGACACAAATCCAGAAACGGGATCCGGAATACGAAACGGGCCGCGTAGCCAAGATGCCAATCGCTTACGCTCCGTAGCGATCGGAATGCAACTGTCACTGTCGCGCTAATATGGAAGAGTGATATAGAGACATAATGCTTTTCGTTGTCGAAGCGACAGCGATTGTAACCCCGGCCAGGTCGGCGGGTCGGTAACTACCAGTAAAAGTATCATTCCTACTTATTTACAGTCCGAGTAGTTTATAATTTCGAAAACACTTAACCCCGCTATATAATACTGACGTATTGATAAGTAATATATTGAAAATATGGTAAAAGTTGTAACCAAATAAGCGGTACATACATAGACTAAAAGAATTCGATCTACACCTGTAAATAATCATAAAGGTATCCGAACTATTCAAAATAAAACGGTGTTCCAAAGGTTTCACGCTACCCGCGATGTAATGAATGCTTTAATTATATTATGGATAGGCATTACAGCAAACACTAAAAAAAACCTAACTGTTGGTCTTGAAGAGAAAATTTGCAGTATAATTGCTCTCGAGTGAACGAATAGGCCGAAATGGGTTTACCCAATTATTTTGTTCTTGATAAAATTAACGGTGTCTTTGTTTCTAAGCGCCCGTTAAACATAAACTTCCTAACATAGGAAATATGAAATGATAATTAATTTCAACAAAACAACAACCAATATAAGTGTTACTAATATATGTATAGGTATATAATTATAATAATTTTACACCACTGTTACTATTGTAACAAATTAATTGGGTAATTAAGATTTAACTCGATCAGTTCTAATATTAATACCTACATAATATAATACATTCAGGAATACCATAGTGACTTGTAGGTACTTACCACTTCTGATGTATAATAAAAATTCCTTCTTTCATAACAACAATATATTTCTTGATCACAATATTCCGTTACAGTTCAATCTCCAATCACCTTACTTCACAATCGTCCTCCCTTCACCTCTGCCCGTAACCGAATGCCCGTTAACCGCCATGCCAGTCGTCTTTTATTCTTTCTTCCAACTACCTTCTATTTACAAAGGTCAACTATCAATCACGTTACTTTTAAATTTATTAAATTATAGATTACCAATGATTATTCAACTCTTTATTTCATTAAATCTGTTTCTAATAATTAGTAATTTTAATGAATCTTACAATAGGTTCAAAAATAAAATATATAGGTAGGTATCTACTTATACCTTTCAGAAAATACTAAAAGTCATTTTTATGATGTACATTTAAATACATAAACAATTGATAAAATGTATAGATATTTCATGATTAAATGTTAAAATCATACAATTTTACACATTAGACAACATTGTTTAACGACTTTCTTAGATTATTTCAATCATCAAACTTTTAGTTTTAAGTATTTTATCATGAGACACATGAACCATTTGGTCTGCTGGCTTTAATACTGGTGCTCTGAACTATAACAAATACTTTCATCGTCATCATCTCAGCCATAAGACGTCCACTGCTGAACATAGGCCTCCCCCTTGGACCTCCATACGTGCCGGTTGGAAGCGACCCGCATCCAGGGTCTTCCGGCTACCTTAACAAGGTCGTCTGTCCATCTTGTGGGTGGACGTCCTTCGCTGCGCTTGCTAGTCCGTGGTCTCCACTCGAGCAGTTTTCGACCCCATCGGCAACAAACACTTTAAACCATAACAAATACTTTAAACCATCATAATTTATGAATCTATTCCAGTGCATCTAGCTCTCGCCAGGGGGATTTGCAGCCCTTGCATAGCACGAAAGATTTTCATATTCAATTACAAATAGACAAGTGCGTCTCGAGCATCGCCTTTGACGTCTTTACGGTTTAAGGGAATATTAGGACCCTCTGCTCGAGGGTTGGGGCCAAGCGAGGTGCAATAACGCCTGCTTACTGTCGCAACCTCGTAGCAGATTCTATTGTGTATCGGCAAATACGACCTTGTTGTGTAACTAATAAAGCCTATCTTTCCAAATATTTAAATCAACTGGGCAATTTTAGGAAGATAAGTGGAGATAATAGACGACAAGAGTCGTCGCAATTAGCCTTTCGTTTGATTTCAATTTGCTTTTTCGAAGATTGGATTAGTTGTCCTTTTTATTTTGATGGATTTATTAGTTTCTTTGAGTTCACCCCCGTCTCTTTTAAAGTACCTAATAAATTTTAATTGGAGCGCTGATCCTGATGTGTTCAAATATTTGGAAAATTTTCTTAGCATTTTAATAATTTTCTACTGAAATTCAAACAACTAGTACAATACATATATTTTTCCTTTAATCGTATTCATCTTTTAACCGATCAAAGCATCCGATTTAAAAATACATATAATGATCTTCTTATGATAAGAAATACCTTCATATAAAGCATATTAAACCAACATCAATAAATAACCGCTTGTACTGTGATGGCGCTTGGTTGAAGATCAAACAAATATTATATGCAAAGGGTGGGGCACGAAACGAGGTCTCACTATGTGCATATAATAAGGGGTAGAGAACAGTATTCTCTATAAAACAGTGAGTACCTATAGAATTTCAATAATATTACGATTAATAAGCACATTATTGAATCATTTGTCTGACAAGAACGGTTCTCTTTGCATATAATCGCCTATAAAATTAAACACGTCTACTTGTGAATTTATTGTTTTCTATAACTGTAATAACATAATTCTGGAATACGTAAAAACCTAGGCAAATGTAGTAGGTACTTATCTTAAAAATTAATTAAATAAGAGTCATTACTTAAGTAAGTTATGTTTGTAGTGGTAACGGAATATCTATACTTACAGATTTTTTTATCTACTCACGTTAAGTGTATGCATACGAAATGTATGTAATTTAATTTTAAACATGTCCTGTCTACTTAGCTTTTATTATTGAATTGATATGAAACACAGCATAATATAAGGTTACCTTTTTCTGTTTCTGTCTAGGAATCTAATTTATTTCTGTTTAAAACAATAGACGCATTAACATGGATTCCGATTCTGACATTAATTTCTTGTTCTAAAACGGTTATGGATGTGATCTGTCAGCTGTGGTATTTCTAGACCATTACAAGTAATTAAAATCGGAATTGGGCTTCTACTCGTACTGCTGATTTTTTATTTACTGGCACCAAGGTAACTCTGCAAGCTCTGTGCCCTCGTACGGCAATGTTTAGTATAATTATCTTAAGCGGTTTAACAAGGGGACTATTTGAATAGAATTTTTAAATTACCTATTGAATGTTTAGTTTGAACGAATTTCGTATATTTGAATTTAGATTGGAAATACCTCTTTGATGCTCTACGTTCTGACATGTGTCCAAATAATGGCATTGACTGCGGTATGATAGGGGTTGGTAATGAAAAGCCAATTATTATTCTTACTTACTTGCTTTAAGGCTTTCTCCTATCTCAGTACATACAGTACAGTTAACAGATATGGTCCTTGGTTTAGAGGTACATTTAATACTAAAGTCGTTATGTAATTTAACCAACCTTGTTAAGATAATTTTTACGCGCTTGAAAGCCGTCCACTTTTTAAGTTTGAAGATTTTATGGTTTATTTTTAATCCGTATAATATACTAAACTAAGCATACCAGTAAATATAATCCGACCCTCAGCTATGAGGAATACGACTCAAGGAGGAGGAGGAAATATATTAGGTACCTATTCAAAAATTAACTTCAATACTATTCGTCGGTGCGAATAAAAAAATCGCTGTGTTTTTTTACGATTTTTTTATTTTGGCATATTTGAATTCCTTTTTAAATTTCCCGTCGACCCACATCAAAATTTTTGTTATATCTTTATTAGTTTAGAAAATAAAAATTCCGCTATGTGAACAAGAACAACATTTGTACAAAAAAATAACAGAACTGAAACAAAAAAATAGCCATGTGACTTTTTAGCACATAACGATTTTAAATACCTTGTTTTCCGTCGAGGGTGATGGCGATAACGTTGCACATGGCGTTTTATTGTAGAATGGATTACCCGACATAGACCCTAAAATCCGCTATGTATCATATATCTATGATACATAGCGGATTTTAGGGTCTATGTTACTTTGGCAACAAATCGCTATGTGTACAAACTTCACACATGACGATTTTAATGAACCAAATTTAAGTCGCTATGTAGCAAAATTTGGTTAAAATAATAATATTTTAAAAAATTACAAAAAAAACTGTTTATATTTCATGAGTATCATGTAAAAATCATTGATCTATCAGAAAAAATACAGGTGCAACAAATATATTACAGACAGGAAAATGAACGGTTATTTTTGTCTCCTGAAAAGTAGCTTAAAAATACATGGCGATTTTTTTATTCGCACCGACGTATTGTAACATATTAAATTGATTATATTTTAGAGAACAGATAAAATTGATCGTTATACCTATATTTAATTCTTCATTCATAACGTATTTGATTGTAATACTTATAACTAATAAGAATCAGAATGCGAAATGACTTTCTAACATGAGACAAACACGCCGCGAGTCATGTTTCCCAAAAACGTCGTAGGCACTCTTTACCTGTCTGACAATCCTTTAATCCAATTCTCCGACACACTATATTGAGCTGAGATTACTTTAACAATGTACAACAATACCGCTAAACAATTTTTTGCATCAGTCAACTAACTGTCACATTAACAAAACCGATTTGTCTGGATATAGAGCAGCTGAATTCTTAAATTAAGATGACATACGAAGAAAGAAATTGCGATAAAGGGTTTCATTTTGTGACGGTATATTTTTTTAACTGTGCCATTGTTAAAATAACTTGAACCGTATTTGAAATGTTAAAGCTATCAGATTTTGTGCGGAATGGTTAAGTCACAAATACAAAGCGGAGCTGTCAGTTATTGTAACATTCTAAATCTGAAACGGAAGGGTTGACAAAAGTTTTTACATGGTTCGTTTTGTGCGGTATTATTATATTTATCATGCCGAAAATATATCCATTTAATAATATTTTGCAAACCACAAATTAGTAGAGATTTTATATGAATAACACAACTATCGTAAGAAAATAGGTAACTACCTTCTTTTATAGAACTCCACATTTAACCAACCAATCAAAATACGTTGATTCTTTTACCTAACCAAAGATCTCCTGTTACTTTTCATCATTTAGTAGGTATATTAAATAAATTGTTCAATATAATATATTTTTTAAGAATTATCTTTATCCCACTAAAGATATTATAAAAGTGTCTACTACCTACTTTTATCTAAGTAGATAGTGATTTTTAATCAATCAAAATACGAAGCATTAGGGTATGAAATATGAAAACACTCTCACGTCGACTTATATTTCATTCTGCCATGTCTGCCCTACATAGAAATAAACAAATATATTATTTTTATTTGCCGCGATACTTATAAAAAGTACCGCCTATTAAAATTTCATCGGTTAATCTTTGCGCTTGGGTATTGCTACCTATTGAACTGTAGGCGTTTTTGTTATCGTTTCCCTGTGTCGCTGCTGATACTTTCTAATCAAATTATATTTTTATCCTTAATTTTATAATTTCTTTATAGTTATAATCGCTAAATTTTACTTAAAATACTTTAAAGTAAAATAGCGCAACGTTTCTCGTCATCGTATAAAATATGTATTTAAGTATGACTGAAATAGACATTCAATGCGGATCCAAGTAAGGATTGAAATCGGCCCGTAACCGAATCGAGGGAAACACACGTCATAGATTCTCGCAATCTGTTTACGTTATTCATAGGACGCAATATTCGCACACCATGCGGCTGTGAATAGTTAATGCCGGTTCTAAAATCCGCGCGGGAGCAGCATTAACCTGCGTCACGGGGCTTAGGGCGAGCACGCGTCGTGCCACCACGTTTACGGAAGAGGAATTTACAGTTGAATACTCAAATTCTATCCAAAATTTGGCAACCTACTGCCTACTTGCTTGTCGGTAATTGCATTACGGTATAGTTAGGCAGGCACCAGATGTGAAAGCTATCTCACGAGGTCAACTAATACAGGTAGCATGAAATTTTCAAACCAGATTTAGACATAGACAGATATTCCTTACTGGTAATGAATGATAAATTACAGGTCACAAGTTACATATTATTATTATAAATAGTTCGATTCGATTTCTGGCTCCTACTAAACACTATCAGACACGGCTAGAGGAAGATCGCCAATGAGATGGACCGACCAAATTAAAGCCAGTGTGTCGGCCACAGTAAGCTCACGGAAAGCAGCTCTACGGAACGAATGGCGACGTGTCGTTAAACAAGTCGCTCAAAAGTCTACATAATGGCCACGACCACTCTGTCAAGAGTGTAACTAACACTATCGGAATTTATATTTTACATTATACGATGCGTGATTATAATGTATGTATGTATGCATATATGTATCATTCAACGCTGACGAAGTCGCGTACAGAGGCTAGTAATAATATAAATGTGATTGCTGAACCTTTTTTGTAACCTCAACTTAATATAAAATTCATTATAATAAAGTCGAAGAAAAGTCAATTTTAGAAGCTTATCCTTACAAACTCCACATTTTGGTCACAATACATCTCAACTGGCGCTTCTCCGACCCGACGGAGGATAATACAGGGATTTTTACTAAAACCGCTCTAAGCCAACACTAAAATGCTCAAAATTCAAATTAAATTCACAAGAGATGGGATTAGAATGTATGGTGAACTATTTTAAGCATAGCTCTGAGCCGGGATTTTTGTTATGAACGTTCTTTGTTGTAAAACTTGATGGAATTACTAATGAGAGCGTACTTTATATACAGCGAGCAGCATCTGTTTTGTTTTATTGCACTCTATGTAAATTCCACAGTATTTAGAAGCTTTAGCTCTTTCAATTATAATTTATAATTCAAGGGGCCTATTCGAGTTGTCAAAGTGGCAGATGCGTTGAACCTACAAAACGAGTACTTCAAAGTAAAATACGAAAATGTCATCTGTCCCTTAAATGTGTCGAATAGACCCCGAGGCAGTTTATTCCCATGTACTCTACCGACCATTAGTATTGTGGAACAATCTGTCATTAGCTCATTAGACATTAGGACGGTGTGCAAAATTCTTCAAAGCTTTAGAAACATAGGTACTGAAAAATCATTACTTGTTGGAGAAGATTCTCCCAAGACATAAACTTGTTTTGACAATAATGCAAGTAGAAATAACGTACCCATAGATTTATCTATGTACCCATCAATGTATTTTACTGCTCTTTTTTGTTTAGCGGATGGCGCTGGAGCTAATATACGGCGTTGCATGAACAAGAGATTTCCTTTGGCAGGATTGGTCCTTAGGACCCAGGGATGGATTCAAGAAGTGGAGCCACCGAGATGGGTCCTAAGGACCAATCCTGCTAAAGGAAATCTCTTGTTCATGCAACGCCGTGGTTGACCTTTTTTTGCTCTGAGCAAACACAACTAGTTAGGTACTTACGAATTTTAAGCAATCAATTTCCATTCAGTCAGAATTTAGAACTTATTAGTTGAGAACAGAATAGAGAGCGTTTATTCGAGGCAAAATAAAACAATAAAACAACACGTAATATATCATAACATATAAGCTACGAAATGTTTCCGACTCAGCATGATGCTTGCCTGGCTGGATTGCGTTTAGTGGCAAATCTATAAACTCGCAATAAATACTAATCAATGTGTAATCCTGCCCCAATGTGAAGGCCAATCACACTCTTCCACATGCCACACTTACCCACATTGACCTTACATAGGTGTCATATTTCTCCTGACAAACTGTGTTATTGTTGTCTCCTGGCTGTAGGAAGAGAACAATCTGTCCATATATCGCCGTTGTTGTCCCTGAATGGCACTATTTGCGTGTATGGACCTTGTGTATTGTCTGTCTACTATTAAGGACGATCAACTCCTGCCCACATGCGATCAAGGCCTCAATCCGTTCGGAAATCCAACCCGGTTGGCTTTAATTAACCGCACCAACGATACAACTGGATGTCTTTGTTTAATTTTCTCGAGCATTGATCTCTGGGGATCGTTTTACTTGTGCCGACTGAGTCGCTTTAGGTATAAAGAGACAGTCTACAGCGCTTCAGAAGGGATTAAAATAAAGGGAGAAAAATTAAATACAGTCTTTCAGAGAACAGCGTAAGTGGTTGATTCAAACAGTATCTTTTAAAATATTTTCCTATGGGCACAATTCAGTTTTATACCTAATAACCATGGTTAAAGTAGAACCAAACTTTACTTGGAAAGAATGTCCCAATGCTTCAAGTAACTTAATCAAGCAATGAAAAATTAAGACTTAAAAATAAAATAAATATTAATGAGACTTCATACTTCATCTCTACGTCTACAATCCTGCACTCCACAGGTTTTTATTAGACCGACTGATAGACTGTTAGCGAACATCTTAAAACATTAAGTCCGCCATTTCTACCATTTTATATTGTGCAAGAAAGTTTAATAAAATAAAATAAATAATAAATAATCTTACGGTCGAAAATCAACGTAGTCTCACAGCAATTTCAATAATGATTGTATTGTGTCGTCGCAAATACAATAATACAGTCGCCTAATAATTATGAATGTAATTCGACTTGTATTTATTAAATATTCACTGAAACATTACCTAAATAGTAACTAAATAATAAATACTTAATAAAGCAATAATACTACAAATAAATAAATAACCTAGTTCCTAAGCTACTCGCACAAACCGCCATCGTAATCGCAAGAAACTAACGCATATATTTCTTGAAATATTTCTTCTTGGGATATTTAGCATATTTCACATCTGGTTTCAAATTCTTCTCGCGATAAGACGTCAACCATTCTTGCACCAAATCCAAACTCCTGGCTTCAACCACGGGCGTGGGGGTCCGAGTTCTGGATAGCAACCCTTGTATGGCTTGAAGAAGGAATGATAACAGAGACATTGATACCACTATATTTATAGGATCGAATCCAATTGAGTGATGGTGATATGTCGGTGCCGCATAGTTGGCGTTCCCCGTGTGACCGTGGCCACCACCGGTCCCAGTGTGACCATATCCCGTCGTCGTGTAATGAGTGTTAAAACTCCTCGCAGTCGCTTCAGTAGCTTCTTTTTTAAAACTCTTCAATGGCAGGGATTTTTCAATAGTTGACTCCACTTGGTTCACATTTTTACTTGCGATATTTTTTAAATCAACGGTTTTAGAATGCTGTTTAATACTTTGTATAGTTTGCAACATTCTTTGCACATTTGTCTGTATTTTCTTGAAAAGTGTCTGAATCTTCGAACTTTGCTCTTTTATCGCGTTCGTCACAAATTCTTTGAAGTTTTGCACGTTTGAATCTTGTTTATTTTGTTGAGTTTGCGCATCAGTCTTCACGGTAGTGACGAGTAAAATTATCAGGAACACTATGATGGATAAAAGCGACATTGCCGCCAACACTGTTTTGTTGAAAATAATGTTCAAAGACATTCAAGTTCACTGGGCAACTGAATTGGAAATGGGAGAGAATTTTTGCATTCCAACTTTATATTGTATGTATAGTGAGGTCTAGTGCGCGCCGTAATGGCATGTCACTGTGTCGGTGCCTGTAGGATTGCGCCTTGACACTTGACCTAGCTGATCATAAGGCATCTCGCCGAGCATTGTGGAGCATTTCTTTTCGATTCATGGTAGCTATTAAGTAAGTTTAACAATAAAGAAAGTTTATTTGTTGTCTACAACCGGAAGAGAAAGCATAATCGCATTAATTTCCCTATTTATCGCATAAATTTACCTCTAGAAATGCTTGACTTGCAGTTTGTTAGTGGCTTCATATCAAAAGAAAGTAATGAGGTTGCCGGTCAAAGAATTTAGCAGATGGCGTGGCGCCAGCATACTTAGCTTGCCCTATCAATCCCTAAAATTTGGTTGTTTAATGGAATTTTATGCTCTGCAAGCTATGATGGCGCTATCTATGCAAACCTTTGACAGTTGCCAACCCCATTAGTAATAATGTGTTTTATTCGCCGGTCACATCATGTGCACGTACTCGTAGGTAAGTAGGTATATTTATGTGACTTAGTACATAATGAATGACATCAAATTTCGAGTGTGCCCTTATAAACAGGATCACATGATTGTTTTAATTCCTAGTTAATAATTATGGCTTTCTATTAGGGGTAATTAGTTCGGGGTTGGTCCCATAGTAAAAGTTGCTCAGTAGCTCAGCTCCTATAATCCAAAAACCTCTCTGGCAACGGGAATGCACTTATTTTTTGGCCACCCTGTATATGTAATATTAAGTGTATTCTCAGTTAGTTTAAGTCACAATTAGGCTTAATTTACTTCAAATATTAAAGATGCTAACTTAAGTGGTTAGATTTTATAAATTTGACTTAGGCCCACTTGCACCATCCCAATAACCCGGGGTTAAGCGGTTTAATCGTGAACCCACTGTCAAATTGTACTGGTAACCATGGTAACTCGGGGTTTAACCGGTTAACCCCGGGTTAGTGGAATGGTGCAAGTGGCCCTTAATAACGCCATCTACCAGAATAAAACTGACCTATTGCGTGTCAACGAAAGTCAAATCCCTACGCACACGCACTCACTCAATAAAGCGCCATCTACGAATTAGGGGTACGACTAGGGCTAGGGCATCGTGGCTTCCCCTTGACAACCGACCGTGCGCCGAGCTTTCAAAAGTTTAGTCAGGGGACGCGTAGTTTCGTAAAGCTTTAAAAGATGGCGCTACTTTATTAAAAGGTCTTGCGCAGTAGCACACTTAAACATTACGAAGATGAAAGGAATGTAACTTAATTAATATAAACAAACACAAACGAACCGTATAAAACTTAATATCCAAAACCTTTAATAAACTCATTGTATACATTAACCAAAAACGCCACCTCTGTAGACAAATCTAAATTCATCTCTGTAAAAAACTAAGTAATTGTAAATGGTAGTTAAATTAAAATTGTATTTTATGGCGCATTGCGTTTTTCTATACAGCGCCATCTGCAACTACGGGCCGAAACTACTCCGTCCTCAGGCACTTTTACGTCAACCGCGTGTCAAGTCAAGCTTTCCAAAGCTCAGTCTGTTGTTGCGTGTTGCATTGTATAAAGCTTTATAAAGCTCTAAACAGGTGGCGCCACATACCCAGCAGCGCCTGCGCAAGTACAAGCATTATATTATAGATGGCGCTTATTATTACAATATTTGGAAAAAAAGTATGACAGTTCTAAGGGGGAAGACATTAATTTTACAGCAGTTTTGTTTAGTCATAAAAAATGTGTAGGTACCTATTTTTACATATTTTTGGCAAACAATCATATTGTTTTATTATTGTGTAGGGTTTGTAAAATTTATCGTATCGATATTTTCTACCCTGTGGCTGTACAGTTTACCCACCACTCTGCTGTTTTTACTAATTTAGTTACCTACTAATAAGTTTTAAAAAAGCAGTGGTGGCCGAGTGAATATGACGTCTGACTTTCAATCCGGAGGTCGCGGGTTCAAATCCTGGCTCGTACCAATGAGTTTGTCGGAACTTATGTACGAAATATCATTTGATATTTACCACTAGCTTTTCGGTGAAGGAAAACATCGTGAGGAAACCTGCAGACATCTGCGAAGAAATTCAAAGGTGTATGTGAAGTCCCCAATCCGCATTGGGCTAGCGTGGGGACTATATAGCCCAAGCCCTCTCGCGCATGAGAGGAGGCCTGGGCTCAGCAGTGGGACGTATATAGGCTGAAATGATGATGATGAATAAGTTTTATCGTATCGATATTTTCTACCCTGTGGCTGTACAGTTTACCCACCACTCTGCTGTTTTTATTAATTTATTACCTACTAATAAGTAAGTTTAAAATCTTAAAAATGTTTCTAAGCACATAAATATGCAACAAATATATATTAATTGTATGTAACGATTAGCATGGTTTCATGTCTTTACAAAATATAAATATCATTTCATTATTAACCTTGCGGTTACTTCCGCTTTACCTATTGTGATGATAAGCAGTATTGAAATACAATAAGCATAAAATTTGAATAAGTAATCAAACAGCATTTCGTTAAAAATCGTTCTCACCTCAACATTACCTTATCATAAGAACTCATTACTCACAATCAAACTCAAACAAAAAATCCCGCATAATTTACTCACTGACAAATAAACTGGAAGGGCCGGTAGAACAAAGTGGAAGTAGAATTTATAAATGGCGGTGGATCTTATATTAATTCCTCGTTTGTCGGACTCGCTCCGTACACGTATTTTTTCTGAAGGTAGCACCGTAGGGTTAATTGTAACTGAGCGGCGATTGGACGGGAAATGCGTGGAGTAGCCTTACTAAGTTTATGTTGGAATACATTCTACATGTAACAAAAATGTAGTAACGTTTATTTATGGTATTGAATCGTATAACGGGTGTGGCCTGTATAATAATATGAGCAAAAAATTTAACTCATACTGATCAACATTTGTTCAGCGACTTTTGAAAATAACTTGTAGTTTGATTTTTAATACACTATAAAGGTTATTCAAAGATGCAATGTATTGCGAATTTTGTTATGTTTAAGGCTTGACAAGCAACCTCAATCATAATGATATGGCGTGCCGATGGCGTCCATTGAAGATAATATTTATTTTGTATGAAAAATAGGGAGTCTAAATACTTCATAATTTTTAAAAGTTGCTGAACAAAAGTGTCACCGTTTGAGGAGTACAATCTATGTTTTAATTACTTGCTCATGTTACGGGCCACACCCGGTATAGGTAGAAGCAAGTATTGAATCAGATCTAGGCCGGTTAACAATGTGATGAAATATCAAGTCGCTAATTAATGGGCCTGTTGATGAAAGTGGTCCTCTTAAGCACGGTCTAAAAGAAATTGGACGTTTATTGTGAAAACCAGGTTACATCTCTGCAAGTTATTATATAGATATTTGATGTCCGTTCTTGTTTGATTATACTATCGTTAAGCAGCAGTATAGGCTAGTTCACTATAAGTAGATCATAAAATAACGACAGAACAGTCGGCCCGATTCGGGAAATGAATTGGAGATTCACTAGATATGAAATAGTAAAGATATGTGACGTTCCACGGGAAAAGGTACCTTATGGCGGTTGGCGCTTACGCTATTATTAGCGCCGCTGCAATATTATTGCGGCCGCCTAAGGTACCTTTTGTCGTGGAACGTCACATATCTTTACTATTTCATATCTAGTGAATATCTAATTCATTTCCCGAATCGCGCCGAGTGTTGTTACGATAGTCGTGATGGCAGTTTTGCGAAAATAAACGAAAAAGAAATTATTTCGAGGCGGGCAAGTTCTCACTTCAGCGTACTTTTTTTACTGTTGTCAAGTATATTATGCCTATTAATTTTTAATTTTTATGTGGTTCTAAAAATAAAAAAGCAAAATTAAAATCACGTGACGGGTTCATAAAAAATGTTAACCATGAATAGTAGCAAACAATAGACAGTACTTAAATACATAGTAAATTATGAATTTAAACCTGTAAACCTAAAAAAAACCCCCCGATTTTTCCAAAGTACTTATATGTATTTACTTGTTTCTAAACTCTGCGACTCCATTGAGCCCATGTCTCCGCTCGTCCACTAACAATGTGAAAAAATGCTAAGTATAAAAATACTTCATTATACTAAGTTTTATCTGCCGTGTTAATCAATGGGCGTTGGCTAGTAAAATCTGATTGTAACATTCTACAATGTAGTATGTTAGCGTCTTGGCACTGTAAAACAAGTCTTATTCATTACAAAATAAAGTTTTAACTAAAACGATGAAAAACTACTGGGTCTCCTTTTGCTGCATCATGGAACTACGTTCTAAGCAAACTAGAGTTTTATAATACCGACAGTAGATTTATTGGTACATCCTAACGCAATTAATTTAGAATTAAGATGTTGGAATACTGAGTGCCCTCGCCGTTCTTGGAGTTTCATTTTAATATCCACTTTGTTTAATGAAAAAAATGAATCCAACGAAGTAAAGAAAATATGGAGGGATTACGTTTAACGTCCGTTTTTAGGGTTCCGTACTCAAAGGGTAAAACGGGACCCTATTACTAAGACTTCGCTGTCCGTCCGTCCGTCCGTCCGTCTGTCTGTCACCAGGCTGTATCTCACGAACCGTGATAGCTAGACAGTTGAAATTTTCATATATGATGTATTTCTGTTGCCGCTATAACAACAAATACTAAAAACAGAATAAAATAAAGATTTAAGTGGGGCTCCCTTACAGCAAACGTGATTTTTGACCAAAGTTAAGCAACGTCGGGCGTGGTCAGTACTTGGATGGGTGACCGTTTTCTTTTTGCATTTTTTTCATTTTTTTTTGCTTTATGGTACGGAACCCTTCGTGCGCGAGTCCGACTCGCACTTGCCCGGTTTTTTAATTACTGCGCTAAATTATGACACATTGTTTGGTTTAATAGAACAATTTGTTATTTAGGCAATGATCTCTGGTAATGGGCGATAAATATTTGTACAAAAAGCAGTTTTCAAAGCATAACTAGGTCCGAGATAAGATCGGTCCGGATCGCGTGAGCCGTTTTCAATTTGCCGGCAGCGTAGTTGTTGAAAAATAATTAAAAATGCAATTAAAAACCACCATAAATCCGTCAGTCGCCCCGCCTAGCGCGTAAACAAACTCAAATTAATGCCCAACTATAAATAAATAAAACGTTATATTGTTTTAGTGTAATCGTATATTGGCGCTCCCGGTTTTAATGGTTTTGTTGTGACGAAGCCTCATAACGCTATTTACACTGTAGAGTCGGCAAAGTATTTACGACGCCAACCGGAGTAGGTAGTAATTAATAGCTTATAGCCTTCTAAGTAATTGATATAAAACAGCGGATCGCTTTATTTATATTTCGTAGCACAAATAGGACAAGTCATCAATTGACACATAAGGGTTAATAAATTCCTAAGACTTTTATTACCGAAAAAAAAAAGATTATGAATGCGTAAAGTAGTAGGTTTAAATAACGAAGTGCCCCTTAATTAAGTTCTACATTTAAAGTAATGCTTGTGTGTATAGGCCTAATTCCAGCAGTGGACGTCCTCTGGCTGATATGATTGTGTGCAAAGTAAGGCAATTAAAACCTGTAATATATATATTATTATATTATCCCACCAAAAACTTTTTCATCTAAAATGTTGCTAAGACGAGAGACCATATTGGCTCGCATTGTCAAAAAGTTATTAGATCTCATGTAGAGCCAAGCTTCTATAACTCTACATGCCCTAACTTTACAAGCCCTGTCTTCACATGCTCTACACCTTACTCGAAATATGAGGCTTGGCCGTTTCGCTACCGTCACACGGGTGTAAGGTCAAAAATGTATTCACTGATCATTGCTTTCCTTTTATACAATAGTTCTTGTAGTAATATTTCAAATGTGTATAGATAAATACACATTTGGAAATAACATGCAGTAAAGAATAACAAAAGGTGAGTTGGGTTTAACAAATCATTTTCCCAATATTTCGTAAGATTACACTCTCCCTAAGTATACCCTACCTGTATCACGGAGTCGCCCACATTTCTTTGTTTTTATCGAGTCCGTATAAACGTTACAGGTGCATCTCTAAAGGGCAGGTGTGTTTGTTTAAGATCATCTAAATTGTCCAATTAACATTGACTGAGCCGTCTCCGATCCCTGGGACGATTTGAAAGTGAGAATTTTTGATATTGAAACTGCAATTATTTTAAAGGTTTTTTATTGTTGAAAATTATGAAAAATACGTACACTGTTAATGATACGGCATATGTAAAATGAAAAGCACTTATTTAATAATTAAAACTACTTAATATTTAGTTAATTCGACAGGCAGTGCGGTTGTCATAATGTATTAACGCCAGTTTTAAGCATCGGCATTATGGTCGCGGATATGCATACGTCAAAGGAATAAAATTAAATATTTTAAAGATAATTTTAACCATTTTACAAATATCATTATTGTTCTAGCATAAAAATGATAAATCAGCACAACACTAATGGGATTATTATTATCGAAATAAATTGGTCTGATATCAGCGGAAACATTAGCAAATTAAAAGACAAATATGTAATTAGATTTGGCATTAGGTACTTCGTGATTAGGTAAGTATTATAATTATAATAGCATTTAGTTGAATATGGTCAATGTGTTCTGTGTTATAATTCCGAAAACCGTTATGAATTACATTCCTTTGATCAGCCGTTGGCGTTTAAACTATGTACATTGAAACCTGGATAAATGAAATCTCAAGGGACCGGCAATTATGTGTCAATTAACCAGGTTTTTCATTTAGGCAGGTCGTGCCAATTAAGGAGGTTCAAAAAATCGGTACTTAATTACATAACAACTACTTATTATTGCTCCAACGTGTAGAAAACATGGAATAAATGGTTGTACTATTAATTAGCTATTGCTGTTTTATTAAGGCATACTGGGCAGACAATTATTAAAATTCATCATTTAGGTGCAAATCTTATTATTTTGTTATTGTATTAAAAATGATCTATTTCAGAAAAGTTGCATTAGAGAGTCTAATGACTCTGATAAAGGCTGCATTTTGTCATCACTGTACTAATTAAATCTATTTTTAATTACTATCTAGAGATTAAACTACAACTGAACATTTTAATATACGGCAGCACAGAACCAAATACACCAAAAATACTTACATTACTACACAATTCATGAGAATAATAATTATAATCTAATTCTAAACCAGGCCATGATGGCCCAAGATGTCATTTTAACACGTTAATCCCCATCCAAAAAGGTATGACCAAGGACCGAATACCGGTAATAATTTTAATACAAATTAATCGGTACGAGTATTAATTTTTGGTATCATGATTGCTTATGTATATTTCTTGCACTTAATTTAGCTAATCTGCTCAATCATTATCCTTACCTAAATACTATTCTATAATATCAAAGAAATATTGTGAATGCTATGAGATATTTTGAATTTTAGTTATACCGGTAACGGTCCCTGGATATGACAACGTCACACGTCCAATTGTGCTTTCACTTTGAAGTTGTGAACCCATAGTGGAAGCACGGACTCCTGAAAAAAGCTCATGCCCTCACATTGGGGGCACCCGGACAGGGAACGTGTTAAGGAATAAGTCATACCTAATACTACTGAAACTTATACCTACTTATCAAATATTGTTTTTATATTTTTTCCAGGGTACGATGATAGACAATTCAATGTAATCAGAATCAGAAATTATTTATTTGCATTGATACAGTATGGGGATGTTACAATATATGGTGTTACAGATCTTGTACCTAGCTTGCATGCAAGCGTGCAAATTCATCATTATAATCATAAATTTAAATAAATATAAAATTTTGCGACATTTGGCATTTTTAGGTTACAAACTGTATGGAGATGACATCTATCATCGCACCCTTCCAGTTTCAATATTATACTACCAAAATTACCTAACCTAAAGTAAGTTTAGACAATGCAAATAAATAAGATGGTTCTTAACAGAGCAAAACGTACTTTTGTTAGCGTTACAGTCAAAACAAAATTAAACTAAATAAATTTACTTTCTAAACAATGTTGTAGTCTTGAATTTTCTAATGATGACAACTAGTTCGAAATGTTGTCATTAATTAGTTCGTAGTGAAATATCGTCTTTCATCTGCAAACAAATATCTTTTTCCCCGCACCAGTTGTTATTTTATAAGATGAAACTCACGGTATTGTTTTTTTTTCAGAAATTATTTGCGGCGGTAGCACTAGCCACGTTCGCGTTGGTGACCGATGGCTGTAGGAGATCAGCTACGCACGCCAAAGCTTCAGTTCAGACGCATCAGGAGTGGTTGGCGGCGGCAGTGGCAGCAGCTACGCTCGCGTTGGTTATGGGGGGTTGCGGTAACAGCAGGTCGGCTAGGCGGCCCGCCTCGCGCAGCCCGGACAGAAACGCGCCGTGCACCGTAGCCGGATAGTTGCGCATTGTGTGTTCACCTGGTTAATGAGAGAAATTTCTGAATATACGTATCAGAAAGGCTACCATGTTACCGTTTGTCACCATGTGCAGTGCATCAACGAGATTGTATAAGGATATTAAACTAGGTTAATTTAATTAATGCCGGTACCTTACGGTAAACTGTTAAGATTTCCTGTATCCGAAACAAGATAAATTCGCCTTTTATTTTGCTCTATAAAAAGGTATACTAAAAAATGAATAAGTTCATTAATAATATCGTTTATCGATCGCAACTGACTTTCATTATTTCCACGCTATGTTTATGACATACAATAAATAATTGTCATACCTGGGAGACAGACGATAACTAGCCATAACATTTTCACAGAGTTTCATAAATTGCAAAACGTACCAGCAAAGAAGAGCCTATTCTCCCCCGGAGAGGCCCCGGGCACCGGAGCAGCGAGCAAATCATAGTCAGTGCCCGACGAACCGACCGCCACAAAGCTGTACGAGCCGCGCGCGTACGGGTCCGCCCGCCATCTGAAACACACGCGGGCTTTGAGCGGATTCAACCAAAACAAGGCCAGTGCTTTTTGACTTTAATTAACACCCGTTCAAACGAGCGTCCGATTCTAGCTCGAGTTTAGTGGCCGAACCATTAACTGCGTTGAACAGGTAATTGTCAAAGGAAAATTAACACATTTTGTAATGAATAAGGAATGCACCATTTAGAATCTCAATTGAGTCATTAAAAAGCAGAACACATAATACCCCTGAAAATACAACATGGACTGCAGTTATATACATAGTTTGTCAAAGGATTATCTCATTTAATCAATCATAGACAGACATTTAATTTAATTACGTATTATAATAAAATACAAATTGTTTACAAAATATTCGCTTTATATTAGATACTGTTCATTCTAAGTTTTTGACGATTTCTACACGAACGGCTACTTGGACTATAGCTACCTGGTGACGACACATTCCTTGGGCTGCGGCACGGCCGCGTGGCCGAAGATGCTCTTGAGCACGGCGATGCAGCGGCCGACGATGACGTCATCCGTCACGTTCTCCATCACGGCCGCCGCCTCCCCCGCCACCAGCGCCAGCAGCACCGGCGCGCTGTACAGGTTCCAGAAGAGGAACAGCTCGCCTGCAACCGAACAGTAAAATAAACAAGGCTTGAAATCATTAGAAGTACCGATAGATGTTATGTCGGTCAGCAAAATGTAATCAACGCGTGTCGATATCTTAGTATAGGTTGGAGCACGCGCTGAGTCGCTGTATTCGGGTATAGGTAGAATGCCGTGTAACTTCTAAAATAATTTATGGGTAATTTCAGAACTACCCGGCATTGCGGAGTCAGTACTCTGAATTACACGTTACGAGTCCTAAAACTAACAGTAAAGTTATAAGCAGCTATTATGAAAACGGTTTTAAACACTTAGAAAAGCGGACAGATACACAATTTCTGGTTCTCAGTAAACATTTATAATATTTTATTTAAAGCTGTCTTTTTCGGTTCAATGATCTACATAATGGTTTCCTGGAATATGAACAAATATTGACAAACATTATTGCCCAATTCCTGGGAAATAATAATTGATAACGTGAGGGGGATATAAGATTCATTTTGTACGGTCGGTACCAATTAGTTCTTGAGGCCTCCTCCGAGTTTCAAAATTTACATGTATCCATTTTATTAATTAACTGTACTTAGTCAACCATCCAATAAACAAACAGAGCAGTGTACCATGTCTGGGCTACCTCAACTTGTCCGACACATTAAATACATGTTAATAATTACTTTACATTAACTTTATTACGTGTTACGTTACTTTTACCGTTAAGACAAAATGTTCTTAACGAGCTACCGTAGACGAATGCGAGCAAGGTCGATGGGATAAAACAATTATGCAAAACAGCACAGTTGAACAATTGTGGCTGGAGCTGAAGTTAAAAGGATCGTTGCGGACGCTATTTTCTCACATAATTCTTGAGACGACACGAGCGATAACAATTTATCAGATATCCAACCTCCTTTAGCCCGAAAATGTTAAATTGGCTACTATTTAAAAAAAGGCCCGTTTACATTGTTCGGGCATTCCCAGCCAAGGCGCAGGGGGGTTTAATGAAGTTAGCAGAGCACACAACAAAGACGGTAAGGAGGTGAACTAAACCAGAACGTAAAAAAGCTTGTCTTGACTCTGGAAGTGATTTATCGTCAGTCGCCCTCCGGGTTCCCGCAGGTAGCGTTAATTATTCAGCTTTTAATTCTTTATCACGGCCCCTTCTGTATCAAAGTTTTACACTATTTACACGGTATAATGATTTACGAGAGAGTGAGCGTGTACTAGTAGGGTGTAAGAAGGGTTAATTTGCGGAGATTCCTCAGGCGCTGCATTAATATTGATGAGTCGGTTGTTTGTCGCGAACATGCACTTCGGAGAGCTGCCGCGGTTCGGAGGATCATGGTGAGTGCGCGTTGAATAAATGCCGATGAATGTGCATCTCGTTTATCTGCTGCAATAATCTCCACCTAGCTGCGTTTCAATATATTTTACCCATGTTTCATTGATAATAAAATGCGTAAATGAATATACTGAAATCGTTGGCCAGGTCGAACTCAGTGTACGAAATGAATACAAGGTCCAATGCAAATATGTGACACTAAGTAGATGGTACGGGTTACTATTGTAACTAAGATAAATATGTTCAGAGTTCACAATCTATTCACTATATAATTATGACGTCACAATCAGTTTGCGGCAAGCTGAAGACAGGGCGCTATGGCGCTCTTTAGGGGAGGGCTATGTCCAGCAGTTGACTAATATAGCCTGATGATGATGATGATGATGAATCAGTTTGTGAATTTCAAAAAAGCTAAAGTCCTCCTACCTCTGCTCGCTGTCGTAGTGCCAACATGGCCGAAGAGATTGGCGCTGGGGTCCCAAAATGTTCTTTCGAAGCATAGCACTACTTTGTTCAGGTTTCCATAGCCCAGACGCTTGATAGCAGCCACCTAGAGTTAAAAAGTTCCAATGAGATACCAAAATCAAAAAAAGTATCAAAAATTTAAAGGCCTGACTGGTACAGGTTGGATTTTTAAAAAACGCGGCACTGAGGGCAGCTACCAGATCCCATCCTGTATTACTATTACCAGGTATTTTATGTAAACACGAGTTAGTAAAACAGTTTTTGAGATTACGATGCTCTGATGCTCTTCGTTCCCAATATATATAAGATATTGAAATATTTTCAATGTTGCTTTCAGATACGTATTGTAAAAAAATATCGACGTCCAAATAAGACATGATAAAAGGTAAGTAAGTAAGCCAGTTTTGTAGAAATTTGGAGGAACATTATACTCCTTGCCCGGTGTCTAAAATATATGTAATAGAAAAGATAGCAGCCATTACTCAATCAAAACCACATTGAGGCATTTAAGGAATAGGTAAAAAAAACAAAGAGTCTCACCTTCCAATCCGGTAATGGAGGGTCAAAATTAACGAAGTTTTGTTGGTTTTGCCCGCTGTTCGCCACAGCTACTTTCAAGACGCCGAGAGGCAAAGTGCAAAGAACCACATCACCTGAAAAAAAAAACACGAGTGAATTTTCTTTTCCATTATCGATTCCACGATTTTCCTCATAAAAGAAGGTTTCTCGATTGTAACTAGAGGCGTCTGTCTCAATTTCAAACGCTTTCGATCTATAGGTATGGAGATTTATAAAGAATGTTGGAAAACGTAATACGGGTGGAGTCCACTATTTTTTAGGGTTCCGTACCCAAAGGGTAAAACCGGACCCTATTACTAAGACTCCGCTGTCCGTCCGTCCGTACGGCAGTTGAAATTTTCAGATGTTGCCGCTATAACAACAAATACTAAAAAGTACGGAACCCTCGGTGGGCGAGTCCGACTCGCACTTGTCCGGTTTTTAGTAATTCATCCAGCAGGTACCCAACGTCAAAGGATATAAAGCCTAATTTTCTGATTAAACTGCGTAGGTATAGATTTTCTATTAGCTTGCGTGATAAAATCGTGAAAAAAGCTGTTTAGTTAATGTCCACAGGCGTGATAGCTTTTGTTTTAAAATATGTTTCTTGGGTATTTTAGTACAATATAGCAGGAGGAGAATCACGAAAGACACGTGATTTACTGTAAGATAACTTTTTTTATATTAATTGCAAGTATTAAATTTTATTGTAGCGTTCCACTGCTGGGCAAAGGCCTCTCCCCCTGATTTCCACAAAAGGCAAAAAAATAATAGGCAAATAAAAATTAATCATTCTATTATTATAACTCCCGTTTTCGATAAAGTTCATCTCTCTTAAGGATAAATAGTTCGAGAAAACTAAGGTTTCCCCAAACAAAGAGCACTTAATTGAGTATGTGGGGAGGGCGTGTTTGCAGGCCAGATCGGGGCTTTCACGCTGATTACTCTGCGGCCTGCAGCGGCGCTTGTTCAAAGGTTCATGTGATTTTATTACACTGTCAAAATGTATGATGGAGCATTGTGTCAACATTTCATACCGTTGGTAAGAAATGGGACATTCTAATAAAATGTATATCTTAGAACATGGACAGACGTACCACGCGAGAAGTATAAGATGTTGCACCTGCAATCAACAGCTGAAGTAGATGGCGTTGTACGGCGCCATATGCTTTGAGATACCCGTATTCTCAAAAGTTAGCGCTTGACAACCTAAGTTACCGCATAATGTAAGTACGGGGCCGTTGCAGATACATTATGTAATTTCGACTTTTGCTAACAAATTATCTCTTAAATGTACCATTTATCGACACTAGCGATGTACTAAGAAAGTTAACAAGTCCAAAACATTGAGTAATAAAGCAAACAAAGCCTTACAGAGTAGGTAAGAACTTGTAATTATTAAAATATTCCTCATGCATCAGATAATTCATATCGTCTCCTTTGAACTCCATGAAACCGCTCACTTCATTCTCTTCAACCACACGTGCTAGACAAAAATAGCACCGCCTCCTAAACGTCTAACTGGCTTTCACAATAGACTCCGCCCGTATGCAAATGTGGCGGCGTAGACTGCCTCATAAAGACTCCGCAATCCAAAGCGTTAACTAGGAATCGTGATCACAAAACATGGCGTTTTTTCAACTTTTAAGTTTTTACGTTGCGAGTAGTGCAAACACAGGGATAACTTACCCTATTTTCCTGCTGTGAAATGTATGATAATACTGATTTGTATTTGCATTTCTGTTTCGATCGTCAATGTAAGGCAAACCGTAATGACATATCGACCGCCCCTTGGGCTGATTAAATTCGAGCTCTCACGGGCCTATCCGTCCCGGCTCTACGTACAGAGTTCAGAAGTTAATTACTAACAGTAAATTGAAAGTCTAAAACCTCTTAAACGGAAACTATCTTCAACAATGAAAAATAAAAACTAGAAGTGATTTACATACATACATGCAGTAAATGTAAATGAAACTGAGCGGTTAAGCTTTCAGACCAATGAGTGGTGACCAGAGTCCTCTTATATGCTTTATCTAATAGGTAGGTGATCAGTGATGGCGGAAGAGCCTCCGGCGAGGGAGTGGGGTCGATCGGGCCCGCCGGGTCAACACGGCCCGACCGTATTTTTGCGCGTCGTCAAAGTGAAATTAACGCGTTAGAATTGCAAATCATTCCGCGACAAAGAAATGACAAGGAGCCGAAGGCGCTGTGGATTTTTCTCATAACGCGCATTATCGCGACAACGTACTCTTGCTTTGTTTTTCGCTTCAATATTGAGGGCGACGGAGTTCGGTTTTTTCGCCCGCAAATGTAAAGATTATAACACAGCGGCGCCGGAAGGTAAAGTCGGTATCGGGTTGCTTTTCATTAACTGTTCACTTCCACCGACCCAATTTTGGATACACGAGAACTAAATTATAAACACCGCAACTCCGAAGCGTCACCGTAATGAAAAACAGTCCCCACGCCAAAAAGTCGAATTCAATAATTATTATTAATTAGTATTTCAAGCTTGCGCTTTATGAGATTTGGAGTTCATAAACAGATTTATTATTGGGATTTATATAGGCACTTTCAATACTGTTAGAGTTGGATTGGATCTCGTATTTGACCGCAGAAAGTTTTTAACGAGTTTTGCAACTAGCTTTACCCTTGAACACTTGCGGTTGGCTCTGGTTGCGGGGGTTGACCGCCTTGACGGTGACCCCGGGGCCACCGTACTGAATGTCGGTGACTGCGGTGCCCAGCCTGATGTCCAGACCTTCGGAGAGAGCCACCGGGACACAGGAGTAACCGTTGCGCACTGAAACAAAACAAAATCAAAAAGTGATGCGACTTTTCAATAAATAATATTACTTTCACAGTGTTTAGGTATAAGGAGACGAGTACAAAAATGTGTACAGATAGATAGATGCGCTCCTTACAGGCAATAAAACAGTTAACTACCTTAAGGGGCCCACTGATTAACAATCCCCCGGACGGTATCGGCCTGTCAGAACAAAATTTTGACAGTTCCGAACAACTGACAGGCCGATACTGTCCGGCGGACTGTTAATCAGTGGGCCCCTTAATAAGATTGACAGGTTACATTACTTATATGCATTTGTGTGACAAACATCGTAATACGCCTATATTTTTATGTCTACATTTTAAAAAACTTAGATCTTGAATCTAAGTAACGTTTAAGTAAGCCCTATTCTTTCCCTAATCCCCAGACTTAGTACTTAAACGGTTCTAGGTAAAGCAATTGATAAAGTGCATACAAACTGGGACCGCAACGCAACTTTACTTTCAATTAAGTTGATAGCGGGGACGTACCTACTTCTATTGTGCTTTAATAACGTTAAGTGGATTTCTTACTCCAATTAAATTGGCGCGGACGGAGATGAAAGAAGAAATGTAATATTTTGGGAGTCTTTCACAAATAAAGAGCTTTCAGGTTTATGACATTTATATATATTTTTTGGATACATTTACTCTCTGATAAATTGTATTTGTGTTTGAAACTTATGTAGTTATCTAGAAATCAAATAAACTCAATTATCAGATTCGATTTGACTCTCGACCTTACTGAAATAAAGCTTACGAATCTGCCTCTTGTAGTTAATTAGGTTTGTTCTCTTTCTTACTTTTACGAACACAAATGTCGAAAATGACAGACTAGGATAAATTATTATAATGTCATTTAATGACAAGATAAACAAGCGCTTTTCTGGGCCATATAAAGAAAGATTTAAGACACTGTTTTTTAATTAAAAAAAAATAGGAACTTTCTACTCACAATTTCGATAATTCTAATAAAAGAAGAAAGTATTTTTGATACCATATTTATTATTTTATGCGGATAACGTAAGGACGACGGAAACGAAAGTTTATGGAAATTTTGTTTTTTTTTTTTTTCAATTCTACCTACACACTTAATATTTGACTGGAATAAACTTCCTAATTGCCATCTATAAACAAAATACTAAACGAAGTTATCTAAAAATCACAAAACCATAACGATCGAACCCGTCTTAAGCTTTGTAAATTAGATCAGTAGCCTTAAATCTCCAGCCAAGTAACCCAATTCGACCGCGATACGAGAACGGCATTAAGTAACGAAACAAAGTAACGCTGTAATGTAACGTTAGTGTCACAGCCGTAACGAACTCAGACCCTCTTAATTTAACTATATCTAGAGCTAATCCCGTTATATTGTTACAATATTTAGGTTGCTTAGTTAGTCTACATACACAATATAAATAAAAACAGTATTTTGAATTTGGTCAAAATCACTGTTACCCTTATAGCCTCGGCCTGCAACTTTTTTCACTTATAAATAGACTTTCAAAGTCATTTCTAAGCAGAGCTTTACAATGGGTATTCGAAAAACATAAATACATATGTTTCAAATTTGAATCCTTCAACGGTGGCTGTACGTTGTCCGACAGTTAGTAGAAGTACATATTTATACATATATAACGGAACTGTTCTTTATTTTTGGATAGCAGAGTACTTTTTAAATGTTTACACAGATTCGTTTTTATCATCATCATTGTACTTAGGTAAAAATATGCAGAAAATACACTAGGAACCTAAATCTAAAATGAAGGGACACATCGGCTCGGCTCCGAATTGCTGCGTGGTATTACACTTAGTTGCGTGCCCTATGCAGTCTATTGATTACCCTCGTAATTGTGCATTACAATTAACACTCTGTTTCAATCTAATTCGAAGCTTTTATTTAAAAACTGGATAAAGTAGCATTGCGTTTGTTTCACTGTTTTCTAAAACAAAGTCAAAGTCACCCTAATATCTACTATAGAACAAGGTTCAAATTAAAAATAAGGGAACTGTATGGTGGGCTTTACGACGTTACACCTGGATCTGTGTAGTTCGACATTTACAAATACTTTTGCATGTGTAAGTTACCAAGTTACTATACTGTCTAAGAGCTAGTACCGCACCTCAGAGCTGTATACGGGTGTTTTATCGCGGCTCAGTTTCGGGCTGTTTGCGCTTGCAGCCAGTTGCGGCGACAAGTCGCCATCGTTAAATGGTACATTGTTGGGGCGCGTCCGCTGGGGACAGACAATAGAAATGTGCTGGGGAAAGCTTTTGTGGACTACATAGCACACATTAGCTACATTTTGTGATGCATGTATGAGCCAAATAAAAAAAAAAAAAATTCATTTATTTCAAGCTACAAGGCTCATAATTTGTTGTTAACAGTTATATAAATAAATATGTCATTCCTAAAAATACTGTACAGTTGTTTAACGTTATCATTTATCAATTCCCATTAATTAATACTAATAAACAATAATTAAAATTGAATTTGAACTATTAAAATTAGAATAAATAAAACAATAAATAATACACTAAAAGCTACAAATTAATTAGTCCTAAAGCTACAAATTAATTAGTCCCAAAGGCATTCAAAACATAGACTTTATTCTATTATGATTTGTAGGTTTATTCTTTTAGACATTAGTCTTCGTCTTGATCGGGTCACTCTTGACAGAGCGGTCGTGGTCATCATTGGAAGTCTCCCTTTGTGACACGTTTGACGGCTCGCCTCCACTCCTCTCTGACGGCTGCGCGTTTGCAGACATATCAGTAAAATCTTTAAAATATAAAATATAAACATTTACTTACTAGCTGTAAAATTACATGCTAGAAGTATGAGTAATTATATATTGTCACCTAACCGTCCTGCCAGGTACATTTTGTTTGGGGAGTAAGGTGTGCGAAGCGTTGGGTATATGTGCAATTGTGGGGTCATATATGAAGAAGACGTCACCTTACCTACTTAAAGTACTTGGGGCGTTTTTCAAGGTATCATGCCATCAATGATGTCATCCGCTGGGCCCTTGGTAAAAATTCCTTATTCGTACGTTTAAGAACCTCCAAGGTTGAGCCGCACAGATAGCAAGAAGCCTGATGTTCTAAGGTCGATGCACCTCGTGGGCTGCAACGTATGTCAGTTCATTTGGACCGTCCTACTTGCATCTCAGTGTCAAGTACGCTGGGTCAGCCGCGGAGTATGTGGCCAAAATGAAGCATGCAAATTAAGTCTGCCCTGGGACAAATATACGACTTTGTGCCAATTGCAGTCGAGACGGGACCTTGGGCTTTGGAAGCCAATTCGTAAGGGATTTGGGTTGGCGGCTGAGGGACAGGGGTTTACTTTTATGTGTAAATATACCAATACTTGATAAAAATGAACGCTACATTCTCATTTTAACGTCTACAGAGATTGAACAAAACTGAAACGAAATCAATTTATACCGACAAAAGCTTTGAAACAAATGAGACTATTTTCATAGAACTTCTAAATTATTTTAATGTACCCTTGTACCTATCAAAATAATGTCCAACCTTCGCTGTAACTTAAGACATGACATTATTTTTACGCTTAGGCAAATCAGGACTATTCTTTTAAGAAGTTTGAAACTAAATACCAACTTCGTGCCTTTTTGACACATAATTAAAACTTATGGGTTTATTATAGGACAGTGGATCAGATGTATGTAATGTAGATCGTCGGTTGACAAGCAAAAGTCACTAACTAACACCATTGAAATTATTGGACAATAAACCGTGTTACAAGTGTAATAAAGTGCATTGTTACTTTATTTTTTTGGTAGAACTTAGTGACTTTTGCTTGTCACCCGACGAGATAATGCAGGGCAATCAAGAGTTTAGTACTATATTTGCCGTGGATTTACCAACTTGTGGATTTATTATGGAGCAGTTGATCAAACGTAGGACTTAATAGCCCTCTAACTAATGCCTCAATCAAAGAACTCCATCCACTGTCCGACTATTTAGACAGCAGGAATTAAGCTCGTTCACGGTCGTTAGTAGCATTCGATTCGGTCCAATCCGTTTGGTTAATTAAGGCATATACTCCTGTCTACTGTGATCATGGCAACTACTTAACTTCGCTACTGATAGACCAGTTAACTTTGATCTCCAATAACGAAAATAGCAAGTAAGTTCGGTGCTACAAGATTTTTTTTCTTTTGTGTAAATTATCCGGGAAAACAATAATTGCGTTATTTAGACCAAATTCATGTTTGGGGAATGTACTGGCCAACAAATTTTTTAACCAGGAAAAAAATATACATGCAAAGCAAATTAGCTTATGTATTTATTCAACATTAACTTCAAACTGAAATTGTTATTTAAAAGACTATAATTTAAAGAAATTTAAAGAAACACAATCATGCAAAAGATCATAATATAGATATATTATTTATATAAAAAAAGGAATAAGGTACATTTAATTATGAGTATAGTTCTTCTGAGTTACAGCCTGGGTGTAATTACAAATACCTAAATAACTACCATTCCATTACTATCGTCTAATCGTTAACTAAGGTTGTAAATAACAGGAGCGAATGAAATGCAGAATAATATGATTGTGTTTGGCGAACAAAAGTCTAAACTCGGCAATTATGAGCTCCGTCAATTTATACCGTTAATTCAATTGGCATTTTTATTGACTTACCGCTAACTACCCAAAAAGTATAAACCTCTGCATAAACTCGATCATTAAAACAATATGACTTCCTGATTCCCACTCAGTAAAAAACTTAAAACACAAATAATCGGGGGGCACGGCAGTGCCCCCGCCAAGTCGAGCGCGAAGCAAACACTGCCGTACCATCCTTTACTGGAACCATTTCGCCGCATTTTCAGGCCCCTATTTGAGAACCTCTGGATAAGACCAGAACGCAGAAATTTTGGTCATCCAGTAAGCTATAATCACATACTTAAAATCCAAAATTTCAAGTCTGTAGGTCATTTAGTTCCGAAGTTAAGCGAAAGCAAAGTTTCGCATTTATGAAACTCACTCATGATCATCAGAATAGAACTAGTACTTCCCATAAACTCAGAGAGCTGAAATTTGGTACAGAGTTAGGGTTTAATGGCCACATAAAGGGAAAACCTAAAAATATTGCAATATCAGTCACGTTTTAAAGATCTAAAAACTGCATAAGTAAGTTTGTAATCCCATATAAATATATGATATTACAAAGTTACTGTTGCAGTTCCTACAAATAGTAGGTAAAGTAAAGGTACACTACGATGTACGATGTGAGTATGAATGAAGATATGTTTAGTTATGATATGTGTATACATAGTATGGGTATGAGTACCCGAAAAGAAGGACTGCCTACAAAAAGAGATGAGATCCCATCAAAAACATTACATGTAAAAAGGTGCAAGTCTCGCAACGCTTTTACTACAAAAAAGTTTTGAGATGTAATGTGAAACCAAGTCGGTTATTTTAATCAGTGCCAGGGGGTGTTAAAACCGTATCAATAAGATATCTTTAATTTGTAATACGTATAATGACTTGGCCATCGCACAGCTGCATAATGACAAAAGGATCATCGTCACCTATTAAAAATAATTCTAATTGAACATAACGCTAGCGCTAATTGCAGTTTGAGCATTACACATATTTACGGTACGGTACGAGTAAAGCATTATGTGCGATTGCCAAGTCATTATATGATGATTAGTGACGGATTACTGATTATTATTTAATTATTAGTTTTAATGAATGGGCAATACGAAAAACTGTTGCTACTGTACAAGAATCAGAACGGGAAAAAAAGAAAAGAAAGATTTGTAATAATAAAAAAACTACTCCTAAAAAGAAAAAAAATGTGTTAAATAAGAAAATCTAATAAAATAAATCAATATGCCCACGTTTCTACAAAAAGAAGTGAAATCCCACCAAAAACATTCTGTAAAAAACTAGCCAAGTCTCGATGGAGCTGCTTGTTTATCTCTAAAAAGTAATGAAATCTAGACAAAGTCGTGCCAAGTCTAAGGTTCCTTACTGCGATTTCTTTATTATTATAGTTAATGTTGTGTGACTTGGCCGTTGAAGGGTACACAAGGGTACAAAACCAGGTGCTCCATGACACCATTGCATCAATCTGCCATTGCACCAAAAAGAAGTGTTTGTTTCAGGCTCGCCCATACATAAGTATTATTGAAATACGCAGCTTTATCAAGCCTACAATTGACTGGTTATTGAATCAACGTTTTCCAAGTGGCAATTTTCCATCGTCAATGGGTAGCGGTTCTGGCGACAGATTGGTGCAATGGTGTCATGGAGCACCTGGTTTTGTACCCTTGTGTACCCTTCAACGGCCAAGTCACACAACATTAACTATAATAATAAAGAAATCGCAGTAAGGAACCTTAGACTTGGCACGACTTTGTCTAGATTTCATTACTTTTTAGAGATAAACAAGCAGCTCCATCGAGACTTGGCTAGTTTTTTACAGAATGTTTTTGGTGGGATAGCTATTACCGCGTACGCATTCATCCTGAAAATCAGAAACGGACACAATCTCAAATATAAAGCACTAGAAGAGTTACGTCTTTCCTTGGGAACAAGCTTTGCCAAAGTGTACCAGATTTCGAGAACGTATCATTCAAATCGGTTGCCGAGATAATAAGATTTGATCGCTCGTGAAAACCAGTAAAAGAGCGTTTCGAGACTGCAATCTGTGTATAGTGTGGTTAAGATTCCCGCGGTCAAGTTAGACTGGTTCACCCCAGAAATAATTCACAAGCGTTCGCAAATCCAATGAGAATGCACAGCCGGGCCAATCAACATACAAGTCGCATTAACAAGACGTCTGGTTTACCGAAAGACCTGCCAATTTACCGTCCACCTGCACCGTGCCGTAACGTAACAATGTACCGTTTAGAACTGCCGCAAATGTTGGGCTTTCAAGTCAATGGGGCGATTTCAACATGTGGAAATTCGAAATCCTGCTTCTATTTATATATGTTGCCTAAGGGCCGGTACCGACGGACTGCAACCCGAATGTATGGGAACGTCGGCGGCGTGCAGATACAAGGAGTAAAAAATAATATTTATTTTTTTCGCCATTTCCTGTGTCACTTCAATGAAAAATTGTTTCAGATGATCAATAATGTGGCGGTACACATTATAAATTGTACACCTTGAAATAAGTCAAACCTGCAAGGCGTGCAAATCAAATTTACTATTATTTTTTTCAATAATCTACTTACTTTTACCAAAAAGTGAAATTGTCGCCATTACCGTAAGGGCAGCAGCGGGTTGAAGCATTTAAGATTCCTGCGCACAATGCCAAGCTCGCGATTTGCATAACCCTGTGTGATGCGAATTGGGAATAAAGTTAAACTTAGGTCATTACTTTTGTAGATAAGCCTGTTTATGCTGAGGCAGTGTGCTCAAATTAACGACCGTCGAATTTAATTCAGGAATCGGCCATTAACACAACACGGGGGGGAAATATTCGGCAATTCGTTCCCCAAAGAACATTAACTTAAGCGTAATTTAAATAATTTTACGTGGCGGTGAGCACAAACAGCTGTAATTAAAGGTATATTTTGCGAATGTACTAATAATAAATTACGCAGGGGCCACGCTTAGTGGACAAGATTAATGTAGCGAAAAAACGTCGGAGCGATACGTATTGCATGACTAAAGAGTTCTTGTCTCAGCGTTCCACTAGTAAATTGTCCTACTTATAGGTACCTATTACTAGAATTAACATAAAACGGTTCAAAGTTTCATGACCCGAAATTCCAAAATAAAATCTTGCGGGCCTATGTTCGGTAATTTAGTACTTAATTGTACGGCCAGTGCCCTGTTTATCAAAAGCTTGTAACTTGTAATACAAGTGGAAGTCCCTTTCTAACAAAAGCTGTCAAAAAGGGACTTCCACTTGTATTACAAGTTACAAGCTTTTGATAAACAGGGCATTTGTCTCACTGTCTGTTACCAGGCTGTAACTCATGAACCGTGATAGCTAGTGACACAGATGATATATTTCTGTTGCCGCTATAACAACAAATACTAAAAACAAAATAAAATAAATATTTTAGTGGGGCTCCTATACAACAAACGTGAGTTTTTGCCGTTTTTTGCGTAATGATGGCCGGGTTTTAGTTGTTATTAAAACTATATGTATTAGGTATCTGTTGTTCTGTGCCCTGTTTATCAAAAGCTTGTAACTTGTAATACAAGTGGAAGTCCCTTTTTGACAGCTTTTGTTAGAAAGGGACTTCCACTTGTATTACAAGTTACAAGCTTTTGATAAACAGGGCAAAAGACTGACGGACAGCGGAGTCTTAGTAATATGGTCCCGTTTTTACCCTTTGCGTACGTAACCCTAAAAAAATGTTTATAGTCTGAGTGAAATTTTAAACTGAGAATTATGAAACAAAAGCCGTGAATAAAATAATTTTAAATGGATGAGCTGAAACAATACATTCAGGCGCGCCTTCACGATGAGAAATTAACAATTGAATTGACAAACATAACAATTGGATTCGAGCCTCCATTCGATTGCTAATTACTCAAACAGCCAATGAAAAACTACGGCGTATTTTAAAATTTAATTATTAATTTTTCCAGCCTTTCAACAGTTACTATTTAATAACGTCATTTAATTAACTGCTATAATCATTTATGCGATTTCAGTTTAACACATAATTTAAAAGTAAAGTAGTATTTTAATTAATTTTCTTGGTAATATATTACTCTTATCGAGATCAAACCATTATAGACTTTTCATAGTAAATATTGATTATGCTAAACAAACAGTTCTTTTATTGTATAATTCTAACATTATTGTGAGTTTATGAGTTTGATAGTGGCTATAATATTTAAACGCTAATGTAGCTCTCGCTAGCCACCGGACTTTAGTACTTAATGAGTTGACATACGATCTTAGTAATGTTACACTTAATAGGTCGATATTATACATAGGACAACGATTTGTCACTTAATAACTGGCGGCCTAGTTTACGACGCTGGTAATTCACATTTCACAAAAATCTCTCAGATCTTACAGCCTAGCATTTAATCGTTTGATCATCAAAACAAGTTTAAGTTATTCATAGTCAGAAGTAACGTATTGCCATTACACTAAAAAAAAATTGCTGCTATATTTTGTTTGATTCACAAACCGTAACATTCTCAACCGTAACTTCACAAAAACAGTTACAAATTAAAATTTTGTCCACATTCAACTTACATCAATTAATATTCTATTGGATATAATCAATTAAATAATTATGACCCATCTGGTTTTTTGGGAAGCTTAAGACAAATTTATTAAGCTGTCAATTAATATCTTGATACACTTCATTTTAAAATGTAATGTGTTAATTAGTGCTTTATAATGATCACAAAACCAAATGCCATGCTACACTGTCATTTTACGTTGAGTTGGGCCCGTGCCAATGATTAGGGTTGAAGCGATGGCAGGCCGACAATGGGCAAAAAAATATTACAACCCAAATCACCAATAAAATAGATATTTATCATCAAATGTTACTACATATTACTAAATTTTCGCCCGGTCTACGTACATTTAAATTTAAAATACTCTACATGCGTCTATTCCAAACAATGCGTAATTAGTTTTATTTGCCAGCTGGTTGCATTATAACATTCTTTAAAAGTCCTCTTTAAAACAAGGCATGGTTTTGTTACGTACAATTTAGGCTAATCGACTTATGTTTGATGAGGGTATGAGGTCGCGTGAGCTCGGAGCACGGGAAGGGCACTACAACTTGGCCCATTATTCGGACAGACGCGCTCCGACGCCTTTTAGCCCTTTGACGTGGAAAGGCCCCATTAGCATTAAGCGGCTTGTTGATCTCGCCTGTTAATTACTGCCCTCCACTTTAACTAGCAGCCTGTCTAGTTACACTTGACAATCTCTAACAAGATATCAAACCGAATGAGCAACAAACTTCGTTTCCAATAAAACAAACAATAAAAATTCAGACACATTGGATTTAATCAGCATCAACAAAGAATTCGCGGCGAAAGATATTCAAATGAAGAACGAGCTCGATTCACGACAGGGACGAAGCTTGGAATCAAGGCAGCGGAATCGCCGAATAAAACTGTTGATTACGTACCGCGCAAAGTTACGCTCCGCCGATTGGAATTTTATTTACTCGCTCGTACGAAAAACAAATATGATGGCTTTTAATTTATGAGCACCTACGCCCGACGGATCACTGACATTTCGATACGAAGCTGCCGGTTGCCGATGAAAGTGATTTGCGTGCATTTTTTTTTTTCAATTTTTTTTTTATTTGCGCTTCGCCAACCGACGGAGATAGCGTATCTGTCATATCGTGGGTACCGTTTGACAGGTTTATTGCGGTCGTTAGTAAAGCAGCTATTAAATATCGGATGCAATTAATATAAACAAAATTTTAATAGATACACGTATGTGTAACGTACACCAATATAATCACGCAGATTTTATAAAAGTGCTGTCAAGTGCTTCTACTAAATTCAACAATAAAAAAACATGCAGAGGAAAATGCGTGTCTAATTTAGATTTATTTACTTTCCGAAACGATAAAATAAAATAAAGTATTTTAACATAGAGCCCGTCCCTAGTTAGTGAGCGGCAGTGAAGCAAAGCCAAGCCATGTTGTTCTTTTAGGTAATTTGTACCCGGTCGCTCCGTAAATGGTCGTTTAAAAGTAGATCACTCATGCGCGGCTGGCCACTACACATCGTCGATTTTATCCGACTTGACACTTAAGATATCTGAATAAACGTATCGCAGACACGTATCTCGGTGCCATTTATCGTATAATGGTACGTACCGGCGCATGAACTTAATTGGCTAGCTTAGCGATAAATAAAACTCATGATTACTCTTCGTAGAATTCCGCTGACGCAGGTATTAACTTTTAGAGTTTTTAAAGCTAATCAAGACTGAGTGACTTACTAATTAAATTCATAGTTAAGTATCCATGAAGGAAAGCACTTGTAGTTAACATGCATACTATCGGAAGCAGAATCTCATCGCTACACAAATTAACGCTGCATCGTCGACATTGTTTACTTAATCAGTTTATACTCCACTTGACGTTCAACTAATTATGTTATTAACTCAAATACGGCGAGGAATCTCCTATATTATGCTACACATAGTTACTAAGACTGAAGCACACATTAGAAGTGTAAACATGCCGTTAGTACCTTCTTCAGATCTACGTACCTATAATACTGACATTGAAATTAGTTAAAAATTTCAACAGTTTTAATCTAAAGAAAAAATATCATCACACATATGTAGGTATTCACTATTGGCGGAGTTTTATTGTGTCTCCTGAATGTCCGATAGGGTTTAACCGGTTTAAAAAGATGCCGAAATCAGATCGGGCTGGTGGTGGACGTCTCCATCGTGTGCAAAGTCGGCGATGTCACGGACAAAAAGGTTTTGCCTTGTAAATCAGCACGTCAGGCGAGCGACGGCCGCCGACGGGCCGGCGGCGGGCGCGCAGGCAGATCGGAGATCTCGCACAGCATCAAGGCTGTGACAATCGAGGAGGGTTCGAATGGGTGGCTACTGTAGTATATTCATGTAATGGCAATCAACTAATAATAAACGGGTTAATAATAATTTGACAATATTTAGCTAACACCATATCTGCTTACAAACTTTTTTAAGCCAGCAAGTAGAGTTCGGTTATGAATTTATGATCGATAACATACTTGTTACTTACTAGTAACGATATGATGTACTATCGTTACTTACTTGATGACATTATCATCGTTAAATTTTGAACTGAAATTATGATCCAAAAATATTTAGTAAGGCATAAAACAATTTTTCAAACATGCAGATACGTCTGCGTGCGATATTCCAAATTTTATATTAAAGGAAAAAAATGGAAAAAATTACGCTTCCGGTAGGACTTGAACCCGCAACTGGTTATACTAGATGCAACTGGTTGGTTGGTTTGGTCAATTGGTTAGAGCAAACGCGCGGATTGCGGAGGTTGCGGGTTGAAGTCTTGCCGGAAGCGTATCTTTTTTCATTTTTCCTTTAATATAAAATTTAGTGAGGTATAGTAGGTACTTACGTAAAAAGGAATATCAAACGCCTGATCCCATCAAAGATCGTTGTTATATCGTAAATTAATATCGAACATTTCTGCTACTCGCAAGTTATTAAATTCTAGAGAAGACGCACTTCGATATTATGTAGAATCTTGGCAAATATTTGCAGCGTCAAAGAAGGGAACTTGCGTACTAAAGCAAACTAAGGGCGTTTATTACCTTTGTTTCATAAACATTCTCCATGTACCGGAATATATATTACACATACCCACACAGTGCTTAAGGCGAACAAAATCTACATTCTATATATAGTGTGTAATCTTTGTGTCTGAAGAGTGGTTAATGTTTGTTTTGGATTGAGTGTCATAAACATTGGAACAGTTTCGTTGATTTAAGGTAGGTAGCCGTTTTCAAAAGTTGTTCTTGTTTGTACATAGTCCTTTAACATACTGTTATCCTTTACAACAATATAGCAAATATTGTAACTATATACATGGTATTTAAGACAATGAGACATGTTTGAGTGACGGGACCATCAAAGTTTACCGATGTCTCAACGAAGAGTAATATCCGGTGATTGTTGAAACAACTATATAAGTTTGCATATTATAGAGCCATGTTCAGGTTTGCTACTAAAATATGATACCGAGTGGATTTCAAAATAAATGTGTCATACTCGCACAAATACATACAGCTGAGATTGATTTAAAATCAAATATGAATTTGACTCAGCATACTCTGCTGATCTTCTTATCCGTCAGGTTTTTCCAATCGGAAGTATGAACGACGGATAAAAGAGGACTAGAATTGTGATAGATCCCTGCATTTTAAATATTATTTGAGCCCATTTTTACATTCGTAGTTATATTTTCGGAATATAACCTAGACTTTGACGACTCCCGACCCCAAGGCAGACCAAAAAAGCGACGGCTCGGTGTCATGAAAGCAGATATGAGCGTAAACGGGCTTACACGAGAGGACCATTTTTCTCCAGGAGAAAGGCAAGTAGGAAAGCGGACCCTGGCAAAGGCCGGGATAACGCTAGGTAAGAGAAGAATATAATGCCATGCATGCATGTATGCTATATTTATTGAACGAACATGATATTACAAAATATCACAGTAGAAGTAGGACGTGTTATCGTACAAAGTCTATAATATGACATGAATATCAACGAAAAAAGTATAAATAAATCTACTTCGACCTTTTCAGAGCGCAACACAAAAACATTATATATGTGAACACAAAACACGGCGCTATATCTCCGCTCCTTACAACTCAAGGCGGGCTTATAAACGAGCGCCTTTTGAAGTATTTTCCATTACATTAGGTAAGTCGCTAATCTCGCTCGTTTTTACGTTTGTGCGATGTTCCTCCGATGTAAGCAAATATTAGCAAAGAGCATTGAAGAAGTGCGGGCCGTTTGTGAATTTGATTACAAGCTCTCTAGGTAGCTACTTCGTAATGTTATAACACTTATTTAGCGAATCGCAATTTAAATTAAGAAATTGTAATTTAGATGTTGGTTTAGGCAATTTTAATAAAGATTGTAATATCAAGCGACCTCCTGAATTTTTGGAATTTTAGTAAAAGTTGTATTGACCAAGAATCTCAGGCAATTACACAGCAGATATGAATATAAAATCATGTTGGTTAAGAGAAACATCATCATCATCAGGCCTTGTACATCTTTACAAGCAACATACTCGTATATGATCCAGCGACAGCATGAAAAGAAACAGAGGCGTAGGGAATTCTCACTACTGTTTCTCTTGCTACTACTAGTAATTAAATATTACTTTACTACTATTCATAACCTCAACAAGCATGATTAATACTACTTCTTTACTTCAATATTTTACCACCAAGAGCCTGATTTAGAATCTCATGCTTCTTTCTGCGGACTTTTTTCTGATCATACAAAAATAAATATAAAACTATGAAGTTGGTCCACCCGTGTCAGTAGCCCGTTAGCCAGTGCCGTCGCATTGGGGAACAGTCCGTATTGTGTAAATCTGCCAACTAAGCCCGCGGAAGTGTCGCGGTTTATAACTCGTAAATCAGGAGGCTTATCGGGCCGGTCGCCGGACACCGCCCGCGAAATATGCAACGTGGACGCGAATATTACAGAGCGTTAGGAGCGCTGTTAGAATCTAGGTCGGATACACTTTTCATGAAGGCAAGATGTCGATATCAATTAATAATTTTTTATTAATAAAAGGTGAGTTCGAACATACAACTACGATTTCAGGACATACATACAACTTCGTTTTCCACTGTTTCCAATTTCCATGTAATAATTTGAATAAATAATCTAGCTGAAGGAGGAAAATAAATAGGTATAAGAAAACATTTTAAAGAAATAATAATAATTTTACGATTTAGACTCTCTTGGTGGGTGGTTAAAGGGGCCCACTGATTAACAGTCCGCCGGACGGTATCGGCCTGTCAGTTAGAACAAAATTTTGACAGTTCCAAACAACCGACACGGCCGTCGTGAACGCTGCTCGCACTGCTAGTGCTTGAGAAAGGGGACCTAGGCTCTCCGAATCATGTCGTGGGGGTGACTAAAAACAAGCAAGTGAGTCTAAACCGTAAAATTATACAATATTAGTGTGTCTCACAACAGTTAAAAAAAATATCCAAATAAATACGCATTGAAACTTTTGTAGGAAGCAAAAAACATAATAACGTTTGAAAAAGTCCCAAAAGAGTAATGTTCTGGCGAGGGCAGTACGACAAATTGTCCGGCCATTGTGAATATGTGTGCTCAGTGCAATTTCAGGATTCCGTTTTATCATGCAGATTTGTGGCCCGGATCTCGTCGTTTCTATGCGGAAAATAGCCCGAGCTCTATAAAATCAACTAATGAAATCCTTGAAGGATATTGACTGTATATTAATATTGACTGTATTAAATTGCAAGCCTAAAATTAAAGCGTTTTTCGCGCAACTGACAAATTACATTTATTTCCAGCCAACATTTTAAATAAAAAAGATTTCAAATTGTTTCGAACAAAATTACCTACATTCTGCATATCCGATCATATTCCGTCCTGTCATAAAGCTTGCCCAATACTATATTTCCCTCCACACAGCGCAAATCAAACAATAGAACGTCAAAACTACAATATGGAAAGTGGGTGTCGTATTTACGATTGACCATTAGTCAAACAATATCTGAGCGACATCCGTGTGCCACCGCAATGTAGCTCACAAATAAAAAATACGTGTCGGAATCGGAACGCGTACGCGTAACTAGTCTGTCCTTACCTTATTCCTAACAAAAGAGTGAGAGCGATACCACCCTCTAATCGTACAATTTGGTTTTCACATAAAAAGTGTCGACTGTGGACGTTGGATAGTGGCGTATTGGACATTCAGCTGCGCGTAAAATCTATTGCACTGAAAATATCTGGTCGAGTCTCGAACGTTCAATTACTGACCGTGTTCAAAAAGACGAATCTTTGTTTTATGCATGAATGAGAGGGTAAAGGGTATTGAATTAGTCTATAGAAACTAAATTTAAAGTGAATACTTAGTACTTTTCAAGAAAATGTAAATGAATTTTAACACGCAATTAGTAGTACTTTTAAATCTAAGGGTGATGATCTGATGATTGATTTGTATATTTAGTATACTAAAATTAATTAATATATTATGTGGTAACATTACCTACGTAAAAATTTGTGAGTGAAAGGATGTTTAAAAAGTAGCACGGTCAAATTTTGAGTTAGAATACTTTTTGTAATGTACTTAATTGTAACTACATAACTACTCGTATTTGTATGTTATTAAAAACAATTTTTCAAAGATTACTTTTGAAATAAAAATACAGGTCTAAGACAAATTGTATCTACGAGCAAAGAGATAACCATTGCAAAGCGATAATCTAAAAAAAAAACAACAAAGTAGCCGGTATTACGCATTCGTACGAGATTGACAGACGTCCGAACCCGATTAGATATGCCACGCTATCTGCGGGTCGGTCATCCCGAGGTTTTGTATGTAAATGCATACGTCACGCGGCCGTCCCATGCCAGACGGTTTTTGCATGCAACTGACGCCTCAAAAACTGAAACAGGGACAGAATAAATGACTGTCCTTTTCTATAGTATTTCCCTTTCTCCGCAAAGTACTTACATATTTACTAGTTCAGTTTTTTTTTATATTCTTGATGTAAACTGTTTTTTGTTTACAAATCAAAATAAATTACAAGCAATGTTGCTAAAAGTGCTAAGACTAAACAAAAATCTATAACTCATTAAAAAACATTTTATTTATTCACGCAACGGCGACACAAAGAAACACAAAATATCACGTCGTGTTGTTTAATTTTCTAGAATTCTCGTAGATCCCAATTTTCAGTGTTAGGGTAGAACTAGCAAATTTAATAAGGTATAAATCACGAAACTCAACAAAGAGCAATTAAGAAATTAGAACCATATAACTCATTGGAAGATTTTAACTAAGAAAAAAATTTATGTGGTGCCAATGATATATGGTTGCCTCGTCAAATCTTGAACAAAATTTATAGTTTCAATACCACAGCTTTAACTAGAGTCGGTAACAGCAATTAATTGGCAGTTAGACCGTCTTGGTGCGACACGTTCTCTGGATGGGCATTAGACGTGTGTAGTATTGAGACCAGTCTCTCCGTATACGGTATAGCAATTACACCTAGGCGAAGACCGGAGCCGTAGGCGTCTCCGCAGATTGATATCTCGCGGGACAAAAGAAACGCTTAGAGAATAATAAGGCTTCAGTGCAAGTGAAATGATCTGGTACGCGAGACGGCCGCTTTGAAGTAGCGTTCGCTAAAAGCCTTTCTATGGGGCTGGGAAACATTTCTTTATGTTGATACTTTTATTCCTTGAAATGTGGGTACATTAGCTGCGGCATTATCTGTAAGTAAAGATTTATTTTAAGTACACTATCGTAATAGTGTCCTAAAATTTCATTAATTTTGAGTAATTATTAACACCGAATAATATATTAACTTGTAAACATGCAACCAAATCTTACTAGTCGATTTTAACCCATTTTATAGTTTTGATATAAGTATATATTAAAACAGATGATTGTGTTTAAATTGTTTTTTTTTTAAGAAATATATTTTGCTACACGAATTGGTGTGAAACGATAAATACAATAAATTACCTGATGTAACTGAAAGATCATCAAACATACATATATAAAACTAATACTTTATCGACCGTCACGTTCGGTCACACAAAGTGTCTACAAGATAAAGAAATGTTGACCCATATGTATTTTCATCATTGAAAACCAAAAACCAGACATACTATTTTTGATTTTTAATGTCAACAAAATATATCCAACAGGCAAGACTGTATTGATTATAACTCCAAATAAAACGCGTATTTCCCCTTTCTTTCAGTATATCACCCCTGCTGTACTGCCAATATGTAGTCGCAGCAAAAACGAGGGTAGTGAGAAAATCAAGCAATTTTCCGGATGCCGTGAGAGTTAATACTGTCTTCAAAGGCGTTGGTCGATTAATACGGATTCTATCTGTTCAAGGAAAATCTGGTACAGACTTGCAGCCCTTTTGGGTAGATATTATTGCAGCATAATATATAGATCGTGTCATTCACGAAGCCACGCGGGCTTGACTTGTACTGTCGTGTTATTAAAGGTTAGATTTGATAAATCCGCGCGTCATCGTGGATAACACGATCTATATACCTACGAGTATAATAACTCGTATATAAAAGAATAAGGGTGCAACAACAAACGAGAAAACAGGTTCGAAAAGGGCTGTACTATTGGAATAAAATAAAGATTAAGTATATTTTAATTTATTAAGTTAGGTACACTTAGATTAAGTAGGTACACTTCATGGTAGTTCGACTTTGTAGTATAAGTATTTTAAAAATCTAAAAATGACTACTATGCATGAGTCGCAGCAATATCAATAATGTATAAGTAGCTTTGGTGCTTTCAGAGTCAATCCGGAGGACGTGCGTAATACACTCCAGCACGTTTCGATGCAAATACGAGCATTTATGCGAGGCGCCTACAATGGTCATTACCACGTTTCAATTCGCTCAGAATTGCTCCGCTCTAAACAGTTGAATAGCGTAAAACGAAACCTACGAGCGAACGGAGCGAGCAGGTCTCCACGTATATGTTGCACATGCGGAATATTCATGGCTCGCCGGTAAATGGAGTAGCGGAGCCAATTCAATAACACGCAACTAACGCGCCGGGAAAAGGCTATAAAGAAATCGGTAAGCGGACATTCAATCGCGAAATATGTACGAGCCAATAAGTTGAAATGCAAAATGGTATGATATTTTAAACGGGCGGCGGACAGCTCGCAGCGGATGCCGACGCAGTTGCCAGTTCCCAGAGGCATTAAGTTATTAGCTAAGCGCTTTGTCCCGATACACGGCCGGACACAGCACCGAACATTTTACTCTGCAATTTGAATTCAATGGACGGAATTAGAGAACGTGTGCGCGATGCGCGACACCTAGCCACCCTTGCCTAGCCTAGCTGACCAACTGAGGTAGTACCGACCAATACCGACCCGCATTATATAACATTAATCCAAATTAGGTAGGCACAATTTTATATTAGGTACAAGGTCAATCATAAAATAAAAGTGAAGGCAAATTACCATAGTAGGTATGGGATCAAGCACGAAACCGTATATTTTGATAACTCAACTGCGATGAAGCCCAAAAAGAGATTTAAACGGCCCGATTCGAACTTTAAGATAGGTACCTCAAATATTACGGCTAGATACGATAGATGAGATGTGTCAGTGTCAAAAGTGACGTTTTTGTTCGAAGAAAAGTCACAGAATATATTCCTGGTGAGACTTTGGCCCAATATGTTATTTGGGCCCGATTCGGATTTTGCAATAGACATCTATTAGACATCACCAAGATACGATAACGATATGTTTAAGATCTAACCTGTCAAATTTGACATTTGCGCGATTCTGGAGATACTCTTGAACGATTTCCACAGGATATGATTTAGAAATCCAATTCACATCTAATAGATATCTTACTCGATAGAGTGCAACCAATGTCGCTTTTACGTTAGATAAACGTAAAAGTGACATTGGTTGCCCGAATTGCGCTGCAAAAGAGAATTAGTTGATATCTAAACTATAACGTATCTAGAATAGATCTAGTACGTGTCGTCTCTTGTGAATATCTTGAAGTTCGAATACGGCAGTTTGTCTTAGACGACTCTTAGTTATAAATACCTATATACGTAGTTATACTTTAAAAACGTATTAGTGCTAAGCCGCAAGCATTAATGAAGCTGACGTTCAGCACTGGACCGACTTTAGCTGCTGATTGATTTATTGATATAGGAGAAGAGCCTCCATCTATTTAATATACATTTATTCGCTTTTTTAGCAATGCCACTGAATTATCTAAAATCTAATCAACATTTTTCCAATCAAATCATGTAGCTCCTAAAACGGTTGTCGTGTCGCGGACGGACGTAAATCCGCGAGGAGTTGATTAGCTTAATTGACATCATTAATCGGAGCGATCGCGACGATGGGCGTATCGTGTTTAATTAACTAACGAACGCACGGACATTTGATTATCTTAATGTAGATGCGTCGCTGCGGCCGGCTGGTGCGACCCGGGTGTCGCTGGGCCGACTTTGTAATACAGAGGGCCTATCTTGAACCACGTTCGACGTGTTGCCTCCCTGTAACACTTACGAACGAATTTACAAGTGGAACAGAGAGGCAACACGTCGAACGTAGTTCGCGGTAGGCCCTCAGGCACGGTATAACGTACGAGAGCAGACGAGCTTACTCGTCCACAAGAGGTTACATTTATAATGTGTACAGAGATAAAAAGCATTTTAGAACATTCATCCCCTAATTACATGTTGTCAAATAAAATAAAAATAAATACCTAACCAAATTGATATACCGGGTGTGGCACACTGGTGTGGCAGCACTATATTCGTGTCAAATTCCAATAACCAACAACTAGTATACGTTAGTGAAACGCTATCACTCTTGCAACGGTCATTGGAAATGCATTTAGTTCAATTTGCTGCAATCGCCAAGGCCGCGGTTGATATACCGAGTTGATAAGTGAAGATAGCTGTGGGCCTAGTTTATAATTAATTATAATAAATCGTTCGGTGTCTGCGTCACGTAATCGCGTCCAGAAGTCGGACGGACGGCGGGTAGTCGACGCAAATTAGCGAGTGCGCGCCGCGATAGCGCTGTTTGTATAAACAGATGTGGCGTAAGGTATGAACTTTTAGCGTTAGGCGGTTTTCACATTGGATGCAGATGTGCACACTACACCAGGATGTGCAAGTCGCTTTATACGTGCATTGCGATGTCTTGTTCACATATTGGAGAGGCGTACCATAAGTGTGATAATTGCGGTAGTTTCTGATGATTTGCTTTCCAGGATTTTTTTTGTTCGTGTCCGTTCGATTTTTTGTTCAGGCCCATTCGAACGTGCACGTGCATTCATTTCGCTCAGACTTCACCGCACAGGTATTAGTGCGAGCGAGACGACGCCCGCGCTAATGTCAGCTAACTGATATGATTGCAATATCATTCTAATATCGGTTTGATGTCAGTGCACGTTCGAATTGGCCCGTTAAGCACCTAGCTTGTGATGCTGATCAGTTTCTGTTTCTGAATTTGGTGTGAAATAGAAATATGTAATATTGAATATTTTATTAAAATATGTAATATTTTTATTGTATAGCTTTCACATATTCTAAATGGAATGCAGTGAAAACAAGTAAATGTTAGGTAGTTTAATGTAATAATTATACTTATACATGTAAGTAGAAAAAAAATATAATTCACTTTGGTACCCACCCACTCATTTAATGGTATAGCGATTGGATTTTATTACGAAACAACGACAGAAAGATGCAATGAAACATCATCTTGTTAGCCAAAAGACGACCATTGCTACTTTTCTTTTAAATATTCATACCGACTAATCATGATATTGCCTACATACAATGGCAATTTCTACGATGTTCTAAAAAGTCAAAAACGGATGTAGACCAACCCCCTTATTCATAAAACTTTACGGGCCTGATTTAGTTAAATTATGTTTTATCCCTTTCTTACAAATACATAAGTGTTAGCAACACTGGCGATCTTTAAAAATAAAACAAATAAAATGTAGGTAAGAATTGATTTTTAATAAAAAAATAACAGGCGGGTATTCTAGAGAGGGAAGATGATCGAGATGTAACGGCTGGTTCTTTGTTAAAATAATATAAGTTTAATTAATTGGAAAAGCAGAATACATTGATTTACAAATCAAAGGCTGTATATATTTCTGGAAGCAGATGACCTTTAATATATCCGAAGTGGTAAGAACGTTTAGACAACCTCAGGTATGTGTTAATTTTGATTACATACAAATTTTAACAACTACACGCCTACAATTTGGAATATCACTTGTAACTATTAAATAATATTGGAGTAGTGTAAAATAACTATACACTAATACAATATTAGTGGCATATGTAAGTAGTGCCAGTAAATTATAAAAAAAAATATACAATCATTGTACAGGGTACAAGTATTGAGATTACAAAAATAAAGGAATAAAGGTGTTTCTGATTAATATTTGTTACCTATTTTACGAATTGACGTTTTTGATAAGCGATTAACTTCAACTTCAAACAATTTTATTGCCAATAGTTATATGACTTAAGTACCCTGTAAGGGCACAGCAATTTGTCTTTTACATAATTATACATAAGTATTAAGTATTATCCTTATAAACTATACTGTACAGACATTTTAATAAACTATGTATTAAAAAAAAAGAGTTAATAATTATGCAGTTTCAAGTACTGTTTATTCCGGGAGGATCACCAAAAAAAAAACTCTTGCAGTGAACGGTAACTCTTCCAGTAAATACTTCTGTAAAATGGTCTCAAATGATTTGGGATTTCTTCACTTAAACAGATAACTGGTACATTACGCAATAGGTGTAGGTAGGTACATAATTATGTTATTATAAAATCATTTAAGGCTTCCCCTTGGCTATCCTGATTTTATTAAAAGTAAGTATTCATTTTATAATGATGATGGTGTTATGGGTAAGTGTTTCTTTTATCAGCATAAAGTACCACAATATGATTTAACTAGCTGACCCGGCGACTTCGTATGTCGTTGCCAGTGAATGTCGTGTTCGACTGTTCGTGCTACCTGTGAACTTAATTTGTGCTTTTATAGCTGACCCGGCAAACTTCGCACCGACTAACAGTGTAAATAATTATTTTTATTTTAAAATATTTCTGTGTCAACTTAGTTAATTAAATGAAGAAAAGAAATAGTAAGCATCAAATTCAATAAAACAAAATGTAATTAAACTCGGAAGATAACATTAAACATGTTTTAAAGGCGATTGGCCCGAAATTGCATGTTGATGGATTGTGATCTGAATTCAAGATGTTTTTGGAAAAGTATTTCTTAATAAATAATTTTATATTGATAAATCACGCAGAGATGATGTACAATTATTAATGAAATACGTGATTTTATGATCAAATTTATCTATTGTACATGTTTGAATTACGATGTAAAGTTATATATGTCAACGTCAAACAACAAGAAGGACGAACTTATGCGACAAAAGGAGATGGATGGACCCGTGTTGCATCATGTGTTGTCTGTTAAAGCGCAGTGGCGCCCTCAATCATTTTCTACAATTTCGTGTCGAACTATAACCACAGAATAAATAATAGTACTACCGTACAGAAAGGAAGCTTCCTACAAAACCGAAGTTTGACAGCGGTTCAGGGTCGAATCATGCTATCCCTTTCTAATACATGGCACTATCCCTTTCGGCTAATTAGGGTTGTCAAAATTCAAGTGATTATCTTATCTGTGGTCGTGCACGCAAAAGGAAGTCAAGTGGTGCCAACCCTAATAATTGCTCGGAGCAATGCTGAGCCGAGCGGAGCCGAGTTTGGCCGAAGTCAGGAGCTTCGCACCCCTGCTATAACCTAGGAGCAATTTTATGGCAATGAATTACTTTTATAATTTTGTTTACGTCTATTTTAATAGGTATTAACTGAAATAAATGTCATATACTGAGAAAGTTACCAAGGCCCAAAATAAAAACAAATTAAAATATTTTCAGAAAAATAACTTAATTTGTTCTAATATTTCTAACTGTTTAAATAGTTTATCTGATATTCCGATGGAGACAAATCAAACAGTAAAACCATGAAAATGCTGTTCTCGAGTTATGTGTTGTAATATAACAAACACGACTAAGTTTTAAGATAGGTATATAGACTATTATAGATTGTTTATATCATTCAGTGATTTTAGTAAGATTATTTACGAGTAAGCTAAAAAGAAAACTACCCACTAAATATCAAGTGCAGACTACAAGATATTAGCAATTTACGAAACGCTTGTTTTCGCCTTCACGCCCGGTCCAATGTTAATTGACCCCATGTGATATACGGCCATTACACGTGAATGAGGATCAGCATTATTTGGGTTTTCCGTGATGCAGCGATCGGTGAGCTTGATCAATATAGAAATGTATGGTAGACTAACGTTACATCTTATACAGTAAGGTCATTACAACTTGCATCGTTTGTCTGCACAATAAAGCTGATATTTCAATGAATAATTTAGTAAAGGGGATGACAATTTTTAATTAATGTATCAGTCGATCAGGTTTGTTTTGAGGATCAAATGTGTAAATACAAACCCAGCAGACAATTAGGCGACACTCAGCACCTACTTTATAACCTTAAGACATAGAATGGCTGTAAAATGGTTGCATAGTCTTAGCTTAGCCAGGCTGAGGTGACATAAAACTGGTTAAGAGGTTCAGCTATAGCTTTAACTTACAGTAGCTGTTTTTGCTGCTACTCGTATAATGCGTGTTGGGCAGCTGGTGTTGTGGCTCTATGTGAGTTGTAGGCAGCTGCAATTTGCACTTTGGCTTCTGAGCGGGCGATAAAAAGTCTTTTGTAGCTCCTTGTATTGCAATCGTTGCTTGGCTCCTTTGTGTCACTTGCAGTTGAATAGAGAAGTTGTTAGTCGCGGTTGTGGGTCACGTAGTCGCGGACGAGCGCTGTCCAGTCCAGTACCTTAGTACACCTTATATGTTATTAGAGACTAACTTACAAGCTGAACCTATAGCGCCATGTAAATTAGGACGTAAATACTGAATAAAAATGCATAGCTTTACTCAATTTTGAACGAATGTTAGCACCATAAGTACTTAAAACCGAACTTCACCAATGTAATTTGATTTTCGGAAATTACATGCGGTGGACCACAATTAGAAGACTGTTATTTTTTTGGATAGATATGCCCAGTATGGTCCAGTATCAGGTCCTGTAAAGTTTTGTTAATGGTACATGTATGTATCTAGTTATTGACGGTATGATTGGTTCCGATATCATAAGTCTGCTGATGACGCTGATGAGCAATATAATGTTTCTTTTTATTTCTCCATTATATTTCGCTTCAAGCTGTCACAGGGTAGCCTTACGAACGATAATACAAAAATGGAAAATAAAATACTCATGATCTTCCCATCATACTATCGAAATGACGCTGACAGGTTAAATGAGACGTTCGAACGTAAAAGAGAGTACAAATAGAAATGATTTATTAGCAGAAAAAGGGTACAATAAGTGTCTTGGGTTAAGTGTGTAATCGTTTCACCTTCTTCAGCTGTTTATAAGCAGCATGCAGTACACCGTTAATAAGAAATTAACATAGTTACATTTATAAAACTACGAGGTACATGAGCCAAAATGGCAAACATAAATGAACATTAAAGAATAGGTATACTTAATAACTATACCACCAAGGTATATCATAGACAACAGTAATTAAAACAAAGTAACATTTAGTTATCACACAGCGAGTACCTACAAATAGTAAAAAAAAAAAATTGGTTCGCTCCTTATGAGCAACATAATCAGTAGGTAATGTTACGAGTATTATAAAAGCAGTGATCTAGAAGCCAGTCCAATAGAAGTTTGTTAAACTTATGGCCCCAAGTGATTATGTGAACAGGTATAGTTATTGTATATCTTTATATAAGCATTTTTTCTGCATGTCTGTCATACAGCGTGGATGGTGTAAGATATTGTGCTCTTGGGTTGACGGAACACATATCATAAGGTCTTGGAAATATTTTGGATATGATTTTTGAAAATTACAGATTTTGAGTTTATACATACATACAAGCCAGATTTACAGTAATATTTAAATAGTGGTTTACAACTGATCCCCATAAGAGCATTTGCTAAAGTATTATGAGACGTAGCCGTGATAAGCCATAAGGACTGCTTCGTAGGAAACAGATAGTCGTAATTTTTGCAGGCCAAGACGAAATGGTCAAGTCTTGAACATTATGACAGAGTGGTTATGGTCCTTCCAATTTAAAAATGAATCGAAATTTAAACCAAAGAACTTAATTTATGTTACCTGTTTTATGAAATGCATAGTCATTTATATGAATGTTGAGCTGTCGAGGTATTGTTCCATATGAGTGAATTGCATAAATTGTGTTTTCTGAGCTTAACAAGAAGCTTATTAATTTCCTATCCAATATTTAGTGTCAGATAAGGCATTATAAATATCTGTTTTATACATATTTTGATCTTGACCACTAACTGAAATTATAGTTGTATCGCCATCTGAATATCATTAATGAAAAAAAATCCCCTTCCCCCCTTAAGTAATAAATAAGTGTAGCACCTACTTTAGTAATTAATTTGGTTGTTAGTTTTAACAAATTTACTGATTTGCGTACACTGCATTCTGTTGGCTAAGTAAGATTTAAGTCAATCATTTGCCTGGCCTCTAAATTTCATTAGCATATAATTTATTGACATGCTCGGCATGATCAATTAAGTCAAATACTTTTGTCATGTCGAGGAAAATTTCCATAATCGGTGACTTATTAAAGTTTTGAGTCACAAATTTGACACATTCAAAACAAGCCAATTCTGGATTTAGTCCTTTACGGAACCCAAATTGGTCAGGGTGTAAAATATCATGTTTAGTAAGGAAGTTATTATTGTCTTTTGTTAATAAAAAGCTTTTTCTATTAATTTTGATATTATTGGGACAATCACTATTGTGCTGTAATTACACTGTAAAACTACGATCTGTAATTATTGGGATCGTTACTTTAAGATCGTCAAACGAAGCTTTAAGCTGTTCTGGGAAAAAGCCTTGACTGAAGGATAAATGTACATGAGCAAGAGGTCTGCTTAAAAATAACCTACTTAACTTCACTAGTTCGGTTGAAATATCGTCAATACCAAAAGTTTTACTATTACTCAACTACTGTTGGCATTAAGAACATCGTATTATGGACTATTCTCAACATTTAGTTTGGTTGTTAACTTATTAAAATTACTTAATCGATAAAATGATTAATGTAGGATAGTACATTACCTATATCTTACTAATTATTATTGGTAGATCTTATAATTCATTTTTAAAGTAATTATATCTGTTGTCTGATCTAAATTTGGTACCTGCGTGGGTTTATGACATTCCAGGTTGCTTTACATTTATATATTATTATTAGAAGATACATATATATTTGCTATTGCAATTTGTGTATACATTTTTTACATATCTTACCATATTTTTGAAGAGTTTATTGTTTGGCAGATAACCTCTTAATTCCCTTTTGTCGATGATGATGATGATGATAATGATGGGAAAACACAGATCGAAAAAAGTCTGAATAAGACACAGGATAGTTAAACGAGCGACCTGAGCGTTGTTCGAGCTAATAACTTCACAAAAGAAGAGAGCCTCAGAGCCTTTATACTATCATGAAACTTTAGAATGTTAAATTAACAATAAATCCTTTTCAGTTCAATCCAGGTCGTACCAGTCTTGATTTCATTAATGTTTAAGGTGACAGGTCATAATCTGATAATTCAAGTTGGTGGGTGTCAGTTAGCATTACGCACACATTAATACATAAATCCTAGTTGGTGCTTTTATGTGCATTGCCATGTTAAAACTTCTCATTATACTTGATAGCTCCTTTGTAGATGAATTATCTTTTAGAGTGTCTATATTCCGATCACCATAAACAACAATATTTCTCTATTTGAGTGTTAAAAATTGAAGTAAATTATTATCAAGCTTGTGAGGAAAAACACAGTAATGGGACTGAGTTTTTATGGTATTCTATAAATTGTAATTGTTATGCAGTAAATGCTAGTTGTATCAATGCCGCAACATTTAAAAATGAAAATGAAAAAGGTTTAGTGAGGCAAATTAAAGTAGAAGTTTGACGCTAAATGTGGAATCATAACCTTATCCTCATTTTATTGTTCGGTATGAAATAATTATTTACTTTTGAGTGGAGAAGTGACGAAAAAAAAATTGTTAGTAGTCTGCTACTAATTGTATTACCAGTTGTAACTGACATGAGTTTATTTTCAGTGTTTGGAGTGTGTCCTCACGTCTACGGCGACGTGTACACATAAGACGGAATGTGTGATCTCGTCTACGGTGACGTGAGTAAGAAGGAATGTGTGATCTTGTCTACGGTGACGGACACACATTAAAAAAAAAGAAGGTATGTGTAATCTTGTCTACGGTGACGGATACACATTAAAAACAAAGAAGGTATGTGTGATCTTGTCTACGGTGACGGATACACATGAGATAAGGAGTGTGTGATCTCGTCTACGGTGACGTGTACACATAAGAAGGAGTGTGTGATCTCGTCTACGGTGACGTGTACACATAAGGAGTGTGTGATCTCGTCTACGGTGACGTGTACACATAAGAAGGAGTGCGTGATCTCGTCGACGGTGACGTGCACACTCGCAAAGAAGCGACGTCTACGCTGAAGAATTGTGTGATTAAATCGACGATGATGAGTGCAATTTCTGAAATAATTGCTTGCATAATCAACGTTATGTTATATCAAAGTGATACATTGCCATAGAACGTTTTATTTCATTTTAGTTTTTTATATGCTTATTAATGATGTATTGTATAAGATTAAAGTTACATTTTGGAATAGTAGTTTTGTTAATGTGTTTATTGTAAATAAATTCTTGATTGTTAAGAGATATAAAATAATTGTATGAGGCCATACGCCTTGTGTAGAATGGCCGAGCATTAACCGGAATGGGGACATTCCTACAACAGAATGGCCGTCTGTTAGCAACACTGGCGATCTTTAAAAATAAAACAAATAAAATGTAGGTAAGAATTGATTTTTAATAAAAAAATAACAGGCGGGTATTCTAGAGAGGGAAGATGATCGAGATGTAACGGCTGGTTCTTTGTTAAAATAATATAAGTTTAATTAATTGGAAAAGCAGAATACATTGATTTACAAATCAAAGGCTGTATATATTTCTGGAAGCAGATGACCTTTAATATAAGTTAAAATGACAGATGAGGACAAACGATTATTAGCTAAGAGGTTTGTAGCGCGTTTATGAATAGGGGGATTTTTCTCTTGTAAATTGAGCCACCCGCGCCGCGTGGCTGCGCATCTCTTGTTCTAATTACGAGCACCCGCCCCATGGAGCTTGAAAACCTACCATAAACTCCTCCACACTCTAAAAAAAATTTGGTTGGCCCTATCAATATCTTGATGGCCATAATCAAGCATCTTGATTCCATACGAGCCTAACAAGAACTTAAACACATCAAACAAGGTAATTCTGATTGCTATTACTATTGTTAGGTAACTGAACCAATTAAGATCTTGTTCAATATTTACACGAAAAATAATTATGCTAACTAATTGATCTTAGTAAGATCAATTAAGGGCTTGATAATGAAAACAAACAAGTTAGTTCAACTAAGATGTAAATCAATGTTAACATGAAGAATTACTGTATTAACTATTTGACCCAAATAAGTTCAACTAAGAACATGATTACACCGACTTATGGCGTATTAGCCTGAACTAAGATATTGGTCAATTTGAATCTTAATTGTTTAATCATTTCAACTAAGATGTAAATCAATGTTAACATGAAAAATTACTGTATTAACTATTTGACCTAAATAAGTTAAACTAAGAACATGATTACATCGACTTATGCATCTTATTAGCCTGAACTAAAATATAGTTCAATTTGAATCTTAATTGTTTAATCATTTCAACTATGAAGCTTGTTTAGTACAATACCATTCTTGTTCAATTGTACTATGACTTACTTTGTCGCATTTACTAAAACACATTTCTTTCAGATCTCTAGTTTTTATACGCGCCGTGCTGAATAATGCTGGTGGTCCTCGTTATTATTCTCAAGGAATTAGTCTTAAATACTAAAATATACATTATTTAAGACTATATATTTACTTAGTATTTAAGACTAATGCCTTGAGTATAATGCGAGTACGAGGACCAGCAATTATTCAGCACAGCGCGTATAAAAACTAGCACAAAGGAAATTTATAAAATTTAAACGAATAAGTAGTGAATAAAATATAACAACAAAGAAAGGGATAAAACATAATTAAACTAAATCAAGCCCGTAGAGTTTTATAAAAAGGGGGTAAAAGAATAAAACAAAAAAATATTATAATAAGATGTTATTTATTCATTTAATCATTTTGAAAGTAAACGTTTTGCATTTAAATTCACACGCACGGATCCATGTCTAAGCATACGAGGGGTTAACACTCGTTGGTCCAATCACGTTCACACTTGTTGGTCTATCCAAGCACACTACACTCACAGTGTCACTACGCGAGTTTGATTCGGATGTCACTGGTTGTTTTTTAGTCAAACAAATCACAAGATTCCACACATTTGACAGTTTAAAAACCCATCTTCACGATTAAAATTGTTCTATTTGTGAATTAAGGCTTCTCTTACCAATCTTGGTATATAGTGGCGTGCTTTCGAAATGACCTTGGGACTATGCAGCTCGATCCAGTGACTTATACCCGACTCAAGGTGACACTGAGCAATAGCTGACTTGCGAGCGTCGTTGTTCTTGACCGCAGCGATGTGGTCTTTAATTCTGCAGGCAATAGTGCGTTTGGTATGCCCACTGTACGAATTACCACAACTGCAATCAACTTTGTACACACCAGGTTTTTCCAGAGGAATAAGTAATTGAATGAGCTTAACGCAACTGTGTGCTACAGAGACTGACTGCTCGGTCGCACGCGCCACGAGAGGGGCGCGGGCGGGGCGGAGAGCGGGTGTACAGGCGATCCCCCTACTTATCTCTTGATTGATCGGATTAACCGATTATTTAATTTAATTATTAAGAAAATCGATTTAACAAATATTTCTTCGTAGAATGGAATATTAGTTTCGTAATCAATACAATAACTTGATCATAATGGGATTGAGTGTTTTATCTTCGTTGTTCTAAATATTATATGTTTAGTTGATTCAACTACCAAATCTTATGTAAATCAACAAAGACAAAAAAATCAAATAAACTATTAAAATGTTCATAACTATTAACATATTTATCTGTTTTAATTAAATTGTTAAGGATTGAATTAACCTACGTTACATAATTATGCCAACAAGTTAATAGTAGATGCAAAGTATACAATTGTTAGGATTAATAACATACCTACTTTATTAGTTCAATCACAGATACACTTATTGTTTTAAGTAATCAGCTTTCTTTGATTTATATAAGATCGTTATTGTTGTAATTAACTTAACGCCAACTAAGAGAAAACTGCTCTTAGTTGGTCTTAATTTTTTAGAGTGCAGGTACTCATTCTGCCCAAAGAGCGAGAAGCACCGGAAAAATTATCCCTTCTCCCTTTCACTCCACGGGAAATTATCGCTGCAACGCTAACCTGCCCCAGATAGCTGTATAATTGCCCTTTCACCCCTTTTCTTCGCTCATTTATATTCAGGGTAGCATCTTTGAGTGGTTTATACAAATCGTGCAACGACGATTATACTCTTCTAAATGCAAAGAAATAGTACACTTGAATTTCAAGTTAAATATGAATATAAAGACAAAAGCGAAACAATAGGTATTACTAGTAACAAGCAACTTTGCTTAGTAATAATCAAGAAACCTTCGTTAAAGTAGTTTGAGCCTATCGTGCCAGTTTTCCCGTAACGTTTCTTCGCTATCACTTCCTACTATTATCGGTTGGCAACGCAGCAAAGACTGGCCCCTAACTAATGTCTCCTTTTGTAACTGTGGGTCCGGTTTTAATCAGTTGTTTATATTATTGCCCGCGACCGACCGATATAATCGGTACTTTACCGTTTCGCATTGTATGTTGCTATACCGTTTTCAACAGAAGCGAGATAGAAAATTTATAGGGGAACCGAGCGATATTTGTTTAGGATTAAGAGATTCGGCTGTGCGTAGAGTTAAACGATAAACAAAAGCTATGCCGCCGCAAACTGCTGTTTGTTTAATTGTACATGCATGATAACGCATTGACGACCCGGCTTCCGAAGTTTTAGAGTTTCACGAAGGATTAATGTTGCGTCCGTGAACTACATATGAGGTAGCTAAGTGGAATATAGGAGCTTATGTGCGGGAGAAAAGTGTGGGGAACTTTGGGTGGGTTAATTAATTTGTTTTGTTAAACTAGCTGTATTATGGGATCCGTTTTAGTTGGAAACACGATAAATAAAGCGGTTGTGAAAATAGCATTACTGGCAAAATGAAACTTGTACTTAACATAGCCTATGGCGTTATTCATTAGGGACTCGTCTGTGAAATCTATAATGCGTTGATTTTCGTTGTCCTTGTCGTTTTGACATTTGCGTTTGTTAGAAATGGCAAAATGTAACTAATTGTTAAAATTTATGAATAATTTATTTTTGATCTAGACACGCGGCAGCGTGTCAAGCCAAGTTCAAGCAAAGGAACTGGCTAGCCAGCGCCAAGTGTAATATTACACGAACCACTTGGTGCCACTTTTGACCCTTCTATAACTCAAAACATCTTTAACGTAAACACATAAAACTACGTGTGTTTAATTATATCCATAAGGACATCTAGAAGCCCAAATTTCATGAAGCTAGCTAAAACGGTTATAAAGATATGAAGGTCCAAAAGTCGTAAATTTTAAGACTGACTGACATACCTATAGTACCTAAACCTAACCTACTTCCAGATGACCTAGAAGGATGAAATTTGGAATCCAGCTCAGTTATTGTGTGAAAGCGTAGGAAAAAATCTAAAAATTAAAAAAGTTATAAAATAGGGGGGGTCCCCATACAAAAAAACCATTTTTTATTGTGACTGACATATAAGTACCTAAACCTAACCTACTTCCAGATGACCTAGAAGGATGAAATTTGGAATCCAGCTCAGTTATGGTGTGAAAGCGTAGGAAACAATCTAAAAATTAAAAAAAGTTATAAAATAGGGGGGGTCCCCATACAAAAAAACCATTTTTTATTGTGACTGACATATAAGTACCTAAACCTAACCTACTTCCAGATGACCTAGAAGGATGAAATTTGGAATCCAGCTCGGTTATTGTGTGTAAGCGTAGGAAAAAATCTAAAAACAAAAAAAAGTTAATAAATAGGGGGGGTTCCCATACAAATTTCTTTTTTATTGTGACTGGCATATAGTACCTAAACCTAACCTACTTCCAGATGACCTAGAAGGATGAAATTTGGAATCCAGCTCGGTAATTGTGTGTAAGCGTAGGAAAAAATCTAAAAATAAAAAAAGTTAAAAAATAGGGGGGGTCCCCATACAAAAAACCTGTAATACGCGCTAAACAACCGGCCAACGGTGTGTCGTTGGCGGCGCGCGGCACCACATAATTAATACAAAGAACAGAAGTAAAAAACATGCAGCGGAAACACAAGAAAAAACATTAAATCTCAATACCTGCCTAGTTTTCTTTACAAAAAGTATTGATATCCCATCAAAAACATAAATGTAAAAAAGGAGAGCCAAGTTCAATACAAAAATTATGCTTGGCTGTGGGGTCCGCCGCAAAAAGAATGGAGATTTAAATGAGTGCCAAGTTCTATGCAAAATCCAAATATGTATTTATAGGAACAAAATAACATTATAAACAAGTATTAAACTCTATTTCTTTGCTTTATTGGATACCTATAACAATTGCTGTTATTTAAAAAAAATGTGAGATCTTAAAGTAGGTTAAATTTGGCTTGGCCAGTTTTTATCAGAATTACAAAATATATATGTTGAATAACTTTATAAAATGACTGATGTAATGAAAACTGGCCAAGTCAAATCTAACCTGCTTTAAGATCTCGCATTTTTTTTAAATAACAGCAGTTGTTATAGGTATCCAATAATGCAAAGAAATAGAGTTTAATACTTGTTTATAATGTTATTTTGTTCCTATAAATACATATTTGGATTTTGCATAGAACTTGGCACTCATTTAAATCTCCATTCTTTTTGCGGCGAACCCCACAGCCAAGCATAATTTTTGTATTGAACTTGGCTCTCCTTTTTTACATTTATGTTTTTGATGGGTTGATTTTTACTAAGTAACTTTGTACTCTGTACTGTATTTGTATATCTGTAATGGAAGACACCTTCAAGCTCCTGGAATGGCAAGGACTTGGCATCAACATCAACGGCGAATACATCACTCACCTTCGGTTTGCCGACGATATCGTAGTCATGGCAAAGTCGATGGAGGAACTCAGCATGATGCTCGATGACCTCAACCGAGTTTCACAACGGGTGGGCTTGAAAATGAACATGGACAAGACGAAACTTATGTCAAATGCCAATGTTGTGCCCATCCCAGTCTCTGTTGGGAACTCGGTACTCGAAGTTGTTGACTCGTACATCTACCTAGGACAAGTAGTCCAATTAGGTAGGTCCAACTTCGAGAAGGAGGTCAACCGCCGAATCCAACTCGGTTGGGCAGCGTTCGGGAAACTACGTAATGTCTTTTCGTCCGACATACCTCAGTGCCTCAAGACGAAAGTCTTTAATCAATGTGTGTTACCAGCGATGACTTACGGCTCCGAAACGTGGTCTTTCACTATCGGCCTCATCTCAAAATTCAAAGTCGCTCAACGAGCTATGGAGAGGGCTATGCTCGGAGTTTCTCTGCGTGATCGAATCAGAAATGAGGAGATCCGTAGACGAACTAAAGTCACCGACATAGCTCACCGGATTAGCAAGCTGAAGTGGCAATGGGCAGGCCACATTGCGCGCAGAGAAGATGGCCGATGGGGTCGAAAAGTGCTCGAGTGGAGACCACGGACTAGCAAACGCACCCACAAGATGGACGGACGACCTTGTTAAAGCCGCCGGAAGACGCTGGATGCGGGTGGCTTCCAACCGGTACGAATGGAGGTCCAAGGGGGAGGCCTATGTTCAGCAGTGGACGTCTTATGGCTGAGATGATGATGATGATGATGAACTTTGTACTGTTGAAGACGTTATGACGTGCATGCGTTATATTTACGTTTCTTCTAATCCTCTACATCTATATTCCACGCTAATGAACATTCTCGTATCCCTTGTTTTCTAACAAACAATACAATTTTCGAGTTAGAGTCTGTGCGGAAAGAGAAGAGTCGTGGGATTTGAGGGCGCGCCAGTGCTATTTTATGGTTTTTGCTATGCTGACAACACTGGTCACGTGATTATAGTACGACACTAAAGGTCATGATACTTGAATCCCTTTTGTTCCGGTTTTTTACCACGGCTTACTAAACGGAGCCTGGTGGTGGTGTCGGTTCGTCAACTCAATCCTCTGATTTAGCGCAGGCACTAGTTTTCTTTTTAAAACACACTTGTTTTTATATTTCAGAACTAAAAAGTGACTGCGATTGACAAAACTGCTAAAACTAGTTAAGAATCTGCCCAATACAACTGTAATTTTAGTACCAAACAAGATAGAGTCTCATTTATGTACTGCCTAATCTGTGCAGTCCAACAATTATTAAAACCGGGTAGATCGGGTAGAAATTGGGCAATAGAACTGTAATTTTATCTGGGATATATTTCACCCATTGTAAACTTGACTTGTAATGTATGTGTACATTATTAATAATAAATATGAATATGAATAAAAATAGTGCATAAATAGGTAGGCCTTATTGGGATATGTCCGGTTCTTTCATCTCACGATATTTTACTTCGCCAAAAAGTCACTGCTAAATATGAAATAATAATTTCGTAACTAACAGAACCTACAAATAAAGAAATATTTTATTAGAAAAAGTTTTATTCAGAACCTTGTAAACGAACTTACAAATAAAGAAATATTTTATTAGAAAAAGTTTTATTCAGAACCTTGTAAACGAACTTACAAATAAAGAAATATTTTATTAGAAAAAGTTTCATTCTTTGTAATCGAAGTCTGAATTAAAATATTCAATGTCACTTATGTTTGAGCTAGCTTCAAAACAACCAGGGACACTCATAGAACTATCTTCATTTGAACTGGATGTGCTTGAATCCGGCACGTAGATTACGAATTCTTGCATATCACCTACTTAGCGGTCTTTTATTCGAGATACGGTAGGTACTTTTGCACAATCATGAAAAAGAAATTACATTATAAATATGCATAAAATGGCAAGTATCAAGACTATTTCTAAGTTATTTTAAAGATCATGAATGACCTGCATATTTATGAAAATTAATATATTTCGAATGAATATACTTACCGATTATGTACCGGAGACAAGTTACTTAGGGGACTTAATAAATAGGTAATTATTTAATATTAAATACAACATCAATACCCGCGAATAGCGGAAACACGTTCCGCGACTTTTTGTAAGTCGATAGTCGGCATTTAGCCGTTTTCTTCCCGCTGACAAAACCGAACAATGTTAAATATAATTTTCCTTGTGGTTTTATGTACGGTTTTATCGTGTTTTGAAAATATTTTGTACATAAAACTTGCGCTTTTTGTTAATAAAAAAATACATTGACAGAAGTTTGTTTACTTTTTACAAGACAGGTGTCAGGTGTCAAAGGTTTGATTGCCATATAAAATTTAAAATGTTAGTTCCCGTTTCTGCCACGACTCTTCTCTTTCCGCACAGACTCTAATACTAGTTTTAGACAGTCAAAGCACACAGCGATTGGCTTTAAAACGCTCCACTAAGTGGCAAAGAGACCGCCAACGGACACGGATACGTATATGTACGGAACGTTACGTAGGTACGCGTACTCAACTAAGCAAATAATGCTCGGTAGCAATGATAAGACAACACGGCCGAAGCATTGTTTTTGTTAGCGCTCACCGTGCAGGGACATGTTAAATCAATTAGCGTGAACAGATAGTCTACTCGTATCTGTGCCACACATAGCTTTCGATGTTTGTTCCAATTGAACTTTGATTATTTCGTCAGTATGGTACAATTGATGAATGAAACTATCACCTTGCTTTGAGCCGAGTCTATTATTTTAACGACTTTCACACAAGTTATTACTTACGTACAGAATTCCATTCCACAATTACAATTAATTGTTTCACAACTATAAGAAACTAACACGTAAATATTGAAAGAAAGAAAAACACTTGTAAAAGGAAACGTGACATACTAACATATTAACAATTGCGTGAAATAGTTGCACGGAAAAGCGCAAAGATTCTTTATCCGGAGAATCAGCGGCGACAATCTTGCCTATCTTGCCCGGCGCACCGGATCGAATCCCGTCCCGCCGTCCGCCGGATGTCCTGAACGTCTGCCAGGATTATCAACACGGTTACACGGACACTGTTTTTCCCTCATTGTTTGTTTTTGCCATCGGGGAAATGTAACGTTTGTTAGCTAGAGCTTTATTTCGAGTCGGACGTTCTCCGAGCTTTGGTAGTGGAAGCGATGTGCTATTTATTTTTAATGGTAAGTCAAGTTATGTACGTAGTAGAAAATATATTTATATCCATTGCTTAAAAAGGCTACATATTTTATTATTTAGTTATAAAAAAATCTTAATTTGCCTATTTTAGCTTAGTCGCTATGACCAGAGCTCAAGTCATTTGAGATTTTAAAAAAATACATAATATTAAAATCATATTATGCGTTTGTACTTATATGTATTTTTTCATGTCTTTTATTGAATAATCATTCAGAAAACAATAACAGTCCACACCTATAGTATATTATGTATACAAAGACGCATTTACTAAATGACAAAAGTAGAAGTCATGATATATCAAACAGCTGGCGCTAGTAAGAGGAAGCTGGAAGTGCTTGAAGAATCCGCCGGCCAGAGAATCTCTTAATTTAATGATGATGACAAGTACCAGTACAGCAGTGACTCAAAAGCAGACTAGGTAAGGTAGTATTATTATATCTTCCATCATAACATTGTCATCTGTTTAGGGATATAAGAAACAGCCCACTTAATATCGTTTGGTGACGGGATCTGTGGGTATTACAGTTTCGCCCAAACGAGCGCAAAACACATCGGCGAGTCAGCCCGTAGGCGGCCGGGCAAAAACCGCCGCCTCTCACGACGCCGAATCTCAAACACGCTCTCTTTATATTCAGCTAAAGTCCACTTTTTCATACTTTGCAATAAATGTCGCCGGAACGACGGAAAAACTGTAGCAAGCACGGCGCTTCGTTCAGTTCCAAGAGGGAGGTATATCATTAAATTGGGCTATAAAATTTGCCATCTATCGATGCGGTGCGTACCGAAAATAAGGGGGGTTCTTGCAGCATCGAGTCACCTCCTCCTTCCTTTTCACACTTGTGTAATTTGCTTTTTATGTCTCGACTGGTGGTTCGGGACGGGATAAGTGCACGCTCCTTGTTGCGATTTGCAAACAATGGCTTGTTGGCCGCCTTGTTGCTGTCCCTTCACATCTTACGCGCCGAAGATACGGCGTCAAATTAAACACTGTTCTTATCTCCTACCATTAATTTGTTAATAAAACCAGCATAATTATAATGGTATTGATATAGCCCCTTTATAAGTTATATAAGCGGCCTGCAAAGTGGAATGAACTGTGTTAAGGTGACAATCGGATGGCAACAGCAGCTGCATTACTGTGGCGACATTACTACCACAATACAACATTCGATACTTCACTAATTTTATCAAGGAAATTGACAGATGCTCCGGCGGCGTTGATGTCGCAATTGTAATGCTGCATTAGTTGACATCTGAACTCTTATAGGAATTATATATAATAGGAATGTGTTTTAGCCAAAAACTGGACACTTATGAAAATGTCAGTAAGTTATATCTAGATACCGGTTTTGTATTTCAGCAAAATAAATACTACATAGGATTATACCTAGTTCCTTGCGTCAATACTGTTTTGCGAAGTAGTTTATACAAACTGATATAAACGCCATTTAGATATCCAACTTGAAGTGGTTCAAACTGGGAAATAGTTTAATTGCTGCCTTGTTTGGAAGAAAGCCAAGGTCCTCTGCAGGTTACTAAAACAGCGAAGTTAGATGTTAACGCAAAGCACTGGTCAGTAATCCTTATCAGAGAAAGGACAGAAAAGGGGTACATCGTATAGGAGAAACTAGTTAGTTAGTCAATCATCTTCCTGCCAGCAACACCATGTCGTTTAAGTCTCAATCACAATCATGAATTCACGGACCTGCATAAGTAGGTAATCACAAGATTGTAAAGTAAGAATGTAACACTTGACTTGAGCAAGACAAACAAGCAGATAACTTAAGTAACCATCAGATGGTGCAAGATATTGATTCTGGTAAACAAACAATCTATGTTCGGTACCGGAGTCGCATGCCGATGTTCTTACCTTCCCCATTATTAATGCCACCTCGTCGTTTAAGGCATAGAGGCATTGTTGAATTCTGTACAACGTCTCCTATTGTGGCGTGAACAATAATTTGCAACCGAACCCACCTTGAGCGCAGGTTCAAAGAGGCGGCGAGAGCGTTTGCAGTTTTAATTAGGTACCCGACTGACTAATTCCTATATAATGCAATGCCTATAATTTTATTTAGCACGTTTCGCATCCCAAACGGCTAAATGGATTTTTAAGTGTCATGCGTCGTTATATCTCCGTTAGCAGTAGGAATAATAATATAGACACCTGACTACCTAGTCGTGGTATATAAATAAACAGTAGATTTTTCATTCGTTTTTGCATCAATATCATATAAAGAAAAAGTTATATGGTAAAGAGTTAGGAGCTATCTAAGCCTGTCTACAAAAAAATACTCCGGGTGAGCACCAATTACTTTTCCGTTCATTTGTATTCAGTCGTTACTCATTTTAGACCACTGCTTAGCATTCCGTAGATCGAAAAACAAATACATAATTCGTATTTATGTACTTTCCCCCTCAGAATGTTGAGCTTTGACTCGCCCGCGCCCTCTTGCAACGTGTTTTCCCACTAAGACGCGAAAGGATCAAATAACGGTGGTATTAGCGGCAAACGAAGCATTAGACATTCACGTGTAATCCTTTCCTCTAAGCTGGATTACTGGCTTTGCTCTCTGCAAAACCCTTTAGTTTACCTGATGTCGTACTGTATTCTGATACACATTTACAAACTTCTAAAGTAATATTGGTACTCAGATAACTTAGAGCATTTAGTAACTGGAGACGTCATGGCTGTCATTTTCCGTACGAAACAGTCTGCCGATTTTTGCGGGGGTGGGGACGTCAAATGTATTGCTATTTCTACATGATTTGTACGTAACCCTCACGATGTTTTCCTTCACCGAAAAGCGACTGGTAAATATCAAATGATATTTCGTACATAAGTTCCGAAAAACTCATTGATACGAGCCGGGGATTGAACCCGCGACCTCCGGATTGAAAGTCGTATGCTCTTACCGATAAGCCACCAGCGCTTTTTAAGATATCTATATAATTATTAAGAGTGCTATTACATTTCGGGGTTGAGCGAGTTTAGGTATTTTACGCGCTGCGGCAGGCCGTGCGAGCTCAGTATTCCGATCCCTTCTACCACACTCGCACTACAATGATGGATTAAACATTCTTGATCCTTCGCGAAGCATATTGAAATCAACAATAACAACACTAACTGTACTTAACTTATAAAGTCCTAAAACTGTTATTTGGTAAGTACGAAAATACTAAATGCAGTGCAAATGTACATAGGGGCTGTTCATAAATTACGTCGTCTATTTTTGACCCCCCCATCCCTCAAATCATCCAAAAATCATGCTTCGGATGACTCTGTTTCCTCCTACGTCATGCTACCATCATCCGATGTCCATGACCCCCTCCCCCCCTCCTCCCATTTGAAACGACGTAATTTATGAATAGCCCCATACTCGTACTTATGAACGTATATTACTCGAAAGAAATTATAGGTACTTCGCTTATTTACAAGAAACAAGTTACAAGAAACTGAAGATACACAGGGTCTGATGATGGAGCTGGAAGGTGGCCACGGGTACCAGTCTATCATGTAACTAAACCACTTCGTGTTTGGGCTCGTTTGATTCGTCTAAACAAGATCTTTGACACTGAAGATACACAGGGTCTGATGATGGAGCTGGAAGGTGTTCACGGGTACCAGTCTCTCATGTAACTAAACAATTTCGTGTTTGGGCTCGTTTGATTCGTCTCAACAAGATCTTTGACACAAGACAGTACTCAGGGTCTGATGATGGAGCTGGAAGGTGGTCACCATTACCAATCAACCATACAACTAAACCACATCGTGTTTAGGCTCGTTTTATTCATCTCAACAAGATCTTTGACACTATATAGGTGATACTCAGAGTCTGATGATGGAGCTGGAAGTTGGTTACCGGTACCAATCAACCATGCAACTAAACCACTTCATGTTTAGGCTCGTTTGACTAGTCTCAACAAGATCTTTGACACTAGGTGATACTCAGAGTCTGATGATGGAGCCGGAAGGTGGTCACCGGTACCAATCAACCATGCAACTAAACCACTTCATGTTTAGGCTCGTTTGATTAGTCTCAACAAGATCTTTGACACTAGGTGATACTCAGAGTCTGATGATGGAGCTGGAAGGTGGTCACCGGTACCAATCAACCATGCAACTAAACCACTTCGTGTTTAGGCTCGTTTGATTCGTCTCAACAAGATCTTTGACACTAGGTGATAAACCAAACACGAAGCCCAAACACGGAGCCCAAACACGAAGTGGTTCAGTTATGTGATAGACAGGTACCCGTCGCCACCTTCGAGCTCTATCATCAGATCCTGAGTACTTTCTTGTGTCAAAGATCTTGTTGAGATGAATAAAACGTGCCTAAACACGAAGTAGTTCAGTTACATGATAGACTGGTACCCATGGCCACCTTTCAGTTCCATAATCAAACCTTGTGTATCTTCAGTGTCAAAGATCTTGTTGAGACTAATCAAACGAGCCCAAACACGAAGTGGTTTAGTTGTATGGTTGATTGGTACCGGTGACCACCTTCCGGCTCCATCATCAGACCCTGAGTACTATCTTGTGTCAAAGATCTTGTTGAGACGAATAAAACGAGCCTAACCACGAAGTGGTTTCATTGCACGGTTGATTGGTACCGGTGACCACCTTCCGGCTCCATCATAAGACCCTGAGTACTATGTTGTGTCAAAGATCTTGTTGAGACGAATCAAACGAGCCCAAACACGAAGTGGTTTTGTTGCATGGTTGATTGGTACCGGTGACCACCTTCCGGCTCCATCATCAGACCCTGAGTATTATCTTGTGTCAAAGATCTTGTTGAGACGAATCAAACGAGTCCAAACACGAAATGGTTTAGTTGCATGGTTGATTAGTACCGGTGACCAAATTCCGGCTCCATCATCAGACCCTGAGTACTATCTTGTGTCAAAGATCTTGTTAAGACGAATAAAACGAGCCTAAACACGAAGTGGTTTAGTTGCATGGTTGATTGGTACCGGTGACCACCTTCCGGCTCCATCATCAGACCCTGAGTACTATCTTGTGTCAAAGATCTTGTTGAGACGAATAAAACGAGCCTAAACACGAAGTGGTTTAGTTGCATGGTTGATTGGTACCGGTGACCACCTTCCAGCTCCATCATCACGCCCTGAGTACTATCTTGTGTCAAAGATCTTGTTGAGACGAATCAAACGAGCCCAAACACGAATTGGTTTAGTTGCATGGTTGATTAGTACCGGTGACCACATTCCGGCTCCACATCAGACCCTGAGTACTATCTTGTGTCAAAGATCTTGTTGAGACGAATCAATCGAGCCCAAACACGAAGTGGTTTTGTTGCATGGTTGATTGGTACCGGTGACCACCTTCCGGCTCCATCATCAGACCCTGAGTACTATCTTGTGTCAAAGATCTTGTTGAGACGAATCAAACGAGCCCAAACACGAAATGGTTTAGTTGCATGGTTGATTAGTACCGGTGACCAAATTCCGGCTCCATCATCAGACCCTGATTACTATCTTGTGTCAAAGATCTTGTTAAGACGAATAAAACGAGCCTAAACACGAAGTGGTTTAGTTGCATGGTTGATTGGTACCGGTGACCACCTTCCGGCTCCATCATCAGACCCTGAGTACTATCTTGTGTCAAAGATCTTGTTGAGACGAATCAAACGAGCCCAAACACGAATTGGTTTAGTTGCATGGTTGATTAGTACCGGTGACCACATTCCGGCTCCACATCAGACCCTGAGTACTATCTTGTGTCAAAGATCTTGTTGAGACGAATCAAACGAGCCCAAACACGAATTGGTTTAGTTGCATGGTTGATTAGTACCGGTGACCACATTCCGGCTCCATCATCAGACCCTGAGTACTATCTTGTGTCAAAGATCTTGTTGAGACGAATAAAACGAGCCTAAACACGAAGTGGTTTAGTTGCATGGTTGATTGGTACTGGTGACCACCTTCCGGCTCCATCATCAGACCCTGAGTACTATCTTAAGTCAAAGATCTTGTTGAGCCGAATAAAACGAGCCTAAACACGAAGTGGTTTAGTTGCATGGTTGATTGGTACCGGTGACCACCTTTCAGCTCCATCATCAGACCCTGAGTACTATCTTGTGTCAAAGATCTTGTTGAGACGAATCAAACGAGCCCAAACACGAATTGGTTTAGTTGCATGGTTGATTAGTACCGGTGACCACATTCCGGCTCCATCATCAGACCCTGAGTACTATCTTGTGTCAAAGATCTTGTTGAGACGAATCAAACGAGCCCAAACACGAAATGGTTTAGTTGCATGGTTGATTAGTACCGGTGACCAAATTCCGGCTCCATCATCAGACCCTGAGTACTATCTTTTGTCAAAGATCTTGTTAAGACGAATAAAACGAGCCTAAACACGAAGTGGTTTAGTTGCATGGTTGATTGGTACCGGTGACCACCTTCCGGCTCCATCATCAGACCCTGAGTACTATCTTGTGTCAAAGATCTTGTTGAGACGAATAAAACGAGCCTAAACACGAAGTGGTTTAGTTGCATGGTTGATTGGTACTGGTGACCACCTTCCGGCTCCATCATCAGACCCTGAGTACTATCTTAAGTCAAAGATCTTGTTGAGCCGAATCAAACGAGCCCAAACACGAAGTGGTTTAGTTGCATGGTTGATTGGCACCGGTGACCACCTTTCGGCTCCATCATCAGACCCTGAGTACTATCTTGTGTCAAAGATCTTGTTGTGACGAATCAAACGAGCCCAAACACGAAGTGGTTTAGTTGCATGGTTGACTGGTACTGGTGACCACCTTCCGGCTCCATCATCAGACCCTGAGTCAAAGATCTTGTTGAGCCGAATCAAACGTGCCCAAACACGAAGTGGTTTAGTTGCATGGTTGATTGGTACCGGTGACCACCTTCCGGCTCCATCATCAGACCCTGAGTACTATCTTGTGTCAAAGATCTTGTTGAGACGAATAAAACGAGCCTAAACACGAAGTGGTTTAATTGCATGGTTGATTGGTACTGGTGACCACCTTCCGGCTCCATCATCAGACCCTGAGTACTATCTTAAGTCAAAGATCTTGTTGAGCCGAATCAAACGAGCCCAAACACGAAGTGGTTTAGTTGCATGGTTGATTGGCACCGGTGACCACCTTTCGGCTCCATCATCAGACCCTGAGTACTATCTTGTGTCAAAGATCTTGTTGTGACGAATCAAACGAGCCCAAACACGAAGTGGTTTAGTTGCATGGTTGACTGGTACTGGTGACCACCTTCCGGCTCCATCATCAGACCCTGAGTCAAAGATCTTGTTGAGCCGAATCAAACGTGCCCAAACACGAAGTGGTTTAGTTGCATGGTTGATTGGTACCGGTGACCACCTTCCGGCTCCATCATCAGACCCTGAGTACTATCTTGAGTCAAATAAATACATATAGAATGTCAGGTCGTTTCAAATATTTTTAATCCTGTCCGGTAGTTTATTAAACTGTACCATTATAAATTATAATACTATAAAAACAGTGCTAGGATCAAAGTCTCTCGTTGCGGTTTACACGCACACAGTATAGCGTTTTACACGGCGCCCGCCGCACACAATGATAAAAAACCTCGTCGTCGCCGTTGAAAATGTGCGGAGCCGACCGACACACGTCCTGCCTGTACAAGCTCTGCCGCGGCACTGAGCTGGTGAGCGCGCGTCATCGGTAATATAGAGTAGTTTTCAAAAAATTGCCAAAAAATTATAGTAGAATTTCATAAACACTAATGTATACCAACAGTATAAGCAAACGTTGCAGATTGCTTGAGTATGAAAATGACTTCGATATTAAGTAGATTTTCGTAGAAATTGACACTTGTTTCGGAGAGAAAATTGAGTTCGTTTTACTTTGATTTTCTCTTTCTCAAAGGTATGTAGGAAAAATATCGTTTGATATGCTTAAAGTACAGGGTATTAGTAATACAAAATAGCCAGGTTTAGCAGAGAAAACTTCTCAACATTTCCAAATAAAAGCTTGCCGTTCAGTGCTTCAAGCGGTTTTTCGGAAACGACCATCAGAAAAAAATTCATTACTTATTTAATAAGTCCTTTTTCTAATATTTACAACGATATTTAAAAAGATAAGAAGACGCTTTTACTGGAACAAGTACTCATTGTTTCTAATAAGGAGCACAAAGTCCTGAATTTCGTCGACTAGTATCATCAATTTTGCATTATTTCGACTTTTCTTGTAAGAGCGCTCTTAATGTAAAAAAAAACCGCTTAGGACCTCATACATACATACAGTCCGCGATACGTTGACTTAAATTAAAGTATGTAACGACTTCATAATAGCGATGCGTTAATTTAGTTCCCGCTGCGCTTCACATGTGCTCCAACAGTTCGTTATTTCATAAACCGATACATTTTTAACTCGAATTTGACGTCAAAGATATGTTAACACTTTTGTACCTTACTCCTTTGTAATAAGGCGAAAAGTGTAAACATATCTTTGACGTCGACTGTACGCGCGGCGAAATGATCACTTCAATTAGACTGCTTTTTGAGAAGCTCTGAATTTATTGCGTGTATGTGTATAAAATGTATAAATTCTGATGCTGTAATAATCTACCTGGATAATTATTTATTTATCGAACGTGTTTGTTAAGTATCATCCTGCTGCGGGGTTGTTAATATAATTAGTATAATTACAATACATAAAATTAATTAGCTTTATTATTTTCGCATAATATATTGTCGGCGCCATTGGCCTACAGTTCGTTAATTTGTTGAATTAAAGCAAATGAGGTAAAATAACAAAAGCCACGTTGAAAAATATTTAAGCAGTGTTTAGTGATTTAACTATTAAAATGAAGCTTTACTACTATTTAAAAACATTATAATAACCAGTCAATTGTTTAAATATAATTAGTTACATCGGCGCCCTTTTTCCTAAATAGGTTTCAATAAGTGTATGTAATAGTTTTTAATCATATATATGGTACAAAAACAAGTCAAAAAACAATAAATAAAAATAACTTAAAATTAAACTTAAACTAAAATACAAACTATTCTAAAATAAAATAAAACTAATCTAAACTAAATCTAAAAAAGGCCCCTGTGGCAAGGTCCCCAAGATGCTGGCTGCGTTACCCCGCTGAACTGCCAGACTAAAGCGTTGAGCGAGGTAACTGCCAGCTCTCGGGTCCCCAGTTGCGTCCCTGAGTCTCTTTGAAAGGTTTCCAAAGAGACTCAAGGCGCCAGGACCCCACGGACCCAGGGTCTCGACGCCGAAAGGAACGAAAATGTATTCGGCGCCGAGACCGCGATACTTCCCAACCTTTGCGTTTTCGGCCGCCTCCGCAGCAGCTGCCGCCCTCGCAGAGGTTCCGTGGAGATGTGACGGGGCCAGCGTGTCTACGCAGGTTGCGTCCCACACTAGCACCCGCCCCATACTCCACGGAATCAAGGACATCCCGTCAGGTCTCTTGCCGTCACTTCTCAATATGCCGGTCGGCTCCAATAGAGCAGGCACATTGACCGACGCAAGAGACCGACGGATGATGTCGTTAAGGGCGGCATGCCTGGAGAAGCGGCCCGCGCTCCGCTGGCAGGAGAGACCGTGGTGGCCTAACTCGTCTACGTCCGCACCGCAGGGGCAACGATGAGGGGCACACACCGGGATACCCAAACGGAGGCAAATCGAGAGCCGGAGTGTGTTGGGCTCTAAAAAAGTTCCAATTTTAGGAGAAGGAAGCGCGCGGAGCCAGTGCCCAGCCTCTCTAGTACCTACTGCCAAGAGTCTAGTTCTTTCCGCAGCGCCGCCGCACTGGTCAAGAAGGGTAGCTGAAGCCAATTTGCACACTGGGTCGTCCCAATTTCTTTGCGAATTTGGATGTTCAGGGAGGTCTTGACCGGGACACGCACGCAGCCACGCATTCTTTGCGTCTTCCAAGCCCGGGATCTCATAGTTTGTGCGAAGGATTTTACCTATGAGACCCAACGAACTGTGGACCGACGACAAAAAAGCTGGCAAAGCTACACCCGACATCCTACGGATGCCTAAGCCACCGTGCCTGATAGGAAGGGACCCTTGACACCATGACCGATCACTGAACTTAATGTTGAGGACTTTCTCTAAATTATTTTTAATTAAATCATCTACTCGCGATAAAAGATCTTGATTCTTCCACAAAGGACAGCAACGGAGCACATATGTTAACTTTGGAATGAAGAGACAAAATTTGATAATAGAGAGTGCATAGTGGGGACTAATTTCGAGTAAACGATGAGAATTATCCTGGAATTTTGATATAGAATTTTCAATGTAATCGGGATAACTTTCCTCGAATACTGGGGATCCTAGGAGGCAAAGTGTACGTCTATCGAGAATTTTAATATTGGGGGCCAGCTGATTGAATCGTTGTATCAAGCTATTGACATCGACGACGCAGGAATCTGGAATGTAAAGTTCGCATTTATCGAAATTTAAAGTTAGTCCAATAAGTGTATTGAAATAGAGTGCTAAATAGAGATTTTGTTACGCTTCACATGTGTGACAAAATCTCACATAATTATTAATGAAACATTAGAATTTGAAATATATTCGATTTACTTAATATAATCGCAGAGTTTTAAGAACATATTGTGTTCCAACTATTGCGTATAAATATTAAGACTCTAAGGTCTCATCGCTCCTAATAGTCCGAGGTTTTCCAGTCAAGTCACACGACGATACTACATACTTAAACTTGGGCAGCGTGAGCCACGACATGAGTATAATGAAGGCATTAAGTTCACTTTCGGTAATTTGCAACTTTAAGTACGCTTCGATGTTCCGATCGCTCCGCGCGGTATCGGCGCGGTAGCCCCGCGATCTAATCCCGTGCACGATCAGCGTCGCTCATTAACGAGATTTATGTTCCAAAGAGAGACGTTCCGGCGACGTCGTGTGCCCCGATGCGTTATTTACGACGGCCAGATTGGCCAGATAGAGCCACGACGCCCTGGCCCGTGCCTTACTTGGGCGACTGATGATAACGTTTTCAAAAAACACTGCTAATTTCTCCGGGGGATACTCAGGAAGACACTTTTACATTTTATATCTCACTCGATCCTTAGTCGAATTTACTACATTTATCCTCGATTTTATTCACAAAAATGAAATGGCTTTTTAATGACAAGTATAAAAACACTTTGTAATAACCTATTAAGTACATAACTACATATAAAGAGGCTACGCATACCACAAGGCGAAAAGTTAACTCTTTTACCACCGTTGTCGCCATAAGATCCGACTGATTGTAGACAGTAACCTAATCCTAGGGGTTGCTTGCAATATTAAATGCATTTTATTGTATACGTTGCATGATGGTGTTACTTCTAGAGGTTACTTTACCTTGCCGTTAATTTAAATTCAATTGTCGTTAGTTAACAAATGTAAACAGTTTTTCGTGCAGAGAAACAGACCGCTATCTATCGCCAAAGCTTGCTTTATGCTCTTAATATTAAATAAATCTTCAGAATAAACAAACACGGGTCAGTATCTAGTTCTATGTAGGGGCAGGGTAATCTGAACGCGAGATAAATCGTACCGGGTAAGAATGCTCGCATATCGCGAACAGTTCGTGCGAACCCAGCGAGGGCGGGCGTATCTGTTGCCGGTAACCTTAGATTAATAATTGTATTCTACAGAGTGGACCGAAGTGGACAAGCTTTTGTATGAGGACATAGCACAAGCGGTCGCCTTCTGGGGGCGATCTTTATCCAGCAAGAGACATTTTCGGATGATAAGATGACGAAGAAGTAAGAAACAACATGTTAACATCTTTACAATAGGATTTTAAACTTTAAGGCTGAAAAGTACTAGGTACTAAGTCTTTTTGTAGGTTTGTTAATGTACTGGATGTACCTGAAACAAAACAAAGCAGATTTAGTGAAGTGCCTAAATCACAACAGAATAAGACTTTGTACACTAACATACTTCAATAACACGTAACAATGTTATGTTGTTTTTGAAATACTGATACCAAATATACCCATATCCGAGATGACTTGTGTCAAAATCTATTTCCAGGAGACTTTTGGACAAACTGCCGATCTACTAAAAGTAAAGCATAGAAATGACATGTCTGTTCTTTTATACCTCTGTCTTTTTACCAGTATTCCGATAATAATGAATAGAAAATAGTAAGAAGGTTGTGGCACAGTTGGGCTGGACGGGATGCACGGAGGGCCCTATCGCGGGACATAATTCGGCGAGTATCACGCGCAGCCCTAGACACTATCGCTACTAGATTTTCCAAGGGAATCGCAATTCGTAGCACGATGCAGAAGTAATTTAAAGCAGCAGGAAAACAATTTTCATTTCGCTTTATACTTTGCTAGGAATATGTATTTATTTACAAGTTATAACGATGAAATGAAAAATGTAGGAGGAGTTTGTACGTATCCTGCAATTTTAAACAAGCTAAAAATACTATTTTTTATATTGCGACAAAATATAGAAAACCAATACTTTGATTTCAATAAATTTGACTATTGATAACTATTGTCTTTTCATGATGAAAAACCCTTCGAAACAGACACCGTTCGATTTTGATGCGGCTAAATTTCTGACCGATCAATAATTATGTATTTGATAAATAACACCGACTTAATTTATTTACATGTAGCCAGTTGAAAAAATTATAACAACAAAAAACGATCCAAAATAAAGGCGTCTAATTTTGTACCCTTTTCTTATGTAACTACGAGTATGTCATTAATATTATCACATAGGAATTTCTACCCAGTGAAGGCTTATAATTACTTAAGCGTATGCGACAGAAAGACGGCAACGGTTATACGGCTTATATAAAATAATAGAGAAATGACTACACTTAACTAATAATTCCAGAAAATAAAAAAACAGAACCTCGATTAACTAAACACAAAGGTTATAATTTTCATTTAATTAAAAAAATGCAACGACTCGCTATATTTATTTTTATGAAAATTAAGTCAGACTATCAAATAAACGAAGCCTTTGCTCGGTTTCTTTACGGCACAATTAATAAGCAATTTTTCTCCAACTCGAATTGCGGCGCATAGCTTTTAACAATAATATTTTTTGATGCAAAATTATACTTATTCAGTTGCTTTTAACTACAGAGCTTCTCGAAGACAGATCTGTTAATTGTTTTAATGCGTACATTGAGGAATACGTATGTTTTAAACTGTATCAGATATTTTATTACGGAGTTTCAAATATATTGTTTTCATAACTTCCTTTTTCGCAAAGTGATCTGTAATAAAAAAAACATTGAAAAACAAATACAAAATAAGTGAAAATCCATGTTCATTTAAGTTTTACTTCATACTGTTCAGTTTTATAAAACTTTCTATACGAGCAAGATTCGAAGTACCTATAGGTTACCTTGGGTTAATACAAAATGACTACGTTTTATAAACTTAAAGAGTAAATTCTTAAAAACAAAGCAATAAAAGCAATTAATCTTTACAGTTTGACAACGAATAACCACTTCAAAAATTTGATTGAACCCAATATCAAGTTAACAATCATGGAAACAGTAACCCCAAAATGCATAGTGAAAAAGTTATAAAAAAAGATTGTTTAATGGGCTCACGTTCGGCTACGGAAGCAACCCTTCATTGGCATTACATCCAATCGATTTCTTGTATTGGGCTACTACCGTCAGAAAGCAAACCGGCATGTTCCGGCCTTCTTTTGTTCCATTGTGGCCCGCCTTTTGTTCTACCGTCGCGGATAAATTATTTTCTACGATCCTTCTTAGCTCCTATCTCGTTCCATTTCTCCCGTATTAGTTCCACTCGATGCGCAACGATTACGGCCTTTATGTTTGGATGACGCGAAAATCATCCTGTCTGCCCTACAATTTTACGCCTCAGTATTCCATCTTAAAGAGGTATAATTAGAAATACCGAAACTGGAACTGGAGTAAACGTTACTCAATTCTGAATAATTCTCATCAGTTATTTCATAATATCAAAGTCGTTAACCGATGTACGAAAAAGTACTTAGATGCTTGGAGAGATTTCGAGGACATAAATCAACAAACTTAATATTTTCGCAATTAAAATTTGAACATTTTGAAAACTTTACTGCACTTTTAACATAATTTTTATGAGACGTGCATATGGAGGTCAATAAAAATTTAAAGGGCGACGTTCATTAACGCGTATCATAAAAACTACATAAATATGAGTGATTAAAGCTGGGTTCTTGGCGGGGGTTCCGAGAGTGGAATTATGCCTCAGAGAGGCGGAAAGTATAACAGGATAAGATCATATATAACGTTCTTGTCATTTAAATTGAAATAAGTAAAATAACCGCTAAGTCGTTACATATTTTACGGTCTCCCTTATTCCGTACTTGAAAGGGCATGTTTGTTTTTACTATATGACATTAACGTTTAAGTTTAACGATTTCATAAAATTTTGTTAGGGACAGAACGCGTCTAAAATTAGGGTTGGCGCCATCACAAATTATAATCTTAAGCAATCCAATAATTAATATGATAAAAGGTGTCGACCAACACGATCAATCGATGCCACTAGAAGCGATAGTGTCTTGTCGCCCGTCGCCGACTGCTCTTGATTGATAGAACCAACCTGTAGACCACTTACAATCAACTACGAGTATATTAAGACACCCGCGCCGCCTTAATGGAATACGATATCCATCAAACGACCCAAAATTAAGATGGTACCTTTATTATTAGGTAGATTACAGTGTCAGCTAAGTGACAAATGTTTCGTTCGACTTAAATTAGTTATAGTTAACACCGGCATTTTATGTTAAGCATTTTATCTATTTACTAAATTACATCTTGGCTGTAACATTATTTAATGTAACTTTTAGATTACTATGTTGAATCATGTGCTTCTGAAATATATTACAGGCAAGAGAAAAGTACTTCCTCCGTTGCAAAATTCCATGAGTCAGCCCGAGAACATGTGTGAAGCCCGAAATCGTGTCACACTTATAAGTATTCCATGAAATTGTCTACCGTTTGTCCCGTACAAACGCGATTTTCTGAAGATTTGCAGGTATAAGAGTTTCCTTTTCTATGACAAATGGTCAAAAATATGCATAGAAAAATAATCGCTTGCTTTAAATGCCGAAAAAAAAGTCGCAACACAGGAAATCAAATGCGTTTGTACGGGACAGCCCGTGGAATGCTCCATTGTTTCAACTTAACGGAAAATGTGATCTCTAATTCGTATTACCGACGCGAGCAACAAATGACAAAAGGCAAACTTCCCAATGAAGTGCGAGCTGTGACAAGCGACTGAGGATAATGAAGCGGCGCGGCGCGGTGTCGCGGCTCGAGGTGCCGCAACAATGGTCGTCGAGTCGAGGGCCCTACAGCGCGGGTGCGCCGCGAGTTACAAGCGATTGCGTAAAGATGGTTTTATAAATAATGTCAATATAATGTCAACTAAGAGCCCGCGCACACAGATAGCGATCTGATGACTGAACGCTTGATATACGAAAGCATTCTAAAGTACGCAGAGTGGCGTGCAATACTTTGCGTTCTATTTTTCTAAGTGTTATCACTAACGGATGAATTGAGAACCTCCTCCTTTATAAAATCGGTTAATAAATATCAAGTTATAACGTAATTTTTTTTTTTAAGTTGTAACGTAATTTCAATTAGACAAGCTAAAGATAACACGTACGTTAACACTGTGGGACATCTGAATTGTTAAACTTACGTCTTTATACTTAATAGAGGCTTGCCGTGACCCATATACAGGGCACCGACAGCGAACGTGTAAATATATAGTATTTAAAAAAAAGTAGGGTGGTTGTAACTTCAAGCCAAGCTTCAGTTTTTTAGCTCCGATTCTTATAGTCGAATTTGGTAGGTAGGATGACGGAACGGGTATCAAAGTTGCGCAACTTTGTCGAACGGCGACAGTCCATCGATTCGACGCATGACATGGTTTTACTTTACATGATATAATATTTGCCTGTTTTAAGTCATAGAATATTTAATCACTGTCAAAAAGTGTCTCGAGATGAGCGACAAGCTAATGCGTAACTCCATAGTCTTACAGTATGGCCATTGTAACTATCCACAACTAAATAGTATGATAAGTTACATAACATAACAATGGTAGTTCCACGGAACTGATATTTCAACATTATGTTCGTAACTTAGGCCAAACCCCAACTGTTGCGCCCGCCAGGTGAGAACGACTCCCATTTGTAAGGAAAAACAAATTGCCACGCTCATTACGACATTTGGAAAAGTTCGCCGCGATTTCACAGTTCATTCAATTTTGATGACGTTATTACCTTTCACGTATGTAAGCCCATAGCGTAAAGTAAGTGCTGAAAGGTAAAATGGGGTCCCTTTGTTTCACATAAAGTTTTAAGTCATAATGTATTGTCTGTCATATTACCTATTACGGTTAGTCATAAAACGAATGTTTCAGGATTTTCGTAAGGTTATCCTATAGATAGGTTAGGTTAGGTTAGGTTTGCTTTCTAGTAATCCTGAAAAGTTATGCGTTTCTGAACCAAACAAATTATGAGTAACGAAAATGAGGACAAACAATACATTATGACTTAAAACTTTTTGGAAAACAATGGAGACCCAAGGTAAATGTAACTTTATTTCATTGGTTTCAAGACCGAGTACAATAGAATGACTTGAAATTCTAGGCATACAGTAAAACAAAGAAAATGTTGAAAACCTTAATTAATTTTGAGTAATAAAACAAGACATCGTATACGAAATTGAATTGTATTTAACAATGTATAATAAACTTAACAACCTTCTTTTAATTCTCTACCCTTTGTACCTTTGTGCCTTTGTACCTACATTTAAAATAGTAAAACTAACTTGTACACATCAATCACAATAGTAAAACGCTCATAAAAAGAATTCATTACATAGAGTAAAATAAACAATCCCGTGACATAATTGTGAAAGTACAATCGACGCATAATAGCCGGTCGATTAGAGTTCAAATTTATGAGACCGTTAAAATTCAGAGAGGCGAAGTATTAGATATGTCGTCGCTGTAGTGACAGGAAGCCAGTCCGGAGTGATTTCACACTCGGTCGGGTTTCAATTTGCCGCGGCCGCTGCGCCTGTTTATCGAGGGCCGCGGACTCCTCCCTGTTGTCGACTTACGCTTGAGGAGAATTAAAAAAATGCTGTTGGACAAAAATGTAGTTCAGTTTTACCCTAAGACACAGGCAGTAACTGCTAATAAAATTTAGTTCAGTTTTACCCTAAGACAGTAGCTGTTAATAAAATTTAGTCATGGGTAAAATAAGTTCTAGTAGGTACATGCACTCTGCTTTCTGTGTTGTATGTATACACTCTGCGTACTGCAATTGTGTTGTATCATTTGTTTATAAATTACCTAATAATATCTCCTAAGATAATAATGGGTCATTAATTGTTGGAATTATGTGTGGCGTTGCAATCTTAAAGCTAATTACTATGAAATATAATAGTAGTAGCAGTAAAATACTTCATTGCATAAAACAAGTAGCTACTTAACACAATATGATACTCGTATTTACGGACGGACGGAAAGAAAGGCGGACTGTACTATATATTAGTAGATGCTTAGACAACGGAGAGAAATAAAAAAGATATTACAGACAAACTAATTATTTATACATGATGCAATTGATGCACAATGAACAATATATAGGTACATACTTATTTTAATTATTAATTAAGGCTCTAAAAATCGTATCTAGTTTTGTGATACGATGATAAATTTAATACATATAATCAAAACGTATGCTTTCAATTGTTTTTTTAAGGAAACCGTAAAACGACATGGTGGTTCAGCAAACATACACTTAAATAAATAACTCAAAATAAACACTGCACTCAATATGGGCAGAATACAATTTACAAGGCAGTAAATATTAAATTGGGAAACAGGACCGACGGAGCCAGCGCCGCCTTGTAATCACGACCGAATAAAACCGCAGTTGAGAACGGTGAATCATCACCGCTCAGTTAAATTTACAAGCCAGGAACCCTTATCTTACTTACCGTTTAACAAAAGAACATTTCTCATCAGCTAAGTTACTAGATACAAGGAGATATCCCGCTTAGGCGATGCAGGTCACTGTACTAGAAACTACTATATTGTTTCAATTAAATGATTCAATAAAAATTATCAATAAACAAATCAAACGTCAGAGCGTGGAACATTCGTGGCATTCAAATATTTCTCGAGCAAACGACGAGAGGATTATCACGATGATAAACAAGATACACAGCCGGGACAAGGGAGCCAATCACCATACATCACCGGCTAACGTCCAAATAAAAACAGGTGAAACAAAAAGGTAACAGCTTTGAACAGTGCCAACGGAAAACAAATTGTAACAAGGGAGAGATCATATCGCGCTAGGCGTCTTCAAAGAGGTGAAAACTAATTAAGATCGGACGCTTTTCTATGGCGATAACTTGCCACGGAGCGACGGGCGTGTTTGTGTATTGGCAATCAAAACAATTAACTTTTTGCTGTGTTCACAATCTAACTAGACAAACGGCTATAACTCATATTTTACGAGGTCGCTGACCTTCCCATGGGATTTTCGGCGTTAGCTACATGTTCAATTTAATTCTTACGTTTATCTTAATTCTAATGAACATACATATTAGAATGTCCAATCAGACAATCACACTTTATTTTTTTTATACTATTGTTGAAGTAGGTCATGTTTTGGAGTTTATTTAAGCTTGTGTATTTATTTATGTATTTATTGCAGAGGGAGTCAACTTTATTGAGGGAGTGGCTTTTTATAAATGACAATTAAACGGCCGTAATCTAAAAATAGCAATACAGCAACTGAAATCAAAATAACGATTTATTTTCCAAAAGGTATTCTTTCACACTATTGCAATAGAAATTTCAAAGCTTCCTGAAAAAACACAACAAAGAGTTTTGCCTGCAAAATAACTGGTGAAAAAATAGCATAAAACTTTCTAACCAAATAAAAATAAGAGCGCTAACTAAACGCCGCGTGGCGATCGAAGCGTGAAATAAATAAAATGGAAGCGCCTCGCAAACGAAAAAAAGGGAGTATAAAAATTGTGGCGTTAATTTTCCAGTGAGATTTCCCAGCAGTCTCGGGGTCTCGGGGCGACGGAGATGGCGCCGCGTGCGCCGGACATGTGAATTAAAACGTTAACAATGCCGCGAGCCGCGCCTTAATGAACTTGCGCGGGCACGCGGGGTTAAGGCGAACTGCAAGGAACGTCACAAACAAAGGTTACTGAAAAATTGTTTAGTCGCACTGCCAATTTTTAGAGAAATGTATGGACCTACATCAGAAATGCAATTGTTTTATTCTATGGCAATGTTGACGATAGCCTATTGCCCAATATATTATACCTCTACCTATATGATTGTGTTACAGCGGAAAATACTATATACATGGTGGAAAAAAAATATGGGCCCTGGAGAGAAAGTGCCTTAAAACCTTAAGATAGCTCATTTTACTTAAAGGAAACATTATTTTATTTTTAAAATGAAACATAACTACATTCAAATATTTTTAAGTCACTTGTATCAGCCGGGAATCGAACCGACAAAAAATAAACTATGCTAAATGGCAAAACATAAATTATTGTAATAGATCTTTGTTTAACCTATGTTTACCAATAAATAAATTTTGATTTTGTTTTTTTTTTCGATTTTATGGATATTTTTTAACATTAACTGTACAAATTACTGACATAAAATAGCCAGTGATGTAACCATTGGGTCCATTGGTCCAACACATTCATATTATTAAGCGGCACCTAACACAAACAAAGTCGCAACAAAGAAGTTTTCACATGTGACAATGACAAAGCGTTTATCAAACGGCGAAGTTCGAGGCGTTTATCGGTGGGAACTGTCACTTGGCGCGACAATTTGTCGCTTGAACATTCAGCATTATAGCCGGATAATTACCTTAGTAAATAACGAGCATAGCCCCCATGCCATAAAAGAGCAAAATTTCCGCTGCGAGAAGGAAAAAGCGTTATTGAAAAAGCGAGCTGATATATAAATAAAATACGGGTTTACCTATCGACGGCTTGTTATCGCATGCCTCGATCGTGGCCATTACAGCAAAGTATCGGGTATTCGAGAGGCCGTGGGCACAGTTTGCTTTGCAACGAGCCGTGCGCCGCCAGCTTGTTATAATAATGTGAACTTCGGGAATTGCGACGTCTGAGGAGAGTCGTTTGCCTGAATCAATGTTTAAATACTTGACATTTTTGTGGGGCGCGTCGATAAGAAAGAGATTGGATTTAGCAATTAAACTTTATGAGCCGTTTAAGTGTATCTAATGGTTTTAAATGCCTACTGTGTGGTTGCGGTCCAGATAAAACTTCAAATGAGATTGAGACTTCAAACGTAAAAAAGATAAGAAACTATTAAGGACTCTTAAATGAGTATATATTATTATGATTGTCCATAACAATAATAATGAAAATAAAACAAAATATATTTATTTCCCAATTTTCAAGATAACCTGACAACTATCACCCGGGGGCTCGTCGGCGCTGTTTCATTACTAAACCTACATACTTAAATATAAATACATATTATTGTCGGTCGGCTCGAATATGGCGCATATAAATATATGCCGGTGGCTCGAAAATCGTACGTAGAGTTTCGTAGCTTCGCCTGGGTTTTGACACTTTTCTCAAAAAATCTCTCAAATTTGAAAGCATTTTAATCCGCTAAGGCGAAAAAACGTTTTTTTGTATTCCTAACTATCAGTATACACCACTAAAACTTTGAATTTCATTGGTTAAGTTGGTAATAAATGGCCCCAAAGGCAATAGGCGATGTTTGGGTATTTTTCCCAATCTTCGCCTATGGCATGCCTTGCCGCTAATACTTACTTTTCTGTGACTTACACCTGTTATGTCGCATCTCCTTGGAATGTGCAAATATACTATGAACCTTAACTAAACCAAACTAGGCATATATTTAAAAAAACGGGGTAGTAGGCGAAGTTTGGTAACAGTCCGGAGTTGTTTTCATACATTTTATATAATGAAGCTAGGGCTGCCAAAAATTAACCAACATGTCAAATAAAGGGGAGTAATGGTTTATAAGTTAAAAAAATAATTATTTTTAACAAAATTGTTTATTGTTGCAAAATTGTTGTTATTATCGTAATTGACATCAAATCAACGTTATTTACACAAAGTGAGACATAATAATACCTATTTGGTACCTACTCAATATCGGTAAGAGTAGAAATAAACATTTGCATATAGCGTAAACTAAAATAACCAAACATAAGAAAATATTTAAATTTGGAAACAAATAATGTCATCCACCAATGAATATGGTACAAAAAATTTGTCAACCCTAGGGGTAGGCGAAATTTGGCAACAAGATGGACGGAAAGTACCCTCACCAACGTTTTATCCAATTGTGACTTCTAAACGTGAGCTAGCCATTAAATAATAGTCTCATATGAAAAAGAGATAGTTATAGGATATAATCATGTAAAAAGTTTAACATTACCGGGTCCGTATCACCGTTTAAAACTGAAGTTAAAACACTGGTTTAAAAAAACGTGTGGTCGGCGTCGCGAAAAAACCTCACTAAAGGTCAACTGTGTGAAGTTAGCCGCAGAATGTTCGAAGAATATTGACACCCGTAAAACATACTATGTATTTAGGAGTTTTATGTAAGGCTTACATTAGAAACATTTTGTTAATGGCAACTTATGTCAAACTAGGCGAAAATAGGTAGCGCAGGCAAAGATACGAAAAACGCTAGCTTAGGTAGCAAAATTATGTTACACGTGTCCGATATGGGGTTTCATGTTCAAATAAATAAATAGGTACATCACAGCCTACAATTGTGTCTGTTTCACACCTGACCCACTACTGCACGTCATTCCTTGTCCGCTGCCAGAAAGAATTTCTTTTACATACATAATAATTGCAAGTTGTCTCGAGGCGTCACGATCCTGATGCATAATGACAAACTGCACAGTGACGTGAAAATTGCTCTACGCGCTGCTTAAGTGTACTTATACCTTGCAGCCGGCATATGGCCAAATCAGTATTTTGATGAACCGACTAGTCAGACTTAGCTACAGGTTTTTTTTTAAAGTCGAGATTATTTTTATCATAGTTTACTTGTATGTTGGCTCCTATCAGATAGTCTATTAAAAATCAGTTTTATATTACACAGATTACTATTAGTAGATATGAAACATATTTACTTACGAAGGACTACCGTTGTTCCGCTTGAATGATGTGTAGGTTTTCAAATTACCTGTTTCAAAAATAATTAAGTGTGCTTTATAAATAGATACAATTTTAGGGCTTTTTAATCGACTTCCAAATCTATAAAAGGAGGAGGTTATCAATTCGGTTGTATGTTTTTTTTTCTGTCTATTTATTTCACTACATGATTTTGAAATATCCATTAGGAATTGAATAAAATCAAGATGTATAATTTCGCAAAATCCGTATTTGTGTAATGACTACGACATTTTGACGTTCACCACAAATACCTTGCTTTACATAGGCCCTTATTTCGCACCAATTGTCAATTTCACTCACGCAACTTTAATCTTTATGCCGATAACAAAATTCCTCTAATGGCATGTACCGTTTTGATGTATCGCTTGTCGATATTAAAACCGTGGCGGTATAAGTAGACAGTGATTACTTGTCCCAATTTCAAATGGAAGTTATAGAGAATGTACGATCACCACAGATGTTAATTTCGCGCGCCATCGTCGTGCCCAAGTAAACAAAGCAATTTTATATTGTTTTTAGGGTTCCGTACCCAAAGGGTAAAACGGGACCCTATTACTAAGACTTCGCTGTCCGTCCGTCCGTCCGTCCGTCCGTCTATCACCAGGTTGTATCTCACGAACCGTGATAGCTAGACAGTTGAAATTTTCACAGATGATGTATTTCTGTTGCCGCTATAACACAAATACTAAAAACAGAATAAAATAAAGATTTAAGTGGGGCTCCCATACAGCAAACGTGATATTTTTGACCAAAGTTAAGCAACGTCGGGAGTGGTCAGTACTTGGATGGGTGACCGTTTTCTTTTTGCATTTTTTTCCGTTTTTTTTTTTTGCATTATGGTACGGAACCCTTCGTGCGCGAGTCCGACTCGCACTTGCCCGGTTTTTATAGACGCGAGGAATTGTTAATATTTTTATTTTTGTGGTAATTTGGTAACTGCTTTACAATTTTGCGATACGGCTAGTTAAACACAGAAAATAAAGTATAGGGGAAGAAGTTTAACAGGTTAGGTACTTGCACAGATTTTTTTAACTTCTGTAACTTTCAAACTGGACACATGTCATATTCACAATTTGGCTGTCAATAGAACTTTAGCCAGATTCGAGCGTCCATTTTTTCCGTATTATTTACACGGCAGCACGCAAACACGCAATTAAGTCGCATTAAAGTTAACGGCAAGTCAAATAGAAAACCTCAAATCAGGGAAGTTACGTGTGAATAACCTTTTTAACTAGAAAATTCTGTTAACAATGTTAGGACATGTTTTGTGTATGCGATTCGATGGATGGAGCAAATTTTACAGTGCAAAAATAGTAGGTATTAACATAAACCATTGATGCAACTATTAATCAAAGTACAGTCGTCATCAGAAATATCGGAGCGATCAAGGCACTCACAAAGATCTGAACACGCCTCTATTGTCAAGGCGTTAGAGTGCGTGTTCAGATATTGTGAACACCTCTTGGCGATATATCTGATGGCGACTGTACATAGTTAATTAGTCGTGAGATAAAACAATACCGAGAATTAAGCTTTTTTATATTATATTTACAAAAATAAATATTTTGGACACTTATATTTTTCTCCCCATAATGTACTTAGCAAATCAAATTAAGCTTGTACAAAAACCGTCACAAATGTAAAAAGAAACTGTAGGGTCCTTATTTTAAATACCTATATCATAATACGTAATGACACGTCCTTAACAACCTTATCTGCCAACGGAACGAGTTTAAGACCAGCCAAGTGCACCACTCATGAGGAGGTTCCGTTCCTCTTAGCTTTATTGAATAAATAGAGATATTTTTTTTTAGAATTCCGTACCCAAAGGCTAAAAACGGGAACCTATTACTAAGACTCCGCTGTCCGTCCGTCTGTTTGTCCGTCCGTCTGTCTGTCTGTCCATCCGTCTCTCTATCTGTCACCAGGCTATATCTCATGAACCGTGATAGCTAGGCAGTTGAAATTTTCACAGATGATGTATTTCTGTTGCCGCTATAACAACAAATACTAAAAACAGACTAGATATTTTAGTGAGGCTCCTATACAACAAAAGTAATTTTTTGCCGTTTTGTGCGTAATGGTACGAAACCCTTCGTGCGCGAGTTTATTTTTATATAATTCTGGTGAAGAACATTGATACGGTTGTGTTTTATAGATTAATTCGCAATTATTTAATAACCTGAAACATATCGCAGTACTGACCAATTTAACCCTGGAGAGTAAATTTTCCTACTGAAAAACATGTAGGTACCTGTAATTGACTGTGGTAAAACTGAATGGTTTAGTGGTATCATTTCAATCGCCGATTAGTCGGCTAGTCGGCCAAAACCATAGTAGGTAAATCACTTCTATAGCGCTAAGGGGCATAGTATCTGGTACCAAGCGGAGCGCCCTACTCATCACCTCGCCAGGCACACGTAATCGTATGCGCGACGCGTCGCCCACGCTACCAGATAACTGGCGGCTAATTCGCTGTGCTAATCATTATTGACCATTATAAGATTATTAACAGTCCGTCATCGTAGCTCTAGAACTAAATATGTTTCTGACACATGATTAATGTGACGTTGTGTGCAGCCGGCAATGAACAAACGGCCCGATTCGAACTTATAGATACGTCAAATATTACGTCAATATGGATTACGTTTGAAGAAACGTCACTTTTGACACTGACATATCTAATCCATATCATATCTAGTCGTAATATTTGACCTATGTTTTTCGAATCGGGTCGAAAGTCGTATGTTATCACCGACAATACGTTCCTTTCAGTAAGTATCATTTGTGCGCCTCAAATTAATTACAAAGGTATTATATACCCGAACCGTCGTCAATTCTTGGGTTTAGTTGTCAAGCGGACCCTAGGCTCCCATGAGCCGTGGCAATATGCCGGGATAGTGCGAGGAAGAAGAGACACCCGAACCATGTATATTTTACGTATATCTTACTGTTAAATTCCAAAACGTACCGTACGTACTGAGGGAAAGAATCGGTCCTACAGCAACACAGCGAGAATATAAAACTAAATTTCATTCCTAATTCTCTAAACCTTAAAGCGATCAGACATAAACCAATACGCTTACACAAAAACCCTCCCGGACTAATTTGGTGAAAATCAAATTTGCACATAAAAGCTGCAACACAAGAGGTGGAATAAAATTTGTAAGTGTCAAGACAGTTGAATCACGGGCACATAACGAGATCGGGCTTTGAGAAAGCACTCAGAATTAAGTTTCAAACGAATCTGCGGGCGTGATGGAGTTGTGTAAATTTAAATGTGCTTCAGTTATTTTTTTAAAAGATACAGAGGTGGAGACAAAAATTTAGTGTCATGACTAAACTTTGTCTTCTGTGAGAAATAACTATATATGTACTTATTACTATAATTAGCTGAGATAAATTAAAACTATGACAAGTTTATCGCGATTTTTGAACTACTTCGTGGTCAGGTACTAGTCATTTAGACTCCGCATGCAATGATTTGAAGAGGTTAAATTTAAAAACATAACTATAGGCCCATTATGGATTATTAAAAATCATCATCATCATCATTCTAGCCTTCAGTCGCCCACTGCTGAGCATAGGCCTCTCTTCGTGTACGACACTTATCCCGGTCCTGGGCTAGTCTCATCCAAAAGTGCCCCGCAGTTTTCCGAATGTCATCCACCCAACGAGCTAACGGACGCCAGGCGCTTCTTTCATCCAAAGATTGCTTCTTTAATTTCATTTCATTATTAAAAATGGCAACTGTTTTCAATTTACAACCGTATCATTAAGGAATTAAAGTGCACAAAATGCACACATATTATGATGACTGCAAATGACTATCGGTGAGGTCATTTCTAGAACCTATGTAAGTACCTACGCAGATGTGACCGAGTCTGAAAGGTGCAATTTTGCTGTCAATCTTATACAAACATTGTATGTGGCGTTCGTGATCCTTCCTGCCAAGTAAGTATAAAATACCCTTATTCGACTGATTGCTGCAGTTTATACTTTGTTATTTGCTATGAATAGATGGTACAATTTATACATATATGTATAAATATCTTGGCGTATTGTAGAAAAGTCTGGATGAGAAAATTACACGTTGTGGAATGAAATCCTCCCCCCGTGTCGCTGCGAGTGAGGTTTTATTTTGTAAGTAGTTAGTACAAGGGGCGTTATTTAAAAAAGCTTTTACCATACGAATGATTTCGTTGAAGGTCACAGTACAATGTTATAAGAGATACACTACAATTTAAACTCTGTAAACTATATCAGAATGAATGGAAAAATAAAAGCAGACGGTGAACGGTATATACAATGGCGAGAGTATTATCTACAGTACACTAACAAAAACATTTGCATTTACTCCCATATACAGAATGTTAAATTGAAATGGGACAATGAATGATAAATAATACGCGACACATTCAAATTTGTCCTTAAAAACAAAGAAGCGTACTTATAAAACAAACTGTAATTATGATATCCGGAAGGGATTCGAAAAATGGCGGCAACCAATCGAAATTGCTAAATTTCATCATTGATATACATACACTGCGGAACTGTAGAAACATTTTCTAAAAAATCTCCTTATCCAAAGAGCAGTTTATAAAAAAACTTTGTTATAGTTTCTGATTTATCTTTACTGCGCCTTTTGGATTTAACATTCTGTATAACGCGTCAAGTGTTGGAATAGCAATTGAATTGAAGCGCGAAGCCCGAGGGCGGCAGGTAGATGCGACTTCAGAATGCGCTGCCACCGCTCCCGCGATGCGCCGCCGATAATTTAATTGGGTACCTGACATTTAATCAATACTCTTGATTAAATTAATTGAACGTTCGCAACCGATGCACTTTTATGGAGCATCGTTACTTTGGCGGTGAGCTTCTTGGCCTTTTTCAGAGCACCGCACCGATCGAGTCCGATACAGAACTCATCACTGGCGTTCTAGATTCAGAGCGAAACGGTACGACAAATTTGTGTTGCGCAAATTACTTCTGTAATGCGCCACTCACATGCAATACTAAAAATTTACATGATTGCATGATCATAAGGCATAGTTAAAATAATTATAGTCCAAATTACACGTATAACGGTACTCATTTCGGTGAACAAAAAATTCAATGTAAACAATAAACATACATCATAGAGAATGAGCGATTAGTGTCACTCGCATTACTCGTAATGATATCTGTGTGTTCCATAGATTACGTCTCATAGAGACCGCATATTAAGGATATATTTAGGATAGTGAGAGAGACAGCGCGATCTTTTAACTATGTCTAAATGTGTGATAAGGACGATCCGTGTACTGCTGCTTTTAAATTAACTGTGTCATCTTCGATTTGGATAGAAATTATAAGAAGGCGCTTTCTAATACCTACGCGTTTTATACTATGCTGCGATGCGCGCAATTAAAATACCATGCGCATTATTTTATAAGTAACTATGTACTACCTACAAAAACACTAATTAGATAAAAAAAGGTTTATATTTTTATTTTACCACGTACAAAAAAATTGAACGTAGACTCAACGTACAGTCAGCAAACATAGTAGCGAATGAAACAATTTCCAAAAGTATCTGCCACCCTGGAATACGTTTTCTAATATGTACATATATCTCTACAATTTGCGTTCTAAAGTATCTCTTACACTCTAATTGTTATACATACATGAACTTATATATTTTTAATAACTTATACATTTGGCGCGTATAGTCTGATCCGTTTTTGGCTGAGTTTTGATGGTGACTGTACTCTAAATATCAGTCGATGTTATATTAATTACTATAAAAATTGACAATTCCTGGTGAGTGCGAGCGTCTTTTATCTTACATATATGCTCTATCTGTATATAAATGAAGTGTATCGATTGTTCATACGTAGGTCGCAGATGTAGTTACAACAGAAGTTATTTTTTTTTGTCATTGTGTAGTAATTCGCATAATGATATCACTAGACATAGCCACAAAGAGGCCGTGAGTGGCTTGCGAAAGGATTTCAATAAAAATGAACTTACACTGACTATCATGTGCTGACTATCAGAAGCTTAGTTCTTAAAAATACATTTCTATCTTTGTTTCTGCAAACTAACATAACATCACTACAAGCTCATATTCCCAATGGTACAAAATATAACGTTATTTCAGGGTATAAAATAACTATAAAGGTATCTGGTAAGTTAAGGATCAGTCACTTTAGGTGACTATCGTAATATAATATGAATGTGTAGTAAAACTTCCTCTCTGTGGCGAAACATAAACGAATAGCGTAGTACTAAAAAGTACCTGCTTATTCGAATCGTTATACCTCTAGGTACATACAGTCAGCTTAAAATAGATAGTGACGTCCAAAGTAACCAAATATAACACACATTTTGTTACTTTATAATTATTACCACTTTATATTTTACCGTGTACAATATTTGCAGTTTTGATCATAACAGCGGACACAGAGTCAAAGACCGGAGGCACTGGCTGATTTATGTCTGCTACGAGCCCTATTATTTTGCAATCAGCGGATCTTAACACCACACTAACGGGTCACGATAACACAATGAGTAATCGAACTAGAATTTAGTAGTGATATAGAGTAGCATAAATTAAATACATACCCCGGGTACATGTTCTCGGGTATCCGTCATACTGTACGCTACGAAAATTGAAATAATAGGCCGGTGTCGAAATTTCTCTATTTTGCTCAACTTTTAACTAACTAACAGGATTTATATCTACTAGGTTCCATGCATATTATGGAAGATATTATAAGGCATGGTTATGAAATCAATATAGAAATAAACTTTACTTTCTGATTAATTTACGTGATATTAAATAATATAAGTAATAAGAGAGGGATATAGCCCAAGCCCTCTCGCGCATGAGAGGAGGCCTGTGCCCAGCAGTGGGACGTATATAGGCTGAATTATTTTATTATTATAATAAGAGAGGGATACCTCCGGTCTGCGAAAATCAGTAAAACATAACTGTCTGATATCCTAGGTATACTTATAGGTCGTATTAGAAAGATCCCTTGAAACTTGAGAATTATCATAGCAATTCGAATCAACATAGAACAAAGCAAACAACATTGAGCCCATTCAAGGTATTTTATTTTAACGAAAGCTAATTCAATGGTAATAAATAATGCCAGAATCGAAACAAAGTACGGGTTCAGTGATAAAAAGTGATACAAAGGCGAAGCATGCGATACCTTTTCGTAGAATACGAGGAAAGAATTCATTTTTAAAAGTGACTGTGGGCCGCGAAAAATTCAAGAAAATAAAATAGAACATAAGACAAAGGTACACCGACAGGTTCGCTGTTTGATCATGTGAACATTTCGGGAGCCTGAGTTGTCACTTTTGTTTGCAACGAAAGATAATTGATAAATAACTTTATTTGTTATAAATAAATGTTACCCAATCCTAATTTTTAAGAGATCTCCAGTACTGTATAAATAATACAGGATAAATTGCTTCAAATAATATGACGCATAATAACTGGAGCGTAAAATTTAAGTTAGCGAAAACAAAAAATTCCGCAGCCAATAATAGAAACGAATAGCAAACTTTAGAACTCCATTAAAGCGGCATCCAAAGTTCCTATTTGGGAGCGAGCAGTCGCGCCACACCAAGAATATTTGTATTTATTCATCTTTATAATACATGCCGCGCCTCACGATTACTATTCGATAAAACTTGGCTAAGCAAAAATAAGCAACACGAACAAGTGTACCTGTCACTCGGTCCTTGTTCTTGTTTCTAAAATTTGTATAAAATATTCCAAAGCAGTCGCGACGCGGCTACTACTCTGTTGCAAAAATAAAACAAACTCAAAATAAAACAAAAAAGTTACGACACGACACATAATATTACACTTTAATCAAATACAGGGAGTTCACTTATTAGTTATTTATCTCCGGTTTGACGCGGCCTCTCAAATACTTTACATTACTTGAAGTAATCGTTTGATCTAGTTACATATTTAATAAGAAAACTTGTGAAATGAACTGCCGATTACCGAGAAGTTGTTTGATAAATACCACCGTAGCCCAGATTCCTAACATTTCGAGACACATCAAGATTCCCCGACAATACGTGTCAGTCATTCCATTAATGTCTCGATTTCCTAAAACGCCGCATCTTGGCTCCTCGACGAAATTTTTGACGCTTCAGCATCCGAGCTTGTTTCTCACGTGGATTTGTTTGTTTTATAATTAAACCGTGGGAGCCTACCGTCCTGCTGATAGATTTGGATAAAATAAAAATAGAGTAGTAAATTTAATCAGTCAAGTATATAATTAAGTTTCTTCTGATTAGTTAATGGTTCATTGAGTGTGACTGAATGTGCGAAATAAAAAGCGGTTTGTCTATCGGGCCGGCGCGGCGACGACGCGAGCGGCGATGGTGTCCGGCGTCACAATAGCACAATTAAAATGCCAACAAGTCCGGTTGCCAGCCCAATCCAATTACAGTGGACAACGATTCCAACGAGTAATTGGAACTGAAGCTAAACCGTTCTGTGCTTTGGTACATGACACAAAGTGAAGGAAAGGTAGAAAACATACTGTTACGCGCGTTATATTATAGATAACGGTTCCTAAACATTGTTACATCAACCTAAAAATACTAAGTTAGATACTTCCAGTGAAAACAATAATGTAGGTAAGTAGGTATGCTCTTTTTCTTGTCTTTTCATAGCGACTCCTACACAAAGTAAAAACTTAAGAAGCATCCCAAATCAGTTGTTTGCCATCCTCGAACGGATAAGAAAACAATGTTTAACTAAAAACAAACTGCTGAAAGTGTACTGAGCGGAAGCACTATCTAAATAGTTTTAAGGAAATAAAACGAACTTAAAGGTCTTGAGAATGACAACGAGAAAGAGGGTAGAAGGACACGAAAAACCAACGCTTTTGTAGGTATATACGTAACCAAAGCTTAAATACGGTATCAAAAATGAAAGATAAGCCACAAAAGAATATCGGCAAAAGACAGATAAATAGCCAAACGAACATGGCTAAATTAAAAATTAAACATTTTTTGTATGACGATAGAATCTTAAAACCGGGTTTGCGCCGTCCGATGTGGACTGGAAGCGGCCTTTGTGCCGCATTTCCCAGTAAGGGAATTCGATTATCGAGAAGAAAAAACTTTCTGCACTACACCCAGACTACAAAGTGAACTAATCTCGAAATCTGAACACTCCTAAAGGCTCAAACTTAGTCTGTGTAATGTAAAATAACAAAGAGAGCATCCATATAGAACCAGCTGTTTCTCTGCTTCGACTTTAATAACAAGCTTTTTACATTAATTTTACCGTTACAGAAAATTTAAACTTATCGTTTCTAAATGTACGATTTATGTAACAATAAATCGTGTGTATCTTTTGCCGATACACTGGTTATCGTAAACGAAACGAACGGTCATCTCGGCAACATTGTAACACTTCACCGAAGAATACTAAAACCGGCTTAAGGGAGCACTTCAACTTAATTGATATTACGGTCAATTATCATAATCAAAACAGTATAAGAATATAACACATAAATAATAATGAGTACTAACCAAGGCTGAAAGACTTAGGCCAGTTGCACCAACCACATTTAACAGACTGATTAACCTCAAACAGCAGTGAAGTATGAAATTTACCATACAAATAAATTTAGCGGACGCTTTAACCGTGAGTCTTTTTATATGATTTTTATGAGAATTTAAAACCAATGTCTATATTTTACTTAATCCAAACACAAACATGGAGTTTAGTTATAAATAGTGGAACGTTTTCCACGCAAACTGAACTCGAGACAGCAATATCCAGGACACCAGACGAAGGAAAGCTGCTCAGTAAGTGCCGAATAAACGGCAAATAAATCTGACATACTGAATACAGGGGATACGATGAGATAAAAATGGAGATTTGAAATATATACGAGACATGCGTGGCATGGGAGGCGTCGCTTAAAATGTATCTGCGCATTGTTGAATTCGCGCGGGCAGTGCGTAGTAACATAAATACTGGCCACAGTGGGCACGCTCCCGAATGCAATGGACAGTAAATAAATCGGTGAGCATCTTTCCGGGCGAGCGGTAGGCCCCCGGCGGGCGCCGCGCACTAAATCGCACCGAAAAAGAACGAGCCGATATGGCAGCCGTATCGAACGGTGCTAAGTTACGATCGTCGACGACACGGGACGCTAAGTGGCCTATCGTGTTTTCAAAATTTAAAAACCGGGGCAGTCGTTTTAGAGAAAAATATAGATTTTACCAGCAAAACCTTTTCCCATTAATCAGGATTAAAGAGGTTACAAGGGTTTTCGTATAATACCGTGACGTCGAGACGTTCGGACGGCGCTTATCAGGCGGGCTCCAGCCGTCCTGCCATGTTTTGTTATTGCTGAAGAAATAATACACATTTATTTTCGCTTTGAAAAATTGGAGACTATATATTATTATATAGGTACTCAAATATTATATATATATTATCGTGAGGAAACCGGACTAATCCCAATAAGGCCTAGTTTACCCTCTGGGTTGGAAGGTCAGACGGCAGTCGCTTTCGTAAAAACTAGTGCCTACGTCAAATCATGGGATTAGTTGTCAAGCGGACCCCAGGCTCTCATGAGCCGTAGCGAAATGCCGGGATAACGCGAGGAAGAAGAAGAAGAAGAAGATAGGTACTCAAAATACTTTTGATGTAACTCACTTAGATTACTACATACTGAGTAAGTCTAAACCTATAGAGGTAATTTTAAAAATGGTAATTTCAAAATACCGTGATTCCCCGGCACCATACCGATAGGGCCAAGTTTTTATTTAAGTGGTTTTTTTTACTTCATTTTTAATCTGGTTATGTGCCCAACCCAAAACATATTGCAATAAATTAACGTCTTCAGCAACCAAGTGATATACTTCTTAATATTTTAGTTAACTCTGCTCTATTACAAATTGCTCGCTCTAACACCTATCGTGCATCAAGCCTACCTTGCAGTCCCAACTGAACCAGAAGTTCGTTAATCCGACGGACGCAACATACAAAGGAAACTGCGGCGAGCCTGAAAATTAAGTTGACTCGCTCTATTGCCTCTGCATTAAACCAGATCTCTGGACTTCGGTTATTATGCGGAGCATCGGCACTAGCGACGCTTCACTTAGATGCACACATCGATAGAACCTAGTGCCATTTTCTACATTGTAGTAATAGCGAATGATACAAATGGAATTTAGCATTTTAGCAATCAGAAATACAGAAAATGTCAATACGGCTAAACGTAACAGCCGTAACATAAATTAAAAAACCACTATAGATTTGGAATTTATTGCACAAGAATACGGAGAACAATTGAATGAGTTTTGTCATGGTCGTTACGGCTATGTGTATGTGTGCAAAATTCGAAAACTATCTTATAAAATAATGCTATGGTATATTGTACCCATTACCCAATAAGTAAATGTGCGCGAGCAATTTACAAGCGAAAATAAATATATAAGTACATAGATATGTCTTACTAGCAGTGTCATAAAAATGTGATTTGTTGAAAGCATAGTCTTAAATAACATAAAGATGAATGAAAAGATACCAGTTTCCTGTAATTATGTTTTAAATGCTGTGTTTACTATCGTTTGTGAGGATAACTCATAAGCTTTTTCTGAGAATTTTTGCAATTATGTACATATTTTACAAGAATTTGCACATGTAAATGTAGTGCTTAAAAAGCTTTGTAATTACTTCACTAGCTACAAAACAATGTAATTTAGAATTATCTTCTTTATTGTTTGGTTCATATTAGGCATAGAGGTTACAGATTAACGGTGCATTGAAAATTAATCCGAACAAAGCAGGAATTGAAATAGAATACAGATGATTCCATACTAGATACGAAATTTGTGACAGTTGCAGTATAAAAGCTTTCTACACTCGCAAAATTTAATTATGAACTAGCTCAACGTGCAACGGTCGAAATATCTAAAAGGGACAAATAGAAATATAGTGAAAGGACATGTTCATGCAAAGATTGTACTGTACTTGTACTGTACTAATATAGAAAAACACTAGAAGGTCATTACTACTAGTCACTTGACAGGCAAGCGTCTTCAACCGCATAATTAATTTTGATAAAATTTATAAGAACGATAGAAATAGGTACGAAATAATTCATTTCATAAATATTAAAGAAAAAATACTACAGAAATATTAACACCAAATTGTGCTGAAGCTTTTTTTATTCATAAACGGACATTTTTCATGAATTGCCTTTAAATTTTAAATGTGTAGGATTATTAAAAAACAGGTAAGCGGCACTGGTTCCCCTCCCTCAACCCCTCTACCTTCTAAATGTAAAAATACGTAGTTATTTAAATAGGTACCTACGTAGTGAAAGTATTATTTAAATAACGTTAAGAGTGCAGATTTATGCAGTATGTGGCAGCTCACGAAGCGGCTATCGACGCGTGCATCCGCGGCGAGTCCCCGGCTCGTCTCACTAACTCGGCCCGAGCCGCCATGTGCCTCAATTGACCTCTTCCTATTACGACTATTCAATCTATAATAATATTCAAATTGACTGGAAAAAATGATGTCCGAAAATGCTAGCATAACGGCATTGTTGGTCTGCAAATCTATCGGTGTAAAAAAAAACGGTTTCCTGGGTCTTCTTCTTCTTCCTCAGCGAGTATGCGCCCACTGTTGGGCATACGCCTCTCCAAATCTCCTCCAAGCAGCCCTATTTGCTGCTTCTTTCCTCCAGAGTGGGCGATCTTTTTAATGTCATCCTCCCATCTTGTTGGAGGTCTGTGATCTGGCCTTTTTGGTTTCCTGGGTATATTCGGGTAACTCCGAAAAACGTCCATAATTCCATCATACTATAAGTCATTTTCGGAACCGCTTCACACTAAAAGGGATACTCGGGTACACAAAACTTAAATCTATATGTAAACATACCTACTTAAGACTGTTCGCAAGTGCTATTGCTTTGTTGTTCACGTTGAAGGTTTGAAGTTGATGACAGGTACCTAGTACGTTGTATGACTCGGCCTGAATTGTGCTGTGTAATTGGGTTCTACTCTTTCTATTACGACTGATAATAAAGTTAATGTATTCCAATTTCCAAAGTACTAAAACAACTAAGGATTTTAGGGGCCTACTGATTAACAGTCCGCCGGACGGTATCGGCCTGTGCCAGTTAGAACAAACTTTTGACAGTTCCGAATAACTGACCGGCCCATACCGTCCGGCGGACTGTTAATCAGTGGGCGCCTTAAGGTAAGCTCGGCAGTAAATATCGTTAGATATGAAAGGATATGAAAATTTACCTTTAAAACATGCTCATTAGACATCCTTTAAAAATCTCTGAAGATTAAATAGGTCGAGTTGGGAACGGTACGCTATACGCGCGACCACGGCTTGCCGGGGCTGTAAGAATTCGCGCATTTTTACGGCATAATAAAAATCGTAAATAATAAGAAGTGAGGCACCGAGCCGGGTCACGATGCGCCCGCGGCCGGGCCGTCATCGAGACTTGTGAATTTACTGCTGCCACAATGTTCCCATCGCAGCGTGCATCGCACACGGCTCGTCATAGACAAACCAGAATTCGCACTCAATAGGGGTATTACTGCAATGTTCTCCCGCCAGAGTGCAGCACTAAGCTAGCTAGTAAACCATAGATTAACTTATACATAGTGCCTTAAACTGTTTTTTGACAAGTTTTCACAGACAATAAAATATGACATTGATGCATCAACGCGGTTGGTCCTACCGGGAAATCGAAATTTAGTTATCTGCCTCTTTATCGCTCGAATATGCAAGAGTGATAGACAGGTTAGATAACGAAATTTAGATTTTCTTGTTTCGCGGTTGAGCCCCAGATTGTGATGGACTGTGGTAGTAGCGCCCCCTACGCAGAGTTTCGCGTAATATTCCCTATTCGCATGATGACATTTTATTTTCTACGTTGTCAATCGATTCGAGTTCATGCGAAGGTTATATGGGGCCAAACAAAAGCTGAAATTTTCCTACAAATCTCTACAAACAACTATTACTTGCGCAGTCTTAAGTGCAAAAACATCTTGTATTTACTAAAGGAGGTCTTATTCTTAATCCCTTAAAGTTAAGAATAATGTGCAAATATCATGTAGGTAAGTTTCAATATACTGGTTTGCCATTAGTTAGATTGACATCTGTAGTCGCAGTGGGAACAACAAACCCGGAGATCGCCTCCGCGATCATACGACGGGTAAGCGGAATTATGGATAATAATTAGTTTTAGAATTCTACAAGTGCAAGGTAATCCGAACTAACACCTCTTAAAATTAAATGATCATTTGTACATACACCTACACACACTTATTAAAATTCGAGTTAAGTAATGAAACCAGGACTTACCTACATTATTATATTATATCACATACATAAATATGTTACGTATAGTCGCACCAATAAGTCTGCAGCGGATTTGATAGCCCACGCAGTGTAAGTGTTATTTATACGTCATAATTTCATAGAAGTTTTACGTTTAAAATAACACTTGCACTGCGTGGGCTATTAAAATCGCTGCAGACTTTTTACGGTCTAACTCTACCTACATGTGAGTCTACTTAGGATAATTAACCATTTCAGAGTACACAGTAAAAATAATAATATACTGAAACATATACATATTCACAAAATATGCAGTTCTTAGACAACAAAAAACATCTTCCGAACCGGCAGGCCAGCAACAGATTTTAAAAACAAAAGTTCCTTTCAGTAGATGACTCTTAAGGTCAGTTGCACCAAACCGTAAAGCGTTCGCTAAATATTATTGTATGGAAACTTATAGTTGACTGCTGACTGACTTTGATCAGTCCGCTAAATGTGGTTGGTGTAACCGGTCCCTAAAGTGGTTAAGCCATTGACGTATTATATCTAAGGACTGGCCTTACGGGCACTAAAAATGGTACTAGTTCAGCGGTGTTACTCACGAATTCGAACCAATCGTGCAGCCTAACGCAAGTAGTTGCGACCAATCGCGCGCGTGATGCAAACTCATCAACCAATCGCGTGCGTAATGCGAACTCATCAACCAATTGCGTTATAGCGATGTCACACCGCTGTACTGGCCCCATTCATGCCCCATTCTTATAGCCCGTAAGGCCAGTCCTGAGATATATACGTCAATGAGTTAAGCAAGGTGTATCATAAAGCCTCATAAACTTACGCTGCCGTGGATTGAAATCATCGGTGGATTGAAAAACAGTAGGTAGCCACCAAATCACGTTGAAAATAAATATGTAGGAGTTTGTTAACCAAGGGATAGAAGACTACCGTTTCTGTTGAGATATTTATATAATAATATTTCGAGTCAGAATGGGTGCCTTTCACCCGAGTTTCTATTTTCAACACTTAATTTTAATTTCTATTACGAGGAACGTAATGTATATTTTACTGACTAAATATATACTTGTAGAGTATTTATTTAGGGCACTTTCGATTAACAATTTAGGTAAGGGTTGTTATTTATGGAATCGGAAGTTAAATATCAGAATGAAAATAGTAAGTACAATAAATCCATTTAGAACCGATTTTTATTGCCGATCGTAAAAAAAGCAAAAAAAAAGGTAATTAAAAATAAATGATTGTCAATGTCATGTAAATTTACGCAATAATATTGCCAGTCATAACAACTATAACGTAAGATAATATGTATTCATTAAAACTAAAGCTAGTTTGGTTTTTACATAATACAGATTCATTTCTGTAGGTACCAATTGAAAGACCACTCTTTCGAAAACCATTTACCGAAGAGAATTGAATTTCTGTTTATTCTAGCATAAATAAGATGGAAGTAAGCCAAACCGATGAAGCCGTAAAATCCAAACCTCTCATAAAAATCTCTGGCTACAAGGTGCTCGGCGATTTTCTCACCGAGGCGGTCAAACGGCGAGACCTTTCCCTCGCGCTCGTCAATACGGCACGGAACGGCGAATAGAGGGCGTTACGATAGTTTGAATAGAGTACGCCGCTTGTTTACAATAGCTTCGGGTATTTCGTGATCCGCTCCCCATTTAGATGGGTAGCGCGTAGATACCACGTACGGCTGTGGCCGTCATCCTTACCACCAGCGTTTTGAGACCTCTCTCTTCAGCTAACACTTCGAGTGGTTAGTATTTGGAATGAGGAAATACGTAGAGTTCTTTTTAGATTGGACAGTTATTGCCGCCCCTGTTATAGAAGTTTATGGAATGAAGTGCGTTTTATACGGGCTTTGATGTTCGGTTTCGCGCTCTTAGCATGTAGTGGCTCCCAAAGGGCGAGCAATAACAACATTGAGGGAAGTGCTCGCGGTCGTAACGTAAAGTTAACGGGCTACGCTGCGTTCATACGTGCTAAGTGATCAACAGGAACGTAGAACTATAAACTTATTAACAAGGTAAAAAAATTAACAGCTTTACCCACAGTATAGAGAAAAAACTAAAGTTAAGAATCCCGGACCCTTATTTCTGGCAGTGAAGCATAACAGCCAAAATTTAGCTTAACTGTATGCATGAAAAAACTCGCACTAATCATTAACTTACGGAAATAGAAAAGATAAAATAGAATCTAAACCACCCTCCGATCACAAAAATTAACTCTTAATAATAACGGTAGATATCCAATGTATTCTGACTCTGCTGAAAAAAATATTATTCCGGTTAACTACTATACAAGTTGTAAAGCAGATACATTCAAAAATTGAAGTCCTCAAGAATTTTTGTGATTCTTCTGGTATGCTCCACCAGAAATACCTTCTAATAAGCTTTTTCTTAAAACAAAAGCATTTTAATTATTCACAAATCTTCAACTTTACGGCCGAGTCCTAAAGTTAAAACCTCATGCAATTCAGGCATAAATTTCGAGGGGTGTAAACCGAGTTCCATTATGTTTTATGACTGAATTACTTTTAATCTGGCCCGGATGAAAAATGCCTTACAAATCACGGGTAAATAAATCTTATGAGATGACCTATAAAATTCAGTGGGGTGATCTCGTTAAAATCCTTGTGGGTAGTTAGAACAAGCGCGGGCAGAGAGAGGAGTGATACTCGTACATACCTACGGCGAATAAGTTAATGAATGAATGTTTAATTAAAAAATGCAAATTACATGTACATTTTTGTATGTCCAGATTCACAATTTGTTTTTTATCACCGTTTTAAGCAAACTTACGATTTAATAAGCAACAGTCCGTATCATGGGAGAGTTTTTTACATAACTGAATAGGTAACGCGGATAGGTAGGTATACATTTTCTCATAATACAACAATGGAAATGAAAAAAACTATTTAAGGTTTTCATAATTACCTCATAAAAAACCATGTGGAGATATTTCTCATACTAACACTGCATAAATTTATAAATTCTACTCAAAAACTGTATAAGTACCTATACGTTTGTATTACTTAGCTTGAAATTGCTCAATCGAGTCCCGTGTCGTGACCAGCACTAATTACGACTGGCCCTTTGTTTTCAATTGACATTTAATTCTTAATTATTGCCGTCTCTATTTGGCGAACGTATTTAAAGACGAAAACGAATGTAATAAAACACCTGCGTTCATTCAAATTAAATTACGTGCGACTGTTTATTTCCGGAGTCTGTGCTTAACGTTCTTTTGAAAGTGTACTTTATATTATTTATGCATTAAGGTCAATTTTAATTAACAAGTCATGTGAAATAAGCGGTTAAACATTTAAGCGATTGATTGCTGCTCAGTGAAGCAATTAAATACGTAAGTACCTATCAGTAAATGTATATTTAAAAAAAAACAAATAGATACGATAAGTAGGTATACATTTTTAGACGAATATGTTAGGGAATATAGGCTATTAGTTAATAATACAAAAAAAAAGTTTGATACTGTTTTATTATGTTTTGTACGTCACCGGCGTCCATTTACTGTAGAGGTAGGTACACAGTAGTACTTACTGTAAAAACAGATAGATATAAATCTGTTTGTAATTTCTCAGAAAATAACAAAACCTGCACCAAAACAATACAAGAAATAAACGATCAAAGTATTGTATCCGTTATCTGGCTCATAAAATAATTTTGAAAGCAAACAATTACCAACAATGGTTTTATCCAGGATCTTCAGAAAGTTTCTACAATTGAAACTGGAACAGTTATCGAGAGACCACTCGGAGTTCATAACTAACGGAGGGCCGTTACAAAGACGGACCGGGAAGAGCTGCATTCTCTAGGAGCCAAGTTCGCACCTGGATTTAATAAGCTAGCTTTAGGAATTCCAGTTTTACAACCAAAGGATTATTGTCCGTAGCGAGTAGTGGTAAATTTTAATGAAAATAGTTTTATATTTAGTTATGTTATTATTCCATTTACTAATATTCTTATCTATATACCTGCCACTCAGGAGCTTAATCATCATTAAATCTTAAATCAATTTACTAAATACTTAATACAAGAAGAAAAAATGAGAGACACAAAAACTCAATGCAGTAGAATATTAGACATGGCAAGGAAAAGATACCTACTCGTATTTTCGAGACCATATTTTCAGACCGATGCGTCGAAACATCGAGATTTCAGACTTGTTAAGCTCGGGCGTCCAGAGGAGGAAGTGGTCGTTGAAGAAGGCTCAACATGTGTTATTTCAGTTGGTCACCTTTGTATGCTACTTTAAAGCTCGCGCAAACCAGTGTAAGTGCGTCTTCTCGCCGCGCTCTGTTGTCATAAATCTCCATATAGTAATACAAGTTTACTAAAACGTTAGACTCACATGCCTTCAGTAGGCAGAGGGAACGCTCAGCCAGGGAGGGGCCAAGCACGAGCGCGCCACCTCGTAAATCTGACGAGCCGGAGGCTCGGACCGGCCTCCGTGTGCTTCGTGGTGCGGAGCTACTTAGCGACTAGAGACAGTACCCAATAAATATCCCACAGTGAAACTTATTACAGGAACAAGTGTTCAAATGTGGTATAGATTGTCAACATTTATTTTAAAATTCATTCAAAGTATATCTGAGGTCTAATTTAAAAGATAATACCAGAAAATTATAATATTCTAGACATTTTGGCTAAAATAGACGGTATAATCGTCGAGCTATTTATCATGTCTACGAGAAGAATAATTGAAACGCACCTTAAGCAAATTCCAAGCCAGCGATTCAATTAAAACAATACAAATTATCGACACAATCGCCATTTAGATCAAAGGATTGTGCCTCGGCCGTGTTTACGGCAGAGACTGTACAAAGCAGATTTATAGAGCCTCGTGTCACCTGCCAGCCGCAACACTAGCCGCTCCGTGAACCATGAAATTAAGCACAGCAAGATTTAATCTCTATCGTACTGTGTACAGGGCTTAAAATGGTTTGTCAATGCTGGAGTCGGGTGCCAAGTGGACGGCCAGGGACAACCGATACGGCGGCCACCGTGACAGCGGTATTGTTCCAACGCGATACAACACCGCAGCTAATTTATACCGATAGCGGCATCTTGTCCACGTCTATCTTGGCTAAACTTAACAAAGAAGGCAGATATACTCCGTTTAAGCTCTAATCATCCAATAAAAGTGGACAAGCAACTGCTGCATATCAATCAAATGGAATCTTCAATGTGTACTTGTCATATTTTAAGCATGGTAACTGGCTCAGTTACCGATACTGGCGTGAAAGTTGCTGAAAAACTATAGGTTACATACAGCCAAACGTTACTACAGATCATAGGCATCTAAAAATGATTTCTACGTCACTGAGCCATACACAACCCTAGCCTAAGTTTCCTGCGATCTAAACCAACCGAAGATTAACCAAGCTTGATGGTTGCTGGGTTTCCACGTCGCAGGAATGAAGGGTAGAATATGTAAATAAAAAGTAGCACGATGTTAACTTTTCTACAAACTCGATTTACATCTTAATTTCTGCAGTAGGTAGCACCTTATGAATAAGAATATAACATACATTAACATCGAACACACTAAGGGATTCATTCTACTTAATATTTAAACATGCTCGCCTAAAATCAAATTTCGTATACTCACCAAACGTGTCTCATACAAAATGTTATTTTATTAGTGCGACCTCGCATATTATGAAGACATCAAAAGCGTTGTTGTCGCGTGGCATGCACGGTTTACGTGTGACGAATATATCACAAATATCACGACATCACAGGAAACACGACATAGTAGGAGGAAGGGGGGATGACGCGGATAGTTAAGGAAATTAGACCATGAATTAATCATTTTGCATTAATTAATTTAGAAAAAAGTTTAAATATCAAAATTAGCAAGCACTACAGTACCGTAGTACACAAACTTAATGTATTTTACAAACTAGAGATAATTAATTGTAAGCTTGTAGTATTGTATTGTAATTTGTAATGTAGTACGGGCGATTTTCCGCAACTCGACGTCCTGCGCCTATTTTGCGTGATAGGGGGTGGGCTATAAGCTTGTAGTATATTAATAAAATTACTGAAACGTATCCGATATCACCCTGTCTGCTTCTAGTATCCCACGGCCATGTTTATACGATGATGTTAAACGAACGAATAAATCATAACTACCACTGAAACATAAACTAAAAAAAATTGCAGAGGTATGTGTATAATTATCAGACATCGTACATTTATTTTCCAGCAATTTTGGTGCAGCGGAGGTGTTAACGGAATTGGTATAAATAATTTCAACCCTAATGATTCATAAAATTAGCGTTAATTACGTTAATAATACCAATTCCGTTAACACCACTCTGCTGCACCAAAAATGCTGGAAAATGTACGATCATTGATAATTATTGATGCGATAATCTTTTATTCGCAAGCGGACATTATGCACTATGCATGTTTGCGACCTGCCAAACTCGAAGCTAACCAGTAAAATTTTCAACAGGTTGCTTAGTACGAAATTAAAAAATAATAATTTCATATTACATACGCACTATACATTTGATTGCAAACGCAATTTGAGAGAAAACACAGAGCAATTGCAAACCTGAACCTGCAAATCTAAACTGGCTGTGTCCGTCAAAGGAGCAAGTTAGTGTTAATTCGGACATTCGCCAGTTTCAAACTGTGTCTAAACCAAATCTACCTATCAATATTTATCAGAGCACCGCCTCTCAGAGGACTCAATTTCACTGCCGTAGATGAGGAGAAGTCCCAACTTACTCAAATTAAGCAGAAACCAAATTCAGAAACGAAATTCAATACGTGTACATATTTACTTACTTAATACGAGTATATACGAATAATATTAGGCCAAGTCTTACTACGACGACACATTTTCTTAAAAAGGCAACACTTAATTAATACATTTTCAATGTAAACCTACATTATTTCAAACATTGAATACTAAAATAGAGAATAGAAATATACATGCAAACTCAGTAGCGTAAAGTTTTTTAGAGAACTTTTAGCTAAAATGGGAAAGTACGGTTACATTTCAGATTTGGTACATTAAACTTTATACGAATGTTGGTAAATTGGGCTTGGCTAGTTTGTTCTTTGCCAAGTTTTTTCCTGTCCAGTCGAGGGCGTCGGGAAATGGTCGAGCACCAGGTAATTGTGTTAAAACTTCATCAGAGTGTGAATCGCGAAAACTACCAACACGTTTAATTTGTTTTGACTTTGTGCGAAACTGTAGGAGCAAGTAAAACAAAGAGCTTTCTGGGGCTATTTTTAGCAATGTGTATAAAGTTTATGAGCCTGTTTGATCCTTTAATCATAGCATTCTACTCGTAATTCTAAATTTTTGTAACATATTCTTCTTTTTCTATTAGTCTGACTGTTATTGATCCGCTAAAATTAAAACATTAAACATACGGATGCAGTATTTTTGCTGCGGCAAGTGGTGAAAATAAGGGCATCATTACAGACTAAAATTTGCAGTAGCAATGCAGTAGGTAGTAATTTTGCGCCCCAATACAGCAGCACTAGATAACGCAGGAGCAGACTAAATCTGAATAGTATCTTAACGTCAGTAACTAAATAAGGTCAGTGCGAGGCATACTTTATTAAAATAAAGTTTGATTGGACTATATATTAACTAGGTTATTATATAAGTTTAGGATGAACACTTGAACAGCATGACCTTTTAGGATCACAATTAAATACGTTATAATGAATTAGCAAAATAAGTTAATCTAACCTATAATACTCGGCGACCAGACGTGCGATGCCCATTGACGGGTAATTTTATGGGTTATATGTGTGGCTGCAAACTTGTATATCAAGAATAGAGGGAAATAACGTTGCAATTACAATGTTTATGGGTTATGGGCATTTATTACTTTTAAGAGTTTTAGGGTAAGATCGGCACACGTCTCGGAGATGAGGTTCCAAACTTTAAAAAAAAGGAGGAGGCTATCCTTATGTCACACGTGCCATGCTAGCGCGCAGAGCCATTCACACATTGCGTTTGATATAATGTATGAATCACCACGTTACACACACATATTACTACATCAAAACGCTATTAAAATCGTTACGACCAAAATAAAACATGTCGGACACGTGCCAAGCGACAGCTAACACGTCAGCGATACGGTTCCAATTAACAATAAAACGCAATAAATAATGCATACTCGTTACTCGTAGTCCACAGGGGTACATTATTTTTATTCAATATGAAGAACACTGGCAGGCACCGCGACTGCATACAAATGTGGACGGAACACGTGACTCTGCAGCGCAGAGTTCTGGGACCGCATGGCGCCGCAACAGTTCGATATAACAATTCTAAAGAACGCTCTACATTTATCGCGAGAATTCTGGGAGAAATACGCGAGAAACAATGCATCGAGCTACAAACATGTGCGCATGCCTTGCCGTATTCGTCCACTTCTTTGTGCTATCAGAGAGTTCTCGCGAGATTCTCCAAGTTAAAGGTACGTGAGTTGCAACTCAGACGCAAATTTCAAAGCGAACTCATTTATATTACTTGCAAGTACAGTACAATAAATCTTATTAGATTTTAAGATAGTTTGTAATGATTCAATAAAAACAATGACATGCAATTCTAGATATTCTATAAAAATACAATTGTTCGAGAGACGCGCATATTGTTGACTAGTTCAAAATAAATTGAATTTCAAAGATTTTAACTGAGATTACAAATTTAAACAAACTATGAGAACAGCAAATACAGTATAGGTACATACATATGAATACCTACAATATTAAACATTTATAAACAAGGAATAATGAATAACAAGTAAATTCTTCCTCCAATATTGTCTGTATTTAATACTTTATGGGTTGTAGTATGTTATATCTTTGTTATTCTATTGAAACGGTTATAACAAGAATAGTGGCATCGTCAGAATACCATTAACTTTACTAATATTAAAATACAAAAAAAGGTATTTGGAAGCCAATAACAATCGGTCATGAATTATAGATGAAGCGTTAAACGCGTCGGCTCATTACAAGGCGTTATGAAATCGAGCCGCCAACATCCATTACCTCCGAATATCGGAGGCGTCCACGCATCTCGCGTGCGCCACACGATAATTAAAGGCAAATGGGTAAATGCGAAAAAAATAAACATAATTTTCGTAGTTAATTGTCTCGTTAAGCCTAAATATACATCTTTATTGGTTTTCATTATAAAATATATATAACAATGTTACCAATGGCGGACTTATCTCTAACGTTGTGCTTCCTGAATCCCCAGATATATGTATTTTACAAGTATGTGCATGGAACTCATTCCTATGTCCTGACTTGTAAGTTATTTAACATTTCATTTCAAAAACAACATACCGTCTGGCTAGTCAGCCACAGCCACAGCTTCCAGCCGGAAGTCGGATAAAAATGCCAGATATTTTACATTTTACTTCAATTCTACGTGCACCTTCTTCCAGATATATTATGATAATGAGAGTGATCGGATGTGAGTTCAAGCTACCGTAGAGCCTTCAAGCTCGTGACACGTCCGCCGGCACACAAACGGAAGTTGTTATTACGAAAATGTATGCAAATCGCCCGCTCAGTGGTAATATCCCTTAACAGTAGTGTAGCATTTTTCCTCCTTGCCGCCGGACTCGTCATTTGCATCTTAATATTCGAACGTTTCGGGGGTTAACACGTCGAATTCAAATGAAGTTTAGCATAGCCCCGAGGCTTGCGAGGTGAATAAAAAGTTAATTCACACGCTAAGATACACGTAGTATGCTATGCAGACCTATCTCCTACTTATAATTCTAAACGTATAAAGCTAATCGAAATAGATTAATAGACATGTTTTGGAATTTACTCATTACGAAATTCTTCACATAGAAAGAAGATAACGAATAATAAAATGGGATCGGGACCTGCTGCGTTCTTACCTAGCCTTGAGCGTTAGAGGATTTTACATTGTCCAATCCGATATTGTTATGTCGAATGACTGAGGTGCGCTATAGTATAAAGTCCTTTTGAACAACAAATAATTATTAAATGAATAAATAAATATAAAAACTCACTTTTACTTTATTTTACTTCTTTACGGTCGTAACCGACAGTCGATAACGGATCGGACAATGTGAAAAGGCTGTTATGGCCTGCCTTTTAATATTCGTGATATAACTCTATTAAGTTTAGATGAGATCGTTATTCAAACTTATTAAATTAGGCAAACTGACTAAAATCGAGTTCTATAAATTTTAAAGTCGTGCTACTGGTAACAATACTTGTAATATATATTGCTAGTATTAAGCAATGTTTATGATACGAAATAAATTGGAAATCGTATGAATTAAATTGTTTAGTCGTAGCCATTTAATCGTAGTTAGTCAGTTACAGTCGCATTAACTTTCCGTTTTCGGTAAAGCAGACAAATAACGTTAAGACGACAAATATAAATTTCGTGGGAAGCTTCCTAACCTAAATGATCATCTGATAATATCAAATGATCCTTGGGCAGTCTGTTGAAGGTGTATATTTAAATGTAGCATTATAGTAGCGTGTATTCGATAATAAAGTTATTGAAAGTGGTAATAAGATTAACGGCTTGTTCGGCGCGAGTAAATCACGATGCATTACGTCGCCGACGACAGGAGGTTCGTATCGCATTACAGTGGATTAATTGTTGCTCAGGCGCAGCCGCCGCGACAACTGGGGCCATCGAATACCTCGCGTAGACTTTGCAGTATGATATGAAGCGTTTACGAAGGCTTGTTATCATCAAGCTGCAAGCCCTTATTAGTTAACTTTATCTATACCTAATACGATACAATTTTTGCTTATTTGTAAAATACCTACATTAATACAGTCAGATATCGCTAGTCGTCTTAAACCTATATACCTGCCTATTATGGTTGATTCATCTAGTAGGTAAGTGATCTGCGACTGGGGCGGAGTCGGCGCCCGCGCATACCACGTTAACGCGTTCAAATTAAACGTATTCCAAGTTTTAAACTTCCAACACGATTACAGAGGAACGTGCTTATAGGTTTTTCGCTTAAATTTTGTTAAAAACCGCCGGTTACAGATAATATCGATAAGGCGCATGAATTACAACCCCCACTTGCCCTTTGAGTAAATGGTATGCGTGATTATCGGTAACTGTAACGAGCGCACGTTCACACAAATTCATTCCTGGCCCTCGGTCACTGGCCCCGTCGCTCTCTGCCAAAATTAATTTCTCGTAAAATCGCTTTAGTGATCTATCTTTTTCCGAGAAAAATAATATACACTGTGGGGCACTTGATAATAATTTCTTTTGTGCGTAAACGCTTAATCTGCTCGCCGAGGCAGGCCCGCCTATCTTGGTTTAAATCGACTCACTTGGTTGCGTTGCGCCCTTGAAGGAAGTGGGTAATGTGCAAACAAATTAATAAGTTTCCTTGTAAGGTACAGAACAAGTCTCAGGGAGCTATCATCGTCCCTTCAAGTATGAAAGACTAGTTTCTTTTTTGCGTCCGATGTATTCATTAATAACAGTGTTATAGACACTCGTTATAAATGGCCGTTCTTATTAATAGTTGTCTTTCATTCCCTTATTGTTTGAATATCACTTTGAAATAGTATTTTTGTGAACCACATGTATTACGAATTTGGAGATATCAATTGAATTGGTAAAAGAATGATAAATTATAACATTTATAACACGTGGAATTTCATGCAATCTCTTTGATTGTCTCTATTTGCATACACCATTCCATCCTTGCGCGCCTGCAGAATACGTATAAGATTGCTCTTTTCCGCGAAATCATAACGAAATATAGTCCATCAGAGCTAAACCGTTGTTGTACTTATTAACTTGTGTATTTTTTGCATACAATTACTGTTCCCGCCCTCCTACCGCAAAATATATTTTTATACCTATTTATAAACCACCCAAAAGCACAAAATTTGACACATGTTTCGTTTCTGTACGAGGCATCAAAAGATGCTAGAGATGTTGACGCTTTGACGTCGTCGTCGGCCATATTTTCGCAGATAAGCAAAGCAATAATTTTAATTATTATGTACCTACTTCCGATGTGGGATAAAAAGTAAATATCCTATAAATATGTTAATCGTCTCAATCTTATAAGTAATCGGTTTTATTTATGAAAGTCTTATTATTAACCGGGCAACTAAAATATTAAGCAGGAACTTTCACTGGGCATATAATAATATAATTTGGCTGTGCATTAATATTTTAGCGCCAATAAATTTATATTAGCCCCAAATTGAAGCATCATATTATTAAAAAACTGGCAGCAAAACGGACTAATTTCCTAATCCACAACACACCTCTAATTTATTTACCAATGGTCAGTACCTATACTTATAGTCGAAATTCGTAATCATGAAACAACTAATGACCATTATACCATTATGTCATCACGGTGTTCTGCAAGAGTCAAAAGACAGGTGCGACGACGAGCGAAGCGAGGAGGAGCGTGTTTGGTTGACCGAATGACCGTGTAGTGACCAAACAAAACATTTTAAAAGAACTTTTTTTTAAATAATAGATAGCCGTTTTCTTTTTAAAATGTGCTTCGTAAATTGTCTCCAATATAATATTTCAGTTGCCAAATAAATATTTGGTATCTGCCTTAAAATAAACAATAGCTGTAACGGCATTAAAATGTTTCTCATATTGATATGTTTTAAGACTCTCTTTTTATTGCCAATCTTATAATTTTAGTACCCATTTTTATTATTTAAAACTACACATATTCGATTAATTAGTTGACCGGTTAAATACGTACCTTTATGAAATTAGGTACATATATCATACCAGATAAATGCCGATAAAAGCTGTAGCGTCTCGAAGAGCAAATGAAAATATACGCAAATACGTTACTACATAGTAACTACAAATTACGCTAGAGCTGGCTTCTTGCGAATATGGGTAACATTCCCGTCAAGTTTACGGCGCTGGTTTCCCGGCTAACGAACGATGCGCATTGGAATGAGACGACAAAAAGTGTCCGATCGGCTATTCTTAGCTACTCGACACGCCGCTCGCCCGATTAGCCAGCTCCCGACGCTATTCCCTCCCGATGTCCAGCCCAGCGGAGGACTTGAATGCATTCGGGACTTGAAAAATAATTGCCTCGCTGTTTAAGTAATAGAATTCTTCGCAGGGGAGAATTTTAATGCCACAAATACTACCCACGACTTGGACTATAATCCTCGCTAATTAGTTAAAAAATATAGGTACCCATTACGTAGCCATTAATTTGAACAAACGGTCCACCCGATAAATTCCCGCAACATTATCGGGTTAACAAGTCTCAGAGCCCCGTAGATATCAGTGTGAGCGGTGGATGAGCTTGATTTATGTGCGCCAACAACATTAAATTACATCTAGATCGAACATCGCTATAAATTACTGGTCGCATTGTAAATCTGCCGCGTGTATCGATGGTCAAATCATGTAGCGAAATTATATCACTCGTATCATATCTAGCAAACGGGACCAGACGTTACGGGCGGTCAGTCGAACCTCGTGTTCTAAATTATGCCACCCCAACTAAGCTATAATTATCCTGAAATTATAGCTTGACAAAAAAGAACGTTTTTATTTAATAATAACACTATTAACACAATGTGTCACAATCTGCACTAACCTAAGCTGAGGGCTCTGTCACACATTTCATCTCTAAGCTTAGTGACATTTGATTTTTGTCTTAGATACTTAATCCACTAAAAAAAACTAAGTAGTTTTAACAAAACACCGAATAGTAAGTACCTACAGTTGTTGTCCCCGACACGTTAATTGCCGTAAAATACGGCCATTCACGTGCATTGATCAAAACCACGGTTTTCGGCACAAGTTCCATTGCAGTATCCCATATACATATCTTTCCCGTATATATTTGTGATAAGGCAATATTCTTTAAAAGATTTTCTTTTTAAGTAAGTACGGAAATTTGAAACTGTACACGGTAACCCAAAAATTCGACAGGAACACTAAAAACGATTTAAATAAAATCCCAACTAAATCTTGAATAAATATAAAATAATAAAGAGTTTTGGTAACTTGTATAATCTATAGTTACAATTTACCTTATGTTAATTAATAAAATGTCACTTTTTTCTCAAACATTCGTTAAGGACTTACCTACTTAGGTATTACTTAGTAAGTAATATTGAAGACGAGATTTACAATCGGCAACAAAATTCCATTCATGCTATAAAAAGATCTATCTAATTTTAATTAGATATCTAAAGAATAAAAAGTCATTCGACTTTATGAAGTAACAATTAAAGTGCGACTTGCGTAAATACAAACACTAAGTACTTAAATTATTTTGTAAATAATATTTCAAGTACATTTTAGACAATTAATTTTTTTTTTTTAATAACACGGGTGGTCAAATTTCAGAGGTTACAGGCCCACTCTTTGCGTATCGATGGACCGTTAAAAAGAAATTATAAAATAACAAGCGAGCAATAAACGATCCGTTCACAGGTCGAAGCTGCGTGCAGATAAATCACTGGACTGCGGTCAAATCAACCAAGCCAAAGATTTCATCGCAATTCCTACCACTTTATGTCATGGAAATAAAGTTCATTGTCCTTTGATACCAGCGTCCGGTGAATCTGCCGCGCCATAACATTCAATGGTCAAAGGATAAGACTCTTTAATCTTGGGAATAAAACCTAAATTCCTTTGAAATCAATCCCAAGTGAATCTGCTGAGAAATTAACTAGTGTATTGAGTGTTACGGATGAGATATGTGATGATCTATAGTCAAGTATACCGATAAATTTCCTTATGATTTTTGTCCATTATAATTAAAACTTAATTTAACGTCCTCATTAAAAATGCGAACTGGATATTGCTATTATTGCTAATTAGGCCTAATTTATAGAAATCTACACTGATCTACTTTCAGTTTCAGAATAAATTATATGACAAAATAAAATATGTGTTTATAGATTCAGTTTTTTAGTCGATTTTTGTACATACATATAAACTTTATGGTCAATATTTGCGCCTAAACGAAACAGCGTTATTGTAAATAAGACAGCAAATCTCGTAGGTAAACACTCGAGAAAAAAGGTGTTAAGTCGGCATAGTGGTTTCGACACGTACCAATTAGCAGTGGGCCGATATCTGCACAGCGGTTACTTCCGAACATAAACTGCAGGTTTTAACTGGTTGTTTGAGGCATTGTAAATAATCGTTATCGGGCTAATCGCTGCTCTTTAAATATGAATGGCTGCGATAAAACATAAGCAAACACAATTAACAAACACCGCAGTTATATTAACATCTTGATTTTTGCTGTTAGATTTTTTTATTCGCCCTATAATACGTATGGCTTTTGTGCAGGTGTTGCAAATTTTGGTCAGAGATGTCGTAATTAATAATTTCAGTGCTCATAGAATTAAGAAATATCAATAGTTGAGGTTCCGTTGCTTTTGAGTGTAATTTTCTAGAATTAATGTTAATTACACCAACTCCGAAAGTCTACCTGAATGTCAACGCATTCGTATCTATCGTTGTAATAAATAAAAGAACATACTATATTTAGCATAAAAATGCAACAATGTAGGTCATCAATACACTCACACATATACCTAAAGTTGTTCCTTAATTCACATTACAAAAGTGAAAGACACATTTTCATTGCTAAAGGTCTGCTGCAGGTGCCGACGTGCTGCTATGACAGTTACAATTATTATCAAATTATCGTCACTGGCAACCGGCACTTAAGTAAATGATAGGTTGCAAGTTTTACGCCGACTTGAAAAAATATCGACGCCGTTTTACAAGCCAATAGTGTAAATACTATGTGCTGAAACCAGTATTAATCATCCAAGTCTGGCAAATAATTTAGTACCAGTCACGTAAATTATATAGGATAGTTATTAAAGCGTCTCTTGTTTTAATAGTACAAGAAAATCTTGCTTTATCAGTAGGTACCGAAAAATGCAGTTTTAGTAATTTTTTTTTTCAACCAGATAAATAAACTGATTTTTGTTTTCAAACGGATGAACTGCTTACATTTAATCCATATAACCAAATATATTATAAAAGTCTAAAATAAGTAGTGAAAGTGTTGATAGCACAATTTATCACTGTTGTTATATTGTGCTTAAAAATTTCTACATTTGCAAAAGGCATTTGTACAAAACGTTGATACTCATTAATTACTCATGCTAATTGTGTAAGACTAAGATAACCTAAGGCGGTCGTCACACTACTCCGCATCTCGCAGCGGCGTCCGTTGATGCGTTTTTTAACTTAGTATGTAGAATCTTGATTTTTATATAGAAAAAACGGATCTATATCTGAATCCCTAAAGTTTTTTCTCCTATCTTTGCATTCCCTAATATTGTTTGTCATAATGATCAGTTGTCCTAACACTCGTATACCCTAATTTTGGTTTCCCTTTTATCGACTGGCCGATTTTTTTTTGTCCTAATATGTTTTTCCCTACTGGCACTTTCCATATTGGGTATTTATCCTAATGTTATGTAGCATAATTCTTTTTTTGCCTAATTATTGTTAGGCCTAAAAATTATATATCCTAACCATCATGTTACCTAATTTTACTTAGCCTATCGTTTCTTGACCTAATACGCGTATGTCCTAATTTAAATTTCCCTCCTAACCTAACCAATGTAACCAATGGCAGCATTTAATTTTTGCGAGGATCGCAGTTCTAACCTAACCTAACCCACTTTTGTGACAGCAGTTCGTTTTTTCGAGGGTCACAGTTCTAACCTAACCTAACCCACTTTTGTGGCAGCAGTTCGTTTTTTTGAGGGTCACAGTTCTAACCTAACCTAACCCACTTTTGTGGCAGCAGTTCGTTTTTTCGAGGGTCACAGTTCTAACCTAACCTAACCCACTTTTGTGGCAGCAGTTCGTTTTTTTGAGGGTCACAGTTCTAACCTAACCTAACCCACTTTTGTGGCAGGGGTTCGTTTTTTCGAAGGTCACAGTTCTAACCTAACCTAACGCACTTTTGTGGCAGCAGTTCGTTTTTTTGAGGGTCACAGTTCTAACCTAACCTAACCCACTTTTGTGGCAGCAGTTCGTTTTTTCGAGGGTCACAGTTCTAACCTAACCTAACCCACTTTTGTGGCAACAGTTCGTTACCATTCATTATACTTCCTATCCAAATCCAAGACAACAAATATAATTTACAAGCAGCAGTACATGGAATCATGCCGTCCTTGTCACAGATTTTAGAGATATAATATTTAAAAAACAAGTTCGCGCTGTTCCTCTCCCTCACTACGCCATCATACCCCGCCATCACACTCTAACCCCGCTCCTCGGATACCCGTCATTACATGTTTTTGTGTTAGTCCGAGTCACACGTATTTTCGCCAAAATAGTGTTCCTTTAAATATCTCTGTGTGTGTGTCGATTGATGAAGTTAGGGTGAGTAATTTTAATATGTCTATTGAGCGCTGAATGATAAGATAATTATAGAATCAAAACATTACTTGTACCTACCGCCGGCCGCCGTGGGCGAGCGAAAAATTAATGGTTTTTCGGCACGGCAAGTCTAGTCTCGTTTGCAATCCTTTACATTGCTGGTAAACTTTAATTTGAAATCGTAATTTTATTTAGCGTTATAAACTCATTACCTAATAAATCAACTAAGTAAGTAATCTTTGCTTTCGTACGAAATCACTTGTTACAACTACCTTCTTTTTAAAATAAAATACTTACAGATGAAATAAAAATAAGTACGGATCTATAAATAGATAAATCACAAATGAAAGATTATAGTAATATGTACGATATTACTTACATTTCATGTTTTGAATAAAATATGTTACATTCATACTAGGTATGCAATGTTCGCTCAGTAAATTATTTACTAATGCGAACACCATATTATTATGTTATATATTGACATGCTTTCGCCTACAGATTTTATGTACTGTATACAAAGTATATCCGCATTGAATAAAATTTATATAGGTATTTATATGTACTAGGTAATCGTTTCACAAAAACGGTTCTTACCATGTCCGACCTACCCTACCGTGTAATAAAAAAGATAGGATATATTAATCCTTGCCGATTGGTAATATTTAAGTGCCTATGCACGGTAGCAAATGTGTCTTTGTGCAAATAGACATATTCTGTAACCAATAAGTTTAATTACCATCTTATGGGGAGGTATCCTCATACCGGTAGGTATGCAGGTACCTTTATATGTAGGTACATGAAAAATTTCATTAAATACACAATCTACAAGATACTTAAAGAATAGTTTGACCTACTGTTTAAAGTGTTTAATGCCAGTAACCGATGTATACAACCAGCACGCGCTATGCGTGCTCCGATACCGACATAGTGAATGTACCGTAAGGATTAAAACGGATTAGGTACTGGCTTTAATCGCACATTGTGGCATCGTCGGGTCTTGGGTCCAGTCGGTCTGGTCGCCTCCTTTTGCTCATCAGATTTCCTGCTTTGTGATAAATAAGACATTACTGATTGACATTATTAAGTACCAATGCTATATATTAAACATCACATAGCGAGTTACTTTCTACAATAGTACTCTATAATGGAGGCGTACCAAGTGTGAAGAGTTTATCTTTGTACGTGTAAACCTCGTGAATGTGCTAACATTATTAGAATGAAATAAATCATGGACAAAGTATAGGTACTTGATTTGTGTAATATTATGGACTACGTCCAATAATAATACTCCGCTAGTACAATAGCGTCGAGGATCGTAAACCCATGAGTAAATCGTATCGGAAATATAAGTTAAACCTCCAAATGACAACTGAGATTCAGAATTTGGTAGTTTAAGTAGAGTGAGTACTTAGAAGCTTAGGTATACTATGCAACAAGATGATCATCAAACAGGTAGGTAAGTACTCGGTACCTATAAACCGTGTTATCAAATAAAAGTCAGTGACAAAAGGAGAGTTTATGATATTGCACATTAATTAACACGTATAAATTACAATTTATATCGAATAAATATTTAGTTACAAACGAGAAGTCGAGGCAAAATTTTCCACATTCATTGTGTTGAGAGCTCCGCCTTTACAGCGTTGAGGTTATATTTGCCCCACTTTAATAGTGAAGAGGCTATCTTTACTCCACATGAATTGTGTCGAGAACTCCGCTTTAACAGCGTTGAAGGTAAATTTGCCCCACTTTAATAGTGAAGAGGCCATCTTTACTCCACATTAATTGTGTCGAGAGCTCCGCTTTAACAGCGTTGAGGCTAAATTTGCCCCACTTTAATAGTGACGAGGCTATTTTTACTCCACAGCCATTGTGTAGAGAGCTCCGCTTTCACAGCGTCGAGGTTAAATTCGCCCCGCATTAATAGTGACGAGGCTATCCTTACTCCACATTTACTGTGTTGAAAATTTATGATGATTATTGCGTAATATCAAAAACTACATAATAATGGCTAACTCGCTCTTCGATTGCTTCGGTCATTTGGTTCATCGGTCGCTTCGCTCTTCGGATGCTACGCTCTTCGGTCGCTTCGCCCTTCGGATGATACGCTCTTCAGTCGCTTCGCTCTTCGAATGATACGCTCTTCAGTCGTTTCGCTCTTCAGTCGCCTCGCTCTTCGGATGATACGCTCTTCAGTCGCTTCGTCCTTCGATCACTTCGTTCTTCGGTCTTTACGCTCTTCGGTATGTTTGTTCTGCAGACGCTTTGATCGTTATAAAATGAGTCAAAGATATATAACGTTGCTCCACTGTAACAGTGTTGATGCTAATGTAATGTACTTGTCATAGTCTGTATCCAGACCTTTAAGTTGACTCCACTTTAATAGTGATGATGTGGCTACGTATACTGGCTTACGTATGTGAAATACAGAGGAGACTTTAGTTATGTTGAAGCAATTTAATTGCTGTTAATGCAGCCTAAAATCCTATTCAGTGCTGTATGACGAGTGAACAATATATGGAAAGAGATACACCCTTTAACCAATTTTACATTCAAATTATTATACACATCACGACGTTGTGTTCCAAATAGCTTCAAACAGCATCTTTGACCTGCAGTCAAATATATACCATCTCAACGAGCCCGATTTACCTACTCGTAACAAATCCAGTACGATTTGCTTATTACGATTTGGTTATCTCAGCTCTAAACTTCAGGGGACCGTCGCCGCAACTAACAGGGGCTGCGCCGTGGTTGATGCATATATCCCACGACGCGAAATCAACGCTAGAATCCTCAGTTGAAAACCAATATGCACAATTGTACAATCATGCAACCAGAGTTAAATGCTGTACCCTGTTACATGAGTCGCCATCGCTAAATAGCTAGATTGACAATCGCAATAAAGGATTGATCATCCTTAAACAATAATAAAATTAAATATTGTCATTAATTTAAATGCACTAGGTCGTCATATTGTCTTACTTTACAATTATAATAGGGTATTTTCCTACTACTACTACTACTACTACTACAAATCAGTTACCTTTTTAGAACTGTCAAAACGATTTGCTAATATGGAATTTATATGAAACATTAGATCGTGACGTCACGGTCAACTCACCTACTTTTTATATTTCTATCCAATTTATTAAATAGAACTTGTGTTTCAAAAAATAACTCATATTTGTGTATTTCATGCATGGTGCAAAATAATTTATTTTAAATACTTACAGTATACATATAATACCCTATTGAAAGCTACGTAACACGAGAAAGCTTAAATAATGATTGATAATGGTTGTGTATCACAAGAATACTGTGCACACTGCACAGTACAATTGTTACTTTTAAAAAAGGTTACTGTAAGTTACTCCTTGAATGATAAATTTCTAGTAAATGCCTTATAAGTATATCGTCCACAAATATATCATATCTTAAGACCTAACTATATACCTACACTACAAGCGACCAAAGTTTGCTTGCCACTTGCATCACGTGTAGTCGTCATCGGTCAGATACGTTAAGAAGGACGAGTTATTTATTAATAAAGGTAGTCTATTATATTATACATTATTTAGCTATTTACATATCGTTTGAGTATGTGACTGTCTGATTTCAATCAAAGAAAGAGAAAATCATACTATCTTTGTCTTACACTAGTACTAGCACCCAAAAGAAGAGGATGAGTATAGTTTTCCTGTTACTGACTGACAAATTGATTTGACCAACTATTAATCTATAATTTGAAGCTGAATTATAAATGAAAATTTGGAAAATTATAAGTTTCAAAACAGCACAAGTAGGTGCTTATCTACTAGTAATTGTCTGGACTTAGTCTAAAAGTATAGAAACTTGATTTCTATGACAACCTTGCAATGAAGAAAAATCTTCTTTACCCACATTTAAAGGCTGTGTAAGACGAGGGTATTTATTGTTGTATTGGATATTCATTGCAAAGTGTCATAAAGTTATATTTTATTCTACTTGTCAATACTCAAAAAGACATGCATTCATAGATTAATCATAACGCATAAAATAATTATATCCAGTGAGTGGTTGGTAAAATATAAATGATACAAAATGGCTTATTTGTATGTATAAGTGTCTGATAGAAAACAACCTAAACCGTTGTAGTAATTATAATCTTGAAAATTAAAACAATGTATATCTTAGTAAAATTTAAATTGAAATTCCAATAATATAATGGGAATAAAGTGCTATAAAAATTGGTTCAGAGCTAAAGATTGAACACACCTTTCAATGGTCTACATAAGCAAAGGCAAAATTACATAAACAACAGTTATAACCATAATTTTATGAAGTTGTTTTTTAAAGTGTATCAATAGGTATTACAATAACTTCAAAGAAAGTTTAATACTTTATTATTTTTTACTTTCACCAAAAAGGAATATAAAAGGTACCTAACTTTACCCGTTAATTAATGACGCTTATCATTATAATAGACAATGCTATACTTATATAAAATTACATTTGCAGGTAGATATATCCTACTAAATTGTGAGCTGAAATCAGTAATATCAGTAACGGTATAAGTAACTTACTGATTTGATATCGATATTTCATTTTATTTTCGCACCTGTATTTAGATACAAGGCTCTGAACATCTGCTTGTAAATTATATTTGTTGTCTTGGATTTGGATAGGAAGTATAATTAATAATCAAACGAACTTACCTGTGAAGTTTGATTACAATTATACGAGTATCCAAATCCAAGACAACAAATTCCCGCCCTCCAACCCCGAAAATTAAAATAAAATAGTCTCTGTTCATAACACAAAAAAGATCCACTCTGAAATAATGACGGGTATCCGAGGAGCGGGGTTAGAGTGTGATGGCGGGGTATGATGGCGTAGTGAGGGAGAGGAACAGCGCGAACTTGTTTTTTAAATATTATATCTCTAAAATCTGTGACAAGGACGGCATGATTCCATGTACTGCTGCTTGTAAATTATATTTGTTGTCTTGGATTTGGATACTCGTATAATTGTAATCAAACTTCACAGGTAAGTTCGTTTGATTATTAATTATGGAAAGTAATTGTTATGATAATTGATCAATAGGAAAAGTAACTGTTATGATAATAGATCATTAGGGCAATAGCCATTAGGTCAAAACAGTTAGAGCATGTTATTTTATGCCAAACATTGTTAGGGATTTCGAAAATATGGTAAAATACTTTAGGGATCTTGATAGTTATGGTATAAATGCTTAGGTCAAATGATTCTTAGGCTAACCATTACATTATGGAAAATAATCGTTATGACAATTGATCGTTAGGGCATGTGCCCATTAGGACAAACCAGTTAGAGCAAGTGACTTTAGGACAAACGTTGTTAGGGATTCAGAATGACACCCAGAAAAAACGCATGGTACGACACACTGGCTCCGCGTCGACGCGCGGAGGAGCGAGACGCACGACGACTCGCGCGCGCGGACGGAGACGCGGTGCGTGCCGATGATGCAGAGATGTGAGTTATTTGAAATACTTGTATTTAAAATGCAAATAAAAAATGCAAAATACCTATTTTGTATTTTGTATTTAAATGCCTTTTGAAGAAAACTATTTTGTATTTTATTTGAAATAGTTTTTGGGACCTATTTTCTATTTTCAAAATACAAAATACTTATAGTAGGTAGGTAATGTAGGTAGGAGTTACAATCTCTTCTGATGTTACAATCCTGGCAACTCTCTCATTCTTTTAACATGGAACTGTTGAATCTGTTTAGTAACCTCGCACATGACCACAAGCGTAGCGAGTGGTTAAAAAAGTGGAATCTTGAGTGTTGCGAGGGTTTCAAGGCACGAGAGGAGAACAAACTTTTCTGCCCTGGTGAAACACAAACGAGACGTTTTCATCACACTAACGAGAGGCATTATACTAGCTGAAAAACATTACAAATTAATGCTTTAAAAATTGGCCGTTAAAAACCATCATCCATACCTACATCCCACCGGTTAATATGAGCAAACAACTAGAAATTTGCACTTTAGATAGAGGATTAATTTCAAAGAATAAAGAGAGTCTTTTTAACTTGGAAATTCCGAGTAATACTTTTTAATTCAGACTAGGTATTCACTACTCAGAGTACCTTTTATCGCAAAGTATTTGTATTTTTAAAAAGTTATTTGAAAATACCTATTTCGTATTTTGTATTTAAATACAAATTCAAAAACTATTTTGTATTTTGCATTTGAAATAGTATTATCAAGGAAGTATTTGTATTTTGTATTTAAATACTTTTTATAAAGTATTTTTCACATCTCTGGCCGCAGGGTATGTCACACCGAGCTCCGCAGTGCCGTACGGATTTTAGTGCAAGAAGGACGTAGGCGCAATGGATATCGAGTATATCGACGTCGATAACTTTATTTTTGAAATTGTAAGTCGCCCAGCAATTTGGAATATTAAATGCGACGAATATTTTGATTAGCAAATAATCAAATCACGAGGTTGACATACGTGTGCAATTAAATTTTTTTTCTTTCTGTTGCCTTAAATCTTGGTAATCTCTAGCAAAAAACCCATTTATAGGTCTGGTTTGTAAATAGGGATGTACCCATGCACTGTCTTCTGCGTTTTATGACTTGATTGTACAAAAAACAAACTGAAAGTATCACCTCAGCGCCCTGAATAAGTTCCGTTTCCATTTTATCGACAAATAGGAACTGTTTTCACCTTAACGTTCGAATGTGAAATGAATGCGAGACGGAAGTAGCGCGGGACGTCACGCATCGCAGCTCCGGACGGAGATGCGGAGAAAACTCGGACGTTGGTACGTTGTCCCCGCATGCGAGTCCGTCGCTCCGCGTCTCGCAACGAGACGCGGCGGCAGTGTGACAACCGCCTTATACAGACACCGTCTAGCCTACGCCGATCTATTTAATAGCATAACGCTCATAAATTCTTTTTTAGTTATGTCGATATCGACACTTACTTAAACTACAAACAATATAGTGAATATAGGTATTTACCTAGCTACTACTCGAACAAGTCATCACCCTTCTTCCAATCAAAATCATTAACGAAACGAATCGGGTCCGAGAGAAATGACTTCCGAATGTAAATAATTGGCTCAACAGGTGAGGAATAAATCTCGCGCAGGCGAAGGCCGTGATTACGAAGCCCATATATCAAGTGTTAGCGAGACGCCACACGCGATTCTTGCGCCTAGCTATCGACTCATCAAATACAAATCGATATTGAAAGATTATAAGAGATATGAATTTGTTACTGTACGTACTGTTACTTCTGTTTTATCAGTTTCCAAATATGTAGTGAATTCATTTTACCTACTGATTGGCAATTGACTTTAATCTCGCCCGAGACAATAAGTACCTACAAAGTAAGTGACGACACGACAGAGTGAGAGATGTAGCTGAGCGGTTCAGTATTAAATATTCACTGTTATTTTGATTCGTAAAATGTAGTATAGGAAAACGGATACGTCACGGATATATCATAATGAAAATCGTCTATCAGTTATATCAAAGCTTCTGATTGTTCCGTTCCAGGATTCTATGATAGCATCAACGCAGGCCGATAGTCCCCGCGCGATCTCGATACCCGACCACACGGCGAGCCCGTCCCAGCACTCCACTGACACGTCAATTAAATACCACTTGGTTGCAAGTTATAAAGAAATTTATTTTGCGCCCCTCCTTTTATCTTGTATCTTGCTGAATTGTTCTTTTCGTGACAATCGCGGAACGGCGTGTTTACACTCGGCTCTCGAGTGAATTATGTGTGATGTTGTGCCCTAAAAGGAATAACATTATGAATGTTGACAGCGTACACGGGGACAAATATAACGTTCAGCGTGCTAGGCAATATGCCACCACCGAATTTAAAAGATGGAAACATTGAAAACTATGAAAGCGAATCTAAGTGTAAAAATACACTAATAGAGCGTTTACTTACTCATTGAACTAGACTGGGATGTGAGAAATCTGATAAGTTAAAATCTTAAAATGTGGGAGAAACATAGAAACCGAAAAAACATTACCGTTCCTTTTTTGTCAGTCGGATAAAAATAAATAATTATCCAAAGGAACGGGCGCAATAAACAGTTATTACTCTCACATAAATAAGTGCGCGAAAGTGATATATTCGACAAATTTAACCTCGTGAATGCGCGTATCATTCATCAGAGTCCATCTTTTCACTATAATAAGCAACAAGCTAATTTCAGAATTATTTTAAAGAAGATGGGAATGTATGCACAACGTACAATTTATTGGCATTCGAGATGGAAATTGTATTTTCTGAAGAGGATACAATAAATATCCAAGAGGTCGCGTTAACGAGCCGACGCGAGACGCACGGAACAATAAAGTACGACTTCAACTAAACACGCATACATGCGAAAGCATATAAAATCCAATTTGGCAATCAGCGAAGGTCTTCTACATCATTCGGACAGGCCGAGTTTTATCTTTTAAAAGGGGAACATGTTGATAATACGGTCGGGCCGCGTTAAATTCGCAATCACGTGTAAAATAAAGCGCGAGGGTGTTATTTCGTGATACCTGCGCGAGCATTGATCGTCTCACAAACCTCCCCGCATATTTAAGCTCACGCCTATCTCCCTAGATCTCGCAAAAAGCCGCTCCGTACCGAGAGCAAGCCGAGGCACGGTAATGATTGGCCGCATATCGAACCTCGGAATCCCTTATAAAATTACCGCCGCCTCATAATACGTATTTTCGGCAAGATTTCTGATTCGCCTCTTATCATCTCATTTCAATCTTTCGCGTGTTATGACTCGCTTGCTGCAGGTATGCTTTAGGTTTTGTGTGAGTGATTAACCTTGATGTTTTAAGTTACCAAATGCATTTCTTATTCAAGAAATAAAAAACTGCGTATTTTTTTAGTTGTTCATATCAAAAGTGTCTGGAAATATTTAGTTATCTGCCATTATTTGTTCAGTATAAGTTAATCTTAAGCTCTTTTGTATTTCATGTTTTTCACTAAGTAAACCATATAAAAAAACAAATGGATTGAATTACTAGCCATTTTTTTGTCCTGGAAATAATTTCTTAACACGTTCAATGCGAAGCTGCATTTTGTGAACTCGCTCCCAGTGCGTTACAACCCATGATAGTCCTGTATTGAACTTTTTCGCTGTGCGGTACAAGTCAATTGCAGCCTGTATGAAGGCGTTTATGTTTTACCTAAAATATCTTTACTAAGTATATACTTATTCAATTTAATCATGACAATGTTTAGTTTGATAACTAATCTACCTTATATTGCTTTCGCCGAAGTTGATGACCATTGGTTGAGCTTTTATAGACGAATTAATTAACAGGTCAAAATTGACTTGTAACGCACAGCCAGGGCGGGCAGGGGTAAAAGTGTCGATGATTTAGTAGTGATGGGAAAGATGAACAAACAAATATATCGATTCAATTTTTTAACTGTAGGTATATTTTTAAGGCAATTCTTACTGAATGTGTATGCATGTCTGCATATTAAATTGTTTTCGTCTTTGAATGAAACTTTTGTCAATAACTGCACTAACAACTCATTAAAGCAAATTCCCTTTTTAACTAAGAGGCATATACAATCCAGGCGTTTACAATACAAGTCCCAAATAAAATGCTCATCATTAATTTTGTCTACCATTTTAATCCTCTTTTTAAGGCTGAATAATATGCAGTCATTTTGCCAGTATAATCATAATTAACAAACATGTGTATTGATAACAGGGTAACAACACTAATGCGCATTGCCCTTACCTGCAGTGCTATACAAGGCCGTACACAACAGGTCATATAGGCCCTGTTCCGCACTGAATAGCAAAAGTTTTAATCTGGTGCGCACAGGTCTTACGTGACCTGTTAATTAATTTATATCCTGTTAGATAGAATGTTAAATGACAAACATAAATGTATACTTGACTTTAAAAAACAATTAAAATATCACAACATTATCGCCTTCGCACCAAGGGGATATTACGTATTTCGGACGCCGCACCAGGCGAAAGTCCAGTACAGGGTCAAAATGACCTGTTACGCAGTGAACGTGTTAAGGAAGACAAATTAGGGGTTTCTACCCAAATATCTATAGGTAGCACATTAATCTTAGAAAGATTCAAGGGTAAACCTTCTTCAATGTAGACTAAATCGCATGCGAAGAATGCTAAGAATAGTATATTTTTTATTGTATTGTCCTTAATTATGAAAAACATTCATTTAAATAGGCATTACGATTACCATTTACACGTTGGACGTTTGGCTCTCGGCTTGTTAATAATGCTCTTTCGTAATCTCACCGTTAACAAGTTCCCCCGCTATGAAAATCTGATTTAACTGCGCCACTTGTAATTGAAAAGCGCTGATTATTTATTATTTATATTCGTAGGTCTACCCTTGATAGTTATCGTCAGGGAACGAACGCCTACTGGTGCGTTCATTAGCCAATAACAAGTTAGAAAATTAAATATAGTATTAAACGCGGAAAACTTTAACTGCTCGTAATAACAGTATTCGCGCAAAACGAGCCTAGTGAGAATCGTTTTAATGTAATCACGTTAAATTTGAACAATATTCAGCGAGTTGAGCGGAGTAGACGTTTCCGCGAACTACCGTCTTAACGGTTAACGCGGCAATCAGTGCGGCCGCAGCCCCGCACAGATTGAAATGTAATTTTATGATGAAAATAACACTCCGACCCGCGGCAGTGTCCGCTATCCAACTTAAGCGTTCACAATTTTGCATTCAACTGGGATAATGATAAGTAGTTGCATTTTTAAATCCATATACACGTTACTTTTCACACCGGTGATTTTTATTTTAACTTACCTTTAGAATTTTTGAATATCAATTAATATATAGGTAGAGACTCTTTATAGTTATAGCTTACATTACTTTTGATAACTACACGTATATGACACCAAGCACTGTACATATTTGTCCTATAATTTGTAGCGTTACGAATTTTAATTTCAGTTTTACTTTCAAGAGATATAAAATTATTTTAATGACCTCCGCTAAAAGACGATCAATCAATAAAAATAATAACGTACAAAAAACCCCGAACAATGATCCCGCAGTTTCAAATTGTCGCGTTCAAGACTCATGGCATGACTTTAAAGCAAGAGTGAATTAAAATCATTTCTAGTACATGGCAGTTAAATACAGCTAGCTCATTATCCGAGAGTAGAAAATCACGAGTCTGTAAGGAGTAGCGCAATTGCAATAGAGGCAGGACACGCGATACTTGTTGTTCGGTATTTATTTTAATACGTCTCAGCTAAAAGTAAACAAAAGGCAAAGTTCTGCTGCTTAAGAAAACTTTTATTGGAATCTATCAGCAACAATATTTTTTCATAATAGACCATAACGCTAACACTTAATTTTAAGCTACTCAGAGTAAATTCTTACTTACTTAATGGCGCAGCGACCCAAAATGAGTCTTGGCCTCCGACACGAGTACACGCCATTTGTCACGATCCAGAGTAAATTCTGCTGTTGACTATTTTAGAAAAGGTACTGTAAACCTTTCAATACCTTTCAAGCATTCAAGATCTTGTCTGACCTACATTTAAACATGACAATTGTGTTACAGTCAAGACAGATCATAAATAGCTCACCACACGCCACCGGACAATTCTTGCTTCAGCATTTCTTACCTGAAAATAAACAGACGTTACAATGGAAGTAGTTGTCAGAAATAGGTTACTTTCGTACCAGTTTATTGGCAAAGTTACCTCGCGTAGGTGTCACTGGGTATTCAGAGGTGGGAAGGCAATGACCTGATTTTCATTATAAATGAATACCTAGGCATCAACATATACCTAACAATAAAAATATTGCGTTAAGTAGTAGACTTGTGTACTGTATTTTTAAGGAGTATTCGTTTCAGAAAATTATAGATACGAGTACTATTTGTTTACTCGTAGGTAACTAGACATAGATATTTTTCTAGCATGAACAAGGCAACGCTAGTGACTTCCTTCCGATATTTAGTTTATCGATACTTATCTTATAAGTTACATATACAAAGGCCATATTTAGAAATAAAGCCGACCACTGACTAACAGGGCGCCGGACGATATCGGCCGGTCAGTGGTTTGGAACTGTCAAATTTTTGTTCCAACTGACAGGCCGATACCGTCCGGCGGCCTGTTAGTCAGTGGTCGGCTTAAATGAACAAGAATAAACTAAATATCGGAAGGAAGTCACCAGCATTGCGTTGTCCGTGCTAGAAAAATATCCATGTCTACTCGTCACGCTTGAAAAAGTTTATAAAAATGAATATCTTATTGGCCGGTAATGCAACTACAACAAATTCGATAACACATTATACCTCCCATCGACAAGTTCAAGTGTGCATATATGTGACTATGCATCGTGGGAAACATTTTACATAGAGCTGTCCGTCCACCCATTGACCCTTTAACGGTACTAAGCGACCGACCGATTGCGCCTTCGATTGGCTATAGGTATACATACAGTACATAGACAAACCGGTTTTCAAGAGTGGAACACAAAATACTAAACAACTACTTTACTCAAAATGTATGTCATTGAGTTATATGGATGCGATACTGTATTTTTAATGAGTTGCTATAATATAAACTGTAGCACTCATGCTAGGACTCTCATAATTCTTTTTTCTATGACTTCCGGATCCAGAATTCTAATACAATTGGGCCATGTTACAATGGGCTTATAACTACTATGTATAACAAATGCATAATTATGTATTTGTAAATTTAAATACAAAACCAAGGTTTTAAAGACTGCCCAATGTATCTAATCGTATCTAATCATTGCAATAACAAATAAATGTTAAGCCACCCAAGGAGCAAAAATAAAGCGCCCAACGTGGGGCTCGAACCCACGACCCTGAGATTAAGAGTCTCATGCTCTACCGACTGAGCTAGCCGGGCTTGATGAGAAGACGTGAATATTTATTTCAGTTAGTCCGCGTTACTTCAATCAATGGCATATCTATAGTTATCTTTAGTTAAAAATAAATCGACCTGCAGATAAATCTCCAAGATATATCATGGTCAAAGATATAAGAAAACATCAACATCAAATTGAAAATAAATATAAATTTAAACCACTTAGTACTTATTAGTACAGGGATAAGTTCGCCTTTGCACCTTTATTTCTGAAAATATTATGTAAACCTGTGTTGTGTGCAATAAAGTGATTACTACTACTACTACTATTAGTGATATTACTCCTAGTATGTAGGTACTTATTTAGAATACCAATAATAAACACTACTTCATGTTATAAAAGTGAATACTTGCATTTGCCTACCTATATTTAATGTACAAAATAACATTAGATCAAATTACTCTGAGTTTATGTAACTAGAGTTGTGACTTGTGTCTAGTGCTAGTGATATTGTATATCAGGTAGCTATATTCCCATCTAGCTTTGCTGGAAACATGAAACAGAATAATCCAGAGTGTATTATACTTATACGTGAATAATCTAACCTAACTATTAATAGATATAAACTTCGAACTGCGCCTTTTCGTTGGATACGCAATAATGCAGCCAGGACTAAGGAAAGTCCTTCAATCATAAAACATATAAATAAACCTGGGTGGAGTCGAAGCAGTCTCATCACCCATTTATCTAAAGTGAGTACTGTCTACAAGTTGATTAAGAGCATTCGTCCAATGAACCAATGTTTGTCGGCACTAAGACACATAGGAACGTCTCGTTTGGCGCTGTCTCCTCTGGATTTATGAGATCGTAATGCTTGCCCGTTACAATGCTGACTGGGAGGCTTTTATTTAGAGCTGTCTAGGTATATATAATTATTGCTGGATTATATCTCGCCAAATGCTCGTTAAATAAGAGCTTTATATATAGTATTCTCATTTCATTTCGTTTTTAGTATCTCTGTTTACTTTTCCTACAAGTGTTGCCCCTTGCCTCTTGCCCCAAAGTTTATCTTACCCTATCTAACCTTACGAAAGAAAGTTATTTAGAAACGTCGTTATTGGTACACCAGAAAATAAATAACATGTAAAAAATAAATACCGAACATAAAGCTAGGGTTTGAACGATAAAAAGCGAATAAACTTTGGGACCATTTGGGAAACGGAAAAACAACCAATAAGACGAATAAAGTTAAATAAAACCTACATCGCAGAGAACAAACTCTTGTTAGAAAAAAATCCAGTAAGATAATCTTTCAACTGTGTCAAGCATCAAGTTGTCAACGAGCACAGCAGTCAACTGTTCTCAGATGAGGACTACAATGATGGCTCCGATGGGCGTCGATCGATTATGTTGCTGATAAGGCGGAGATTCGACCGATGAATCGAATTTCGTGTCCAAGCTCCTGTGCGCGGACTGTACAGCTATAGAATTACACGAAACGACTACGTTATATTAATTAGGCCATCTTAAATTTTAACACCAAACGACTGAGCATAGGCAATAATTGCTTATGCCTATTTAAAACTTAAACTGATATTTCAGGACAAACTAAGCTTAAACCTGAATCAATGATCAAAATATTGCGGGTTAATTTACTATTGGTAAGTAAGTAAAATCTTACCGGAAATTTGACTTTTAGTTTTATTTACCAATTAGAAAATTTACTTGTTAGGACATAAAATATTTATTTTTGCTGTAATTGAAACCTATCGGCCATGTTTCTATCTCATAACAAGTATTACGGGTATTACCGTGCAAATATTGTACACCATTAAGATGGTTTTAGAACCTATGAAATGTAACACCTTTTTTATACCTATAGTCACAATAATCATATTATGATTATGATTACACTGGTTACAAGATTCATGAAGGCAACTTCCATCCCGGGCCTAAGAATAATTCCTATTTTTTTTTATATGGCACATCTAGAGACTACAAACTTTACTCTACGTTAATGGAGGCCCTGTCTCAGCTCATACGGGGAATGCGGTTTGCGATGCGATATTAAAACGTGGCGGCCGATGAAAAAGACTCGAGACGCACTGGTGCGGACGCGTCCAGAAAAAGGTTTTAAGTGGAAATATGCAATTAAACGTAAGAACCAGATCAAATTCGGAGTGTACAGTACAAGTCGATGTCTTCACGTTATTGCGTTGGTTTTTTTTACAAGAAGTAAATGCATACTCTACCTAATATAACACAATAAACATTTGTACAGTAGGTATATATAAAAAAAATCATATTAGAAATAGAGACAAGTCCATAATATAAATACAAGCTCTCAAGCTCCCTAAAAATTTGCGTTTCTTGCCATGATAGCAGATGGCACCACCTCGTGCCACTTGGATAGTCCTCGGATCCTTTTTATAACACAATAAACAGGCCATAAAAATTGTTATCCCGAGTCTCCGTCACCTAAGAATTATCCTTTAACAAAATTCTTAATAAAGAGAAATAAATCATAATTATGTATGTAGGTACGAAGTACGAAGTAACCCATCGATAGTAGTTACACAGTGGCGTCGCAAACAGAACGCACAGATGATGATATCATTCCCGGCCGTATCGTGCGATCCGATCGTCGATATCGCCGCCGTTCGTCGTCGAGATGTGGACACGCGATCTTAATGTACGACTCATATAAAAATGCTTCACCTATACGTGTCTTATATATATATACGTTACGTAGATAAGTCGATGTGATAACTAAGATAGACGTGCATATTTAAACGTGTAACCTATAGTCCGTCAAAGCGGTCAACGACTTTTCGCTCTTTCTTTTGTCAATGTCAAATAAGATTGTTCTATAATCTGATACATAGTTAACTAATGACTAATATAGGTACTGAATATGATATTCAAAGTGAAATCTGAGTTGCAAAGATGCTTAAGAAGTTAAGAGAACGAGTTGAAAATTATTTCAATAAATTTCAAAGCGAAGTGACAAACTTTAATAATATGCAATAAGCATGGTGTAATCAGCATCTTCTTATTCATGCTCTGGTAATATTAATGTAGATATATACATGCTACTTTGAAATTATTCTTATTACACGACAAGAGCATACAGCTTTATGAATTAGCTTATCGCGGAGAGGGAAGTTAATAATAGTTGCTTTGCACGAATGTGAGGAGCAAAAAAGAGTTTACAAAGGGACATGCAATAAGGTCGGGCGTCGCCATAAGTAATGGCCAGATACCGGCGCAGCCATCGATTGCTAGCGTTATCTCAATAAAGAGCAACAGAGTGCGTTCATTAGCTCTCTGACACGGAGTAATCATAAATTGTGGAACCCCGCCGCGACCCGCACGGCTACCCTTCGCACCCCTGGTATACGAATACCTGCGTTTCTACCACTGCGTCATTGCCCGCATTCGACTTTTTGCCATTGTTTTTGGTAGGATCCCCATAAAGCGTAACGTCTGATCTCTCTGATACGTATGCAGGTGTTAGCTTTCACGCCTTCCAACTTAATTATACAATTTTAACAATACATTCCAATTCGCGCTTACGTTATAAGGGTGCAGCTGCGACAATTAGCCCCAAAAGTTTGTTGATTCTTTATCATGAGGCCACCGTCATTTCCCGGAAGATCCAACTATATAGCGATAAAACGCAAATATGCAGGTAGTACATATTTTAAGTAAAACGGAATTCCGTTTTATTATATCCACTTGAAGTTATTTGTTTACGCGAATACATAGTATGTACCTACCTATACAATCCTATACCTACAATTGTGATTTGTGATAGCGATATTTTATTGAAACAGTATGTTTGCTTTAGGTAATATACTTGTAAAATTTGTATGGTAATCATGTTGTTTTGAACTAAGAAACGTATTAAATGTAGTTATACAAATAGCAAACTGTCAAGCTATGCATTTATCGTAATGAAAACAACCGTAGGAAAGTATAAATGCTCAGGAAAACCAAGATAAAACTGTAATTGCTGAAAGTTCGGCAATATCTGATAAGCCAGACACCGAGAAACAAAATGGCTAATTACAATAAGACCGATTAGTTTTTATCGGCACGCATATAAAATGTCGCATAGAAACTAGCAAACGTAGGAAGTCATTAAACCAAACGGCACGGCACTTAGAGCAACTCTTAGAGCCGTCTGGCCGAGCATAAAGATCGATATCTTAGTGGCCCGCTGCCAGAATCTTTTTAATATCCCACGGACGCATGTGAGGAGTGGACATCGGTGATACAATAACTAAACTTACTTCGGGAGAAACTGTTCTTGCGGAAAATTATCGTTCATTTAACTCCGGAGTTGTATTACGATTCTTGAGAAGATAACCTTTATTAAGGCTGAAAGGAAATTAATAGTACATTATTGTCGAGGCTCGGAAGTAGCTACTTGCAGGCTGAGGATTCGTTTTAAACGGACGACCTTGGGAGTCCGTTTAATTGAATCCGAAGCCAGCAAGTATAGCCTTCCAGCCGAGTCATATATAGTGCTTTTCTCAAAAATGGTGCAAGAAATATAAATATCATAGAAATATTTTACAAAAACAACGTTCTTACATATATATTTTGACAGAAAAAAGCCCTTGCCGCCTTTTTATTTTTTTTTAATAAAAAAATAGAAGTGTATTTTTCTGCCAAAAATACGACGCCAACCTATTTGAGACATCTAAATAGTCGCGGTACTAATCATCTGTTTGGCTGTTTAATGGGCCTGTGCCTTCATTTGATATGGTCATTTCAACTTTTAAAAAGTTTGGAACTCGACAAATAATGGAATTTGTATGCAACATTGCAGTCCCAAAATCGAGACTGCAATGTTTTTAACTTTTTAATTTTTGACTGACCATAAACTACGCGCTTCGCGATCTATTTTTTAGTCCATTTTTGAGAAAAATAATATATATCAGGATCAGTTCGAAGACATAATACTTGGCTCGATCAAAATACACACTATATAAATTGAAAAAATGGGTAATTTCAATGTTGAGTGAACAATACAATCAACAACCATATGTCGACTTTCAAGAGCTTAATTGTAACAAAAACATTATTTACTAAAATAAACATCTACAATTTTGAAACTAAGATGGGACTTAATCGCCACTGCTACTACTGCTACTATGACCACAAACGTAACGTCACTTTCGAAACATCAGGCCATACAATAAACGTAAGTTTACGCAATTAAGTCCCGTATTTGTTTTAAAATTATGAGTGAAAATCGTGGTAGGTTAAATTTACATAATAAACAACTAATTAGACATAAACATAATACACAGAATATAAAATAAATAAAAACTGACTTACTGAGTAACATTAATAAAATAAAACTAAGTACTTCCTCTTATTGGTATAGGTACGTCAATTTTGAGTTGTGCCTAAATTAATAGCGGCGTTGCCGCGTTGTAGGTACCTCAAGATTTGCTTGACTAGGTAAGAGCCAGAGGACATTTAATATATTATTCAATACCTCATTTCCATATATTTTTAACAAGATTAGGTACTTTAAATGTAACCCAGACCTAGTCTCATATTACCAGTAATTTAGGTCATTATTTGTAGTATTTCACCTCTCTTAGATTTACCCAAGTTTAATCTTATATTGTCAGGCACAATGGGATATAATGTTCGGAATAGTTTCCGCGCACCCGAATTCCAGGGCCGGACCGGAGTTTCGAGGGTTTTCGTGGTCGCACTGAACTTTTAACGAGACATGTAGGTAGTCGGGTTACAAAGAACCTCTAATAGTTGGCGGAATGTGAATACTGTGATAGTCATTGAAAGGTGATCAGGGATGTAGGTGATATTTAACTAAAATAAATTCCAAAACTTTAAAACTTATTTTTTTATTCTCTTAATGCCGATTCGAACTTTAAGATACATCGATACGATATGGATTAGATATGTCGTGTCAAAAGTGATGTTTCTACAAACAAAAACGTCACCGTTAGTTCTAGTATATACAGACAGAGTATTTTATAAATTTGATTAAATGAAGAAGGGTATTTAAGTCAAAGGAAACTAGAGTTAGACCAAGAAAAGTCTGCAGAGATTTTGCCAGACGGGTGTTATTTTAAACGTCGCTTCTATGAAATTATGACGGATAAATAACACTGGCACTGCGTGTGCTGTCAAAATCTCTGCAAACTTTTCTTGGTCTAACTTAGGCATCACAGAACAGATGATATGATGGTATTTCCTATTGGCTACCACTAGATAGCATTTACTACTGTAACTACTAAAGCAAATAAAATCGATATACACATAATAAGCACCGTAGTTACTTCAACAGTGAATACGTTATGTACAGTATTGGATCTGGAATTAACAAACACATATTTAGTGAGTATTTGTAACTAAAAGTAGCCACACGGATTGTATAAATAAACAAAAATAGCAACAATGACTGCAATTCCAGTATACACAATGGAAGGCGAAATCTGACTCGATCTATTAAAAACAACATTAACTCGCTAAATCAAATGTGTCTATAAAAATAAGCGTGAATGAAGGCGTCAAGTTTCACACCGCGCGGCGTCGCGTTCGGCGCTTGAGAGGCGATGAAACGAACACCTATTATCATAAAACAAACAAAGAGACGTACAAAAAATCAACAAATATAAGCTTTAATGATTTGGTAGTTCTTGGGATGAATGCCAACGAACCGGGAGAGGAAACGGCAATAAAATTGGTTTTATTGGGGGTCCATTCATTGCCGTAACGACAAGGATGCTTTTGTTATTACGTTTTACGCATAGTAATTAGATGCATCACTTTTATAGCTGTAGTCTAACGTAAATGCAGGATTAAAGTTAAATAATACTTCTAAAGACTCATCTGCAGTCTGCAGTTCTAAATTTATAATACATACATAGTTGTAAGCTCACTGGCTTATGCTAATTTCTTGAATTACTTACCTACTTAGAGCGATTGAAAAAAACCAATAAAATTGTTTACGCAAAGTAAAACGAATGAAGCATTTTTACTTATCTATTAAATTATAAATATGATCGATGATATACAGTTATAATTGTTGCATTTCACCTTTAAAAAAACGTCGCTGGTAGAACAATTTAGTATGCTAGTGGCTATGTAAGCTGTAGACCTTGCAAACCCCCATGGCTCCGACATTTAAAAAAATTTCGACAAAAAATATAAATAAAAAATTCACGACAATCCGTTGAGAAATGCGACCGAATGGAAATGTAGACGAGAACACTGAGACCTTCGCCAACGCTTGGTCAATAAATGTGTCATAGACGTCTCAAAGCAAACTTTGTCATAAAAAAACCTTTAAGCACTTGCCAACAGCAACACGAACGCGGTGCATACAGATATTACAATATTTTATTTACGTAAACCTTATTAAATTCTCTTTAAAACGATTTAGGTGGCGTCGAGTTATTCAAAGCACACTTAGTGCAACAGCATCAGAATAGAAATGGGTGATCATCAGTATAGAGTGCTACTGTACGGGAAGAGCTTCTGTAATACTCTCACGGATACCACTGGGGGGTAGGAAAACCACACTTTAAATTCTCTAACGCCTGAATCAGATATCGGATAAGGATAAACGTAAAAACACAATATTGTAACAAAAACGGAACTAGACTGACTTAAATTTATAACACTTTTTGCTCACTACGTTTACGGAAAATGGATATCGCTTCTTTGATCAGAATGCTACAACTGAAAAACGCCAACGTGTGTATTTTATTGCTCTTTTTTGTAAAGAATGACGTATGTATGACTTTATAATCCTAATTTTTCACTCCTGATAAAAGATAGGGAACAAAAGGTTAAAAAAACATGATATAAGACGGAGGCAGGAAGCATTCTCATAAAAAATCTACGCATCCGTTCCAAAAAGTGTTATAACAGAGCTGTCAGCACCCATAATGATGAAAAATGTCTATCGCTTCATTTACTTACAAAGGTCCAGTGGACAATGGCAAAAAATATTTTACTGTGACGTTAATAGTAGCAGCGAAATGTTATTAAACAAACAATTCGCCCAATCGGCGACATGTTGTTGGTTAGAGGCTTGTATAATTGATTCTTTCCGGGGCGGGACAGGCCGGCCTTTTGTCATGTTGTGGACTACGCAGTACCCCGGACAAATAAAATTCTCATACCGCCAAAGGGGACACTTTGCGAAATTCTTCTCATTTCCGCTTCTACGAGAAACCTTGCGCGACAATGCATGTCACGACCACTCCTAAAAGTAAATTGATTGTCATATAACTTGTCAACAACATAATCAGACAAAAATACAAAACATACCTGCATATAAACAGACATACAAAAAAAAAAAAACATTTCACGTTGCATAAAAAACACAAAAACAGTATTGTTATTTATAATATGTACTTAGTTCAGCTATTATTTTCAAGTATTATTTAACCCGTCTGCTATCGGTTATTTTACTTTTATTGTTATTGAGGTGTCCTATTGGAGTAATGTTCAAACTATGCACTTATAATTTATATCGTGTTATAGCAAAAAGTCAAAATCTAGGACGAAACGCATATGAATAATCGGTGGGCAAAACTCCGTTTAAAGCCTGCTAACCTGATAATAACCGGGCGTGACACTGAGCAGATGGGATAACGATTTATTCCACCAAGCTCCTCATAATATGGCAAAATCGTTTACGATTACGAATGGTGTCATTAGAGTATGCTCCGTCGCATGCGGCTCACTCCACTAATACCGACCTAAACGCTAGCAGGCCAACTCATTTCGACTCCCGTCATTATAAAATATTTAGCGATGTACCTAATTTCGTAAATGATACGGGGTTATTTTAATAGAATGCCGGTAATAACTAGGCACCCGGACGCAATACGCCCCAAAGTTTCAGATAATGACCGGTTCTGACGGACCCACGCGAGATTAATATATCCGAGGGATTCAAATAACAAAAGTAACAACAAAAAACTAAAACGGCCGATAAATGTTTGTGTCTACCTGGTTCCGTATTCACGGTCCGCGGGCGAAGGCCTGTAGCCTGTAGCAATCGAACCGGCGATAACATCCTCTTCAAATATAATAAATCTAGCCGATAAAATTCTTTACTTTACAAAGAGCTCCGACTAATTGTTTTTGGAAACCTGTTATTAGACCAAACTCGTCCATCGTTTGTAGACCCTGCCCTAGAAACAAATAAAGGTTTAGATAATTAAATAAAATATTGATCAGGTTAAAGATTGCAAATCCTGGGCTATAACCGCGAAAATCGAAGTTCGCAAATTGCGGGCATTTTTCTCTGTCACTCTAATTACTTATTCATTGGAGTAAAAGAGGAAGATACCCGTAATTTGCGAATTTCGGTTTTCGCGGTAGCCCCTCTATTAAAGGATTGCAATGCAAATCGGGGTTAGCGTATGCCCCGTATCTGCAAAAAGTTTTACACCTGTACTACAACGCGGATTAAATATATCATATCAGATGCAATCTTCCACACAAAAATTACGCTCTATACTTAAAAATGTAAATCTGTTACTGTGTTCTTTACAAATGGTAGGTTGTATTACTGTTACACAAACTTCATTGTCGGCTAAACGCCTGCAATAAAGCAACAATAAATAAGCGAACACCCAACGCGAAAAGGGGTTTAGAAAGGGGTGGCGGGTGGTAAAAATATTTAAAACACAACAAAACAATGGACGTAACCCATTTCATGAAAAAATAAATGAAAGATTCCGAATAACCCCCCACATTGCTCTTTGGCTTACGCCGCATGAGTACCTAAGTGAAATAATAATGGCTTCACTTTCTTTCTTCTTTGTCAGTATTATTATCCTACCTACTACTGGAAACCATAATCTTTAACCGTTCCTTTAATACTTACGGTAGGACAAAAGGGTTTATGAAACACCCAAAAACTGTTTGGGCAATTGCATTGAATACTGTTGTTTTGAATGTTTTAGTCGGTAGACTTAAAGAGTGTATCATCTACCATACCTTACGAAATATGTTTGTCTGCCTTTGACTGGGAAATTTTTAGAGGTAGGTACACACTATTCGATATAAGGCCTATTTGGCCACTTTTCAAAACACCGACCGGCTGAAATCTAAAACCGAAATTTAACTATACTGAATAAAAATTCTTTACTCTACATGTAATTACAAAAATTACTGGTGATTTGATTCCTTTGTGGACGACCAGTTTTCATAATCAAAAAGTAATCAGGTTTTGTCGCATTTTGGGTAGCATCAAAATAACTATTCTGGACATATAGTACAATTTGGGAAAAAAAACTAATCCATTTCTTCATCTTTGTCAACAATAAGAAAGCTGTTATGCAATTAAGAGAGATGAAGCCGCCTCATTGGAACAAAAAATGCCACGCGTGACCAAGGGAACATGACACTAATGCTTCGTTTATGTTTTAGTTAGGGTAAAGTTCGTTCTTATACCGGGTGTGGCCTGTAATATGAGCAAAAAATTAAACTGTAGGCTGTACTCCTCATTCTGACCAACATTTGTTCAGCAACTTTTAAAAATAACTTGTGGTTTGATTTTTAATACATTTTAAAGTTTATTCTAAGACGCAATGTATTGCGAATTCTGTTATGTTTAAGGCGTGACAAGCAACGTCAATCACAATGATATGGCGTGGCGATGGCGTCCATTGAAAATAATATTTATTTTGAATGAAAAATAGGGAGTCTAAATACTTCATAATTTTTAAAAGTTGTGGAACAAAAGTGTCACCGTTTGAGGAGTACAATCTATGTTTTAATTATTTGCTCATGTTACAGGCAACACCCGGTAGAACTAGCGATTAGGTGTAGGTAGAATAGGCGAACTAATAGAATATTTTTTGAATAAAATTTTTTTTAAATCATACATTTAACAATATGTGCAGACACGACAGAACTGGGAAAAAATATACTTGAATGACGAAAATAATGAATTATCAATATTCCGTCTTTTTAAAATACAAACTCTGTTAATACTAGGAAACAACAAACTCAGATTTAGTGAACCGTTATCTAGTCTACATAACAATTAGGCTAACTAAAACAGATTTCTTTGAAGTACTTATCTTTGTTGTTTTAACGCAACATTGGATGGGCGAGAGATGAGAAAAACAAACACAATTATAGGCGGCGGAAAGTGAAAGGACACCAGTTTTTGTAAAGACAATAGAAAAATGATACTTTACGGTTGTACAAATTCTTGAATACCGTCTCCAAATAACGTAAAAGTAAAATATTGCTCTAGTTTTTTTAGCGCAAGGCTTGTTTAGTCGAAATACGAGTGAGTCATTTTAGTTGGAAGTTCGGTACCTACTTAGACAATGACAGATTTTGGCGAGATTGGTGAAGCATGCAACACGATTTCTCAAACGTAAGTTCGAATGGGCCGCGTAAACAAACTGACCACAAGTTATTATTTAACCGAGATCTAGTCACGCTGCGAACAGAACCAAAATATGATCGTATCGAAACCGCAAAATACTTTGCTAGCTCCATTAAAAGTGATAGTTACAAATCGGTTTCTGCGGGTCAGTGATAGCAAAACTGATTGAGGTAAAACCAGAATATTTTTTACAGGAAATTACAGGGTTGCTTATGCTGATTCATCTTAAAACCGACGTTTGTCAACATTCCAACATATAAGATTTTAATGTGTGTAAAATCTGTGTTGAGTGAAATATATTTATATCAGAAAACATGTTTACGTCGACATGAGATTAAAAATAATATGTACATTTCAATGGATACGAAGATACCTTTCTTAAGTAGACGACAAGATGAAAAACAGTAGGTACAAAAACCATCAACTTCAATAGATGACGTCATCATGTTGACGTTTTGAGTGTGAGGTCCCGTGGAGCGATATGTTACAATTTGTTACCAAAACACTGCGACGTGAAACAGCCACCCACGTCTATCCGTCATTAATTACTCGAGCCACTTCAGTGGGCCCCCCGCGTGTAAATTGTAAAAAATCGGCGCTTGGGAACAGTTCCAACAAAATTGCAACTGATGTGATCATATGTACTATCAGCCAAAGCCAGAGTCGACCAGTTTCAAAACAGTGTCGCTTGCAAACGTTGATTTTGGAGTTGACCCGCCCCTAATTTGTTGACCAATGAGAAACAAAGATCCTTTTTTTGTTAAGTAACTGTCATTGTTCACAATCAGAAAAAATGCCAGTCGTCAAAAGATTTAATTTTAGAACCGAAATTGCGAGGTTAGGAATTTGAGTTGGGTCATTAGAATGCATTCAATTTTAAGTGAGTGTAGCCAGATGTTTCTTGGTGGTTTACTTATAGTATAAAAAAGCTACTCCTTTCGATTTCCTATCCATTGTAAATTGTACCGTATTGTTAGGCACGTTACGTTTATATTAAAAATTTAGAGTTACTGGTCAAATATCTTGGACTGCATTTGAAAACGATGTAGCATGCTCAACCGTCGCTGCACCCGATGCACAACAAATGTTTTATTGACTTGTCGGCTATTTAGCTTTGAGAATGTAAAACAATATCAGTTAAAATTTACGTTCGAGTAGTAATTGAATGCGGTCGAAAAATATCTACGCGGACAAACTGGTTAAATATAAATGAACGGGATCCTATCTCATCGCATAATAATTGATTGTCATAATGCAATGCCACGCATAAATCTCTTTTCGCATATTTTTTCTCCAGCTGAAACAGGAAGTATTTTCCAAAATATTTTGCATATGTTGTATAGAATAGGGTAGGTTAGGTTAGGTTTGTGTTATAATTTTTCAGAAATGTTAATATTTCCAGCACAATAACAACTATGCAAAATGAGTTTTATGCGTAACATTACATTAGGACAATCAATTATTATGCTACCCAATATGGACCCTAAATGAACTCGACTTTATAGTTAAATCAGTAAGAGCGTTCAACTATTGTCGCCTAAACTGATGCTCGATTGTATTGGAATATGGTCGGTAATATTAAAAGTAGTTTACAAGTGTCCTTTTGCGCATCTTTGGAGTGGCGTTATAAGTTATACTTATTTCCTAGTCTACAAAGCTATCAACACCATACGGGGACTAACATATTTTGAGCTTCCTGTTCCAACAGTTGGTACTAGTCCAGGGCTCCAAAATATTAGAGACGTTCACTATAGCGTGGGGGTTTTTCGTTGGACAGTCAAGCATCGAATAACTGCGTTTACCTGCTGGGGTCCTAAAGGACATGACCAGACGTTGCATTTCAAACAGATGACCGATACCCATACACATTTTTTTTACAAAAAACTTCAAGAGAAATTCTAGTGGTCCGCCCCCAAATTTCATTGGTGGACGAAAGCTGAAGAGCCTCGGGCAGATGTTCCCGCTTCAAACAAAATGCGCCTTTAAGGTGGTCGACTCTAGCTTTGGCCGATAGTACGTTTCTAGGAATTTCGCATGGGAGTAAAATGTGGCGCCGAAATTGTCCCGGAATGATTACGTAACAGCAATATTCAAATAAAGGTGAAATCTTAAAAAACATTGAGTTATTTTCAGTTATTTTTCGTCACAAAGGGAAGATTGAATAACAAGCAATGCAAAAAAAACAGATACAACACCGATACCGTGCGATAAGCTTCGAACATGTAGATTTGAAAATCAATTGTATCGTTCGAACGTTGAAGGGGTCAGATAACGGAGTGAGTTTTGCTTTGGCCGACGCGTCGCCGTGTCCTAACAAAACAACGCCGGGCACCGGTATTGTCAGCTGTGACTATTAGAACGTATTGCCGTACGTGCCCGGGGATGATTTTCCCTAGCTCCTTTATTACCTTCAGTTTCGTGCTACTTTTGTTTGCGCTACACGTAGCCGGCACTGACTACCGTCTGAATGCCAAATTGCCGCTTTAATGAACGTATATGTACAAAAACTAGAGTAATTTCTTCAACAAGCGTTTAAATAGCCACAATTAACAGACCATTCATTATAATCGTTTATTGTTTAATTGATCTTGAGCTATTATGCCAGTAAAAAAGTTCCCTTGTAACTGTTCTGTGCATTATATAAATCATTACGATATCTTTTTTAAACGGCTTAGCATTCTTCAACAATTAATTGCAAGACACGAACAACTCAAACAGATGTAAACTTAGTCACCGAGCCATAAATAATATAAAATAGGACCATTTAAGGAATGCATGAATAGATTCGAAGCAATTTTGGAAACAATGCATTATAGTTTATCTTTGGAGACAGTCTGTGGTATACATCCATTTGCTCCTTTTTTTATGATATCTTTGCGACAATCTTACTTGAGTCATCTGGACTACAGATACGACTTTATCTATGTCTCCATTCGAAACAATAAAAAGCTTTTAAAATCTCCCGTTGCGACATTTTTGTTCAAAAATGTGACGTTAATTTTAAACGAACACCCACCACCATAACCGTCGAGGTTTCTCCATTTTAATTATTAATAACAGACTTTTCTTGAAACTAAAGTAAAAGTCATCAGTTTTATCTAAATAAATAGGTCCTTGATAATGTAGAGAAAAATAAACCGCTTGCATCGAAAAAATATCTCTTTAAGTTATTGTACATCTGCCTCATAATACATTGGCAAATCATTTTAACGGATCGGCAACAAAAGACCCGACAAAGGCCTGAGCAGCCACGTAATATAAATTAATTTCGCATTAATGAAACATGGGCGGACGAACGACTAATCTAACAACCGGCCGACAGTGAACAGCTACACAAAAAGGACTTCAAAAACGTGGTAAAATAGTTCTAGAGTTAACGGCAATTACACGGAATGAACGCTATCAAAGTCGAGAATAGCGTGAAATAAAAGCAGTCACGTAGTGTTCCGTCCCGCGGGACGTCTCAAACTTCCCGGCCCATGCACCTGTATTATAAACGCATCGCACACCTTTGTTCCGACACAATAGCCTCCAAATTGCAACTCGAATTTCTTGTTTATCGGAGAATAGATAACGCATGCAGGTAAACATTTTTTTTGTATGAAAGCGCTCATAAACAGAAAAGTTATGAACTTATGATCAATTTTTTCACGGTAAATTAATGTCTTTTATCCTCTAGGTTGTCGATTAAGACAATTTTGAATAAAAGATCTCATGGTGCTCTTGGATGCATAGTCTGGGCAGGATTTTATAGACCATTAATTTAAATTGTAAGGCAATTAATGCATTTTATTATTCAACAATATTAACAATTAGAAAAATACCTACTTAGCTAATTCCAGTCAACCAATAATGCTTAAAAGTTTATTCCGTAAGTTTATAAATTAAAGATTTATAAATTGTTTTACGATCCAGTCCAACAACTACTGTAATTAATAGATTCTTAGGAAGAAAATAGTATGCATACCAATGCGCGTTTTAATAGGCTATAAAACGAATACGACCTATGTCACACCTCAGATCCACCTGCATCTGTATCGTATCGATATAAAACAGGATTTTAATGACAAGCCACACTTCGCAAATTCACAAGATAGGTAGGTACTCGCATTTTGTTGTAAATGTATAATCCTGCAATCATGTAATTTAATTAAACTTTGATTTTAATTGATCTGATTAACATTTTATTTATTTAAACTTGCTGCTTGCATTGCTATTGCAATGTGCGATAACATTCAGAATAATGTGGTCATTATTGTCCACCTAATGACAAAAAATAGTTACCTAAAACATACGCGAACAATGGTGGTCAAACGTATATTTGAATATGTATTTTGATTTATAATGAATTAAAGGAAAATAATTATTAATTTAAGCATATTTGTATTTAATTTAATTTAAGTGAATGCTGCAGGCATCATGGGGACCTTCGAGCCAGGTACGATGCAGGGTGGATTATTTTAAGCTTAGTGTAGGTTAAGTTTTATTTGAATTATTTTTAGGGTTTTTTATTTTTATGTATAATTTAAGAATTAAATGTTTTAGCCTTAATATATTTAAGTACTTACTTAGAGATTTATATCCAAATTAATTAGGATACTTGCTTAAGAGACACATTCCAAATTATTCCCTTGATTGTGGTCCAATCAGGTCCCTTCATTTTAAAAACTATTCTTTCTATCACAATTACAAAATCCCAGATGTAGTTATTAAATAACGAATAATATTATTCTGCAATGCATTTCGCGTCGATCAGTTACCATTTGTCATTTGACGAACGACATTTGTATAGAACAAAAACACTTATCACCCGTTACATTGAATCTGTCCGATTTTGCAAAAACTAATGTGTAACATGCCTGAACCACTCCAGAACAAAGCAAAAAAAACGGAAAGAGGCAAACGAACATCTCCGGGTATATTCTCCGTTCTGCTTTTATAAATTATACATTTTATGGGCACAACAATCGCTGATCTGTAATTATAATAAGGCTCACGAGTCACGTTCGACGGACGACGCTTTAGATGAGCCATAAGAACCGCAGCAAACACATCGTTTGATAAGTTTTCTAACGCGAAAGGAAAGGTTATGTAAGTACAACCTGGCCGCTATACGCATTCCACATTCATCCACTGCTTTTCTCATTACATCATTTACTTGTTATTATTTCTGTCATCATCATCATCATCATCATTTCTATCAAATAAGTATTTCAGACAATAATAAAAAACCAAGACAAGTGCGAGTCGGTGTCGCCCACCGAGGGTTGCGAACTTTTTAGTATTTGTTGTTATAGCGGCAACAGAAATACATCATCTGTGAAAATTTCAACTAGCTATCACGGATTCAATTACACAAACGGGTCTACCGCGATATAATTTCATTGTTTTTACCTTTAATTCCGACGTTTCAGCTGTGTTAGCTATCACGGTTCGTGAGATACAGCCTGGTGACAGACGGACGAACGGACGGACGGACGGACAGCGGAGTCTTAGTAGTAGGGTCCCGTTTTACCCTTTGGGTACGGAATCCTAAAAACGACTAGTATTGAAGAATACACTTGCCCATTTATATTCTTTTTTTAAATTTTAACTTCTTATTTATCATAATGTTCACTTGAGCACAGTAACAACAATATGGACTACCTAACGCTCAAAATCACGACTCCCAAATTCCCAATCTACGATTTTGCGTCGGCGCAGGTCATTTCTTTATTAACAGGCTACCCTCTTACCATTTTCTCAACGACTCTAAACTTTTAAACAAATACTATATCAAAAGATTCAATATCAAAAACCCTATAAGACACAATAAAATTATCGACTAGTTTGTTTTAGACTTGAGGGTATATAATACAACTGAAAGATCAGAAAACGCAGAAGACCTATATTAAACGCTGTATGTAGCACAAAGTCGTGTCGATACAGTTCCAATCCGGAACAAGAACCAAAGTGCTAGTTTTGAATGGCGAGCCCTATAACGGAGCGCCGAGAATGATGGCGTGAATATTGCACTATTAGCGTTCCAAGATCAGCGTAATGCACGGAACGGATGCCACACGTATTGTACCGGGCCATTACAATTAGGTTGTTAGGTGAAACGAGTCCATGCTTTCACCTAGTTTGTTTTCAAGTGCATTCCATGGGTAAATTGTGAGAACTTTTTTTAAGGCCGATTTTATTTAGGTCGCGTTATTTCACGTATTATCACAATATTTGAAATAAGTACGATAGAGACTAGACTGTTTGTCAGCCGTAGTCATCCTTCAGCTTCAAAGGATTCCACTGTAGACATTCTGATCCAAGGGTAAGCTTTCTCGTGCTGTTATGTAGATTGACACACAAGATGGTTAAAGGGCATTAAATCCTCTAATAATAGGCAAAAGTAAGAAAAAAATAATGATTTCGTTTAAAAGTTGTATTGTGTACTTACAAGGCAAAACTATAATGAGGATATTTACAAAAGAATGATGTACATTCATAAATTTAGTACATACTATATGATTAAACATACTTTGTTATCTTCGATATAATATATGTATAACCACACATTTGCCAATAAAGTCAGTGCTCCCACATTTTTCGCCCTTTTGTTTACCTTTATCCGTTACCTAGAGGAACAAAAGCTATAATGTATATTATTAAAATAAAATAACTTGGCATGATTGAGCTGTTAAAAAGCTACACATGACCTAAGCTAACCCTAAGTTACGTGTCTATCGACCGTGCGAGCGTACAAAAAGCCGTGGCGAATCGACCACAATGATACCCAACGGTCGGCGTCTGCGCACACGGCGGTTTGGACGTATACGGTGCTCCCGAAACAATTTGATTTCACTTTAGCCGTTAGGTGCCTACACTGGTGGTACAAGTAGCTTATCAAGTGGCCTACTTCGTATCCAACACCCAGACTTAACTAAACTACTTAACTCAGCGTTCGGATAATTGAGGGTTCGGATAATCGAGGTTTTACTGTACGCTCCTTAATGCCGAATGAACACTTGGCTGACATCGTTTTATTCTGGTTATTACGAAAATTTATACCTACTATAATCTAAGTCGAGGATACGAGTGAAAAGTCCTAAGAGACAGATGAGTCCTTCTATAGTTAGGTATGATGTGACTTATCGGTTAAGCCCTTAAGGCTTATCATGATCATGTTGACCAGCAACCACTTTAAAATAAGTTTAAGAAATATATAATATCAGGTAGTATCAGGTCGGCTCTTATACTACCTCAGGCGCAGTCACACACACACGCCTTCACATACATGCAAGAACGTATTATACGATATGTAGACAGACGTGATTTGAAACAATTTCCAACTCGGCCGTCTCTAGAAAATTACTAACGCATTCAACAATCATCGGCTATCGCCTATCGTGCGTTGGCGTTGCTCATTTATTTGCTGCGGTTATGATCGTCTTCTAAGAGTTCTGTCATTATCTATACATACAGATCAGCTCTTGCAAAGGTGTAATAAGTTGTAATTATTTGAAGCAGTCGCATAAATAATAATGCTATTAGGGGTGGGTCTGTAGGTGTTCGTGGGGGTATTAAAACAATAATTGCGAATTATTGGCAACAATTGAGAGATATCTTAGAAAAATATTATGAAATATTCATATTAGTTTATGTCGCTCTAAGCATACCTAAGATCTCGAAGTTTTCCATGTAAATATGGTTGTGTGTTTTGAGTTTGCCGCCTACTTTATATGTATTTCGCTGAATAATTTAGTCAGTCTTTGAAAAACATAATATCACTATATCGTCATCGTCAATAAGAGAAATCGAATGCAGGTGTATGATGGAGAAAGCTCATTGTTAATCACGGTTACTAGGTAAAACAGTCCCGAGTTATACAAACGCCGTAAATTACAGTTACAAAGACAACGGGAGCGTAGCGTTATCTGGAATTCGTGTGATACGACCACGCAACGCTAAATAAACGCCCCGTGAAGTCATAAAACTGAGCCACAATAATTTCAAAGGACGCCTATAAATTCTTTATTTTATGATGCAAGGCATATATTTAATTCTAAAAGCGTTTTAGTATTTCCTTTTAAGTCAAATAAATAAAGAATTTATAGTGGAATTACGCATGCCCGCAATCAGTATAAAAGCGTCTGAACGGCGTGGTTTCATGAAATATTAAAACGTTAACGAGATGTGATCGTGTTGGACATTGATGTAAATGATGCCATCAATTTAATTACGTACTATTTAAATGGACAAATAAAACGGTCAACATTATTCGCTTCAACGAATGCTTACAGACGGAAATCTTCCTAACCTCAACTTATTCAATTGTAAGCAGACCGCCTCCTTTGAAAAGTTGACAACGCAATATCTTAGTCTTTTGAAAGACTCCCAACGTTTTATTCAACGGTAGACACAATCAGAATAATGCCCATACTTCCTACTACAGCAAACACGTCATAATAGGATGCCGACAACTTACAATACGATGTAGATTTGTGAGGTCTCGGAAATTCTTTTCGAAAGATATAATATGCGCGCCTTGATTTTATAGAATAGGAACACCTAATTGTTGGCTTGGCAATGAAAAAATGGATTCGGTATGTTTACTTTCCTCAGAAATAAGCGTTGAGTCGATAATGTCCACGAATACGTAGTTGAGTGTAAATGCTACGCATAAAAAGTGAGATTTGATACTTGAACATACCATAAAAATATTAATCCTAGCCAGTCTGAGTATTGGTTCGCGTAAATTTTTTACGCGTTTATCATACTAATGCGTTTATCATCCGTACACCGCTCCGGTGTGTAAGCGAGACAGCGCTATATGCACGTAAATATATAGCGTTTCCGCTCGCACACCGGAGCGGCATGCGGATGCCATTTTGCCTAGCCTACTTTGGCTCCTAGCGCTTTGCACAAGGTTTTGGTGCAGACATATAAAACATCTTCATAAAGAACAAACAACATTTAACCGTGCATATGTAATTTACGTACGTACAAAATTAATATCGTCATGCTTGCTAAATAATATTAGTGGCCAGGGTCAGCAGACATAACCTGCTGCAATAAAATTATTAACTTCAACGGGTTTAGCTTTACCTACAGCGTAAGTATCAAGACGAAACGTTCGACTAACACATGTAGTAATATTACAATGCGTATATTATAAAGTACACAAAGACCGACGGAGGAGGCATCAGAGCAAACAGCCCTTGCGGACCATGAACTGAACGAGGCGCGGCACAATAGCAGCCGGCCCTACACGTCAATGCCCGTCATATTGAGCAGAAACACAAACATTCAAAAAATCATCAAGCTCGAAGCAAAAAAAAGATGTTCTACAATTATGGACCCTGGAAGCACAATGGTAAGTTTTACAAAGATAAACATTGCCCGCACCGTGAGTTACGAGGAATAGGAATGATGACCTATGAAAACACTCCTATGGGTCGATTGAGCCGGTTGTGCGACAGTAAGATGTTTGGTATGGAATGTGATAATATTAATGGTTAAATTCCCAGCATAGAATCAATAGGGCTAGAAACTAACTTTGAAAAGTACGGCTTATGCCTACCTAAATGAAATGTGACGAATTTGATACATGCCGGGTAGTTGCCAAATAATAAAAGTCATAGAAAGTTATTGAAATTGTTAATATGTCACAAGATTTGCGTAATCACTAGTTGTCAATAAACAAACTGGTATTGCGTAAATATAAATATTATGGGATAATCTTACACAAATCGACCTAGCTCCACAGTATGTACGTTCAATAAGGCTTGTGTTGCATGTACTAAATGACGATATATATAATAAGATAAATAAGTAAAAACATAGAAAACACTATATAACTCAGAAACAAATATCAGTGATGACCAATTGAACACTGCTTCGTAGGCAGGGTCACTGCCGCCTAAGCTAGGAGACCGTTAAATGTTTATCACTGCAGCACTAGTAACTTGTGTGGCGGGTTTTAATGTTTAATGTTTTATCACTGTTAACGTTGAGGTAGCCGTTACCCACAAACTCACCCCACAATTAAATGTAGGGACGAATGTAAACCACTGGGTAATTTACTCCTAAAACGTTAAACTTACGCTTGAAAATATTCGGATGTTACGATGTTATGTTACGGATGTTACGGATAAGTGGAAATATTCCGGACTATTCCGCAGGATGAGCAACTGTCTATACCATAGTTATACTTATGAAAAATACGTTGTTGGCTCAGGTGCAAAAATTCCATTAGCTATCATCACAAAGTCAACAATTGCAAGAAAGATGTATGTCATAGATCAAATTTCTTAGCGAATAAGGCATTATGCAACACGATGTTTACATAGGACTGTTTGTCTAAATAAACTATCGATATTACAAACGGTTTTGATATTTAGGTAAGTACTATATTTTTTTATTGAGTATAAATTTTAGCACAGATGTAGTGCATAATTGTTTTCCATCGTATTTTCTCGGAAACGGTTGTATTTGTCATGCTACTTCAACCTCAGTACTTTTTATACCGAGACTGACTGAAATACCAAGACACGTTCGTAACAAAACAAAAACAGTAAAACACTCAACAAAAATTGTTCACTCTGAGTAGAATTCTGATAAACGTGACCCATTTCATTTTCTCTTGAGTGAGGAGCAAAAATTTAAAAGTAATCATCTGTTGAACACTGTATGGTCACTTTTCCGAGTCCTTGCTTCTACGGTGATATGTCTTAAGTGCACTTCTAAACAGTAAAGACATTTTATAGATCTCCTCGTTAAGTTTATACAAGCAGTGTCAAAGCGTCCATCACTCACAGGATCGTCAAATTTAACATTCAAAAATTCCACCGTGTCCGGCCCACTGCATGTCGAATGCCCACGGCACGACGTGGTACAAGTGGAAATAGTCCACGATTCAATACTTGTTTTACATATCTTCATGTCAGTGAAACATGTCCTGGACCTCTTTCGGTTAGGTTACTTTAAATTTAATAATAATTTAATCGCGTAGGTATACCTAAGGACGTGACGATTGAAAAAGCGTAGCGTAAGAAAATTTTGTGGAGTAAGTATTAGTATGTTGCAGTTATTACCACTATATTGTTGTTGGAAATAAAACATACAAATATACCATCATAATTCATGTGTAATGGTGACTTTACAACATTAGGTATTCAATACTCATGGCTGAACGTAAAACTTCTTATTTTTTGTATACTTATTTAATTTCATTAATTTACGAATAACGGTGTAATGTGCTCCTATTAGTCTAGTTCCCCTTTTAAGTATCGAACATTTTGAAATAAGTGTACCTATTTTTTTTGTGACAAGAGAATTTCTGAGTCAATAAGTACCTAGCTAACCAAACTCTACTAGATATTTTCAAATACGCGATACTTTTTTACATTTTCTCGTGACATTTTGCGAAATTTACAAATTGGATAGTAGCACATAATGTAAATGAACGAAATATATTAGACAGGATTATAAAAATATTTATGTTGACCGTGTTTATCATATTTTACCTGGGCATATTCATTTTACCCTACTTTAAAGCGCGACTTAAATTGTGTTTACGTCACATCTAACTATCACTTTCCTGATAAAATGTACCTATCAGATTTGACCGTCATTTTTATGAGGATTGCTAACCAGCCGTTAATGGCACACAGTTAAGTGAAAATACCCACCTCACGAGCAGTAGTGCCGTCCAGACGGCGTAGCGATGTCTCGTAAACGTATCTAGTTAATGAGCGACACTCTTTACCTCGTTAAGTGTAATACACGCGGCAGTTTCACGGCATTCTTACAAGAATCTCGCGGGAATGTGCCCCGCTTTTAGTAGGATAGCGAGTGCTTTGGTGATAGAGTTCTTACGCGTATCGAAGCATGTCGGCACGACCGACCCGCCGGCAGGTGCTTTCAGTCACGTCGGGCCGTGGTTGAATGACAGAACGGTTCTGATGCGGCGACAAAATGGTTGTAACTACGGCAAAAAATCTTAGTATTGTGATCAATCATGGTACTTAAGTTTAGTTAGCATAGTCAGTAATCAATTAATAGTAGTTTACGTCACTGCTACATAATGAAAAGCATCATTATGAGTACGACTTTATGAAATGAGCAGAGTTTCACAATAAGATCAAACTAATGTTTTAATGCCTACTTATGTACAGTTACATACGCTTTATCTACACATATATACATAGGCTGCCTTTTATATTTCGGGATTTGAATAAACTAGTGCTGCCATCTGCCATTTGAGGTTATAAACATGTAGTTTAACATTTTGGCGGCAATATGTAGAAAAAAAAAGTTATGACTCGACCGTGTTTTGTTTTTAATTGTCATTTGAAAAAATATCGCAACGGCTACCAAGGAATTGACTCGCGAACATTTTCGAGCGATTATTTTTTACAATTTTCGACGCGGCCTCAGTCAACAACAATGCATGGATGAACTTTTTTCGACTTTCGGAGATGAAGCACCGTCAAGGACGAGTGTTTATCGTTGGTTTGCAGAGTTTGTTCGTGGCCGTAGTTCGCTTGTGGACGAGTTTCGCGAAGGTCGTCCAAAATCAGTGGTTGTTCCGGAAAACATTGACTCTGTGCGTGAATTAATATTGCAAGACCGTCACGTGACTTATCGAGAGATTGAGGCGTCCTTGGGCATTAGTGGGACCAGCATACAAACAATATTGCATGAACATTTAGCAGTCAAGAAAGTTTGTTCGTGATGGATACCACATAATTTGACCGGTGCTCAAAAACAGGCTCGCGTGGATTGGTGCAAAGAAATGCTAAAAAAAATACAGCGGCGGGGCTTCGAAACATGTGTATGATATTGTCACAGGTGACGAATCGTGGATCTACTCGTATGAACCGGAAAATAAACGGCAGTCGACGGTGTGGGTCTTTCAAGGTGAACCAAATCCAACAAAAGTTGTTCGTGCACGTAGTACTGCAAAACAAATGGTTGCCTGTTTTTTTGGAAAAACTGGGCATATTGCAACCGTTCCCTTAGAAAAATGTAGAACAGTTAATTCTGAATGGTATATAACCATTTGTTTGCCAGAGGTGATTGAAAAGGTCAGGGAAACCAATCACCGCAGACGGATTATACTGCACCACGATAATGCGAGCCCCCACCAGTCGGCACAAACATCCGCCTTTTTAAAAGCTCAAAATATCGATTTAATGGGTCACCCGCCGTATAGTCCTGATTTGGCCCCCAATGATTTCTTTTTGTTCCCGCACATTAAGGACAAACTGCGCGGTCAGCGTTTTTTAACCTCTGAAGCATCGGTCGATGCGTTCAAAACGCACGTTTTAGAGGTGTCCCCATCGGAGTGGTTGAACTGTTATAAAAACTGGTTTACCCGAATGAAAAAATGCGTAGACCTCAAAGGATAATATTTTGAAAAACAATAAAGCCATTTCTGTTAGTATAATGTTGTTAATAATTTCAAATCCCGAAATATAAAAGGCAACCCTCGTATAAGCTCTCTGATGTGTTCCGGAACCGTATATTAGGACTCCTAATGCGGCATTAATCACACGGTTTGCAATCGCCATTGCATTTTATTTCGAATAAAACGTCACCTCGACTGGCATTAGAAATGAGGTCAAATCAAATTCCTTAGTTGTTCAGTTGTTCTAAATTTAAATGTCATTATAAAATCGGATTTCATGTTATTATTACGCAATGGAGCATTCCACGGGCTGTCCCGTACAAACGCATTTTATTTGCTGTGTTGCGACTTTTTTCTCGGCATTTAAATCTGGCGATTATTTTTCTGTGCATATTTTTGACCATTTGTCATAGAAAAGGAAACTCTTATACCTTTAAATCTTCAGAAACTTCGCGTTTGTACGGGACAACGGTAGACAATTTCGTGGAATGCTCCAATAATAACATTCACATATGTAAGAAATTTGCTGTAACAAAACAGTTTAGATTTATGCTGGCCGAAATTTGCGGTTTTTGCACACATCAAATAGGGTTTATGATATGAGATAAAAATAGTAAAGTAACATGGATAACTGGTAGTATAAATTCAATTCGTGAGAATGATATGCAGGTCATCCAGCTGTTGTTTTATTTACATTGATAAACATTAAATTCCACTAAAACCCTGTTAATCCTTTAACAAAAGTGTACTGCTAGACTACTTAAAACTCCGTTAAAACTGATTTAGGTTCATCGCTTTTAGTTTTAAATATGCAGCCTACTAAGTAGGGCTTTTAAAATTCGCAAAACTACTAAAAAGGGTTATCGTTAAAAACTTTGACAACGCATTAGCAAATGATTACGTATTATTTAAAACTTATTGAGATCCCCTAATGCGCAGTCGTAATCGGCTTACTGGAAAATAATAGCCAAGACAAACAAAGGAGACAATAGTCCATAATCGTTTGGACGAGCGGTTATGGAGCCGGGGGTCGGTGGCGCTTGGAGCAAATGCAAACTTGCTAATTACCGGTAACTGGACCCGGTGGAGAAATGGCGTTCGCATCAGTAGTGAAACACAATGTGATACAAAATGGAAGACGGGATATAATATAACTATACAGCGTGTACTTTGGATACGACCACATATTCTAAGCACCATCCCACTAACCCGGGGTTAACCGGTTAAACCGTTAACCGAGTGTCAAATGGTAGAGGTAACCATGGTAACTCCAGGGTTAACCGGTTAACCCCGGGTTAGTTGGATGGTGCAAGTGGTGCTAAGGGTAATTAGTATAGACCCTATTAAATAACCTTGATCTTTGATTTATGTAGGCGTACTTACCCGAACATCACAATGAGGCCTAGTAGTGTCCCCTCTGGGTGGGAAGGTCAATTGGCATTAACTTTCTTTAAACTAGCTGTGCTAATTCTTGGGATAAGCGAAGTCCAGGCACCCCAAGCGAAGCGTGGCAAAAATGCCAGGGTAACGCTAGGAACATATAATAAAGAAGAAGAAGGTAACGCTAGGAATAAAATGATTTGTCGAAACATATAGGTAATTGTATAAGGTAGAAAAAATCTGCCTATTGCCAGCATCTTTCTAATGATGGTGTGAATATGCTAAACATCAAAGCACTTTATCACAAAGCAATAACTAGCGGCATCCTGCAGAAACTGTATATTGGCAATGGGTATTTTACAGTTCTCGTGTAATGTGTATTATATTTACGAATATACGACAGTATTTGTGCAATTGAATAGTGATGATCTACACCGTTACAAAACTTTACGAACCACAATACAAAATGTAAAATAGAAATAATGCATGGAAAGAATGTTGTTCAATGTTGAATGAAATATTCCATACAATGAAGAAATATATGTATGTATAATTTTGTAAAGAGACTGTTAAACAGAAGTCTACAAATGAGCTTTAAAGAGCACACGATATATAAATAAGAAATTGTGAAGTAAATGTTTTATCAAAATTAATTCAATGTCACAGTTCTCACGATAACCCCTGAATAAACCCAGTACCGGAATAAAGCCAATATATCGAATCAGATTAAGATACAGTTCATCGACCCGTTTCTAGAAGTGATCGGATAATAATTCCATCGTTACTAGCACCATATGTTTATAAATGGGCATAAAAGTGTCTAAATAGTGCATAAAGAAATGAAACAATTTATAATCTGACGTTATTATTTAAATATTAACACGTTGGTTGATTTACGAGGTATCGATGGCAGACGTAATCGATATAAATATGGACGTGTGAATTTTGCTAGATCGGTTATGGCGTGAGGCGTGTAGTAGTGGGCCGCGCTCCAACGCGACCCGGTAGTCGCTGGCACTCGCGCTATTAATCATGCAGTTGACGCCTACGGGGCGTGGCCAAAACTTATTAATTCGTATAACTACAATTATAAAAACTAAACTACGGTCAACGGTCCTACAAATCCGATTAGCTTGTGAACTATTCGCAATTGTTAGACCGCATTAGGCACCTAAGTTGTAGACACTATTAATTCTTTTACATCGGGTTAACATGCATTTGACGCCTCCGGAATTGCAAACAGGAGTCCGTTTACCACCTCTCAGATGGGTTCTACACTTGTTTTCCACCGTCATAAGACATAAAAAAACCGGACAAGTGCGAGTCGGACTCGCCCACCGAGGGTTTCGTACTTTTAAGTATTTGTTGTTATAACGGCAACAGAAATACGTCATCTGTGAAAATTTCAACTGTCTAAGCTATCACGGTTCATGAGATACAGTCTGGTGACTGACGGACGGACAGACGGACAGTGGAGTCTTAGTACCTACTTAATATTAGGGTGCCATTTTTACCCTTTGGGTATGGAACCCAAAAAACACGTAATGCGTTATGGATCTTCAACAAATACATGAATCAAAATTATCTAGACTGCTGGCTATCTAACAGAGCAACCAAAAAACAACCTCTGACTTTAAGGTCAGCAGGGTCAGGTACCTAGAAAATACTCGTAGTTCGGCTAGCTGATCTTTGTCAACATTATCACGCATCATTATCTTCAACATTCTCCAGTTTATGTAGGATAGAAATTTAAATAACGACTGATAAAGAATTTTACATCACATAAACTGCAGACAAAATCAGTTCGGGATTTTAAAATATTACGAGCAAAGATAAACCGAAAGTTTGGATAAAATCTTACAAGCGTTTCTGTTTCCAAACCAAACAAGCGTAGATATCGTAAAATCTGGACCCATAATGATAAAAATTTAAGCAGACAAAGGCGATTAAATTTATACGTTGATAAAATTATGTTTACCTATCCTAAATCCTAGTCCCAGGCCAATTAATATTATTTAAAATTGAATGTTCTATTGAGTGAACAGAAAAAATTAAGTTTAACTACGTATTTAATACTGCAGGATAACTTTACATTACAGTACACTATGTGTACTTCACGTATGCGTGAAGCTGTCAAAAAATTGCAGGTCCCATTCGAGGCGCATAAATCAAGGATAATTTGCATTATTTGTATTGAAAACATTAACGATATGATACATTAATAAGTAATCATTGTATCCGAATTTAAACTGTTGTGAGACATACTAACATTGAATAATGACCTGAAATGACCTGAATGATGATGAAAGGAGACCCAGGCTCTCCGAAACATGTCGTGCGAGTGACTAAAAACAAGTGACTCTAAACCGTAAAATTATTCAAAAATAATGATTGTATAAGTATATTAATAATATGGGTCAATCATGCGCAAATCGATCTAGTCTCACAGTACGCTTAATAAGGCTTAAGTCGTGGACACTAGGCGACAATATATATAATAGATAATAAAACAGTAGGTTAAGTCAAGTGTAAAAATACGGGTGCATAAGCAAAAATATGTCCAATAATTCTTAATTCGCTGACATAAGAGTATGATGAGTGCATCCATATTTTACACTTGACTGTACCTACTCCATGACTTTTCTCTATTGATTGCATAAAATTAAATAATTAATTTATTAACGTATATTATGACACAATTTCAAATACGAATTACGTGTACAAAAATAAAATATGCAAAAAAAAGTAGAAGATTGCATGCACTCCGAATAAGCCTACTACGTATCAAGACTAAGGTTATGGCTAAAGGATTATTTCAGAAGAAATCTCGATGATTTAAGCGCAGCACTTGCCAGTCGGTAGCCGCGCCCGCGCACGCCCGAGTTAATTATATCTAGTGCTATTGCAAACGCTAACTAAACGCAGGCGAGACCTAGGTATTGGTAAATCAGTATAAAAGGGCTTTTCGATGGCAAATTAGCCGAAACACAAGCTACAAAGCATCATTTCACGGTTTTTTGTTCTGTTAACCAGACTGATGCGTCATTTTAGACGCCTTCTGGTAAGTGGTCGCCACTCACGAATATTTCTGCCCAACCGACCATCAGTGCTACGAGAAATGTGCTGATGTTGTGTGATTTTATAATCAATAAAATGCTTATATAAGATGCGAATAAAATGCTTGATTGATTTGATTGCGTTTAAGTATTAGTTTTTCTGCTGAACTCAAAATTTCTAATATACTACTATGTAACTCGTAATTCCGAGCATAATAACTCACTCTTTTGCCCTTCTAGGAAATTCGGGCTTATAAATTTGTTATTGTTACGGACGGGAATCTAATTCACAGTTGCACTCGTCGGACTGACCGTTCGACTAACTTGAGATGGCTAATCAATCGGAATACATGGTCTAGTCGTAAAGCCGTTTAGCAAGTGCACTATTTATTGGCCGCTAACGAAGGCTAATAGTCTGCTGCGGCGGTGTGAGACTTAATATATTTTTAGGCGTTATTTTTTAAAGGAAACGAAATGCATTGTGTTATAAACTCAAGCCTCAGACACGCTTTAATTAGAGGATATAGCTGGCTATGACATAATTTGTTAGGTGTGTGTAAGTAAGATATAAACTTATGTAAACAGTATCAATTTTAGTGAAATTTTCAATGGATCTACACCCAGCACAGTGATTTTAATTTAATGTTACCTGCTTACGAAGTTATTTAACGTTTCGAAGGAATATCCTCTATGGCCTATAAATCACTGAAAAGGCGGGTAATATTTTATATGAGCGAATGGACTATCTTCTAACTACTGAAAAATAATGTCAATCTGAAATAAAAGATTATTTAAAATCATCAATGCTTCAAGGATGTTCTTATTTAAAAAAAATAAAGCAAGGGTCATGTCATCCTCGAATTATCATTAACGCTCGTTTTAAACTGCGAATACCTACTACATCATCTTCATCGCGGTATTCCTTTACCTCGATTCTTAGCATATCGCGCAACAGTTCATTGGTAAAAACTCGCGCTGTCTGAAGAAAGATTCGATCGAATCGATCACAGTCACATGCCTAAAATAATGCTCCATCAAGTGGAGAGGCCGTCGGGCCCGTCGGGCAGACGCGTATGGAGATGAGCGCAGCCAGCCAACACCCTCGCGGCACCCCGTCGAGGCTGCTATATCTGGCGATAAACAATCAAATGTGGAATCCACTCACGAGCATAAACTACCTCCGCAAGCCAGTGATAAGGAAAATATTGCGTACAATATTGTAGTAAAGTAATATCCCCGGCAGCAATGTATCGATGTACGATAACGATAACAGCGTAACATAATACAACGCACTAGCTTTATTCAAAAATCTAAAACAACATTGTTTCCAATATGGCGTCGTCGACAGCGTTCCAGGCGGATTAGACTTCAAGCTCCTCTGGGTATAAATTATTTATGTAAATTTTTTCGACCGCTCGAAATTGTATTTCAGCATCGATGTGATTAATGTTGTCAGATTTTTCACTTGGCCTCTCCCTAACGAAACGATCAAACAAACGATGCGATCGGTACTCAGTCGGCTGTGCGTCTACAGGGAATTCATTAGGTACGGAACAATCTTTTTTCGGAAGCGGATAACGCCATGATTTTCCAATCTAGAGAGAGTAACATTAGGGCAATCTTCCTACCGTTATTTAAAAAATCTGCAGAAATATGTATGTATGAACTTTTACGAATACGATAAGCACGTTCTTAATTTTTCTTTATATGTGTTTTTATATTTCACTTTAATATTCATAATTATTATAATAGAGGAACTAATAAAGTGCCTACGGTACAGGAACAGTAGGTAAGTATATAAAACCATAAGTATATAACAATTTGGCCACATTATTACAACTATGCTTTTGTATTAAATGACACTAACCACGCCTATGAACTTATTATGGCCATTAGATTTAGGGAATAGCCCGTATCATAACTACATCCTGCTCTGATTAATATATGCAGGAAACTTCCAAATAATGAGTACAATTAATGGACTTGAGTAAAAAACTATCAGATATTAAATAAAGATTCCACACTGACGAGTCCTATTATGATCAAATTTATAGTGGAACGGCGGCCAGCACTCGAGTGATATTTCCGACAGGGGTGCATGCGTTTAATGAAATCAAAAGGATTAAGAGCATCTGCTTGGTTGTTATTCAAATCGATTGAGAGCTCGTTTATCATTTTAAATAAGCTACTGCTTAGATAAATGCGGGGTGTGGTTGTGTATCACAAAAGAAGCGGGGCTCGGTAGCCCAATTAACTAACCAGTTATTAATGAAAAGGAGAATTAGAATGTCTTTAAATTAGGCCTCTATTGCTATAACGGTTCCAGAAACATTCCTTTAGAAATTAAACGCAATCCAGGCACCGACAACACCGTCTCATCGGTCTTTGTAAACTAAACACTTTAAATTTACGTAAACATAAATGTCAACACAATTTATATTCCCCCTCCGTATTGAAACTCGGAATGATTACAAAGCATTCAAGTAAATGAATATCGAATGCGAACAGCTTCCAGTACAATGCGGCCGCGGAGGCTTCGCGTGATGCCGTCGTGTTTTCCCAGAGCAAACAATCAAACAGCCAAGAGGATAGAACAAATTACTAAAGCATTGTCGAGGTGCTTAGAAAATTGGGGAACAATTGCCTCACCGAGTTAAATCTCTGATAAAATAATTGTTGTCTTTGGAGCAGTTTCTACGGCAGTGAGGGGATGAATAAATCTCTCCTAATTGGAACGCGCCGCGCCGTGCGACAACATAATGTGGAGGCATTGTTGCTTCGTGCATTCTTCTCCAAGGCTGAATACGACGAATCAACCAAACTAATGACGATGGGAACTTTTGACAATCCATTCTGACATAATCAATGTGATGTCTGTATATTGGGCACTAAACAATTTCTTTAAGCACACTGGACACATTTATATACATTTATCCATTCCTTTCACAATATTAAACTTACCTATCACCAACAAAAACAATATTTTATTTACTAAGTAGAGATAGCGCCACTTGCACTATCCCACTAATCCGGGGTTAACCCGTTAAACCGTCAACCCAGTATCAAATTGTACTGGTAGCCATGGTAACTACAGGTTTAAGGCCAGAGTGGCCCTTAGGATCTAAGTGAAAACATAATCATGCCCCTTATTCCATTGTGACGCCAAAAACAGTAGTTATAAAACTGTGACATGGATTGTAAACTATGAAAAATATTCTTCGTTGCTTTTTCCGTAATTGTAAGTTAAGAATATCGGGCATACGCTAACCCGTGCATTCGTTCTGGGACCACTCACTTGTAAAACTGCTTATTTTATTGCCTCAATACTCGCTGTGGAAAAACGAAGTTCGTAGTAGTTGGCCGGGCGAAGCGACCGACGAATACTTCAGTCAACAAGGATTATTTATATTTTATAAGGAGGAAACTTTAAAAAAAGTTTCAATGTCTGTAGTATTTTCCTGTGATGTGTGTATTGGATAGTATGGCGTTAAACGTTATATTTCTTGGTAGAGAAACACGGTACTTGTAGGCTGACAATGTTGATGAGGATATAAGCAATTTCAGTCTCAATTAAATTTTGATAATCGGATAATAAAATCCTCAGGTAATGCGACTCGATGATTGGTCTACCCAGCATACTGCGGCCTACTGCGACCGAATGCTACACATGGCTTGTTAGATCGAAACATTCGTTACAGTTGGGACGGTGACGCATACATTAAAGGGTTGTGAGATCGATCGGCCGATAAGATCTGAATGCTAGAGAAATACAAACTAGTTTAATTTTAAATGCCCAAACTAAAAAGAGGACACCGTTGTAAAACACAGGATGGGCTATTGTTACATATTTTATTGTCGAGAGAGAAAGTTACTTTATATGTATTAATTTAATTCTACATCTAAATAACAAAACAAATATATCACTTTTCAATGTACCTAATTAATTATAGAGAACATCTAAGTGATTCTAAGACAAAAATAAAACCGTAATAACCTCTGGCTACTTTACGAGTAATAGTTGATGTGAAACTTGTGCAATTAATCGAGCGAATCTAATTAGGGCGGGCGACGGAGATTACAGTTCGTCCAAGTGTCTCGGTGTCCGTCTGTATCAGATGAGCATTCGGTCAGGCGACGGCGACGGCCAGAGGGTCTACCGCGAACCACCTTCGACGTGTTGCCTCCCTGTCACACTTAAATACTTACGAATTTACAAGTGCGACAGAGAGGCAACACGTCGAACGCGGTTCGCGGTAGGCCCTCAGAGGTGGCGGTACCTTGAGGAGCGGAGGTCGGCAAAGGGGTATGCGATGCATGCCGCCAGCAAATCGTTCGGTAAACATTTGCCAAGTGGGCGTGAAATTGTCTATGCTGGGACTGAAACCGGCGGCTGCCACTTGCATCCTTTAAGGAGTTGTATGTGGTTATATTTATGACGAGCTTACTGGCTCGATATGAAAAATAAAATGGAATAGCGTATAAATAAATAATCAAATCCAGCTTAAAGTAGGAAAGGGTAGCTAGCTAACTAGAACATATTATGTAAAAAATTACAATATTGTAATTTTCATTTTTGCATTTCACGGACCATAAAAAGCCCCATAACCAGCAGGGGCGAACGTATCGACATTCTGTTATTATTCAATAACCGAACCATTTAAAGGGACGAGTTGTATTACATGACCCTTTGTTATATTGAAATTGACTGAAACTCTGAGCGATTAAGCGTAAACAACGAAAATAAAACAATCCCACGTAAATAAACATCAATTTAAAATAAATGGTGCCTGCTTAAAATTAATGCCGACTATGATTAAACAATATAACTTTAAATTATTGACATTATCTAAAAACTTGAAGGTATGTAAACTTAAACGGAGCAATTTAATAAAACGATATCAATCTGCTTGGAGCTCGTTATTATGTAATCAAAAACTGCTTTGATATTAATCACTCAGACGTCACGATAGAAATACAAACAACATTTTAAACATCATAATTTGCCTGAAGGGTAAACACGAGAAGAGTGATTAAAATCGAAGAATACAAAGCAATTACGGGCGGAAACAACGGATAGCTTAATGACAAGCGCTGTAGTCTAAATTCAATTAATTGTAACTCTGGAAAAGTAGACGGTACTTGGCGTAAGCGCTCTACACGCAGCCTCTTGTCGCGCATGTGAGAACTCGGTCGATTATCACTACAAACACTCAACTACTTACTTAAAATTATACTTAAGTATTAACATAAGTTTTCTATGACCCGGTGGGAAGCACTATTGTTATTCAAACCCATACTTGAGCTAGTATTAAAACGAACTATTTTGATGACCGTGAGGGAAAGAATCCAAAATTCAAATGGTACTTACCAATAAAAAACGTCGGCGAATCTCTCAAAAGGTATTTCGCAGCCAATGCCGATCGATTGTACAAATCGCGAAGGTTTCTTTTCAATCCTTTGTCGCAGGCATTTGATTAAAGTAAAGGGGCCGCAATCACATGCGAGAAGCTTTGCGCCAGCGGAAGTATCGCGTACACAAACGGCGCACCGACTGCATTGTGTGCCAGAAGCCATCGCTGAAGACTCCTAGTAGACGGCAATCGAAACCCGATACTCAATAGCTTAAAAAGGAATCATAAGATCAGCAACTTGCTTTTGAGGACGTAACTGCATTAAATAGAATAGTAGCTGATAATGGTATCAGCTGCTATGACAATGGTGTCATGCGAGTTTCTGAGGACGGAAACACGACCTGTAAGCCACGAAATTGTACACATGGCTCTCAAAAAATGAGTAACAGGAATGAGCAGCATAACTGACAGATGCGTAGAGGAAATGCAACACCTAATTCAAATAGGGGGCGTTATGAAGCTTTTGATCGTCAATGCAACTTAATAGAAAAGCATAAAACTCCTAAAGTTTAACTTAATTATGATAGAAGCACGATGATAGAAGGTACTCAAACTAGGCAAGCTTGTCAGCGCCTCTGATACATCTACCTACGTTATTTCCAGAAATAGTGTGAAATTAAAAGACCTGTCAGGCTGTCTGTTTAATAATTTTGGTACCTATTGATTCATATTGTTAAATATGTATCCCATAAACTCAAGTAAAGTCATTGATTATAAATCGAAATAACTTGGAAAACCACTTATAAAGAGAGCCGTCCATTATGCAAAGCCCACGCCGTACAAAATCCGAAAAAATACATCGCGTAAAAAGTCAACAAGACTAAGCAGTAATTCATCGCGAAACAACGTTTGGATCATTAACGAAGTGAGGATTTACGATCACGCGAGAGGAAGGGACAAAGACGCGGGAGACGGAGCTGGAAGGTCATCAGCGATGCAAGTAATTAAACTCTTAAACGAGTGTATAACAAGAATCTGTTTTTAAGCGCGCGCGCAGCGGCGTGTTGCTCGGAGCCGGCCGTTACATTTATTTACGACGAGTTTTCGCGGCGGGGGATTCCGAGCCTAATTTTTCGGTGCGATGCAGTCTCGCGCGATTTATTTAAAATTAAATTTCTTTTGGCTCGCGCCCCGCTGCGAGACAATCGATAACGCGGCCGGAGACCTAGAATGGGACAGGCGTTTGCTTGATTAAGTCACTAAACTCCTTAGGATTCAACCAATTACGGTAATAACGAGCGTTAATGATAGAATAAAAAATCGATTAGTGTTTATTCTAATATTTACTCATTTAAACCAAATTCTCCGCGATGTCAATATTTTTATTATTCAACTTAGCACGTAAATATAAATTCGAATTATGAAGCGCTATTTTACAGAATTGTTAAACAAATACTCACAGCACAGCCTATTGGTAAATAAGTATGTAAAACAGCATACTTTTTTTTTAATTTATTGAACAATAAGCTAAATAACGTACATTATTATTACAAGACCCATCGTGGGCAAAACCTTGAGGAGGTTTGTATGCCGATGGGGAGTTCGAGAAAATAACACGACAATAAATACCAATGATTTTCTATAGATGTTTTCGTAATATACATACGTATAATATTTAAATGACTGTTAGTTATGTCTATTACTATAATATACTCAATGTTAACCCGTAACAATAAATTCACAATAATTAGCTTCTTCCTTACTATATTCAGATTTCTTTGACGGCTGACACGTAAACACACTTAAACGATGTCGATTCTACCTCATTTGGGCACATATTAAGTGCCGCTTTATTTTAATTCATTCTCCAGTTTCATACTCTGATATTATCTCAATAAAATTAGTTTGGAGGTTTATGTGTGCGCAAGACGCGAATGGAAATTGACTTCATCGCAAAATTTATGCTCGCACCGCATGTAATAAAAAAAATCATCGTACGTTCGACGGTTTATAAGAGCATAAATAATTGTGTGTGGTTTTGAGTTAAGTAGGAGGACGTTATCGGTTATTAAAACGGAATAACACTAATTATTCTCACGGCGTTAGTGTCGTGTCAACTTGGACAGAATTCATTATTGGTGTGTCACGCGGAGATACTTCGAACAGAGTAGATTGACATAAAGTAGCTTATCTTCAAACAAATTTCTTTTGCGCGGGAGACGCAAAACAAGCATGTGACGAAAATGATACATCACTGCTGAGGCACATCAGGAGCATTCCTTCGTTTACTAAAGTTACTGTTGGAATACTTCTGAAAAATAAAGGAAGCTGATTTTGCTCTAAGAGTTTCTCAAGCTTCGAAATTTTACCGTGTCAAACAAAATCTGCCAAGCTAGCATTCACAGAAAAACCAAAAGTGTAACATTTATATTGCACAACTCTGGTGTTCATGCCATCAGACAGTCTGGCTTCACCTGGATTAAAAGCAACCGTTGCGTTTGAAATGTCAAATAAAATAAAAATAGACTTATATCGACCGGGATATGGACCGTGATTACCTTTTGTATTGTTTTCAAGCTGCCGATATTACAAAAGGTTATTTACGGTCATTGATATAGAATAAGAACTGGATACCCAATCAGCCGCAAAAAATGGCCCCGCAAAAGTAACGTTAAAACAGATCACGCGTTACTTTTTCATTTAGTCTTGTTTGGAACGCTCATATGTGAAGTCACTTGTGAAGTTGTCAACAATGACGAAATGTGCAGTAAAAATATGCAAAAATAACAACGATAAAAAAAGGAAAAAGGATGGAATATATTTCTTTCGGTTAGTTCTTTTGATAGCATCACAGAATTTATGTAATCTGGTAGTAATTTCATGGTTTTGAATAAATTATTTTGTTAGTACCAAAGAATCCCTGTCAAGGAACAAAAATCTAATGAGTCGATGTGAGGTCTATATATTTTTTTATTTTTATATAGAATTCGTAAGGAATATTATTATGTTTAAATTCAAGATTTCCAAGAAAACCTATGCGACGTGCAGAGTGGACTGCTATTATAGCAAGAGATAGGGGTGATGCACTTTTTAAGCCATACAAAACGGCACTTGTGTGTTCGGCCCATTTCCCTGTTTCCGAGATATACACGACCAATAAGGGCCTACATCGTCTAACTGCAAATGCTAAACCTGTCTTAAAGGTAAGTCAGTTGATTTTGAACTGCATTCTTAAATTTATTTTAATGTATAGGTCATACATAAGTATGTGTATTGAGTGGGAGTTCACGCAGAGTAAAACGTGATTAAACTATTCGTTTATACTAAAAATATATTTTCATTATCAGCATGTGACCCTCTTGAACATTTTGCTACACCATGATTCCCAAAAAGTGCCTATTAATATACACGGTGTTTTTTTAAAGTCCGTTAATTTACTGAGATTAAATAAAGTAATTTTCTCAAAGAAACCGCGCGGTTTCCTGACTAACTCCATTTTGGAGATCATCAGTGATTTATTTTAATCGGATAAGGCCAAGGGCCTATTTATATATTGATTAGTATTTAGTATGAGTTTATACATTTGCTACTAAACACAAGTACTATCTCGGACGATCGATTTTCGAAATGTCATTGATATTTCATAGTTTTCAATTGTTTGGTGGATTTAAATATAATGTCCGTGTTACAACAACGTTATTAATTATTTAAAAAAATAGTCCTTCAGATTCCTTAAATGTACTTAGCCATACTGCGAAGTTAACGGAGTTAAAAAAACACCATTTATAACTAGGTATAACATGTAAGAGAATTCGTCGCAAGCTTGTTTATCTAGTAGTTTCATTTTGGGTCTTCGTATTATTCCAGATGTCGGAGATAAATGCCCATGACATTCAAAGCCCAAGTTGTAAAACTATGAATGATGCTCAAATGGCGGAAGTTAGTATGAAATAATTATATATTCTATATAATAAAATTGATAAACATGTAATATACTTAGATACGGAACTTTTTTAATTTTTATTCAATATGTGTCTTCCTTTTATAGACCTCTGCTGGTGCCACTGGATCAGACAATTGCAATCAGTTGTCTATAAAGAGTCCTACTCCGTCAACATCAACGTATCTAAGTGTTGGTTCCATATTCGACAGTCCCAGAAAAAAAATAATGAAAGAGGAAATACGCTTGTGTCAAAAGAAAATAAATAACAAAAATAAAGTAATCAAGAATTTAAAAAAACAAAACAATAGACTGAAGAAAAAGAATTCGAGTTTAAAGAATGTTATCTCCATTTTAAGCAAACGCGAAAGCATTGACCATTCTGTGCTTCAAGATTTATCAAAACATGTAGAAGTGACAGATACTTTTAACGCAATGTATTTAAAAAACATGAAACATAAAAAGAGACCCTTTGCCAAATATCCACCAGGTGCCCGCAAGTTTGCGTTGACACTTCATTTCTACTCCCCAGCAGCATACAAGTATGTTCGTAAAATGTTTGACACATGCTTACCACATCCGAACACATTATACAATTGGTATAGCAGTGTAGACGCAAAACCCGGTTTCACAGGCGAAGCCCTTGACAGACTGAGAGATAAAGTTAAATACAGCGAAAAGGAAATAATTTGTGCATTGGTCGCTGACGAAATACATATTAGACCACAAAAAATCCATAAATCCGGCAATCTTTATGAAGGCCTAGTTGACATGGGTCTTGGAACCGACTGTTCGAATGAAATCGCAACTCAGGCATACGTCATGATGTTAGTAGGAGTAAATGACTCATTTAAAATCCCGTTTGCGTACTTTCTGATCACAAGTCTCAAGGCAGAAATGAAAGCACACCTTATCAACATTGCCTTAGAAAAGTGTCACTCCATAGGTGTCAAAGTAGTTTCGGTTACTTTTGATGGATGCAAAACAAACACTTTGACAATGAAACTATTGGGCTGTCGATTCGATGATCCAGCAAATATGAAAACTCACTTCAAACACCCTTCGGCTGATTATGATGTTGCGGTTTTGCTTGACGCATGTCATATGATCAAATTAGTTCGAAACACACTAGAGAGCAAAAAAATATTTTATGATGGTGACAAAAAACCTATTAAATGGACTTTCATTCCTGCTCTTCACAACTTACAGGAAGACAACAAATTGCACCTGGCCAATAAGTTGACCCATCGGCACATTGAGTTTAGGAATGAAATCATGAAGGTAAAGTTGGCAACTCAGGTACTGAGTCTTAGCGTAGCCAATGCCTTAGAATTCTGCGAAAAGCACCTGTGTTTACCGGATTTTGCGAATACTGGCGCAACAGTCAACTTTATCGTGTTCATAAACAACGTATTCGATTTGCTGAACACAAAAAATCTCAAAGACCACGGATTTAAGAAACCCCTGAACAAAACCAATGCGACCGAAATTCTCGCTTACATCTCGAAAGCCAAAAATTACTTGGCTTCCTTGACTATTAAAGTCCACCATAAAAAAACGATTAAAACAAAAAAAGAAACTAGGACTGTTCTTTCTACGGAAGAAACACCCCTCTGGAAGGCTCAGGCTGGTACAGGCATAATCGGCCTCTTGGTATGCTTGGAGAGCCTTGAGTACCTGTACGGTACACTAATAGCCGATTCTCAAGCTATGTCCTATCTGTTGTCGTACAAATTCAGCCAAGACCACATCGAGCTGTTTTTTGGCAACATCCGTAGTCAGGGAGGATACAATAACAACCCAAACACCGTGCAATTTAAATCAGCATATAAAAAGCTTTTAATGCATTTGGAACTAGGATCAAAATTCACAGGAAACGCGATTCCATTAGAAAATATTCCAATATTAAGTGGTCAGAATACAATAACCCATTTAAATAATACATCTGTTGGGTACCGGGAGGACATTGAGCGGGAAACAAATACGGAAGCGCCCAAAGAGACCGCCATAGATACTTTCATGCAAGCCAACTGTGACATTTTGTCTGGAGATTTAGATGAATCTGGAAGCTGCTCAGAATATATAAAACAAGTCATAGGATATATAGCTGGATTCGTTGTACGAAAGTTGTTGAAAACCATTCGATGCGACATATGCGCAAAAGCTCTTCTGGCGAAGGAAAGATCCGATTTCCATACATTGATCGACATAAAAAACTTGGGCGGACTCTTCTACACATCTAAAGATGTGTTCACGGTATGCAGAACAACTGAAGCTATTCTGAGGCGTAACATGCGAGCTGGAGTAGAGAATAACAGCTCTATTATAGCATTCAATGTCCTAAAAACATTTATGCAGGTAAACATTTTTCCCGAGAAAGAACACAATAACAACCACAGGATTGTTTTGATAAAGGCCATCACCAATTACTATCTAAACGTCCGCTTGCACTATATTGCAAAGAAAGAAAGTGCGAAGGGTAAATGTAGATCTAAAAGACAGTTATTTAATAAGTTGAATTTATTTCAAGGCAATTAAAATTTTAAGATGTAGGTATGTAGTTTAGTTAAATACTTTAAAAAAAACCGGCCATGTGCGAGTCGGACTCGCGTTCCAAGGGTTCCGTACATTAAGTCCATAGACATAGGATTCGCTTGCGCTTGACAGACAGCTTAAGTGTGCGAAAGGGAAGCCATCACGTATATGAACATCCCATAAGTGCGAAAGAGTCAGACTACCAATGAGAAAACGTAACCACTTTTGAGTTTGACGACGGCCGCGGACGGCCAGGAGCGTATCACGGTAATTTTCAAATTGAAAAATATACATGGATTAGGACGAAAAGTATTAAATAAAGTAATTCAGTGAAGATGGTGTCTTGTAGTTTGCCGGATTGCAGTGTCACAGGGCCAAATAATCCAAGCAAATACTCATTTCAGAGGATTTATGATATTCCGAGCGAAATTTTCATAGCGATATTTTGTCATATTAACAGCGTAAAAAGTGTAAGAAGCCGGTTTATACAGTTCATTATAAGTTTTTCTTCCGTTCCGTGCTAATATTTTATCATATTAGTCAATAATTTAGAATATTTTGTGTAAAAACATAAACTGTTAGTTTACGCTAGGGCTTGACAAAATGTTCATATGACAGTATCGATAACTTGTCGGTATATTAATAGCTATGTAATTATTTCTTCACAAGACATTATTAAGATATTATCTTTTATAACCGACTTCAAATAATGATGATTGTTATACTTTTTTGAAGGTGTTCATGTTTAGCGTGTCATGATAACTTCACTTTCCAATACAGTAAGACTTACATTAAGATAAGTCTGCAACGATTTTTATGGCAAACGCAGTGCAAGTGTTATTTATACGTCATAATGTCATAGAATTTTAGTGTTTAAAATAACACATTTGAAAAAGTAGTCGATAAAGCAATCAAACATCGACAGATTATTAATATGTTGCAACATGACATCACTATTTTTGATCTCACATAGACAATTTACGCACACACTTGCATTTCATTTTTGGTCACACTTTTGAAGATTGAGAGTTGTTCTTTGTCATATAATTCTTTGATTAAGTCCGACTCACGCTTGACTGACACACGGAACCCTAAAAATGTTTTATTATAACTAACGTACACAGGTTCTCGGCATAGCTTATTTGAGCTCCCGATAAAATTAAACCATGCCAAGAACCCGTGTACGTTAGTTATAATGTGTAATAACTTATTACACATTATAAGTATATAATAACCGCGATAGTTTAAGGAAGAATATAAAGTTTTATTTCTCATTTTGATTTTTCTGTAAAATTATATTAAAGTATACCAAAGCGACTCCATTCGTTCATTATTTTAGTTTGACGTAAATACAATGGTCACGTGACGTTTCATGCCATCGCATTAAAAGTTTTAACATTGTTGGTACTTATGTTTGCAAATTTGACACTTAATGCTTACGGCAGTAAGTTCTTTTCCGTACGAAACATTTATCTTGACTCAAAATTTACGTAAGCGTTTTTATCATCAATGCAATTGGTGCGAAATGTCATTCTGCTCCACATTTGTTGACGTTTTTGTTCCGCTCTGTGTGTCTATTTCTAATATTAAGTCAGTGTTTACGGTCCATATCCCGGTCGATATAAGTCTAGTAAAACCAAGCGCGAATCATTCAAAACTGTTAATATAAAAACAGTTTAGTTCAGACCGTAATTCTTCATAAATGGACGTGGCAAAATTGAATGTTTTTTTTTTTTTGACAAGGACTTTTTAAGCCGAGCCCCAATCTATATTACACTTAATATACAAACACTTTTGGAGATAGGTTACTTTCATTGTCCCTGTGCCGTGCTCGACTCGAGTCGATATCCGTCGCGCAGTAATTACCGTCCGTGAACCTTTCGCTCCACAATCGGAGGGAGTACTGTCAAACTTAATCGATTCGCACGTCAGACGAGGCCCGCGGAGGTGTTTTAACAGGCTGTAGCAAAACCATCGCGCTAACGACTTGCGACTTCCTTGTCTGAATTAATTTTCACTTGAGATAAGGCAACGAACGGGTTAGTGGGAGCCTAAGTTTAGTAACCTTATGTTTACACCACGAAATATATCTGATATAGCGAAATGTACCTAAGTTTCTGCGGGATTTTGTTGGTTATTTCCAAAAGCGACCTTTTTACTTTATATACTTACTTAATAATTAATGATAATTGGATGATGTTCAATTTATGTAGAAAAACAAAACTATAAGGCCTCAGACGTACCCTTTGATAAAAACCAAAAATTGTTCTGTAAAATCTCCGTCTGATTGTGATGTGCCTAAGGCTAAATTTCAGAAAACTAAGGCAAGTTTAACGGGATATCTGTAGTGAAAATAATCATGCCTTAAAGAAGAGACAGAGTTATTATTGGACAAACAAACGTTGGCGAAACGAACGCTGTTGACCTCTCAGGCGAGGTGTCAAAACTTGTGCCGAGCAATTGACACGCGTTCTCAGCCACGCGTGAGAATATTTTAACAACATTATACCCTTAGTTTGTTCTACGCCGGTAATGAATCATTGCGTTAAACTCGGTCAACTCGGGGAAAATATGAATACTTACCGTAGTTAACTAACAGGCTAAAGAACTACTTAGGTATTCACATATAAAATTACCAGCACTCATAGAATTGTATTCAGATCAGTCAATTTTTTTAATCTGAGTGTACCTAACATTAATTACCTACAGGAATTAAACGTTGGTATTATTCGATTTTATGAAGATGTTACAATATATCTTAACAGCATTATTGCGAATAACAATATCGAGATTTATATTATAATTTAACTAGGTGTTTAGCTTTTGTCGGAGACAAGCAGAATACCGATAAGATCAGGTGTTAAATTAACGTCAGGAACACGTTACCGTCCCTCTAAATGTCCAGCGACATAATGAGTCATAAACAGATAGGCAAGCTACCTTAACAAACCCCACACAACGCTCGGGTGGGTAAACTCATAAATTTTCTTATGATATCCACAACGTTTACACCTACTTTCATAATGTTTAATTTTGAGACGCGACGCGGTAGTCGGCCACCGTAAAATAACATAGTTCTACGTAATTACGACAGGCTACGACAAACAGTTTAGAATTTATGTCCGGTTATAACGAATTCGGTTGGATCATAATATGTAGACACAGAAATTATACGCGTCGTAAGCAAGCAAATAACCCAAAACACAATACAAGCAACAATAACAAATAAATAAGATGAAGTACTTATTTTGGGCATGAAACAGATCAACAAACGGTAGAATATTAACTTTTATAGTTATAACCAAATACTCATTATCTGTGACCTAAAAATACCAAAAAAACTTAACCACATCTATTAACAAAATAAATTAGTAAAGTGAATTCCGCTAAACAGTTTGGAATGGTAAGGTGATTTGTTATGTTGGCAATTAAGATGTCATCGACGCATTTAGATTTATAAGTGGCAATTAGACGGGCATAATCTCGACATGAATATTGAGTAGAAAAGAGACATTTATAAACAGCTTACAATTACGCTACAGTCACGGTGTGGCAATAACGGTGAACCAAAAATCCATCACTGTATTGAACGATTACCTTAACTGTATAATGTTTAAAATATGTTGATATGTACTTAAAGATTCTAAAATGTATTTATATAATTTTAAATCAACTTCAACTTCAACATTTATTCAGCAAATAGGCCACTTTTACACGGCAACATTGAATTTACATACAAGCAAAAATAATAACGATACATTAATAAATTTATAAAATACAACTAACTACTGCAACTACCAATTCAAACTATTTAACGTATTACAATTACTTAGAGATGTATATCCCTTAATGACGAATTACATAAAAAAAACTAAATCATCATATTAATAAGACAATTCCTATACATTTCCGTATATCTTTATAATTCATAGTGTCTTTAATAATTTAAACAATTATTTCAATAGTGAAACTGTGATTTTTGTGATTCTACAACTAACTTTGTGTAAGAAATTCTCAGTGTTGTATATCATTGACTTTCATAACACTGCTCGAACATAACAATGACAAATTTTCTTAAGTGCCCTCTTATGCTCACATCCCAAATATTTACACAAATAGCGTGCATACACCGCTTTATTTACACATAATCAGTGGGAACAGGCCGCAGGGCTTAGAGACAACAGATTGGGACAGAGCACCTCAGGGAACATTGATGAAGTACAGGGTCAGATGCATCTGATCAGACCACATAGAGTTATCAAAAGGATGAAGTATGCAACCCTGCGTAGAAGTTTCTAAGTGGATGAAGCTAAGTTTCTCTGCAACTGATTTGTACATTTAACTTTTATTTTCCTTATCTAGAAATTGCGCACGAAGTGCTATTTTCAACTGCATACACATACACTAACATTTTAGTGTCAATCTTTTACACAGTAAAAGCAATAGCACTCCTCGCTTAGCTATTAAGGCTATAACACGAAAACAAATAAAGTCAAATTGTTAGACTACAGCCACGGGCGTGCAACATCAATGATTTCCGTTTACATTGCTAGATTTTCCGGTAACAATAAAAGTGCAGAGCTCCGAGGCAGCAGCGAGCACAGACCCAGCCCGATACTCCAGGGGAAACGTACGCAATAACGCTCAATTTTCGAGAAAACAACCATAACTCAAAGCACTGCACTTCGTCGTCTGTGTTCCTTTCTTCCGGGCAATTTCTATTACCATATAGACGCGCTACTTTTCAATTCTTGTCCATTAAACTTGGTGCATCGTCGTGCGTTTTCCCGCAGCCGACTACGTCTCGGTTGCTATTCTCAAAACACATTTATAAAATGCTCTTTACTTGGCCGACAGTCCCCTGAGACTGACATTCTATTGCAAATTTCAAGTGCATTTCCAGCAGAACATATTTCAGGTCAATAAAAGTTTCATAACTACTTTAGGAATTGCAATCTTGTAATAGAAATGGGCAAATGTGGTGCTACACATTTTATATTTAAGGACAAATAAATAAAAATAGTATGTAAATTGAACCAATCAATATAACTAAGTAGTAGTAGTAATGCAGTGATTTAATACTTTCTTGTTACAACTAAATCATAACTATGACGCGTAGGCCGATTCAAAACGAATTTTCATATCTACAATCCTACATCATATCATCCTATCCATATTATATCATACCTATCCTACTTGCACACGGGCGAATTATAACAAAATAACATCATTTTGATGTCAAAATGTAAGTTTCAATTGACTTTTAGCTTTTTAGTGCATTATATCATGCATAATTATGTAATGTACCGAACCCAGCGTTATTACATACTTATAGTTATTGCAAATACAGAAAAACGTCTTTATTAACATTATTATAATAAATATAATGGCATAACAGAAGCCATTCTAAGAACTCCGTTGACGTCTGCTCCGATATAAGCCTGGCAGATGTTATAGAAGCCAAAGGCTTAAGCCCAGCTAAACAATTTGTCACTATAACATTTTTCATAACCAAAACACGGCCGCACAATAACGGGGTGCATTCTATTCAACGGAACCAAACAACATTCTTCCTCCAACAAAGACATCATAATCGGTAGCCTTCATGCATTATCTGACGTGTTTCATAAATAAATACAAACCTTTTCTTTTGACAATGGAACCGACAAACATCTATTTATATTTTACATTTTTAGAAAAAACCTATTTGTCAAAAAGAAGATGGCCGCGTGATAGTTTTGTAGAAGCCATTGTTAACCCTTTACAATCCATTATAATAGAATAGTATTAATTTTCATTTCGAGTCCAATAATTAATGAAAAATTGTGTTTGATTCCTATGTAAAAATATAACTTGCAGAGCACCTACAGGTTATTTTATTTTATTAAACAAATGGATGAAATTGTATACTTATTATTTTTCAAATTAAAGTCATTGTTAAAACATGCATATATTATGTTCTGAATTTAATGTAATAACGCGGTTCTCTTATACAGTTTCTCCGGCCAACTTTACGTCTCCGATTTCGCGATAAAAACACAATGTCCGAGTAAATGCAGAGCTTCATTTAGCTTCACAAAAACGCCGACTAGGTTTTATCTGTACGAGTCGTATTTTGTCTCCCGGTGCAAGCAGCCGGCAGGGAAGGGATGCACCGATACGGTGCGATAACATCTCATCACAGAAGTAACTCATGTCCGCGGGAGTTTCGCGTCTCTCCGCGGCGCACGAACCGAACCTCACGACCGAATCTCATGATCGAAATACGTGTACATCCAGACTCTATTAACATAACGCTTTAACGTATGACAACTCTTTCTGTTCACGTGGAATATTGATTCGTTTGTGTATTACACGAAATTACATACATCTTTGCAAACAAGGATATGTCTTTCTTACGTGTGCACGAGTTTGTAACAACGTTGTTGCATTGTATTCTGATTTTAAATTGTGGAGCGAGCGCGCTCCTTAATTTTAAATGATCAGTCAATATGCAGGGCTGCATTAATCGTGGCAGACATAAGTAAGCTGGCAGGCAGCAAAAGAGTACGCATCATTTGCCGGGTGTCGGGCACGGTTAGCCGCCGCGCCATGACACGGGTGTCAGTCGACCACGTGATCGCACGTAATTATAAATCGAGCTTCAATGAACATTAACTCCGTTCAACGCTGACGCCCCTACGCATCAATTTTAAATTTAGCTCATTGACAGGTATAGTTATTCTCGAATTACCATGTCTATCAAATCACAATTAAATCAGACAGGAGCACCACCACGGAGAATCTATAAGCTAATAAACACTTAGCTTTTTTGCGCTGTACCGAGCGTGGCGGACTCCCGCGGCGTTCAAATAACTTTGAAAGAGGTCGACTATTTGATTCTTGTTTTGTAATAATAAAGGACACATTGTGTTAGATAAAGGATGGGTAGTAATAGTGTCGCGTCATCCACATTAGTAATGCACCTCCCGGCGAGCGTATCCTTGGGAGCGTGAAACGTACCGCGTCATTTATTATGTGTTCCAATAGCCGAAAGAAAAAATTACAAAATAAATAAATTTTAAGGCTCGGTCGAGCCCAGAAATATTTATTCAAATAAGACGCCATCAACCCGACCGTAAAACCACGCAGAGGGTTGAGGGCTAGCAGTTTTATTAATATTAAACGAACGCTTCAGCTGACACAAATTGGCGATAATCAAAGCCAAGCGAGGTTTCTCTTTTCTTTTCCTTCGTGATTTCATTTACTAACTGTTGTTTATTTTTGTTGATGCGTTCACAGTTTTAATGAAACAGGCTTGACATTATTATAGCTTTTGAGTTGTGGTTACGGTTACATATCAGAAAACCTAAAATCGATTTGAATGCGATTCGCTGATGATTGATAGGTAAAGCGTGAAATAATTTATTGTGAAATATGTGTGACAGCAATTTGGCATTGCCGCTGCCTAGCGCTCAGTTGCAGTCTTCAATATAACAATAACTCGAACACTAACAGCAGACAATCGCAAAGACGAGGCTTGGAGTTGCTCGAGTTGCGCCACGCCAATACTATCGCGCCATAAAACAATAGAATGAAGTACCCTTACTATGGCTTCGCAGACGCCAACGAAACGGGGAGACCTGATACCACTACCAACACAAGTATGTATTAACTGCATTACTTAACTTAGTCATCGGCAGAAGTATGTTTAACTCGTTTTAGCTAAATTCGTAATGTCAGAGCCGAAGGAATACATATTTATACTTAAGTCATAACCATTAAACTCTGACCATAAAACTAAGAACGTTACATTTTATTGTTAGTATCAGGCTTTATTTGCCCTCAAACTGTGCCGTTTCAACGAATTCACGCGCTCGACCCACAATAAAGCAGTTAATTAACCGTAATTTATATAAATGGGCTCCGTCGCAATTTGGACAACAAATTATCTGCGATAGGCGATCTCTCGGAGCTCGTGAGTACCAGTATAAATAGATTACGAGAAAGAGCATATTGGGCTCATACGACAGAAAGTACATGACTAATAGGCCTTAATGTTATAAGGCCGACAAATCCCAACAGCGAAGTTTAAAGTCTTACCTCCTAATTTACCAAAGAACACTTAATCGTTTAGTCTCTAGTATATGTACTTACGAGCGCGGCGCAATGATAATCATATTAAACTGGAATTAAGCTGTTATTTCTACGAATTGATTAAGTGTACGTTGATCGCTTAAAGAGGCAAAGGAACATGTTGTCAATTACAGAAACGTTACTTAAGGAACACGAAGTTCTTGTCAGCAACACTCGCAAGCGGTGACAGTTTACTTCGCGAAAGCTATAATTTAAAACGATAGTTTGTAAACATGGGTTTCGCTATGATGCAATTTGCAATTTAACGAGCGTCAAACGACATTCAAAACACAAACCTTGGCAAAAGCATCGCATTTTGCATGTTATTGAATGTTGAAATGTCGCTAGATTCTCATTCAAATGCTTCTGACCCTTAACGACGACATTCTTCCCGTACAAATTTGTAGTTTATATGAGTAACACGACACAATAATTCTTTTAAAAATTACATTATTAACATAAACGTGCTGCTTCATTCACGTTAACTGTCGAATTTGTGAGGTGTTTCACCTTTGAAGGTGGCAAAGGGTGTTTGCGCGGGCGCAGGGCAGAGTGCGTCGGCGGGGCCCCGCTGCGCGGCGCTCTCCGGGCCCCGTTTAATTTATCGCGAACAATCACATTAGCATATCACATAATGTAATGTGGACGCATCCGCGTGCACCTTAAACGGTTTTTCGACTCCTTTGTTATCCGAAATAAATTCGGCAAACAATTTCGTATCACGCCTTGCAGTCGTGAATTTCTCTCCCGAGCCCCTTTATAATCGCTGTATTACAATCCTTTTTTGCATTAATATATTCGAAACGCAGACGCGTCGCGAGCCTCGAGGGTATGCACGATTAAAAAATGGAGTCCGTGCGTAGGTACACATAGAACATAGAGGACAAAGCGCACATTCGATCATAGACGAACTCTTATCTAATACTATAAAAAATAACCCCATCATACTGAAGTAATATTCAAATCGAGACACAACAAAGGAATCCCATGCGGTGGTTCAGGTTTCAAAGAATGTGTGTAGCAGCGGTAACACAATATGCACCCTACGCAGCATGGGCCGGGAGTTAGCGAACACAACAATGCGTATTCAACGTGACAGCACTGTACCAATCCGCACAATCCCTACCACCTTGTAATAGAACTTATATTTGAACAACAGACTTGCAATGCCACATTCAATCTAGCTAAGGGTATAACATATAAATTATAATTTATAACAATTGAAGTCCGCTCCGGTTAAGTTAACGCTGTAACAATATGTTTTAAATTGAATATTAATTATTATATCATGGACCACAAATAGGCGCGTTCGTGTGCTTTGATGTGAGACAAATACTTTAAAAAAAGATAAAGTATTAAAGTCGTAAATATGTGAACTTACTAGCCTCTGGGTGAGTCTAGTGACCCTGCCTATAAGAAGCTAGAGATTCCTAGATACGGAAGCAAGGGTTCCTGAGTTTTTATCTATTAGCTACAGTAGCATATTTGGATTGATGGAGGTTTTTGGTGTTTGCGAGGATTTCGCTTCGTCTTATCAAGGTGCTAGTTATCGAGATTACACTGTATATATATATATATATATGATATTACTTTTTGTACATAGTGTTCGGTTGTCTATCATGTTTGTTTTAATTTACTCTCAATTGCTCAAAGGTTGACTGGAAGAGATCCCTTATAGGGATAAGTTCGCCTTTGTACATAATATATATATATTTTTTGTTCCATTGTAATTTAACCTGTCTTATGTACAATAAAGTGTTTACATACATACCCACATAAAATATTGTACAAAAAAATATGATCTTTCGCGATATCACTTTGATGTAATGAATGAACGTCCCATCGCACCACGGTTGAAACACGGTTGAAATGCTCCAAGATATACAATATTTTCCCGTCCTAGAACAGTTTGTTCAGTACCTACCATAAAATGGGTGGTTCTATAAAAAAAAGTCGGCACACTCGTAACCAGATCGGAGCAGTAGCAAAGGCGCGGAGCACAATACGTGAAACGCTTTTGTGGATCACCCCAAATCGGGGTGCAACGATATGGCCAATGAATAAAATGGCTTTGAATAGAATAACACGGTTCAGGCCCAATTGGTTTATTCTACGTGGTACTGGGACGGTGCATGTTCAATTTACTCGATTGATTCGATCGTTTCATGGTCAATTTACAAACCTGGTAGTTCTCGTGTATGAGTACGACTGATTATTTCCGTAAGTAAATAGGATTAATGGTGTTTTATTTTTCAGGCACCTTCTGGGCGAGCTCGCTCCATCGTAGGCCACGTCTACGCCTCGGCTAGTCTGTGGCCATGAGTAAGCCCATTCATAATAATAATAAAATAATAGTTTCATGGTCAATTTACAAACCTGGTAGTTCTCGTGTATGAGTACGACTGATTATTTCCGTAAGTAAATAGGATTAATGGTGTTTTATTTTTCAGGCACCTTCTGGGCGAGCTCGCTCCATCGTAGGCCACGTCTACGCCTCGGCTAGTCTGTGGCCATGAGTAAGCCCATTCATAATAATAATAAAATAATAGTTTCATGGTCAATTTACAAACCTGGTAATTCTCGTGTATGAGTACGACTGATTATTTCCGTAAGTAAATAGGATTAATGGTGTTTTATTTTTTAGTTTCATGGTCAATTTACAAACCTGGTAGTTCTCGTGTATGAGTACGACTGATTATTTCCGTAAGTAAATAGGATTAATGGTGTTTTATTTTTTTATACAGCTGGCGGAGAAGAGGAAAGATTTTTTAAGTGTGCGTATGTAGGTATGTCTATTTTTGTAGCACGTTCTAGAGGCCAAACGGTAGAGAGGATATTAATATATAACATTGGCTCCATGTTATCGTTTGTCCAGGCTGCCGTTTGTCGTCAAAAAAAGAGACGTACTCTTTGAAACTATTGACTTTTATTTCCTATGTAAAATATATAATAAAAGAAATAATATATATTAGAATATTTCTGTGATAACTACGCATGGAATGATGGACGTGTTTCTCTAAAAAAGCATGAATATATCGAAAGAAGGAAACATTTTGCCACTGAATACGGCTTAGCGCTGCTTGCCTACACTGCATGACGAGTGATTCATTATAATAAAAGTTCCAAACAGAACAAACTAACCTTTAAAAAAATCTTGATTGACACGAGATCCAAGAGCACAGTGAATTATGAATCGCGTTCAATTATTTTTTAGGCAGACGTTTTAATAGGCCTTTATGGGGTTAATATTAATCCGCAACAAAGCAGAACATATTTAATAGAGATATTGTTACGCAAGGGGTTGTTCATTTTTTAATTTTAGTAAAAAAACAGTTACCAGCTTTCATTGCCAGTTTAAAAATGACTTGTACTTATTTTTACCAGATTTTGTATGTATTACCTAATACTTATCTAACTAAAAATAATAATAATGTTTAAGCCTTTTTCAAATTTGTCAAAGAAGCGGTTGCTTAATCCAACGCACAGAGACCACCAAGTAAATTATTTTAGAGGGTTCCAGCCTTAAATTATCGGCATCGCGCAGTAATAAAACTCCAACATGTGAAATTTTATCAGCAAAGAAGGAACACGTTGCCATATTTCAATGGGCCGAAACGGCCGCTAGTGTGCCGGCGCAAAAATATTATATTAATCTGTAAAATTACGAGCTTTACATTATTGTGTTCTTTATAGAGTCCGGTATTTATTGCGCGGAGGACAGAGTCGGTAGGCACTTTAGACTCTGAGTCATTGTCATGTGCTTTAACATTATATTCCGGTTAACAATAAAGAATATAAATTATGCAAATCTAATATATTTAATTTTAACCATAACCGTAAAAGGAACATGTTCAGTATCCAACTTAATTAAAAATCAAATTTTGTCCAAGTTATATTTTATACTAGTGTTTTGTATGAGTCAAGTTAACAATAAGAAGAGAAACACGTTGTAAGAAAGACTAACATTATTACCGTCGTTTTAATAAACTGCGAACGAAATATAACTGCGCATTAACTTAATTCCCCACAATCCGGTTTAATTCTCTCATGAGAGCACGATACCGACAGCAAACAGCACCCTTATAATTACTAGAATGTCCTGTAGTAAAAATAAAATGGCAATTGAAGCTACGTCGACAAATAACTGTTTCGTCTCACTATACATCACAGGCGAAGAATTTAATCACAAGAGTCCTGAGTGTGGTATGCCGATGATATCTAGGGACGCTCATTGGCGAGCAACGAGCCGTACAAATTGGAAAGGTGGAGTGTGCGAAAGCAACAAAAGGTTACAATTGAAATTTTCGAGATGCCTGTTACATTTTTGTTGGCGGGAGCACGTACAGCGCGGCGGGAGACGCCACACAAGCCTTGTGTTTAAACGAATACGATGCAAAAAATATTGTTATACAATTTGGATTACAATAGCCAAAAAAATCCACATTTACGTGACGCGCATCAGCTCAAAAAACTTATATTCATCATAAAAGTTGATACATACTTATTCCTTTCATACTTAAACCTTTGACGCGTAGTCTGGTCCGCGACTTTTGTTTTGATGCTGGCTGCACAATTATTTACATTTACAAGAACTGTGGACAAATGGTAGAGAAACTAGCCACTATCTCTAGCGACGAGTCTAATAGGCTGACGTGATGGTAATGACTTTATATTATTTTACATAGAAATTCTTTTGCGCTTTGTCACGCAAACCCAGAAACAGTAAGATTAAAAATTCGGACTGGCCTATCAGTATGGTCGTTAAACAATAGAAGTCAATATGGGTATTGTGATAAGTATTGTATGTGAATTTGTGAATGAGTCACTCAATCACTCATCAATCATTAGTCAGCGCCTACGGCCGACGCTCGGAGTAGACAATGCAGACAACTTGTTAACGAAATAACGCGCACTGATTTGTAACAATGTCTAAGAACGGCTCTCACTAATGCCGTTTGTTAAGCTAGTTACTAACTTGTAATAGACCGGGAGATAGTGACACATTTTACTGGGTCATTTGTACCAGTATGGCGGTTCGTCAGGGGTCTAAGTACGTAATGAACGAAATAAAAATGATGGTCATAGCGCTGGTACCGGCGGCCCAATCGCGTGGGCGTTAGTCGAACGTGTCGGATAAAATACGAGTGTAGAACGATTTGTTCCACAAAAATCCTCGTATTTTCCGATAGTCCATAAAAAAGAAGTAGGCGGTAGCGTAATGCCATACTTCTCCGGTGTGACTTACAGCCCGCCATACTGAGGCGAACACATTAATTAAAAAAAAACAATTCAATCATTTGTGCCAAGCTAATTTTTGCACAGGTGATCATCGTCGAGCAGGCATTCATGGACATCACCGTGCCATACTTTTCGGATGGTTCCAAATGGCCGCCATACCGCCGCAAGGGAGTTAATTTTTTTTTATTGGTAAACGATTTGATTTGTTAGATGTATTTTCCGATATTTTTTTTTTCTTGTATAATAAATTCCGATCGTCTTTTTTCCCTGTATAAAAATTTCCGCACGCCTTTTTTCCCTATAGATATATTTCCTGGTATATTTTTTTTCTTGTATATATAAATCTGAACGCCTTCTTTCCGTATAGACATATTTTCCGATAGATTTATTTTCTTATACACAAATATCTGAACGCCTTCTTTCCCTGTATTTTTTTAACATAATGCAATATTTTATAGTCCTTAATTTTACTAGGGGACAAATTCCCGGCTGTCTTTTTTCCTGATCAGAAATTTTAAAATAGATATGATTCTTGATAGAAAATTATATAATATGTATTCGCATGTTCGCAATTTTGCCCGTTTACGTTACTACCTACTTACACTACAACATAAAAGTTGATACAGATGTAGTGCATAATTACTTTCCATCGTGTTTTATCGAAAAAGTTCGTATTTAGCGTGCTGTTTCAGTCAGCGTCCAAAGGCCCTGTTTCTAGAAAGCTTGTTAGTAAGTAGGTACCTAATATTACTTGCGGTAGTCTCTTTTCTATTCATATTGTTTGAAAGGGACTTTCACAAGGTACTAGTTACAACTTTTCGAGAAACGGCCCTAGTACCCGACAAACGAACGAAACGAAACGGTTTGACATTTGACACTGAATAATAAAATTCCATATTAATGGATATGAAAATGTCACTCATTTAAAACAATAATTGATTGACACTTCGGGTGCCGTCGTATTCCGATTGAAATCAAATCAGAGTTTTACCGATGTTGTGACGGATTTTATTGACTTTATAGTAAAGGCACAGGCATTAGAGTTAGGTATAAAGAATAAGATTAGGTACAGTCAAGTTCATAAATGTGTACTTTTTAGGTTTTAATCGTGTGCTGGCACGTTAAATGTTTAAATAATAGAATATCCCCCATATATTAAAAACATGAATGTCAGATGTGAAAGTGGAGCTAAGTTAGTAGGTTGACGGTAGGACGATCCCCCCCACTCTACAGTACACTTTAGTGCCTTGTCTATTTTAACGTCTTTATTGTCTATTAAACTCGACTGTACACACGGCCACACTCCTATATGACCATTAAAGACGGAACTGAGAAACTGTAAAAAGAGATGAATATAGATTTTACATATTAATGTCACGTGCGGGACAGAGACAGTTTTTGACAGTTTGTCTTCAATGGTCACTCAGCTCTGTGGTCGTCTGTACAATAGGTGTAAAACCAAAGTAGAATAAGGCCCCTGATTAGGTTATTTTATTAATCTACTAGGTTAGGTTTTTTTGTACCTACATCAAAAAAAAATGCTTACACTTCGGTAATACATTGTTTGAAGTTCTCTGAACTTTGTAATACATACATGATAATCCTGTAAAAAGTTAGTAAAAATCGACGGCGATATTTTTTAAGCATTTATTCTAAATCCAATTTTGAATTAAACATCATATACACCGTGCCCGTCAATAACCCGAAAGATTCATAACAAGCATTCCTGAGGTCAAAAGAAAGGAAAAAACATTATATGACTTTAGGTCAAATTCGCCTGAGTTCCGGAGTTAATGCCAATTAAAAAAAAACATAAAAATTATTGTAACTCAATGAAATATGCCCGTACAAAGACGATTTTACCACTGTGGCGCCTAGTCTAACGATAATAAGTGGTTAGAATCTTTCGGGTTATTAACGGGCACAGTGTATAAAATAGATAAACAATAGAGAGAAGCATTTCACGCATATCTCACACAATATTATTAAACTTAACTTAAATGATACTTATTGTCAACAAAAAAAGCTTAATCTAGACACACGGCACCGCGGCAATGTGACCGGACAAGTTTGAAAAATAAGCTGCTTGTAATTAATGTTTAAACTTAAGGAAAGTCAGTATTTTAAGTATGACAACTTATCTATGCACCTATCTAAGGTTATGTCACCAACTAACATAGCATTAACAATTCTTTGAATTTTCTTGTCAATTTCGATATATTTTCGAGCCCTCTTGCGATACACGTCATGGTTTAATTCGTGTTGACTAAATTTAAAGTCTTGCGAAATTGCTTCTTCTTTAAGTGTCCATATGAAATGTAATAAATTTAAATCATTTCTTATCGTTTTGTTTAGTTTACTATGCCACCCTTCGACGACATTAGTCGTGCGGTGGCGGTGGTTGTAGCATGACAGTAAATCTATATTTTTAAACGTGAACCACTGACCCTCTAAATATTCATTAAAAGTTCCAATATTGTTGATGGCCGGTGCTTTCGCCTGTAAACCGAACCAACCTTCCATAATTTTCGAATTAGGTAGGTGAGCTAACTGAACACATTTTCTGACGTAAATGCAGCCGTCCCGACTGTTGCAAATACCGAATTCGCCTGCATTTGTCCATACTGCCTTGGAGAAATGAAAATAGCAACCAGTTATTTTCGTTGAAGGAAATACAATTTGCAGGGCATTCTTGGCAGCTAATTCGAAGTCCACTTTAACATTTTTTGGATTGAAGTTAGGCACAAGTTCTTTAATTGATTGAAACATCATTTCATAGGTTCGCTGCTTTTTGTTAGGCAGTAATACGAAAAAAAATGGTACCATTTTTGTGAACTCCAAGTCGCTCCCGATGTCTCCGTGAACTGTGTATAATTGAACATAGGGTTTCGGGGTAATTTTGAACGTCCCATCCATGAAGAAATTTTCTATATTTTTTAAATTGTTTTGGGAGTCAGGTGTTATAAAAATCAGTATGCCGCCTTTATTTGTGCATAAAAAGTCTTTGGCTAACTCTTCTGGTAGCTGTACGTCGTCACAAGATTGTACATTAACTTTGGCCCATTGGGCACGCCGGTGTTTGTAAAGACAGTCTCTATTTTGATAAAAAGATGGTAATTTGTCAGCGTAGGGCTCGGACATATACTTTGCCATTTCTTCTTTCCAAATTTGTGGTATTGGTCGGTAATCAGTGGAAACTTTTTTTTTTAAATCTATGAGACTTTGTTCAATGTCGATACTTTCGAAGTCGGGAACACAACTATGGTAGGTTTCTCTTATTATTTTTGAATGATTGCCGTCCAATACCACCGAACCTTTACAAATACTTCTAGCACACGTCCAGACCGATGTACCACTTTTGTTACACCTTTTATGATGGTATCTATAGCCACCACGAATCAAAATTTCGCCGCCGTGACTACTCTCAATAAACTTCAACTGAACATTTACTTCACTGGGGCCAGCAGGCTCCATTTTCACAATTTGTTCGTACTTACAAAATTAAATTCAAGGCGAAGATAATGAAGTAACAATAAATGACAATTACAAAGTCAAAGACAAACATGTAATAAACTAAATAGACAGAAAGTTATCTACACGTATAAACTGTATAGAGGATTAATAGGCGTACTTCTGTCAAGTGCCTAACTAAGTACAACGTTTCACTCGTTTGATTTGATTACTGATTGGTAAAATTCCTTTAAAGATAACTAACCATGATACACAAAATATTCCACACAAGATTGCAAACAGGGTCCAAGCAAATAAGAAGTTTTGCCCCTAGTAAAATGAATGACCATGAAATTTTTCGTTAAACAACAAAAATACAGGGAAAAAAGGCGTTCAGATATTTGTGTATAAGAAAATAAATCTATCGGAAAATATGTCTATACGGAAAGAAGGCGTTCAGATTTATATATACAAGAAAAAAAATATACCAGGAAATATATCTATAGGGAAAAAAGGCGTGCGGAATTTTTTATACAGGGAAAAAAGACGATCGGAATTTATTATACAAGAAAAAAAAAATATCGGAAAATACATCTAACAAATCCCTGTAGGAGGTGGCAAATGTGTACAAAATATTTTTTTTAATTTCAAGTATGGTGCCCCTTTTTCCCCCTATTAGAAGTATGGCAAATATAATAATGGTCACATTGCATCATATAATTTCCAAAAATCCAAATGCCATACTGGTACAAATCGTCAAAAATTTTTTTTTTGTTTTAAGTCTTGGCTTAAATCTCACAGTCGTCCGCCCCGTAGTTATAATCTGGAATAAATTTTTTTAGGTATAATTGTATCCAAACAAACAATATGATGATGCCATGCTGTAAAAAAATATTTTACGTATACATAGTCGTATTTTTGAAACGTGTCGATTAAATAAGTTTTTCAAGTATGGCAGAACTTTTTCCCCCTACTATAAGTATGGCAATTATAATAACGGTCACATTTTCTCAAATACTTTCCAAAAATTTAAATGCAATACTGGTACAAATCGTTTAGCAAAAAAAAAAATAACTCCCTTGCGGCGGTATGGCGGCCATTTGGAACCGTCCGAAGAGTATGGCATGGTGATGTCCATGAATGGCTGCTCGACGATGATCACCTGTGCAAAAATTAGCTTGGCACAAATGGTTGAATTGTTTTTTTTAATTAATGTGTTCGCCTCAGTATGGCGGGCTGTAAGTCACACCGGAGAAGTATGGCATTAGGCTACCGCCTACTTCTTTTTTATGGACTACGGGAAAATACGAGGAGTTTTGTGGAACAAATCGTTCGACACTCGCATTTTATCCGACACGTTCGACTAACGCCCACGCGATTGGGCCGCCGGTACCAGCGCTATGACCATCATTTTTCTTTCCTTCATTACGTACTTAGACCCCTGACGAACCGCCATACTGGTACAAATGACCCAGTAAAATGTGTCACTATCTCCCGGTCTATAATGCTTATTAAAATATTTTTAGCTTTTCTTAATATAAAATAAGTCATTTCTCCCTTTTTAGGGTTCCGTACCTCAAAAGGAAAAAAACGGAACCCTTATAGGATCACTCGTGCGTCTGTCTGTCTGTCTGTCCGTCTGTCACAGCCTATTTTCTCCGAAACTAATAGACCAATTAAGTTGAAATTTAGTACACATATGTAAGATTCTGACCCAAAGACGGACATGTAACGTAAACAAATGAATTTTAAACATAGGGGCCACTTTTGGGGGGTAAATGAGAAAATTAAAAAATAAAGGTTTTTAAACTATATCGTGTTACATATCAAATGAAAGAGCTTATTATAAGAATCTCAAATATATTTTTTTTATAATTTTAAAATAAACAGTTTAGAAGTAATTCAAGAAAATAGGCAAAAAATGACCATTCTTCCCCCCCCCCCCTTTATCTCCGAAACTACTGGGTCTAAAATTTTGAAAATGACAGGACCCATAGATGACAGGAAAACCTATTAGAAATATGCAGTCAAGCGTGAGTCGGACTAATTACTTAGTTTTTTATCCGACCCCTACGGGTTTATTAAAGGCAATTCACTCGCGTTTCACATATAAAAAAGGTAATATATTTATAGGTTATTATAGGTTTTTTATACTTACTGTATTTATAGGTAGTTTAAATTAGTACTAATTTATTTATTTTTTTTAATTTTTAATTCTAGTAATAGTTGATATGTCTTTATAATTGAAAATGTAATGTGTGACCTATAAAAAATACAGTGTTAAAAATTGAGCAATGTACGGTACCCTTGGAACGCGAGTCCGACTCGCACTTGGCCGGTTTTTTAATTCAAGATATCAAAATGTGAAAACAGTAGGAAATTTGTTTTATGTAATTTTGGTGTTATTCATAAATAATATCTAGCCCTTATGCCCTGCCCTATCTAGCCCTGATGCGAGTTCTTAGCTCGCATAGTTTATAGCCACTATGTCAGTGATTTCAATTCATAAAATACATATATAGTTACAAACGAACCCAAACGCAATTAGCGGCCGGGTCCGTTTTAGAGCCAAGCGGTGTCACAGACGAAAAGGGGCGCAGAAGCGCAGATGTCACCGTCACTGGCGATTGCTTGCACATAACAAAGTGAGCGCGATGCATGCAGCTTTGAAACTACAATGGCAAATGTAACTATGACATCAAATGACTCATGCAACATTTTACCACCGAAGCTTCGCTTGTAGAAACGTAGCTGGGTCCGCGACAGTTTCGAGCCCATAGAATAATAATGTTACATACGACAAGCAAGACAAGGTTTATACGACGTTGTTCTGTTAAAAATTTTGGGGTTTCTAATTGTGCCACGACAATGCGTAATCTGACTGGTCGCTTTCGGCAGCACGTAGCGTCCCTAGTGAGGAACAGAGAATGAATGGAGTTACTCATGTATATTTTAAATTATATTTTATAGCTTTTTAGAGGTATATTGCATATTGGCGGAGTCAATGCGAAATGTCAGCAATTCAAGTCAAAAATCGCTCGACATGTTTCACTCCGTACCGAGGAGCATCATCCAAAGCTTGCATTGATGGACTGGCGCCGACCCGACTTTAAATACGTGAGTATAATATATTTCATTTATCATTTCGATATGTTTTAACTTACATCATGTTCTGTTCTGGGCAGAGGTCGGCGGGGGTGAGCTATTTACCTTATAATTTGACATGTCTTACGTCATATTTTACCTAAGGCAAATAGATCACCCCCGCCGATCTCTGGTCCTGGGTCTTCAAGTTACATAAATGTCATGTTTTACGGGGTTCTTTCTAATTCTAATAAAAGCGTAGTTTAGCTCTAGTAAACACATGTTGAATAGGATTCACAAAAAATATTTTCAAAGTTCCACGATAATAGCGTTGCAAGTGCACATCTGCTGGCAGATGTTTCAGCACTGCTGGACGTCTCTGGGCAAAGACATCGTTAAGCAAAAGTAGAGTATCTCTTTGTTACGTTTATTACAAAAGCTAGTAAACACGGGACCTCATAAATCACAGTTCATCTACTCCTTGCCGTTTATAGGCAGCACCCTGGCCCACCAGGTGCCCTGTGCCGCAAAACCATGTCAATACTACATTAATAAAGAGGCTTAAGACGTTAAAAATATAGTATATTATCGCTTGACTTATGTGGTTTGAATATCGTGGTTGTGCAGGAATAAAGCCGCATTGGCTCTCGCGCACCAAATTGCCCGTGCCGCGATCCAAAGCACTACTAAGGGCTCTGTTCACGTGTAAAATCTCTTCAATTTACACGCTACACTTTAACCCGCCGAAGGGTTAACAAACCGGTAACATAACACTAATATTTAAAATGCGCATTACGTTTTATTTTCTATCTTATTCGCAAACAGGATTAAGTTTTACTTCCGCGTTGTTGCACATTTAGCACCTATTGTTATTATAGAATTGTGATGTAAGTTTATATAATGTTGAATCTTGATACTTTGATTAATAATAAAAATAGGGATCTTATCTTACCTCACGGTGCATTTTAATTGAGTATGATGAGGAGTACTACCTGAAAAAAAAGATAAATTTAGTTAGCAAATAAATATTTAATTTAAGCATTTAAGAAAAATTACATTCATATATTATACTAATAGTCCTAATTCTACGTCATTTCCGTTTTGATAGATACAGGGCTGGCCCCGCCCGCTAGACAGGACGTTAATTAGAAAATTATGTGGGAAATTATTAATAGGTCCGCCGTGTACCCGATTAGATAACAAACTAGTCCATTAGCCGGGCAGGACACGGCCGGAGGAAGCCGGAACCGAGGGGTTATCGCTTTTGGGGCCTTTGTTGTAAGGTCGATATTGAATGCGTTGAGAATAATTGAAAAGGACTTGGTGGCGGAGTAGGTAAGATAAGGCAGTAGCAAACAATACGGCGTGCGATCGTCCGGGGGCGGGTTTGACGCGTGGTTGAGGAATGATCATCGGCGTGGAAATGACGACTTAATGGATTATATGTGTCCGCCGACACCAAGATAAGTGTCGCGCCGGTATCGGGCCCGTCCGAGGAGATTAGGCACCGAAATTACAAAAATTAATAACATAATGGAAATCGAGAGAATGATTTTACACCTCGATGAACATGAGCGATAAATTAAAATGGATGTTGAATAAGTTATCTCCAGTATTTGACAACTCACTTTGAATGGTCCGAATACTTCCGAAATTTGTTTTCCGGGATAGATTACGCCGTTTTCAGTAATGCGAAGCTGTGTCGATGAAACAAAATTATGCCTAGTAAGATCTTCCGTTTAAAGTGAAGACATAATACAAGTACAGCGAATTCCATTCATTAAGTGGGTACCTGCGCACTTTTGCAGTTGTGTGTATAAAGGTAATGTAAGTAATGATAAACTAATTCTTTATGTTTATTCCACATTCTTGTAAATAGGTAGCTAAAGCTTCAGTTTAATCGTCCTTATTTTATTGCGGCACGCACACTCGTCGCTGAACAAAACCATCCCAAAAAAAGGTTTTTTTTTGTATCATTTGTGGCTATCGTAAGATACTGACCCACATCAACCACATGTACCCACGCGAATAACACAGAAGACAGTTGCATGATACCATGAAACACCGTAAATTGAATTCTGCATTGTTAAAACGGACAACGGCAGGCGTGCAGCGCAGGCCCTCGAATGAACATTAAATAGCGTCACAATAACCTCAGATTTGCCGGCAATCTATTCTATTATTCACGCAGAGCGAGAAACGCCTCGCCACTTACGACAAAAAGTGCAAGATCTCGAGTCCTTTGTTCGGGACTTTCTGGGTAACCCTGGACAAACGAGCCGTGGGACCCGTGGTGAAATATTGATGCGGTGTCATAGTGGGACGGACGCGATTCCCATTACAAAGCCATTTGCGCTGTTTACATAAAGGAGGAGGGCCGCAAATGCCGTTTTATCGAGTGCGGTGCGATTGCAAATTTTCCGCTTCTCGCGTGTCAAAGGAGATTATTTATTGCAATTGAGATATAGAAGGCGCCTCGGGATCAGCCAGCAACACCTCGCATAAATAGCGCCGCGCGCGCGACGGACGCGCCAACCGTCCCTATCATCCCGACACCAAATAAAATTATGAGCCAGGCTATTTATTACACTAGATTAAATAGGGTATTCATCTTTAACGAGCCCATAGAAACTCTTCGTGGCTCGCGTAATGTTTCTCAAATAGCACAACCGGGCTTGGAGTCGGGTCGAGAGTTGTTGTCATAAAACTTGAATTAGAGATGTTCACCAATATAATCTTATTTAAGCTCAATGTTTAATAATTGCTTTTTTAACTTGTAAACAATATTATCATCAAAAAGTTGTTAAAGAAAAAAACCGCAGTAAATAAATTGATGTAAGTACATAGGTAATTCAATAGAAGCATGTGGTTTTGTTATCATTCCCGAGAACCTAACAAATACCTACCTAACGCCACAGAAGGTCAAACAAACACATCTGAATCATAATAAGAATAAGTATGCAATTCTGCAAATATTCATAAGAAGTTGGTTGTGTTTAACCAATTTGTTGGTTATTATAACCGGTTCGCATAATATTACTATATACATATAAGAAAATAAAATAAAATGGTGTACCATTAAGATAAACAGTTATGGTATGAATACTAAACCTGAACGTTTTTATAAATGAGCTTCACGCATCATAACCATGTAGGTAACGACTTTTGGGTTTTTAGAATAAATCAAGAGAACTGCAATCTACGATTTAGTAAGTCCACAATTTGTTAAATCAAACGGCATTCAGAAAATTGGTGGTCGTGCAAAATGCATAATGTGCGGATGTTTAATTTGATGAGGCCGAATGGTGGGAAATTATATCAAAATCGTTTAACAAAATAGAGGGCTATTAACTAAAAAATCCTGGAAACCGAAAACCGCCGGCCCAGATTTTCGACGACCTTTCATCATGCATTCTCAGCCAAGTGTCTGTATATGATACTTATATGAGTGCGTCTTGGTATAATTTCTATTATCGTTCGAAAAGTAAGTATAATAATGTTTGATACAATGAAGTCAGAGCATATTTATTTTTATAGGTATATGTATGTGTTTATTTATGTATAAGAAGGTTGTTTATTAGTATTGGTAGAATGAATTGTAAAAGTTGTTATTGTACAAATTATATAATAAATTACGTGAATAGACTCTTTGAACATAAAATCCCTGTTTATGGCTTTGGCGCAATGAAAGTCATCTCAGGTAATATAACTAGTTTTAACAACGGTAATAATATGTTTTTAAAAGGCTTCCTTAATTACTATGAATACCGGTTATAATGAAGGTTATACCATCATAATAATATTTGCAAGTAGCCTCCATTTTCATTGGTATTGTATATTTGCTTACCAATATACATACTATTAGCAATTTGAATACGTCGTCAACCGACGCCGCCTCATTAGAATGATAAAATAAACAAAAATACTATAGGAGATTATGACACAAATCGACTAAGCCCAAGTAATCTAAATAACATAATTTTGTAATTTATTTATTTATAATAGTATTATAAATAAATAAATTATTTCAATGTTCAATCTAAATAATAAATAAAATAAAAATCATTTATTTCAGATCATTGATCCATAGTGTTGTTAGTAGGAATAAACTTAAAAAGTACACTGAGAGAAAAATCATCACCAGGAATCAAAAAACAGTTCTGTACTGGGGGAAAAAATGAAGTTTTAGTAATAATTATGGACGTTTCACTATTTCTGTAAAGTTTATTTATTTCTATAAACAGCTCAGTAATCCCAAATATAATTTCAACAAACAGATAATAGAAATTGCAAGAACTAATAGAAATTGCAAAAGTCTATTTGTTCCTATTAGTTAACTCTCCTTGTCCCCGGATTAAGTTTATTTTTGTAATTCTAAGTGTATTTTTGTTGTACTTTTCTCTCAGTGTATGTTAATTACTAAAAATAAAAGAACTAAAATTAAAAATACATATAATATAAAAATTAAAACTAATGACTAAAAACTAGTATTTGGCAGATGTGTGGCCGTTGCGAGGCCATTGCATTTATAATGATAAATATAAACTTAATTATTCCTTATAGTTGATTTAATACAAAGAATTAGATACAAATATTAAAAATAAAAATAAACTAACTTATCTATAAAATAAAGCTAAATTAAAACTAAAAAATATCCCTAGCTTAAACTATTTGACAATTAGGTTTCATATATACATATTTAGGTTGGTATACCTACTTATTTAGCTACCGCTAATAAACAATGATCGTACATTTTCCAGCATTTTTGGTGCAGCAGAGGGGTGTTAACGTAATTGTTATAGATAATTTCAACTGAAATGGTAAATTAAGGTTAATACGAGTATTAACGTAATTAACGCTAATTAATCAGGGTTAGGGTTGAAATTATTTATACCAATTCCGTTAACACCACTCCGCTGCACCAAAAATGCTGGAAAATGTACGATCACTGCTAATAAAAAAATTGATCAATCGTTAGGTACATATTTGTAATTTCTATCGACTTCAGAAATTTTTGTTTCAGCGATTACCAACAGCAAATCTCGTTTTTCTGTATTAAGATACTCTACTCACTACATAATATATTGTCCAATCAATGAAACAGTAAAGCTGAAAAAATAATAATTCTATCAGCGAGAGTGTTAACAAGCAGGGAATATACCAATATGCTGGCGCACTACCTGGCCAGCTGCCTCGAGCCCCCACCAAGAACTGCGCGCCTCACCCCGCGGACTACCATACAGCCATCTCGTTCGCACTTCACAACGAAAGCTCGTCCATGCGCTACAAAAAGCGGTTTTGCTGTGTAGTGTTGTAAGTTATCTATCCATGTGTGCGTAAAGTGTATTTTTCTGACAGGCTGCGTCGCACAACTAAACAAGCCGTGCGAGTACTAAAGCTACGGGCGGTTAAGACTTTTTTAATTGTGACTAGCATTTACCTGTTGGAACGCGTGAACCGGCGCGGCCTTGTGCGCGAGCGCAGCACAGGTTTGACTCACAGTCAGTTCCACCCCAGACCTCTGCGCGGGTGCGCGCGTCCAATGCACTCAGCTCTGTAGTGCCGGGCGCACGATCCTGTCCAATTAGTGTTCTCGCGAGAAACGAGTTAAGTGGCCGGTTTAACTAGTGATGTACTTACGTTTAGCGAAATGAACTAATGTGCGCTGCAGATGCGAGATGTTTGTGCGGCCTTAGTGCAAAATTATAACACAAAACTATGTAATAAGTGAAGTTTAGTGAAAGCGAAACTATGTGTTGTACGTGGTTCACGAGCGCCTTGTTGGTGCTAAGCGCCGTTTTAACGACGTGGAGTGTGTCTCTGTCGGCTACCACGGGAGCGCGGTACCAAGCTCCCGATGAGTGCCGGTGGACGACCGACGACGACGGCTCAGGAGTAGCGCTACAATGCAGATTGCGGACAATAAATAGCGAATTAGAAAACACCAACTTCAGCGCCATTCAACCGCATCTCACTGTGAGATTGCGCTTAGAATGCAGTGATGCACTTTTCTTTCAAAGTTCACTGTCTCCCGGAAGTTTCCGACAGTTGGTTGAATTGCGGGAACTGACTATCGAGTACTGCAAAATTGGGAATCTCTCCGACGGCGCATTTACGGGTCTTCGAGAGTTAAGGAACCTAACAATTAGAACGCATAACACAGACTGGTCATCAATGTCACTTGAAATAACGCCCACCGCTTTCTCTCGAGATGTACAAAATTTGGAACGTTTAGATCTCAGCGAAAACAATATGTTAGTTTTCCCCGAAGGCGCACTCTGTACATTAAGGAACCTTGAATATTTGAACATGACCGGAAATCGAATGAGGGATATCAGTCATTTTCAGTTCTCTTCAGCACATCGTCACCCAACAGAGAAATGCGGCGATAACATATTGGTATTAGATCTTTCGAGGAATGTTATCGATACTTTACCTCCGAATCTTCTATCTGGATTAAAAAGACTACAAAAATTATATTTTCAAGGAAATGCATTAAATTCTGTGGCAGACAGAGCGTTGGAAGGTCTTATTTCACTCACAACTATAAGATTTTCAGATAACCAACTTACAAGTTTGCCTCCTGAACTTTTCAGTGATACGAAAGAACTCAAAGAGATATACTTAAACAACAACACTATAACAGTTCTCGCACCAGGACTTTTCAGTGACTTATTGCAACTCTTAGTATTAGATTTATCACACAACGAGTTGACATCAGATTGGATAAATACTTCAACCTTCACTGGGCTAAAACGACTAGTATTTTTGGATTTTTCTCACAACAGAGTATCGAAAATGGAAGTGGCCCTATTTAGAGATCTGCACAACCTGCAAATTTTGAAATTACAAGACAATTTCATAGAACACATACCAGAAAATGTTTTTAGCCCATTGAACAACTTACATACATTGATTTTATCAAACAATAGACTCACTGCAATTGAAAGTTACGCGTTTTCTGGTTTGCACGGGTTATCTGTTCTATCTATCGATAGCAATCGCATTTCAAAAATACATCCACACTCTCTTCGCAACTGTACCACATTACAAGACCTACACATTAATGGAAATAGACTAGACGAGGTACCCATAGCCCTCAAGGAAATTCCACAGTTGAAAACGCTTGATCTGGGAGAAAATTTGATTGTGAGCATTGAAAACGCCTCATTCATGACCATGCAACAAATGTACGGATTGAGATTGACTGAAAATAATATCGGGAATATTAGCAAGGGTGTGTTCGATAAAATGACATCACTCAAAATATTAAACTTGTCAAGAAATAAAATTCATAAGATCGAAGCTGGCGCATTTGATGGCAATATTAACCTACAAGCTATTCGATTGGATGGTAATTACCTGACTGACATTGGAGGGCTTTTTGCCAAGTTACCGAACTTAGTGTGGTTAAACATATCTGATAACCGATTGGAATGGTTCGACTATGCCATGATTCCAACAGGATTGCAGTGGCTTGATATTCATGCTAACAGGATTGCTGAACTTGGAAATTACTTCGAAATTGAATCCCAGTTATCACTGAGTACATTCGACGCCAGTTCTAACAGATTAACAGAAATAACTGGCAGCGCTATTCCAAACTCTGTGGAAATGTTGTATCTCAATGACAATTTGATTTCGAAAGTACAATCGTACACATTTTTCAAAAAACCGAATCTAACAAGAGTTGATTTATATGGCAACAAAATAACAAATTTAGATCCGAATTCACTGAGAATATCGGCAGTACCGCAAGATAAATCGGTTCCCGAGTTCTTCATAGGCGGAAACCCATTAGAATGTGATTGTACAATGGAGTGGTTGCAAAAAATAAACACTGGGAACAGAGCGCGAACTCAACCGAAGTTAATGGATTTGGACAGCATATATTGTAAATTACTTTACAATCGTGGAAATGCGTATGTTGCGTTAGTGGAAGCTGCATCCCACCAATTCTTGTGCAAATATGACTTCCATTGTTTTGCACTGTGTCATTGTTGTGATTTCGATGCTTGTGATTGCGAAATGACTTGCCCAAATAATTGCACCTGCTATCATGATCAGTCGTGGTCAGCAAATGTTGTGGAATGTTCGAATGCAGGATACGTAAATACTCTACCTGAGAGAATACCAATGGAGGCCACACAACTGTATCTCGACGGTAACGACATTAAAATGCTTCCCAGTCACGCATTCATTGGCAGAAAACGGCTTAAAATACTGTTCTTAAACTCGTCAAATATAGAATCTATTCAAAACAGAACGTTCAACGGATTAAAAGAACTTGAAATTCTACATTTAGACCACAACAATCTTAAAGCTATCGAAGGTCAAGAATTGGATGGATTAGATAATTTACGGGAGTTGTACATTAACAATAACCAGATTCGCCATATTGGAAAAGAAATGTTTAACCATATGTCCCGTTTGAAAATACTCCATCTACACAACAACAGGTTGACTATGTTATCAGTGTGGCAAATTAATACTATTGTGACGGAGATAACACTTTCTTATAATCCGTGGTCATGCGACTGTGAATATACTGAAATGTTCCGAGAATGGATGAAACGCGTGAATTCAGTAACGGATATATCAAACGTTAAGTGCATATATTCTCAAGGGAATAATACTGAAATGGCTGTGTACAGTGAAAACGCGTTCAGTGAACCTGAATCAGGATTTGTTATTGCAAACGAAAACGGAACAATTTGCACTGGTTTACCAAGTATTAACAACAGTATCAATGGAAATTTAACCGCAACCAAAACTATCATAACTAATGAAGATGTGCAAGATTATATTCCGCTCCTTGTGGCGACATTGGGTGCTTTCCTATTGGTGTCATTTGTAAGCATGATTGTATTTATATTCAGACAAGAAATGAGAGTTTGGTTCCATTCAAGATTCGGAGTGCGTCTTTTCTACAGAGCAAGTGATATTGACCGTGACGATCGGGAGAAAATGTTCGATGCGTTTGTAAGTTATAGTTCGAAGGACGAAGCTTGGGTCGCAGAGGAGCTCGCGCCCATGCTCGAGCGCGGTGACCCGTCCTATAAACTTTGCCTACATTACCGTGACTTTCCTGTGGGCGGCTACGTTGCCGACAACATAATACAAGCCGTCGAGTCTTCGCGTCGTACAATCATGGTGCTCAGTGAAAACTTTATAAAATCAGAGTGGTGTCGTTTCGAGTTTAAATCGGCTCATCATCAAGTTTTAAGAGACAGACGGAGAAGACTAATAGTAGTGTTATTAGGTGAAGTGCCTCAGAAAGATCTGGACCCTGATATAAGATTATATTTGAAAACGAACACTTACCTTCATTGGGGTGATAGGTTGTTTTGGGAGAAGTTAAAATTCGCGTTGCCGGATGTGCCTAATAACCAGCGGCGCCGCGGGGGGCCCAGTCCGGGAGCTGGTGGGGGTGTGGCGATGCACAGACATCACCACGCCAGGAGCCACCTGGGTGCGCTGCCGCCGCCGCCGGTGCACGGCGCGCACCCGGTGCTGCCGCCGCACCCAGCCCACAACCCTCACCAAGCCCCGCCGCGTGCCTCTCCCCGCACCATATCCGTCCATGTGTAGTGAAAAATGAGACTGAACTATGTGCTAGTGACTCGAAACTACAAATTTTATAGTGCAAGTGACTGTTTTACGCAAATATTGTGATGGCTAGTCGGTTAGTGTAAATATGTACGGTTTAAATCAGTGTAAATAGTAGATTTTAAGTATGGACGGTTAGATTTGCTGTTATAATGATCGTAGTGCTGTCTCTTACAATGTATTTTACCATTTTAGAAATGCCATTATTTTTTACAATAGTAAAGCTATTAGACTTGTAGGATGTAAAAAGATTTTTAAAACAATTTTGTACATATTAGCGATATGTAAATTTGTAAGGCCTATATTCGGGCTGTGTTTGTTAGGCAAATCTTGCCGAATACTATAAAAGTGACTTACATGGCATCTCTGCCACAATCTGTGATAACATTAGATATAGTAATAAGTGGTAAGGTAGTATTTCACGAATACATATTATGTAAATTAGTCATACCCAAAAGAAAATATTTATTGTAAAAATGAAAATTCAACTGTATCAGGCAGTAATAAAAGACAAATAAATGAAAAATACAAATTTAATAACTTTTTTAATTATCTTTGACTTACACTTCAACCTGAATCTATAATGATTACAGAAAAGAACAAGATATTTTTATGGAAATATTTAGTGTTCATTTAATGAAGACATACACGATAAAATGATTTTATCAAAAACCTTTTCATACTTATTTTCTTTGGTCATTACTACTTCACACGGCCTTATTTAAAAGGAAGGTCGTTTTATCATAACAGTAAAAAAAAATATTTTTGTACTTCAAATTAGGGTTACATAAAAATATAGGGTAGGGTTAATAATACTACGAGATTATTATATGACTGTAATTTAAGTCAGTGCCTAAAAATATAGCAATGTAAAATACAAGCGGTTGTATTACATATTAGTGTTTTATCTCACATTTAATTAAATTAATGAAAGTTCAGTGCTGCTAATGAAAGAATTAATCATTAACCTTAATTGATACAAATATCATGCTTTTGAATATAAATACAATTATATAGCGGGAACCGTGCGGCACGCAGTGTATTAAGTTCCACTTAAACAAACGATAATCTTTATAGGCATCAGTTAAGCATTAGTTCATTTAGTGTGGCATAATTTTTTTTGCTAATTATTCGAGAATTCAGGCATATTTCTAAAAAGGAATAGACAAAACTGCAATTTAAACTCGGAAAATATTCTCAGGCGAGATCAGCGCAGAGCTTCGGTCATCGACCGAGGCCCTTCAATCTGTGGTAACGAGCGCACTCCCCACAGCCCTAAGTAGGTGTGAAACAAATGGAGCCGCGAACAAAAAGGGTATCCAGCCTCATTCCTGCCTATCGAGATTGCTTTTACAGATATAGACCGATACTCGACCGGCCCGTTGAGATATTGATGAAAAAGTTCACAAAGATCTCACCTTTTCACTATCACGGCTATATATAAAGCGGGATCGTGACTCTGATGTCCTTTAGGTTGCAGTTAGATTCTGTAGTCTTATTGTTCGGAGAAAGTCGAATTGGTTCGGAAAATCTTTTCAGCTTTGTAAGAGGAACGAAGAAGTTTTCGTTACGAAGTTTTATTTGACTTGTATTGCGATTTGATCTTTTAATATAGTAAATTTACTCTATTACTTATTAATAGCAGCTAATTGTAACAAAACCTTTTTCATAAAATGCCACAATATTAATACATTTTAATGCTTGTAATTTAACGAAATAAACAAGATTGGAAAGATTTCTTTTAAAAATAATAAGCAATGAATGCTTAATTTAAAATTTAAAAAATTGTACCGACCCCAATCGCGACCAAATCTTATTTTCCCAAGAAAAGTTAAAGAACCCTAAAGCACATCTAAGTATTCCCAGTTCCATCTTCGGAGCTAACACATACCAGCCGCAAGCACTCAGCTGCGGTCGCCAACGCCAACCAGTTCCTACTTGCAGTGTTCAAATTATGCATTAGAAACCTTTCTGTTTAGCTATTTTGCCAAATCCTAAAATGCGCTATTAGATTAAAATGTAACCCCTCGGCATCACATGCAATAATGAAGTAAGTCTCATATTTTTTGTATCAAAACAAGGGCAGTTTTAGCTTATAAATATTCGTAAAATATTTATCCAACAAGACGTATCAGTCATTCTCAAAAAAAATTAAGTATGTACCTACTTACTAATAAATTTATAGTTATAAAATCTTAAAATGTACTTAGAAAAATCTTAACTAAGCCCCGCAGTAAGCTCAAGAAGGCTTGTGTTGTGGGTACTCAGACAAATAAAATAAATAAATTAATGTTAAATAGGTTATCACATGACACTCTAAAAGTCGTTCCGTCAAATAAAAGTGCGAGCAGAACGTACTGCTAATAAGATTATACTTTAAATTAATTAGAATTGAAATGTTGTCACCGAATCGAATACAGGTCAAGCAATAAATAAAGCTTAAAAGCTTATCACGAACAGTCGAACACAGCACGCCGGTATACTGTAGAATAAATCCAATAATACCTGTTGAACACACATACTAAAATGCATTATCTATGCACTTTCTTTAAATTGTATCTATTAGATACTATTGAAATTTTATTAGTACTAACGGTTTATTTACTTCACATACTTGTTGTATTCAAATGAGTATGACGTCTGTGACGTTAATATATGTAAGATCAAATTGGCTAATTCCGTCATAGGAGCTATTCCGGTTCCCCTAGCATTTTTCTCGAACAACGAACAACATTGATAACTTCGTCGACAAAGCAGCATTTGCTTTTAGTTTCAGCAATAAAAAGCAAACGGTTTTTTTTCCTACGATTGAAAATCAAAGAAATATACACTCGTGGATGGAATAGTCCCTATGACGGAATTAGCCACATTGACCTTACTTAAAACCATATTCGAATAAATAAATAAATAAATATAAATAAATATTATAGGACATTTTTACACTTAATTATACTTACTTGAATATACTTGTAATTGAATTTTTCATTATAAAACCATATTCGAATATACTTATAAAGATAAATTTAAATTAAATTTGACAAAACTAAAAAATAGTTTAAAGTATAATAATACCAAATGATTCCGCTCAATAAAATTCGACAATAACTAATGGTAACCCGTTCGTTTGCGTTTTTCTTTCAAATAGCCTGTCCAAACAAAGAAATCACGCCTTTTAGAAGGTACCTACGTCTCAGTTCCCGTGCCCCATAAATTAAACTAGAGAATAACACGAAGGTGAAAAAATAAACGCGACGTCGGCCTGTGTAGAACATTAATCAGAGGCGCGGGAAGGCGTAGAGAATTTATTTAACGATTGTTACAGCACCGATGAAACGTTAAAAATGCTGTCGGAGGTATATTGAAACATTCGACGCATTGTTCAACCCGATCCGACCGATAGCGCACCGTGGTTCCGACGCGCACTGAGGATCAGTACTGTGTTCATGCTCATATCATACTGATGCTATCATCCAACCATAAACTGCATGGTGAACATGGTCTGCTCGACAAAATTTGACATTCGAATCAGACTGGAAAATACTTTCCGTTATATTTATTTAACAATAACGTCTTTGACCATTTGGGGTTGGTTGAAGGAGCTTAATTACGGGAATAATTCATTCTACGTTTTCCATACAAGTTCCTCATATAATCAGGTTTAGGATATTTTTATTCTCAGGTCCAATCGGATCAATTCTTCATAACGAACCAGGAGGTGCAGTGACCAGTTGTAAACCCTTGCCACCTTGTGGTTTTCCATTTATCCAGCATATTTATCAGCAAAGCGAGGTCTTTGGATCAGCTAAGAAAGGGTGCAATTTTCTTATTTGCGTTGTGTGTCAGTATCTAAGTAAATAGAAAAGTAACGGAACATTTTATAACCATATATAACGGAACATTTTATATATTTGATTCGCAATTTTAAAAATATTTTTCGTAAGTGCATGATCACATATTTAATTTTAATGCCCATTACATTTTTCAATAATTATGTCGAACAAGTGTGTAGTACAATATAGAAATACCAGTACTTATTTCATCAGTAATATCGGTATGTCATCACAACAATACATGAAAAAATTGGGCAATGTATCGATCATCGTCAAGTAGTAATTCAATTTTTCATTTTACTATGATTTTTAAGGCTTAGGCAGGCCAATATTTACAAAGAAACATAAACACTATTTCTTTTGCTATGGAGGCCCATTCGAACGAACATTTTGACATACAAACTAATATCTAAATGATGTCATTTAGTTACAATTCGAGGGTGCATTTCGCTCGCACTTTTCCGTACATGTAAGTAGTAGCGCAAGCGAGATGCACGGGCGAATGAAAATAAAATGATATGATGATCTGCCGTATTCGAACTTCAAGATATTCACAAGAGACGACACGTACTAGATCCATTCTAGATACATTGACATTGACATTGTGTACGGTGAGTTTCATCAGTAGTTACTCTCATAGAGTACGTCTGAATGTCTGTCAAGTTAAACCAGTATACGTTATAGTTTAGATATCAACTAGTTCTCTTTTGCAGCGCAATTCGGACAACCAATGTCACTTTTAAGTTAGATAGAGTAAGATATCTATTAGATGTGAATTGGATCTCTATGTCATATCCTGTGGAAATCGTTCAAGAGTATCTCCAGAATCGCGCAAATGTCAAATTTGACAGGTTAGATCTTAAACATATTGTTATCGTATCTTGGTGATGTCTAAAAGATATCTAATAGATATCTATTTCCAAACCCGAATCGAGCCCGATGTCAAAATGTAAGTGTTAATCGGTCTCCTGAGTAAAACTTGTTCATTTGTTTTAGATGAACTTACTATAGCATTAAGTATGTACACTTGCGATTTGCCGACGACATCGTTATAATGGCTGAGACGTTGCAGGATTTAGAGCATATGCTGACCGGTCTAGCTGATTCTTCTCAACGCATAGGTCTCCGGATGAATTTGGACAAAACGAAAGTTATGTTCAACGAACGTGTTGCTCCGGGACCTATTGCAGTACAAGGGGCTGTTCTCGAGGTTGTTCAGGAATACGTCTACCTCGGGCAAATACTGCAGTTAGGACGGAACAACTTCGAGAAAGAGTCGAATAGAAGGATACAGCTGGGCTGGGCAGCATATGGGAAGCTGCGTCGAGTCTTCACGTCGTCAATCCCACAGAGTCTGAAGACAAAAGTCTTCAATCAGTGCGTCCTGCCCGTGATGACATACGGAGCCGAAACGTGGACACTCACGGTAGGACTGGTTCATAAATTCAAAGTCGCTCAGCGAGCTATGGAAAGGGCTATGCTCGGAGTCTCTCTGAGGGATCGTATTCGAAATGAAGTCATCCGTCAGAGAACTAAAGTCGTCGACATAGCCCACCGGATTAGCAAGCTGAAGTGGCAGTGGGCCGGTCATATTAGCCGTAGAACCGATAACCGTTGGGGTAGACGAGTTCTCGAGTGGAGACCGCGCATCGGAAAGCGTAGCGTAGGACGCCCTCAGACTAGATGGAGCGATGACCTTCGCAAGGCGGCTGGCAAGAGCTGGATCAGAGTTGCCGCAAATCGTGCTCAATGGCGTGCAATAGGAGAGGCCTATGTCCAGCAGTGGACGAGAGTAGGCTGATGATGATGATGATGAAGTATGTACTTCCATAGCTAACAGATAGTGTGATTTGTGGCGTGAACCCAATCCGGCGCGGCGCTTTGTTGATTTTCAAAAGTAAACTGTCCGCCGCTTACTGTCCATAACAAGTTTCTTTTTTATTAGTACTGGTTTAGAGCAGGACGCAACTGTGGTATCGATTGTATGATTAGACCGCGAGATATCATAATCACCGGTCTGCGCGTTTATCGAACTCATAATCGGAGAGCGGCAATAAATTTGTCTCATTTTAATATCCTAGAGCGTGTAATGTTCTGCCATAACCGTCCGATGTTTGGACTTGTGATATCATTAGGAAAAAAAGCGGAGAAGTGCGAGTCGGACTCGCGCACGAAGGGTTCCGTACAATTACGCTTAAAACGGCAAGGAAATCACGTTTGTTGTATGGGAGTATTCCGTTTTTAGTTATTTTTGTTGTTATAGCGGCAACAGAAATACATCATCTGTGAAAATCAACTGCCTAGCTATCACGGTTCATGAGATACAGCCTGGTGACACACAGACGGACGGACAGCGGAGTCTTTGTAATAGGGTCCCGTTTTTGGGTACGGAACCCTAAAAAACGGGTAAAGGGGCCCGCGCGGTACAAAAGAGTTCAACGAGCAAAGTTAATCTCTCTCGTTAACGGCGAACGAGACGTAACCTGTTATTTGTGCTGCTATTACGAAACCAAACAAAATCACGTTGTGCGGCTCGATTCGGGAAATTAATTAGAGATTCACTAGATATTAAATAATAAAGATATGTGACATTCCACGGCAAAAGGTACCTTATGGCGGCTGGCGCCGCGATTCGGAAAATGAATTAGAGATTCACTAGATATGAAATAGTAAAGATATGTGACGTTCCACGGCAAAAGGTACCTTATGGCGGCTGGCGCTTACTTTGCATAGCGCCGCAATAATATTGGAGAGGCGTTAATAATAGCGTAAGCGCCAACCGAAATAAGGCACCCTTACGCGTGGGACGTCACATATCTTTACTATATCGTATTTAGTTAATCTCTAATTCGTTTCCCGAATCGCGCCGATGGTATTTATGTAGTCCGTCCATACGGCGGTGGTGACTCACTGTACTAACGATCTTCATTGAACGCAAAACAATTTTGACGCAAATTATACGCTGTTATAAAGCACGACGTTAATTAAGTTGCAGACGGGAGATTAAAATTATAATACATTTTTTATTTCAATAACATTAACAAGGCTGTTGTTAATTCAATTGGGCTATTTGCTTTCATAATCTTAGTAGTAAAATGTAGCAGTACATAGATTTAATCACGCTATTGCGTTGGTACACCTAGTTTTATTTTCAGTATTTAAACCAGCACAATTTTTTTCAGCAGGTACTGTCATTTTGTGAATTTGCCGTGGAAATCGTAATCGTGATCAGATGAATAAATATAAATGATATTACAAAACATATATTACATATGTATGTAAAAATAAAAAAAAAGATTCCCAACGTTACAATAGTTATTAGTTTTACAAGGGGGCAAAGTTGTTGTTTAACCGCTCGTGCTAATAATAATACCCGAGCAAGCGAAAGATTCCAAAATTGAACCACGAGCGTAGCGACTGGTTCGAAAAATGGAATCTTGAGCGTTGCGACGGTTTCAAAGCACGAGGGTTAAACAAAATTTGCCCCCGAGTGAAACACAAAATTTTTCACCACACCAACCCGAAGAAAATATTAACTGTAAGATATAAAGCAAAATCAAACCAAATCAAATACAAATGAATGTTATTAAATATTTATCATCCAAAACCATCATTTAAAAGGCAATTCTACCAGCAAACATAAGAAAACCACTCAAAATATGCATTTGATTACTTTGCCTCACATGTGAATAAAATGCAACTTTGCTATCAGCTTTTGAAGTGCAAAGGCTTACTTTCCGAGCTGGTGTGGTGAAAATTTAAATATCGGGTTTTCAAGACGTACTGTAAATCTTAATTTGGGCATATTTAGACATAAAATCACCTTTACCTAGCGCGGCACAGTAAACGCATATGAATTGCATGTGCATAGCAAAATACAAAAAGCTCATTATAACTCTGACAAGCAAAAGTCACTAACACCATTGAAATTATTGGACAATAAACCGTGTTACAAGTGTAATAAAGTGCATTATTACTTTAATTTTTTGATAGTAGGTACTTAGTGACTTTTGCTTGTTACCCGATAACCCGACGAACTATTAGCATTTAATATGATGATCTTTATATCTAGTAAGTGCCAATGGAAAACCTTATTAGTACATTATTGCAGAGGCCGGGAAAGGGCAATTCGTGGATGAGTTTCGATTTTGTCGGACGACGCGAAGCGGAGTCCGACAAAGAAGACGAATCCACGAATTGCTATTCCTGCCGAGGCATATATAGTGCTTTTCTCCAAACATGCGAGGAAATAAGCTAAAATAATTATTATTTAAGCATCAAGCATCACTCAAATCAAACCTTCACATCCAAAATGTCAAAAACAATTTCCCTCTTTAATTAATTTTTAAAAGTTAAAGGCACAAACTTATTCTGCCATTCAGTACCATTCAATATTCGTTCATTCAATATAATTGCGCAATATAGTTTGTCAAACCAACTTTTCAGTCAGTAAGAACCAGGAAAACTACACCCCTCCTTTTCTTTTGGGTGCTAGTACTAGTGTAAGACAAAGATAGTATGATTCTCTTTGTCTATGTTTGAAATGAGAAAGTCCTTTGACAAACTATGTAAGCTTTATGAACACGGATGAGATTTAAAAAAAATATAAAAATAATCTTTGATTTTATTAAGCAGTATTCGCACGATCATACACGTGAAATGATAGCTGATCGGGTCGTGTAGAAGCGGCTCGCGGCAATAATAATTGGCTGTTTGCGTTTTTTATTATTAAAAAGTAAAAAACACTACAGTAATAAGTTATTACTGTAGTGTTTTTTTACTTCCCGTCCGCTAGAACAGGACAGCGATAGTTTGATGTTTTTTAGTTAGAGTTTGACATTAACGAAGAACTTCCCGTACTATTTTTGCTACAGTAAGGTGAACATTTCCGAGCATATTGGAGAAAACATATTTATTTCAAATATTAAAGATTCCCGGATTACAGTTTTATCAAATTAATTAGCGCCACGTACAAATAACTGGACGTGGTCAGGCGTGGTTCACTCCGCGATTTCGTCGCTTTGCTACAGGTAGCTGAAAGTACATCCGTTCGGCCCCAATTTTGGGGTTTGCCATAAGCCGCGCGTGGCGCTGTCGCCACCTAGCGGCCATATCTGTGCTGATCGTAACAGCCGCGTTTTGTTAGAGAGTGAGTCTTCTGTACCTAGTACTATTATTTATTCTGTGACGTGGTTAATACTTAATAGGTTGAAACCAATAAAATGGTTTCAACGTGGCTGTTTTTATGTTTTAAGTAAATATCTTCTTAACGAGTAAGTATAAGCAATATGTTATTTAAATGCATATAATAAATACGCAAAAAGACCACACACAACTGGTCAATAATATGACGAGTATGGTCCTTATTAATGCAATAAACCAATAAAAACAAATGCGTTACCAAAAAGGTTTTTATAGCAAATAAAACCGGAAAATAGTTGTAAATATCATCACATTCAAAATGTTAACGAGAGTTGATAGCCGCTGCAGGCGCGAGGGAGATGGCCGATAATCTACTATAGCTCATGGTTAGAAGTATTTAACGGCGAGATAAAATCTTAACAAAGGCGATTTGGTTAGCCGTCTCGTTTTGATACTTACGGACATCACGTGTGCATCTATATATATGTATAACAATCTAGCAGGCACACATCCAGTACAAACTGAGCTACGTAGCCCGTTGAGGTTTCTACTGAGGTTGGTGACGGGATATAAAGAATGCGGGAGGCAGAAGGGTTCTATCTATTGTGGTGCTGCGGTAAATGTATTGACCCCGACTGCGTGCCAGCGAGCGTCGGTGCCTCGTCTATGATATGTTAATGATAATTGGTTTCCGAATAGAAAACGTTCTGTTTATGTTGCCGTGAACGATCAGAGGGCGAGCGAGTGCCGATAATTTTAATACGGTCCACGTTCGATCAGAGTAATCAAGCGATAAGATTGTGTCAATATTTCGATGAATATAAAATGCCGAAATTATACATAATTTATTGTTACTACAATATTGGTTACGTTTGTTCGAAATAAGAAATCATCAACTCGTGTGATTGGTATTGATCATTTTATTTTGTAATAAAAATATTTCTTTTTTGTTTTTTGGCCACGACCCGTCTGCAAGCGAGACGTGGCGGGCAATGGAAGTCTTTGTCGCAAACGTCACTGGCTGAATAATGCGAGAGGCTCACAAACGGGTATTTTACTTGTTAAGGGAGTATTTTATTTGCTCTTATTTAATTTAGCATTTATTCAATCTACCCCCGGCGTGATACGCGCCTGCGTCGGTGTTCTCATTTCGTTTGCACCTTTTGTGACAGGGCTCATTGAGCGCGAGGTGTTGGGATGTGTTCCCGGCTCGCGGCTCGGTTTACGTGGCTCAACTCCAGCGCTTTTCATCGAGCACAAAGCGTAATTGAATCCCACAGAATCCTACGCAGGCTGTAAGATTTAATAGGGCATTTAAACACTCGCATTGGCTATTGTGCGTCGGTTTTGTAAGAGATTATTCAACGTAAACCACAGTACAGCTAGCTTTCCGCGAAACGATCTACACATGTTAGGTAAAGTGCAAATGTTTCTCTACATTCATTAACATAAAGCGGTAAAGACTAGTTCAGCAGAATACTAAAATAATAACAATATAACGAACGTGTAATATTCAGTCGTAAGCGGCTATGTTTTACGAGCGCAAACTAAAATTATCCTAATAAAAAACTACAATAATTCTCCTTTGCTATTTAGCAGGACGTATCTTTCTTTAAAACCCTTTGTTTGTCGGTTTATCTATTATTTTCTTCTACATTTGTTACTTTTCCAGACATGGTAAAATTTTGTAACATTTATCGTTGCATCGCAGTCACCTCAACGGGACAGGTATGGTTAACTATTTATTTCACAAATAACAATTTAGAAATGGTCGTCCTACAAAAAACTTTGCTTAAATTAAAGCAATCATTTAAAAATCTTGTTATTCTGAGACACAAGCAAATTTTCAAATATTTTAATTTTTAAACTATTTGAATATAACTTATAAATGTTATGTTCAATCAAATAACTATGATAATTGATAAAAATTACCAAAACAAAATTAATTATTACGACAACGGGAGATAAAATTAATAAACAGGATTTCTAAATTAATAAAATATATTCATATGAATGATTTCTTATTACTATTTTTTTTTTCTGTCTTTATGTCAGTAAATATGTTATTTATGTCAGTATATACTTTACATCAATGACATCGTGTTTAATTTACAACCCGGTCTTTTACAGCCATTACTTTGCTGCAACAAAAATAAAGGTGTTATTTCGTATGCCATAACAGTATTGCGTAAAATTGCAATGCTAAGAACATTTTGTTAATTTGTATACCAGTCGTGAATACTAAAATTTTGCCATGGAATACGCCTTAGTTATTTTCTAGAAACGGGATTTAATTTAAGAGCACAGTTGTGCGTAAGTTGCGTCGGCGTTCGGCAGCCCCGAGGCTCCGGTCTGTTCATACTTAATGTAAATTTAACTGGACGTCAGAACTTCACCTAGCTGTAGCGGCGAACAGGTATAAACAGGGATACTGCTGCGCAAGCTATGATATATAGCTTGACCAGCATTGTTACCGCGTCAAATACTCATACCACATATGTGTAGCGTTGATGACATTTGTAGATCATATTGAGACGGATCCTTGGTTATTTTATATATTTTATTTGAATGTAAATTGTTATCGTAAAACGCGATTTTCGTGAAAACGCGTTTAGACTAGTTAACACTAGTTTTCGGAAAGTACCTCGGTGAAAACTAGTTTTGACTACCTAATAGTCTAATAGTTCAAAATATTATTTCAGTAAAAACTTGTTTTGACTACACGATACACGTAACACAAAAGACGCTTTTTGTTAATTAACTTTATAATTTACAAGGGCCACTTGCGCCATCCAGGATTAGCCACTAACTCGGGGATAACCGACTTAACCCAGAGTTACCAGTACAATTCAACCCTGTGTTAACGGAGCAAAAATGATACATATATTGAGTACCTATCTCTCACACACACAGAATCATGGACTAAAGTACAATAAACTTAATAGGTACTCGTAAGAAAATTAATGAGAAACACATACACATTAAATTTTTGAATTTCGTTTTATCGCTAGAAACGTTATTGTTTTATAATTTATAATTAAGTTATTCTATTCAAACGGCCTGCCATTAGTAGATTGTCTGCGTATTATTTTATCCGAGACACGCATTGTAATGTAATACTTCTAGTAGAAGCTCCAAGTGGGCGGTGTATAAATTAACTCGTAATAATCTAATGTGTGGCCAGTAATGTAAAACACATATCCTACTGTTTTTGAAGGGCGTCTCGTAAATCTATATAGGGAAGAGGAGGTCCGCTTCGACCATAAAAACGCAATATCGGACGTCGATCAGGTGGCACACGGTCACAACAATAGCCTGACCATTGTGCTCTGCTATCTAATCGTAATGAATATAAATTTTCAGATGACATTTACGATCGTTGCACGCCGTGATACTGCGTCGCTGTAAACGTGTTAGATAGAAATTTTAATACACGCACACAGAGTTAGATCTAAGTTCGAAAGACTTGTACGAGACATTACGTGCATTGATAGCAGGACCCGCCGGTGTGAAAATGGCTGTCTTTAAATATATATTTTTTAATTTATATTGCAAAATGTTTTAAAAATGGACCCGGGATACAATTCCTTTTCACACATGTATATAAATGTAAATCAACAGAAAACATAGATGTACATGGACTTCAATGCGAATCGAATAACCTAATTCTAAAAAATCGGCTGATTCTTAATGATTATGACGCTGAAGTGGTACTCACGCTGGTAATTAACCCTGCTTACATACATACACTGCTAACATCATTTAAACTTTATTTTTGATTTGGGCCGCAGTCCGAAAAAATAGAACCATGATTTAGGCTCATGGTTTACCGTAAGTATTATTCGTAATTACATATTTTAAAACCATTGAACTTACTGGTACTTTCTATGAATTTATAACATTAGTTATGGTAACGGTCAGTAACTGTAAATCAAATCACATTTAAAAAATTAGTCGACGGTGAAAAGATGTGATTAATTGTTGTTAAAATAGTGAACTATGACACACGTTGGGAGGAGGCCGACACGTGTACGCACAACATGCCAGCCCGAGTCTCGTCCCGCCGACTTTCTCGACAAAAACTGACGTCTCATTGATGTATTGGTTAAAAAGAAGGCTCCTAGACCGTTAGCTAGTTAACAAAACGAAATACCACTATTCATCATGCTACGATGGCTATCTTAATTATATATAGGTACCGTAACATCGGGGTACTTTAGCCCATGGGGGTTACTTTGTCCCAAAACGAAAAAAAGATTGAACTTCCCGTCACGCTGCACGTCAGGACCAATCGATGTATTTCGCGCTATTCATCGATAGATGACCGTATGGGGCGGTGGGTAGAAACAATTTCACGGTAACAACGCTGATTGGTCAGTCCATAATTTCGGTCACAAGTTGTTACCTATAAACTACGCGATTCTATAATGTGCAAACTTTTTCTTGAAACAAAGAAAGCAAATAAGTTTAAGTGTTTGATTGTTATTAATCGTAACAGATATGTATCTAGGATCCTGATGTGATATAAATCATAGAATTTAAGACATTATTGTGAGAAGTATATGTTATTGAAAATCAAAGTATTCTTTGGCTATCGTTTTCGGGTTTCTTTGACCCATGGGAAAACATTTCCTTCAGAGAGAACAGCGACGCAGATATAGTCTCGCTTCATCTACTGAAGCTCTCATAACGGCACGAGATCAATCTGCTAACTAAGAAGACAATTTACTATTGAGGCAGGTTATAAATCGCGATCCCAGGAACAGCAGCCAGTGGTTCGTCCTGTGCTGGGGCACTGGATGAACCACAGGCTCAGGTTTCAAAGACAGATTCTCTAGATTGTAATGGAATTAATGAAAACAAAGATAAAGAACATCTGCCGCATAAGTTTAATATCTTATAAAATGATTATCAATTTTTAAGACTGATTAGTTACAGTCGACTGTTAACTAGGTGCCTACCTAGTAAAATAATTCTATAGGAAAACTAATTTTTCATATGATAATTATAGTTATACACGTTAACTATTTCTAATGATTATGATCGATAAGTTTAGAAGGTTATTCTGATTGTTTTGGCAAAGTTTTTATTAAAAAAACCATGTTTAATAGATTTATTACTTTGTGTTGATTAGTTTGCTTTTTAGTGTAATAAAAACAAATGAATCTTACTACTATGTCCTTATTTGATATACATGTGTATTGTGTAATAAATTTAAACAGCTTTCTTTGTGCTTTTATTGCAAACCGTTACGTTGTACTCAATGAAAAATCGATGGCCAAAGAAACCCGCTTGAAAGCGCAACTTTGGCTCAAACTTTGCGAAAAATTAAAAAATATTTAGAGGTTGATTTATTAAGTTTTACGTATGTGCATGAGTTGATTATACCCACAATTAAATACCTATGACTATAAAAGTGACATAATGCGATTAAAATTGAAGTGCTCAAACGAAAAGTAAAAAGTATCTTGATTTTGGGACAAAGTACCCCGATGTTACGGTATATGTGTTTTAAACAAAATGTTCAGACTACTATAATACTGGTTAGATAACGCACGAAGCTTTTTGACCTTCGGTTGAATAAAGAAGCTGCAAACGCGATAACTATACGCTGCCACGTTATATTTGCATATAAATAGCCGGACATTATCAAGATAACACACGAGACTCGATAAATTAACGTTAACATGGTAAACTTTGAGAACTCATTCAAATGGGAAAGGTTATTGCTCTATACGTCTACTACTGTAACATGGATCCGATTAATCGAACCAGTTTTAAGCACATAATAAATATGTACATAGTATGTACTATGGTTTTGTAAAGAGTTGGGAAAAAGCAACACAAAAATCGTAAGGGAGTAGGTGACGAAATTTAGTACGTACCCGACAGGCATCGGCGCCACTAAGCCAATCCGCTAGCCAATAAGGTGGACACTTGATGTATGCCTTTCCATTAGGTCAGCGCGCAAGAAATACATCACAGCTGGCCTTAATCAAAGACGCAAAGAAACCCGCCGAGATTAATACATGGACAAAGGGAGCGCGGTATTGGGAAGATGCGGAACCCGACTTTGCAAATAATGAAATCGGCAATCGGAGACCTTATCCTCCTAATGGTGAGAATACTGAGAATATGTGTGTGAACACATGGTTACGTAAGTAGTTGCGACGATAATAACGAATTACGTTAAAAGCAAGCGCGGAACGTGCACGTTAAAGAATGTGAATTCAGAGTATAAGTAAAAGCACAGCAGACAATATTGCGAATGCCATAACGTATAAAGTACACTTAACTGCCGCAAAATATCACCCCCCGTGACAGTATTTTAAAAGTGGAGCAGGAGTTCTTACTTAAAAGGGAACTTTTCTTAATTTTTGTCTCCCGAAGTGAGAAGTGGCGGGCGAGGTCTTAAAGTCTCAACTGGGCGCGCTGTATAACTCTTACTTATAATTGATTTATCCAGTCGCCGTAGTCCTGCGGAAACCAAAAACTTCTCTAATGGCGAAGCAGATGAGACCGACTGAAGGGTTAATTAAAAAAAATGGACGGTCATCCGCGTACAGAATGACGAAGTTTAGCGGATCACCAATTTCAATGCTTTAATATTGTTACGAAACTCGGTTCCGCGTTTCTTTAATTAAAATTAACGACGCAAAACTCTGACAGTCAAACGAATTATTAGTACGAAAGCAAACTTTTAATTAGTTCGCCTCCTTCGAGCGATACTTTTGTGCATTTACTTGTTCGAAGTAATTTGAATTAATTTGAATTCTTTCACAAGAATAAAGTATTTCTTTAGAGCAGTTCATATAAAATCGCTCCTAGTGTGAACGGACTACATTATTCTGTTTACGATATAATACAAAAAATAATAATCAAATCAATAAAAAAAGTGTATAAGTGCAACGGAAACATTCATAAATTTAAGTGGGTGTTTATTGTAAAATACGGGTAGCCGATATCGAATCACAGAGATTGATACAATCAACGCATTATCCACAGTAGAGGTAATCGATTATATAAGTTCTGGTCCGCATTCATGCATAATGGCGATAATTGGTTGGATTACTAATTTCACGGTGGTAGCGCGAGTGCCGGTCACACGAATATATATATGACAATCGACGTGATCTGACTCCGTTTCGAATCGCGGATTCCTCAATGCGTCGGCGTAGCATTCAAAAACAACCCACATACCAAACACCACAATTCCGATACTTACAAGTAAAAAAATAATGATACGGGCTAACTGCTCGCTGCTCTACTAGTAGCGGAAAAACTCCTCCCTTAGTATTCTGGTACTAAATGTTCAACCCCGTTACCATCGCTCAGGGGATGAATGGTGGAGTTAAATGTACTCTATGTATTGTTTAAGGTAGGAAACTATCTGTGTGCCTAATTTCATCTAACCCCAGTCAGCCATCTTTTTTGCGTTATTCTATTAAGCATCAGACGTCCATACCTGTTACCTACTTCACACATACTCACTTTCACGAATAAGATTTGTAAGGATAGGTAGGTTTGCAAAAAATGTTGAAACAATAATTACATACTTAACTACAGTATTAAGTTATCTTCTCTGTTTATTTGTCTACAATGGGTATAATAAAATAAATCTCATTGAAGATTTCCAGCGATGACGTGATTTTCTTTTTCATATTAATAATTAGTGGAATTATACGCGGATAAACAGGTAAACTAATAAAAAATCGGAAGTACATAGACTCAAAATTGAAGCTATGCACAAAGATTCATTCTAATTTGTAATTCTAAATTGTAATTTGTAAGCATGATAAAGTATTTATTGACTATGAAATTATTTATTTAATATTTATTAGACATGTTACCAAGTAAGACATTAATTATCAATTTAATTTTAAATTATTATTTCGTTTGACTTTGTGTAAAATTGTGCCATATACTTAGATTATAAGGATGCATGTATGTACATATAGCCAGAATATAGCTCTATGGGTAACGTATTGAATATTTGTACGCCATATTAAGGTAAAATAAGGAATGAGACTGAAAACTTTGTATACCACCCATTGTACCCTTATTTATGCAAATAAATATTTTTGATTTGATTTCTATTACAGCACATTCATACTTGTAAAGAACGACGGGTGTTCTTATTTGAGTTGGTGAAAATGCCTTATTTAAAACTAATTAACTTCAAATGGTTCAAAAATGGTTGGAATAATTATGGAAGTGCATCCCACTGGACGGCGCATTCACACCTCATGAAGCTGCATGCAGCGGCGTGAAACCGGTCGACCGTCCGCCGCGACTCGTTACGTGCCTTTTACGCCTCGTCCCAATCAGAACAGCAAGCGGAAGCAATAATTATTATGTATTATAAAGCGCGCTATTGAGGACGCTAAAATTCGGAACTAGCACAGGTAACATTATCAAACAATCTCATTGTTCGACAGCAACTCCTTAAAAGTCCCTCTGTTTGAAGTCTTCAACGCTGCCTTCTTATATTAGGGCGCTTCCAAAACCCTTGGCCGAGCGCCTACGCGCATGGACGTAAACAAATCGTGAGTCGAGATCAATGAATATTAAGCAACCTCCGAAATAATTTCCAGCACCGTCTTCGAGATAAAATAAATAATTTTCTTCAAATAAACCGAGAAAGAAACACTGATTGCTTCATAAATTGTCAAAATGTAGCCATGTAACAATGAATTTTGCCAGTCGAAGGCGGATAAAATATTCAATGATGTCAGGCAAATTGGTTACTAAATAAGCAGAGGGTATTATTTGAACAACACGGTCTCGGGTTGATTAATACACTTTAGTTTATTATACAGATTTTTAAGGTTGCTACACCTCACAATGGATTTACTTTCAGGCCCAAACAAATATTAAAACATATCGGTTACCTAATTTATTAGCCAGATATCGTAAATATAAAGGTAAACTTAATTAATTAGGTACAAAAAATCCTTTTTCAAAAGGACCTCACAAAACGGACGTCGAAAACACATGTGTGATTGGGGCATTCGACTAGAAAATCAAGCTTAAAATTAGTAGCCCAGTATCTATCGAAGTAACGTCGTCACCGACTCACCGGCCGCCACTGACACGATGGACATCGAACTTGACAAATTGCTTACGCTCCTAATATCCAGACACCTCGGCATCCGACCAGATAGTCGTATCTCCGCCTCCATCTCGCTGTGTTTAGATTTAGAGATAACTTGATCAACTGGATGTGAGAAACGGTGAACGCTCGCCTTACAACGAATAGTGATGTACCAATGGTATTTTTTTCTGGAACGCAACCATTTAATTGAAAATATTGTGTCGTTACTCACCTTTAACATACCAAACATAATATGGTCCAGTAAATCTACTATCTAATAATTTGCTTTAATGTCCAGCAACCATGTTTGTTACCATATACAGCCAGTGTCTAATGGTAAGAGTATCATAAAAGCATATTTACGCTGTTGTAATTTATTTTTATTGGACATACCAAGGCGCAGCCCTATTCGGTGTAAACTAGTTCACGTTATGTGCCGCACGAAGTGAAACTGCCGAGTCTGTCTCACGTCGCACATCTATTTATATAGCAACCACAATCAATATGTTAATATCTGAGATCCGAAAGCTTGATACGTACTAGTGCATATTGAAGTCGCTGATGTTTAAACAAATCTGATAAATTTTGCACTGTAACCTAATTACCTAATAATCCTATTAACAAATAGAATTTACTCTCTGTGGATTGTGTCAATTTTGGAGAAAAAAAAACAAAAGATAGCATTATAATCAAGTGGACTACTTGGGCCATTCTTTTAATTGTACACTACACTTTTTTTGATGTGGTAATTGTTATGTTATTTCTACTCAGAATCGCGAGCTCTTTCAATCTTAATAGAAGAAAAACCATTTTGCATTGGCTTTGTATGGCGGTAACGGAATGGAAGACACTAAAAACGTATGGAAATTTTTGGACACTTTTTTCCTCCTATTAGGATTGAAAGAGCTCGTGTTTCTGAGTAGAAATAACATAAAAATTCCAAAATCTAAAATAAAGTGTAGTGTACAACTTTAAATAAAATGGCCCACTTAATTAAATCAGTCCCTCGATATTTTCGCTCGACTTTAATAAACATAATGTTTTGATCAAATCTGTTATTATAAGCAATAAACACACGGGACAAATTTAAAACGGCAATTTTGAAAGTATATATAGATTAATTAAAGACTCAGGTGTGTGTGTATGCCGTAAAATCGTGATTGGCTCCAAGTGAAAACTCGTTATGTCGATCGTAAAAGTCGACAATAATTAGGCGGCCACAACGAAGCACCGATATGAGCTGATTACGAAAGAAATACAGTCGTAGCCCACTGATTTATTGTGCACTGCCTTGGGTTTCATCGCCCTTCCTTACAGACGTCTACGAGAAACACATGTAGTTAATGTATAGTTAATGAAAAGAAATTCTTCACATTTGTCTTCTACCTACATGAGAAAGTCTAGTGAGACATTAACTAAGATAATTGCTGTACAAACTCTATTTGCGGCCATAGCATTGTGTAGAGGACAAAGTGCGCCAAGTTTGCAATTGAAATGCAAAAGTAAACAAATCAATGCATTTACTAATGAACATTTGTTGTGTGGCATTATTGTGAATCACACTCCACAGTTCATTTGACACCATTATCAGGTAATAGCGATTTAACCAATTAAAATTAAATGACCACAATAGGCAATTCTCGTGTAGATAAAACATTGAAATTTAATTTGTAAATTGGTTGTTAAATGTAAATATATTTATACAATTGACGAAACAAACTGTACAAAGTTTTGCAACAAATCGCACATTTCAATGCAATAAACATAGGCGGCTTAGAGTTAAAATCCACTAATATGATAAAGGATTCGTTCGAGAAGGCAATTACGACGACGGTCAGTACTTCAGTAGGTAAAGATAAAGCAATTTCAAACGACTGTTATGCTTACCGTGAAATCTCGGAAACCATTAATAGTTAACAATTCAACATGCGTTGACGACTTAGCCTAAGGTAACCACGATTAGATTTTATTTATGTTCAACTTCTGTAGTTAATTTAATGTACTTGTCATGAGAATTAGCGCATATTAAAAGACTAACCTAGATTTTTATTACGGCGGTAAATCTAAATAATGAAAACGTCAAAAGAAACGATATGGTAATAAGATATTTTAAAGTACGAAAACAGTTATACGAAACAAATTTGACATAAAAAGCTGTCTGTCGTACTTACATAAGGGGTTTTTGATGAAATCAGAGAAAGCAAGACATCCACCTCCATCGACGATCCATCAGGCTATGACTGATAATATAACAAAGAATCTTAAGATATAACAAGAGTATTTATGTTTAGCTTATAAATAATGGACACCATTCAAATGAGCAATAGGTCAGAAACTTACAACAAGTAGTCAATCTAAGCAAGTAAACATTTTTTTACTAATTGTATTGAAACGATTTAGGAGAACGATCGTCACACGTCCGAATGTGGTCATTTTGTTAAGTAAGTGTAATGTGTTCCTTCATTTTATTTTAATTCTTTTATTAGCTGAATTTATTTTTGTTTGTCATTATTATTTAGTTTATATTTATATTTAAGTTTAGTTTTTAATTAGTTTTATATATTATGTGTTATTTTTTTGTTTAAATAAATTTCTTCACATTCTTTTATCTCCGAAACGTCTGAACTGATTCCGGAACGCAATGTCGTCCACAAGTATCAGTCATGCGAATGAGGCAAGGCACGCGCTCGACCTGGGGTCATGTGCTTGCCCTGTAATGGGTTATTAACACACATTTCAATGGCACTTACAGTGAAATGAGATTACAATGTCGATAGTCTATTAATCGGTTAATAACTTAATACTGCCTGTTCATCTCTAACTAGAGCGATGAAAATAGGACACATTGTATTCATTCCCAACACAAAGTTAACAACACTATTAAATTTACCGGCGGCACTCAGTAAGTAGTGCGTGATTAATTATCATCATTACCTAAAAAGAACGACGTCCACCACTGGAATGAGTGTTAACCGAATACTGAGTAAAAATAAAAGGTAGGAGAAGAACCTGACATTAATATCAAAGTTAAGGTGACATTTTCGATCTCTTATAAACTTGACACCTTAATCGAAGCATTATGTTCCCATCAATTGAGTTATCGCGCAATATATAAGGCCAATAATGACCTCTTCATTAAACGTGTTAAAGAGACGAAGCGGAATAAAATCAACCCAAATAATATGCAAATTGGGTATGAAGCGTCTCTTATAAAATGACCGAAGAAGATAGTAAATCTTGCAACGATAAAATAAAACTTAAATATTATTACAGATATAAAACATGTCTTATATATTTGATGGCGTTCCTATTTCTTTTATGCGGCTACTGAAGAAGTAAAATACGGCACAAATTTTACGGCCACTATAGATCAAGCAGGAGGCGGCCCACGTGGTAAATATTCCGAAATGTTGTGACTGTGTATCGTTCATTGCAGTAGTAACGACTCATTAGAATTACTAGACAGGAACTAAGAGGCTGCTTTCTTAATACTTCCCCGTATTAGGAAAGCAGTGCGGGTCACGTCGGTACTAGTATGTGGCAATAAAAACTGTAGCACAAATAGAGAGCCGCCCGATATCTCCGGCGTGTGAAGTCACGCGCGCTTATCAGATGAGCTTCTACCGAGCCGCCGTGTGTAGGTACAAGGCTTTCATTTAGTACAACTATAAGCGATTGTTTCACACCTTACTTTACAACATTACTGAATTTCTTCAGTATTTGACGTACTACTGGTGCATGACGATGTCAAAACCTTATATTGTGTAACAACACGGGGTATTGTATGAAAACTTAGCTGCTTAGCTACTTAGCTAAAAGCATTTCATCATTTCCTCAGTGTATTGAAGGCAGTAAATCAAACTATCCAAGCCAACTCTATTTAACACAACCGCTGTCCTGATACGTACGATAATAACTATTAAAGCAATAGACCAATAACAGGACGGCCGCGTGAAGATAGGTCTTTAGCCGGTAGCCAGGTTAATCGAGTCAGCGGTATCTGAATTATGTCATTAAAACTTCATCACACGCTCGTCCAGGGAGTAACTGGACTTCTAAGCACATAGTATCCTACTGTATACTTTGTTAATTAAGTTCCTAGCAAATTGAGCGCTTTGTACGATTATCCGGATTATTTTATAGTTGAGACGAGGACAGCGTGCGACTGAGGCGCGGCATGCCTTCCCATTACCGCTCGCGTTCCGAGCGAAACCCAAAAATCGGGAGACAAATTATAAATTAAAATTCCACCAATGGTATGCCACCTTTACTTTGTATTAACCGAGGCACCGAAGTTTAATATACAGTCATTTATTGAAAATTGGCAACGGAGATTATTAAGAACAGATATTGTTTCAAACCCATACTTTATTACGCATAAGGGTAAGGTACTTTAAATTAGCCCAAACGTTTATGGTGATCGGAACATAAAATTACGAAAAAAATAAAGAATACGAATCGACAGCCTAAAAGTTGTGTTTAATCGCTCATACAAATGACCATCTTTATTATTGATCGCGTGATCAAATTTATTGCAAGGAAACGTGAACGATAATTTCACAAAGTAAAATAAATACGACACAGTGAGCAAGGCCATAATTAAGAATTAAAGTTGCTCTTCCCGAAAGTGTCGCGGGAAGCCAAAGCCGGAGGACACTTCTGATTTATTGCAACCGAATAATCATTCCAGAGAAATTGAAAATATTTGCAAGAGTTTTAACGTTGATGTTGATAAGAAATGCAATTTTGGCATTTTAAATTGTACAGTTTAAGACTATCGAGATCATTTCTCGATTCCACGTGTGTAATCATCGTACAGTATGCTGGCTCATAAATGTCATATTTACGAGTATAATTTTACAACGACTGTCGATTTCGTTTTATATTCGTGATTGAGGCTGCTACACGGAGGTCGAAAAAGTCAAACAGACGCGAGCGACATATGTGCGGGACAAAAAGCGCTAGTGTAGCCGCGGCAAGCGAAGCGGAGGGCAGTTTTTGTCGGAGCCGTAGCCGTCAAAGCTCGGTGTCGCGCGACGCGCCTCCACTCGAGTGCGGCTCCCGCTAATTGGATGGCTACCTGTTGCTTCTCCTTACTATTTTTTTCCAGCCTCCGAGACACTCGGAGATGAACCCTCTACGTGAAACGTTTCGTAAACGTCTACTAATGCTTCTTGACGACTTTTACGCTTTTTGTTTCATTTCTTTATTGCCAACAAATGTACGTGCTAACCTACTTAATACATTGTTGAAGTGAAATAAAGACAGTTTTTCAATACCGTTTTATTTATTGAGTAAATGAATGAAGTTGGAGCCGTTAATTTAAAAGTTACAGCAGTATACACTTTAAGACAAATAGATACATACTGTGGAAGATAACCATATTAATTTCTTTATAAAATGGGCAGTTTTTGTTAACAGCATAAGGGAGCAAAAGGTACGTTGCAATATATTCCATCGTGTGGAAATGGAATCGCAACAGTTTCTATCTCTGTCACTTTAGTCAACGTCAGCACAAGAAAGCCCGTGCGAATCGGCCTGTCCTCTGAGAACGAATATATAATTAAAGTTTAATTACCGAATATTTTATATTTATTTATTTATTTATCGACGGAATGTCCGCGGTGCAATAGAAATACTTGAACGGAGACCGAATGCTCGGCACCATGACTCGTCTCCGTGAGCGTGAACGCAGCGTCAGCGTCCAGCGGTCAGGTGCCAGAGTCCGACGCGTACGCCGATTCTCCACGGCGCCGTGCGACCGAGCCCGCCGGAAACGCAGCGACAAGTTAACAAAAACTTACATTCATTCATGTTTTTTACAACACTCATTGTAACAGGTTCTTGATATCTAATGGTTCATTGGTTCGGATTGATAACTCTGCCGGCACAGCAAGGCCAGTTAGAACCGTTGCATTGGGAAAAAGCTGTGAACGAAATCGAGTAACTGTCATTAAACTATATCTTTAGAGCTAAGCCTAGTTACAGATCTGCTTCGCAACAAGGTTCTAGCGTTATATCATTGTATATTTTATTTGAATCTGCATGTTGAATAATGAAAGCCACCGATATTTAGTGTTGCTATAAAGTTTATGCAACTGTGTCTATCATATTTGCGCAGGACAAGAGAACAATCCACAACTACATATCTCTAGAAACTGCGAAAATCTAAGACAATATTCAGAGGAGCAGCACATATGCAATATTTGCCTGATGGTATTAGAGAATTATAATAATAAAGCAAGACCGATCAGTGATTAAGAGACGGGTAGATAAGTATATATGGTATAACACAATTTCTTGCTCGGCAAGGGGAATGCGAACTTAGAGATGAAATCGGCACCTAGCTATTAGACAAATGATTTTCACGGAAAGTGTATGTAGGTCCGTCGGTATAAATAAGTCGGTTTGACGATAACCGGCGGGTGGCTGCACGATCGCCCCCGCAGCTGTGGCCGCCATTGTTTTGACGTGCCGTTTGATTTGTGCGCGAGAGCAGAGATCGATCGCCGAGTGCCTATTTATTACCTTTCCTAGGTTCCGCTTGCGATGGTACGGGGCGTGTGTCGGTTCGTAATCTATGAATGAACTTATGCTAAGTTAATAGGAATGTTGTTTAGAATTTAACATCGTAATGACGCCGCAATAATACTATGATCGAGCGATATGGAATGTGTGCTGAATTGTATTGTTGTGCCAGATCAATAAACGCATTAATGCCTTTAATACATTTTTTGGAACCTGTAGTGCAGGTAATAGAGTTGATTTTGTTGTGTTGTGTTTAGACCATTGGGAACATCTTGATCGTAAATTAATTCCATTAATTCTCCGGCTATTAGGATGCATACATGAAAACTAATTAAAGAAAAAACCTTTTTAAAAATAATCTAAAATGCTTACAATACGTTTTTAACGCCCCGTATATTACTAGACGTGGCTTTAGATCGCGAGCGGCATTTCCTACAAATGAGAGAGAACGGTCGGCCCACTTACTGCTGTTGATACAATTAGCTCGAGGTGTGTGACGCTTCCTGAGATCTATGATAACACCTGTTCACGAGTACTAAATATCAAACGTTAATTTGAGAGATGACGTCAGGATAGGTAATGTTTGACGCACTTATGAACAAGTCACACTGATAAAGCGAACGAACATAACAATGCGAACACACGTAATCTCACATGACCCGATAAAGTCGAAGCCATAAACCTGGCACTCAAACAGTAATTAATGTAGCCAACATTCATTAAACGCAAAGCTGTTGGCGCTCGATACGAATGAATAAACGTGGTAAACAATCATTCGATTAGTTAATCCGCTAAGCGGCGCTGCTACGTTTCAATAACACTGCCAATAACGCCGGGCTCTGATTAAAAACAGCACAAAAGAGGAGAAAAAATTCATACTCGCGACAGATGCGATTGAAAATCGTAAATATCGAGAGCGGGCACGTGACACAGTGCGCTCGTATATAAACATACGAGTTGGGATCCAATTTCGGTGAAATTTAATGTAAATGCATGAATTTTCCCCGTGCCACTCGTACAATCAGTGTCGAGAGCTGACATTTGCATATGCGCTGCTGAAATTTCAGAATAGCTATTCCGACGAGCTTAACCGAGTTCAAAACTTGGCTAGCACACGACTCGGGGAAATGCTACAGAGATGTGGTAGGATGTATCCTCATGTCTGACATAACAGGGGCGAACAATTCCACACAAGCCGCAATATTAAAATGCCCGTCGCATTTTCCGAGTGCCTTGAGCTTTTACAAAAATAGAACTGCTGGCTCTAAAAGCAAGTTATCTCTGCACCAGATGCTACCGAAAAAACCTATAAAGATCGCACACTTCACGACGTGCGTACTTGAAGCCAATTTGTATCTAAAAAAGCAAAAGCAGGTGTCTGCTTTGGCGCAGTTTGAAGTAAATTGGATGGAAAATCTTGGCATCACCCGCTTGCATCCCGATCGAATGACACCCCACATGTCAATACCTACTGGCGCAAGGTGCATCGGTTAAGCTACATTTATATTTTCATTTTTATGTAATCTCGACATTTTCGCTTTGTATAACTATGTACTTATTTCTTTCATCTAATACGTCAACATTAACTGCAATAAAATCCTACATATATCTACACTAGCATAGAAAAACTTTGTCATATTGGCTTTTTGTGCCAACATTGCACCTAACTCAATATTCTAATTTCCATAGAAAGAGTGAGTAAATTCATAAGTGCATTTTGCCCCTGTCTAAGAATAGAAATAATATCTTACATGCATACGCTGAATATAATTTACTACTAACACATTTATGAAAAAAATTGTGCACGAGTTTTTAAAAACTTTTAAATAAATTCAAGTCAAATAAATGAAAGCATTCTCTTCTCCCCTTAATATGTTATACTTATACTATTTGCGAAAGCTCTTAATAATAACTGGATGCCAAAACGTAAACAAGCGCTCACGTTTAAAAAACGACATGGCTGTAAGACTCGTATGATGCAAAAAGTCCCCGCATTATTTAACAGTGGTCCATAAAACGTAGTAACCCTCGAGCGGCCCTCGTAAACGCTTCGGCCTATGTCAAACGAGATTAAACCAGACAAATACCACGTCCGCAACAAACTTACTATCTGTATAATAAAAAAGTGAACATTTTTGGAACTGTCTTTTGCTTGCCGAAATAGCTGGCGGTATATTTTATGTATACAGACAAAGATTACGACTTGCCTAATGGTAAGCAAGCACTGTAGCCGGTAGGCTTAGTAGGTGTCGGTTTGTAGGCTGTGAACGCTTGCGATTTCAAAAGATTTCCCGTGTGTATTGCAGATTGAAAGAGAGCCAATCCTTAGTCCGTATTCGTATAGAGTATGTGCGGAAAGAGAAGAGTCATGGAATGTATGGGCCCCAGTACATTCCACTATTCTTCGCTTACCGAACAGACTTTACCTAATTGTATAAAAGCATTTGTCAATCAGTAATGTTGTTGTATGAACATTATTACATATTTAAATTTGATTCATTTCTTATGAAAAGTATATATTTTACTAGGTATTAAGAACCAAAACAGCAATCCAATTAATATAACGATACTCTGGAAACGGTACTATGAAACGAAGTTCACAGAATTTCTCATATCGTAAAGCTATCAAAGAAGACGCGACATGAGTCTGAGATTCAAATTAAGCCCACGCCTCAGCGCACGACGTACATTACAAGTAGGAAAGTGTATGAGTCCATTCACAGTGGACTTTATTACGATAGCTAGAGTGATGCCACAAGCTGAAGTAAAAAAATATCAAAATAATGTATAAATCTACATGGCAACACTGAGCTAGCTGATAGTTTGCGAGTTGCTTACATAAAGACCGTTTAAATTTCAAAAGCGATCAGCATTAATGCGATCAATAAGTATAAGTGGAAGGAACTATAATGGATGCATTTATACAACTATTACCGGTTATCAAAGAGCAATTAAAGAAGCATCGCGCGAACCGAGAGCCGCCGCGTACGCTCGCATTTACTTTTGACTTTTATTAATCGTTCTTTTTGTTTGGCTCCAATCTCTTACATTTGCATAAGAATGTTAGTGTTGAGAACGTATTGGTCAGACAGGTTTGTGTATAGTTAAACTTTTTTGGCGTCTGGCTTATGAGGCCGCATTAATTCAACATAGCAAATATTATGATCCAATTTACATTTCGTCACCGTGTTCCAAATTGCCCTATATCTTTCATATAAATCATTTAATAATCTGCCAATTATTCATGGGAATTATCAATTAAAATCACAGCCGTGTAAGTGAATAAGTATAAATAAACATAGCGGAGAATGTAACGTATTTATACAAACGAGGCATTGACGTGTTGACACCGGTGATGAGTCATGACGATGTTGCGCGATCGAATCGCCGGCGCGGGAATGACCAGCATCTCAAGCATTTTTGTCTTGCTTCTAGTATAACTTGAACTTTAGATTCGTAACAACTAAGCATACTCGGAGCTGAGAGAGCTCAGCCTGTGTGTGGCGAGTGATAAGTGTTGTGAATGAACACAGCGGTTGCGCAACATAGTCTGCGGTCGCAGGCTTCGTCCGCGCGATCTCGGACTTGAACTTCTACAGCCGGTCAAGTGCAATGTTTTCGAGTTCAGTGTAGTGATGGGAATTAGGTAACATTACACCACTAATAATTAACGATGCAAGATTAATGAATGTTGGGCTTCAATCACATAGTAGTGTCGTAACAAACTAAACGAATCATAAAACGGCATGACAGCTATTTAGATCGATTATAACTATGTTGAGTGTGAAATATTTAAGCTATTCCGGTATATCGCTTTTAAGAGATTGAGTCTAGCCGTTTTTTTGGGTAATTTAACTTTCTATTCTTTAGCTTGTTGAATGAACGTAACTATCCCAATTATGTAAATACAATATTCAACATAGAATTATAGTACTAAATACAAACTTAAAAATCCAATTTCATAAATAAGCAATACTTTTGACTACAATGTAACACGATCCATTTTACTCGTATTATTTATACAAAGATCATATTAAGTGATTATTTAAATTTAAACGCTCTATCATAGCTGACATTTACTTTTCGATTAAACATTCCTATGCTATTTTAGCACATCAATGTTATCTGATAGGTCCATAAATGATATCTAAATCGCAATTTTTATAGCAAACCAATACATTAAATATGTATGATTTGTTTAAGAGTATCCCATTTACTTATTTATTACGTGTATATTTATTTAAATATATTATTTTTGAATTAATGCCAAAATTTCTACATAAGTATAAAAAAGGTATGAAACATGACACTGGTGAAATGTTCGAGAAATCAGCGAACATTCACCAAAATCAAACAAAAACCGACCAAGAGCATGTCGGATTATGCTCCATGTGGAGTTCCGTGTTCCGTGGTTTCGTGTCTGTCAAAATAGGCATGCTTAAATGGGTCTTTGTAGATACTACGGACATAACAAGCAAAAGAAAGTACCTTTTACTGCTTTCATTTCGCTTACCATGCACTTCGCACTCTAGCCCATACAGAACTGTCAAATTCGATACTAACTGGTAAACTTTTAAGCCACTGATGACCTAAACCGCCTTCTTCGGTTGTAAACTGCAAGATGAACTGAACTGCAAGTACCTATAACAAGAAAATACATACATAAAACATTAGAAACACGATTTGCAATCGACGGAATAATATTCGTGGATCATATTTATGCATTATATGTATTTTTTATATTTCCCAATATTTAAAGGAATAAAAAGATTTACAAAATGTTAGCTAGAGTACTTCCAGAGACGTCTAAACAATTAAGTAGCTTATATAAATAGACACACGTCACTAAACGGATATTTAAGTTTTAATATCTGATGCAGAGGACAAATTAAACGTAAGTAAAATAATTAGAGAACTATTCGGTTATGTGTTTGTTTGTGACTGGGTTCCGAGTAAAGTCAGCTTGAAAAATGAAAATTTATATTTTGATTTGGAAGTGTAAGCAGCAACAGTTTCTGTCTACAAACTCGAAGTGTCCAAACGCAATCGAGTGGAATGCCAGACGGATTGTTTTCTAGCGAGACAAAAAGTTAATTAAGGCTTGTTGCCGGTGACAGTGTGAAGTGGAGATCCGCAGGTGGCTATGGGAAGATCGGCCGTGCGCGACCGACCGGCACCGCGACCAATCGGGTCTAATTGTGAGCACGGCGGCGCGAGCATCGACACCGCCTTGACCATTGCATATTGACTACCTCCCATAGACTCCATATCAGACCCTGTAGTTGACTCTGTTCACCCAGCTCAAATCACCTGGGTTAGTTACGACGTCGTCCTAATCGGTTATGGCATGAGCCAATCATGATCGTTAGTCACACGGCTGTATTAAGTACACAAGTACACATGTACTGTATAATTGTTTTCATATCACATGCTCTGAAAGTGGGTCGTTGTTGTTCTAAAAGATGCGCAGAAAGTGATACGTTTATGCTATAGTGCAGAAAAGTGGTGTACTCCTCTGCGTCCCCTTCCCACTAACAACTGGGTGGAAACAAAATGGAAAAATAGTGTCTATATTCCTTTGCCTGGAACAATTAGTTATTATTTAATTTTACTCATCCCACGTTGATCCTTTTTTTTATAAAAAATGATGTAAGTGAATTATTAAAAACAGATTATTCTTGATTTCTTTCGTTAAATTCTATTTACTCGATTTCATATGCCTATATGAACCAAACCAAACCAACCAAAGGAATACACCAAAAATATTTTTTTAAACCTTACACTTGCATAAATGAGCAAAGGAAAAATCTTATACAGCCACAGTTAAACGTTTGTACGATATTAAAATGATTTTTAAAGTTATTTAGCACTATATTCATGAAAATAAAATAGAATACAAGATAAAAATTACTTATATTATTAATTAAATTGTTATTTAATATTTAAAATACTTTTATTATCTTATTACGTGGTGCAGCGCACCAAGGCCGCGGTGCGGTCCGGTAGTCTGTTGCGGCTTTTAGAACGAAAAAGTATAAAATTAAAAAGTAAAAGGCAATCCCGCTGATTTTCATACTATAATGAACAAATCATTTTGAAAATTACTGCAGTTTGTTAAAAAATGTGTGTTTTCGTAAATATTGCAATCTAGATGATTTTCGCTAGGGGTTATTAATCTTCACACATGTGAAGTCTCCGATTGCAAGTAAGTCCTAAGGAAAATAAATCATGGCCGTAGATCTATTAGGTACTTCCGTTACTGATTTTGCGAAATTGTCTTGTCTTGTTTGGTTTCCTCGCATTCGATATGAAAAGTAGAGTGTTTTTTTTTTTTTATTATGAATGGGCTTACTCATGGCCACAGACTAGCCGAGGCGTAGACGTGGCCTACGAAAGACGTGGTGTTTAACTCGGGTGAAAGGCACCATTTCTGTCTCGGACTATTGGCACTCTCACTGCGTTCGAGCGCCAAACTACCTCGACAGAAATGGGTGCCTTTCAACCCTTGGTTAACAATCTACTATTTTTCATCGTAATTGTCATGCAGCTTCAGTCAACCTCAGTACTTTTGTACCGAGACTGACTGAAATAGCAAGATACGTTCGTACGTTTCTGTGAAAATACGATTGAAAATAATTATGTACTACATCTGTATCTACGCTAGTCACTCTAAAGTTGGATACTTAGGTAATTGAAGCACGCCAGTCATCGCGCGAACGCAGTAGTATTTTTGTATCGCGCGATGAAATTGCATCGGTTAAGCATACGAACGCAACTGACGTAAACCAATTAAGACAACGCATTGTTAAGCATTTACAAAGAGTTGGCAACTCTTGCTTCTACTTGTAAAATACTACGCCACCAGCCTCACCACTTGTAATCCTCACCATTTTGTCTTGCACCAATATCCAAATGTTTATTGATATTTGAATTGATTTACATGTGCGGAGGTTGTAAACGTGAACACGAATTAATTTTAATCTTTCTTATAAAAACCTAATGGATTCGTAAGAATCGCAAATCTGTGATGCCTGCGAGTTGTCTTACATAAGACATCCATTCCATCTAGATTTAGTAGACAAGTGATCTGCAAAACAGCCGCTAGAAACAGGATATTCTCATAGGTAAACGGTAACTATTGAAACTAGCGCCAATAAGCACATTTACTCAAACTAGCTAACTGGACAGTTTTTATTAGCAGCAAAAGCTTAGGACTAACGGCAATTTTGCGTACCGGGTGAACAAAAATGACAATATCGTGATAGGTAAAAAATATATACTCACAGTTTGTCACTTTCTGCTTAGAAACTAACCTAACCTAACCTGACCTTTTACCTGAATAAAAGCAAGCAACGTTTTAAGTTTGATTTTAGATATAGTAAATATGTAAGTAAATTTGGTATATTATTTTCATACAGCCCAAACAGCTTATTTAGTTTTAATGTGTAAAGTAGACAAGATTTTTTCGATTGTAGTGATAAAGGCTCATTTTATTTCTATCACGAAAAGGTTTTTTTATTTGTTTCTTTAGGAATTTCAAGTAAATACGCTATATGAGCCAAAAATATAGCTTCACGCAATCATAAAATTCCTAATCATAACAATATCCCAATTTAATTCAACGTCTCTCTATTCGGTAACATCCATAACGTTAAAGCAAATCAATAACTCGACCGCACCGGCAGCAGCCGCAAACAATAGGCTGTATATCCACATGAGAGTGGTGACTAGTGATAAATAAACAACCATAAGTCGTTGTTTATCTCATCGGGCCTGGAATTGGGCGCATCTCGCTCGGGCCATCAATCGTCTCTGTGCACCGCATACCTAATTCACTCCTGGGAATATAGCGTCTAGAGCAAGACGGATTACGTATACAGGCTTTACCGTATTGAGCGGATTTACATTTGTTTGCATGCGATACCAATCTTAACTTCGTTTAAGATGATATTCGAGATGTACAATTGTACATGTGCTGTCTGTTTGTCACAGAGGAATCAAATTTAGATGTTACATATTTGGTTAAACAGAGATGACATCTCTGAGATGTAGGTTAAAATATATCTTTCCCGATCCCGCGAATTCATAATTCCGTATAGCCAAAATCATAATCAGAAATTAGGATTCAGTAACTTTTGAGAATAAAGCAGAAGACGACTTTTTATGTCCTATGATCAAATAGCCTTCTTTGTAAATTTATCCTCTGGATTCCCTTTTTGGCGAGCATAAAATAAGTGTCAATTGAAAGATAATTTTATTATGCAAACCAATGCCTAATTTATATATTTGAAGCTTTTAGGACTTTTAAGGATAACAACATAACTGTCTTCTATCTTATTAGTAAATAGTTATGTACCGTTAGCGCATTTTTTGTATATTTATACATCTCAATATTTCCTATCGCTGGTTTGCGAATAGAAGCGATTAAGCTATTGGATATTAGAAACCATTTTTATAAACTGGAACCGGCAAGTTTAAATATTTGAGCCCATTTAGCATATATATTATACCTACGTTTCTGTTTATTTCTCGCACGTAAACATCGTATATTAAATCTCACAACTAAAATACCGTTTAGTAGGTAGCAAGCAATATCCGATTGCAATACACATTTATCTTTGCTTGAAATGCAGCTCATAAAATTACCCAGGTATTTTAATTTGTATAAGCCCCATGCGATCAAATTTTTATAGACAATTTGCTCATGCAAATTGGTAGTTCAGAAATTTTCCCAATCAATATACGTTAGTAGAAGATATTCGCTTAAGTTAATAGTTGAGCTATTATTAACTGAGACCTTATCCTTAACGCTTATCCAAGATACCTCATTAAAAGCAAGACTTGATTCTGGCTAAACGTGTTAGTTAGGACCTAGGTTATACACATATAATTTTTCATCAGTGAGTTCATTTCGATAGGATATCAGTCCACGCCAGACCTATCACAACCATATAAAGCCATCGAACGAACATACGTAGCTATCTGGAAGCAGGCCGTTCCACTTCCTAAACTACATAAGGTAATCCCCCACTTAGTTATTATCTTTGCTGTAAATCATGCTTACTGGAACAGATTTCAATAAATCAATATTATTTGAGCCCTCTTTGCGCGGTCTGCGAAACAAAGCAAACGGTAGATATAAATCGTAATTATGTGAAACCTAAAAAAAAAGGAAATACTACTTTATCAGGAATGTATCGGAGAGCGAACCGGCGTGTCGCGTAACTCGTTCCACCTTGATCAATGTCTTTATAACGAGTACTTATTTGAATATTCGGACGGTGATGTCTCAAAATGTTATTTATTTATGTGCGTTACCTATTCATCCTGACTAATTTACTGTAGGTAGGGTGCCGTTTATCTCATATATCTCAACACTGTATTATAAATCCCAGATGAGAGGTGAGATCTCGCCTGTAACCGAGACTCGGTGAAGCGCTCTCCGATTATGATTATGTTTCATACAAGATGCCTGGTTCACTGTATTATTTTACAACTCTCGGTTCTTAGTTCCGTTATGGAAGTCGGTACCGCTTTCGTAAATAATTTATTTTATTCATTGCACAGAAAGCAACGCCACTTTTGTGTTAATATTAAACCAACCAACTGTTAACAATACGAGTAACATAAGTGGCCGACATCCTAGGTTAGGTTTTTTTATGTGTTTATATGTAGGTATTTTTTATTGTTTCTTTATGTGATTTTATATTTTATTTTTATATGCATATTGTAAAAAACCTAAACTAAGAATAAAATGAATAAAGGAAATATAAGTTAAAACTACAGAGGAAATATTTTTTAGATTCGACTAGGTAACGATATTGTTTGTACAGAAAAGCTGTATAAGATATTAGCTTCCATGCAGCGCTACAAATAAGATCGTGTCAGATATTTTTGCGGTCTTCATTGTGTCACATATTATCGCAGGTGTCTGTACCATCCCATTTTTTCCCAACAAAATATCAAAGAAAACGGTGCTCATTACGTGCGTGCATAGGTGCGCCTGCACGCATCTTTCGACGCGCCCGTTAACGCGTAAGATCAATGGGCTTTCGGATCGTGGGCGGACCATTTCATTAACTATTGTACTATAGAAGCGGTCAAAACTGATTAAGCTGACGTCTAACAATTTTTATACATCGTTGATTATTAAAATTGGTATAGAAATGAATAGCATTGGATAAATAAATTATGAAAAACGAAGACGAAAATAATAAAGACCAACATCTAATACAAAGTTGCGTATTTTCAATTTAAACAATGGTTGCAGATGAAATCTGTCGGATCTTTTCCAAGAATGGTTAGACTTGGACCTCAATAAGAAGTTTCATCAAAACGCCATGAGTAATAAATAATCTAAACTTGACTCTCGATTACAATAACTATTACAATAGTGAAGAACGCATCCTCGTATGAAAATACATGTTGTTGTTAAGGCATTCCACGAGAATGTCGTTGTTGAATAGCGATATTTGGTCGGCAATACACAAGCTTTACGCATTTGATTGAGGTAGCGCCATTTCAAGGAAAAAAGCATTTCGTAAGCGACATTCTCATGGAATGCCCCTATTATCAGTTTCACTTGCACATTTTGTGCTTTTACCTTACTTATTTGTTTATGAAAAGAAGCAACAAGAGAGTTCCGAATGATGTGTTTAACGTAAATATTTGTAAACCAATTTCACACAAATCGTAAAAAATCATATGCCTTTAGGCATTAAGTCCGCCATTTGTACTTTATTTGTTATATTGTGCATTAAAGTTTAAATAAATAAATCATAAACCCACCACACACAACCACTAAAGTCATATCGGAAATTCCCAGAAACAAAACAGACACGATCGGAAAAAATAAATTAAGCGAATGCGTACATCCATAAATTGATAGCACACGACAGCATGTGAGTAATGCATAGGCGATGCACCGGTATTGCTTCATATAGCTCGTAAAAATCACATGTGCTTTAAAAACTCCAAGGGATATACGACTTTTTGAATTAAAAGAGCAGTATTATGGCCGGAGACACGAATTATCCAGTAGCACTCGCTTATCTGATAATAAATATTATAGTCCATTCTTTTAGGCGAGGCGGTCATTAATCCAGCGGTCGATCGCGCGCATATCGCCTTACAGGCCGCATTGTTGCTCACAGTTGTTCCTATTTATCAAGACGCGAGTAATATTGTTCTGGCGCTCACAAAGAGCTCGCTCTCGGACGCGGAGCCGGGAACAATGACGACGCTTTTGTGCTTTGACAAGCGACACTGCTATTAGTGAAATATTAATTTAAGATAATCAGGGTTTCATGAAGTAAGTACATTAGTTTAGGAGGTCGTACGATGGTTATTATAAAATCTCCAAAAGGAGCTGCATTTATTAGGTGATATGACAAGTTTTGACATAACTAAGATATGCGTGAAGCTGAGATATAGTGTAATTTTGTAGTGTATAAATAGGTACGTAAATATTACAAAATTTATCAAATTTTAATATAAACTTATGTATAGAGCAGTAAAAATGTGCAATATTGAAACATATTGCACGCATGTTGAAATACGAGTTATATTTCGATTGAACCGTCATTTTTGTATTGAATTTACCTTTTCACACCTTTGTGAATTTGTCACACTTTAAACAATCTTTTAGGGTAGAACGGCGTCTATTGAACTACCGGGCCACTGAATTCATTCATATTGTCCATATTTTGATAACTAGGTACTTTTATCGAAATATACATTTATTTATGTACGATTACATATGCCATGACCCTGGCTCGAGATCGATAGTAGGAATCAAGTAAAAATAACAAAAAAAAACACATTTTAATTAGTCCAAAATATGTATGCCTTAATGTCTCGGCTCATACTTTTCTTAAATAATGATAACGTTACATTTTAAATTATAAGCAGTTATTTTAAATGTGATTCAATTTACCCCAGTCTACCCCATGTGACCAAGTTCGTTCGTTTATCTTATGGTTTTCGTTTTCGAAAAAAAAAATAACACTTCATGCAAAAAATGGCGAATTCAAAACTACTTACACTATTACGTTGCATGTAATTTTAAAGTAAATTTTTCAGTACCTATTTGATGTAATCAAGTCCCGTTTCACAATCTAATCATGGCCGGTACAGTTACTATCTTAAATTCGAGGCTTTGAAAGTTTAGAGCATGTCAAGCGTATTAGAGTCAGGGATTCGTCAAAGTTAAAATGATTTGCATATAAATTACTTTCTTCCATGCGTAAACCCACGTGTTGCTCGGCGAGAATAGAGATTAATGTGGTAGGTGTTGGCACAGAAGTATCATGAACAGAAACTTGACTTCATAAAACTATAGTTTATCCCTGACATTTTCTAGTTATATTTTCAATTGTGAACCTATACAATTACAGTCAACAGTAACGAGAATAGGTGTACAGAAAGACTTTTAATATTCTTTGAAATAGCTGTAACCAATCTTACCCATATGGACCACGAAAGACCCTACCTACTTAACCTAGGTATGATGAAAGATGTACCGTGTCATTCTTATTTGGTAAAGGAAAAACACGATTTCGCAAAAACGAAGTCTGGGAACGCTAAATAATTAGCTTCCTACCTACGACGTAAAATTGACTTGATAACTAGTTCAGGAGACTGATTCATATTTTGTTAAATCTTATCAGAAAACTGAAATAGATATTTACACTAACGAAAAAGTTATCAGAAAAATGACTTATTTCACTCTTCCTCGCGGAGTTACCCAGTTAAATCGTTTTACTCCGGTCTTAGTTGTATGTTATAGGAAGTCGAGGTACTGATTATTCGAGTTGTTCTGCGGGCGATGCAAGCCGGAGCCGGGTGACGGACACGTTAAGCCGACATCCGTCAACGCCGCCGTCTGTAATCGCCGGATCGAAGATCGATGTTAAGCCCAGCTTATTGAACTCTTCATCGGACCCTGATCGGACTCGTTTCGTGTCCATAGCTCGCGTCACAAAGCTTTGCTAATCATTCCAAACGTGATTAACGAGAGCGATTAATTTTACTGACATGAAGGAAAACATTCTATAGGGTCATCAGCATGAAAGCTGAAATATCGATGCTTTCGACCAATTGCGCCTTTTCTAAATCCATGGGTTCAAATAAGCATTTTTCGGGAATTCCTTATTGTAAATATTGAGTAAGCTAACAAACCTTAAGCGCAATTATCACAAGTCAATCGTACTATAGTTCTGGGTAGCCACCTCCTCCAGTACAAGGAGGTATATAACACAAAACTAATCCCACGCAGTTGGAGCTGCGGACACAGCTAGTGTTAAATACCTACAGAAGCCAGTCACTAAAAAGGTTAGTAAGGGTTTTAGGAAGAATCTTCAACATTTCCAATCACACTTTACAACGAGCGACATGTCCCTATAACGAAAACACTAGGATCCCATCGGCGTTGCGTCATCCACATCAAAGTGGGTGTTTCGATCAATTGCACGTTCTCCAAACCCTCGAGTCAGAGTCCCTCCAGGCGATCTCTGGAAACAAGTGGTCGTGAAATTTTACGACAGCTACTGACCCGCGTAACACTGGCCGTAGTAGATGTCCGCAATTATAGTAAAATCGACGCACATAATCGAGTCAGCCTCTGAGAGCACCCCGCCGCCGGCTAACCACGCTGTCAACCTTTTATGGGAAGCTTAAAATGAGGCACCACGCCAGAAGACGGATTTGGGACGAAAGAAAAAGTTTATTATCTAAAACTTAGGTGAATTTCGTTGAATAATTATTTAACTGCCTCATACTATAATTGGATCGCAGTACCTATGTAGCTATGTATATAACAATGTAGGTGTAAATTACATATCAATTAAAATTACTGAATACAAATATTTTTGTGAAAAACAGCTAACGGCGATAACCCAAATCAATAATTCATAGAAAAAAATTTGCTACGCACCAGTGGCGGGGCATCCATGAAAAACTCCCACCGGCTTAACTTTCTTGGGTCTTGATAAAAAAGGAAGGCGGCTTGAATACTGACAAATCGGACGCGCTGCCACTGGTGAACGGCCGGACACAACATTCGTGCAGTGAAATTGCGATGTCACGTAAACAAAGGGGTCACAGCTCCACATCGTAAACCTATATTTATTTCAAAAGGATTATCTAAAAGCCGCGTCCATATAGAAGAGTGAGGCGAGAGTTAGCCGGTATGCTACTGCTACGGCGTGCAGAGGCAACTAATCATTACGGCGCGAAGGCAGTAATCCTCTGTTGAAGCAACACGACGACAGCGCGGCTTGCGAATGGTAGCACATAAATAGGGGCAAATTGTGTTTGTAGTAGGGGCACGGTGGTAGGCGGGCTAGCGAGCGAGGAGCTTCGTATTTATTCTATTTGCCGAACGTGCTTCGCCGCCGCGGCCCCTGTTTGACGATGCAAATTTATCGCGACGCTTAATAAAACGCGCACCGACCTCATTGATCCGCAGATGCTGTTCATTATGAGCGACGAACCAACGCCACCGTCGGGACCGTGGCCCGACTACAAAACCTGTTAGCTCCAACAAATTATTATGAATTGTCGCCGCGCCCGACTAAGCATTTATCGACGCTGGCAAAGGCATCCTTTAAGGACCAATTTAATAATGAACACAATGTATTATTTGTCGGTGGGGTGCCAGTGAATTATTTTAATTACACTTTTTCTGCGGATCATATACACGACCTGGGAAAATGAACGCAAAACGGATATTAGAAGAAGTCGGAATGCCCATAGCAGGCGGTCATAAACTCGTAGCAACAGTCGTTTGATCCGATAAAAGCTCACATCGGGGGCCCGAGCGGCTCGCAGTTACGGCCGATATCGACATACTCGAGCCCTTCCTCCTTCGAGAAACAATGAAGCACGTTTGAATTGATTACCACGTTGCGGCGCCGAGCTACACATTTTTTGCAGGGTAAAGAGAGCTTGTTTGTAAAAATAGCAATTTTCTTGCTGGTGTACCTCCTTATTCGAAGCCTGCCCGCTTGCTCACTTCTCATGCAAAAACGCGGTCGGGCGAGAAAAAATGCGATGAAACCTCGCAGTTACCGCCCGCCGCGTACGTCGCGCCTCCGCGCCGGCCGCACTGGCGGCATGCAACAGTGCGCAATGCATGTCTTTGATAACTACAATTAGCGACAGTTTTGACGTACGGTGAATGAACAATTCCTTGGGCTTTATTTCAATATGCACGTATTTTATTTCATGATTTATTTGTGCAATTTAAACAAGTAAATAATAAACAAAATGATAATAAAAACAACATTAAAATTAAAACTAAAATTTAACAGATCTTAAGAGGGCGTAGAGGAGGGTAAATTTTCAGATTCTGTCAAATTACCCCATTTCACGCACAAACGCAGCTCACGCACACTACCTCAATTTACTGGGACAGGTCAGTGACCCCTAATGTTTTTTTAAAGGTGCTGTTTCGAGTTTAGTGTTAACTACTGACCTCCTTTGAGGAATTAAAACTGTCAAACTTTCCTTTGTGAGAAGACAGAGAAAAAACACTTTTTATATATAGCTTTCCTTGTTTGTTCATGTCATGTCATAGGTATGTGACGTATTAGGTAATTATTTATTTTCGTTGTTGACTTTTGTATTAAGATAGGTACAAACGGCGACGCTCTTAACTGTCCATCGGTAGACCTTATGCCTTTTGTAATAAGGTTTACGAACTGTCAGTTAACAGTGTGGTGGTGTGCGATGGTAAGTATGCGGTTTGTAGACATAGACCAAATTAAAACTAGGAGTTTTATTATTAAAGATATAAGAAATCGTCTATTTTACCTACTCGAAGTGAACTACTTATATCTAAAATTATGAATGCAGGTACTACGCTTATACTTTTGTAAGCCAGTAAGTGATGCTTACTTAAAACTTATCGGGAAATCAAAAAACTCATAATTACCTATATTAAAATATTTAAATTTACTATTCCATCTCATACGTTCAATAAGGCCCGGGACCGGGCCTTGTCACCTGCACTGACAGAGGGCCTTTTTAGCCCCACATAATATTAAAGAACTGTGTCCCGGATAGTATGGGTTCTGGGCCATGACCATGACGCGTCCCGAAGTAACTTATACAGGGCGTAATCGTTAAGTGTAGCCAGGCTATAATTTCGTAAATATAACAGATATCAGAAAACTTCAAATTGTTATCGAAAGTGCGTTACCCAATGAGTAAAATTACATTAAGGGGTCATCCATTAATTACGTCACACGTTTGGGGGGGGAGGGGGTCAAGAAAATGTGACATGTTGTGACATGGGGAGGGGGAGTCACAAACACTGTGACGTCACTTTAACTTCATCACTATTCATCAGTAATCGAAAATTAATTTATATTTTTTTATTCGCAGTACATTTAAATAATGAGGTTTTGGAAGTATGTAGGTAATTTTCGTTCCTAATTGGTTTTGTGTTATAAAATTATATATATTTATTTTACCAAAAATATATTTTTTTTTAATAATGCCGAGTTAGTACTGCCCATTTCGTTGAAAACAAAATTACCTAAAATGTGACGTCACACCAGGTGGGGAGGGAGTTGCAAAATGTGACCAAGTGTGACAAGGAGGGGGGGAGGGGTCAAAAAACCTAGAAATTAATGTGACGTAATTAATGGATGATTCCTAATAACTTTTTTAAATAAAAGCAGAAATATCCCAAACATTAACGTCAAACCCTCCCATACATTTAGTACGACGACTCACCCCTCACTGTAATAAAATAATAAAACTATTATTTCATAAACGGTAGTTTTATTATTTTATTACAGTGAGGGGTGAGTCGTCGTACTAAATGTATGGGAGGGTTTGACGTTAATGTTTGGGATATTTCTGCTTTTATTTTAAAAAGTTATTAGGAATCATCCATTAATTACGTCACATTAATTTCTAGGTTTTTTGACCCCTCCCCCCCTCCTTGTCACACTTGGTCACATTTTGCAACTCCCTCCCCACCTGGTGTGACGTCACATTTTAGGTAATTTTGTTTTCAACGAAATGGGCAGTACTAACTCGGCATTATTTAAAAAAATATATATTTTTGGTAAAATAAATATATATAATTTTATAACACAAAACCAATTAGGAACGAAAATTACCTACATACTTCCAAAACCTCATTATTTAAATGTACTGCGAATAAAAAAATATAAATTAATTTTCGGTTACTGATGAATAGTGATGAAGTTAAAGTGACGTCACAGTGTTTGTGACTCCCCCTCCCCATGTCACAACATGTCACATTTTCTTGACCCCCTCCCCCCCCAAACGTGTGACGTAATTAATGGATGACCCCTTAATGTAATTTTACTCATTGGGTAACGCACTTTCGATAACAATTTGAAGTTTTCTGATATCTGTTATATTTACGGAATTATAGCCTGGCTACACTTAACGATTACACCCTGTATATCATTAGATAGTTCATAGCCTATATCTATCGAATATATCGTTCTTATGAGCGTATTTGGTGGGCATACCTTATAAGTTTCAGTACAGGAAAAAGTACATATGAGGTGTACTTTTAATTGTTAGTACAATCGGTATCAAATAGATAGTGACGGCCAAAGTGACCAAATATAGCTATAGGATCTAAATGTGAACGAATAGGGTTAGGTGAGGCATATAAGGCCCACCTTTATTTTAACTGAAATAGTTTTATAAATAATCAGGATATTATTACCAATTCAATTCAATATAGATTTCTCATTTGTTCATGTTTCTTCATATACCAAAATAGTTATAATAATATTCCGGCGCTTTTGAAAAATACACGTTTTATAAAAAAACCATACCATGTTGGTTCGGAGCCGGGCCTTGTTACTTGCACTGTCAGTGTCAGTGTCTGAGTCATAGTACAAGTTCAAGAATAACAGAGAATATTACCGGGCCTTATTACCTTTTATCATGAATTAATTTCATCTTTAATTTAAATGGTCTAGTAAAATAAGGCCTACATGAGTCATGGAAAAACAAATTGTATTTTATTTAGAAAGTACCTATATGTTGTTCATAATCTTCAGTAAGCTGACCTCTAAGAGTCTATCTATTATAATAATTAATGTAGATTGACAGTTTACTTGGCAAATTGTACTTTTACCTTTAGGTTTTATGTCGGAAATATCTCACCCAATTTGTAATTAATGATGTTTACTGATTGTTAATCTTAAATATACCTACTTAATATTATGAAGGGCACTTATATTATTTTAGCGGACCGAACGGATGTATATTATTGTGGACCACTTTTTTATTTAAATAATTAAATTGTAATTCATTTCAAAAAAGGTTATTACAATTAGGGATATAAGTAGATACCTCACCTATCTTATTACAAAGCATTACAAAAATGTCCAAAGGCCAAAGCCACGCTGATAAGCCATAAGACCTTAAAACCTATAAACGACCTCATAAACATAAACGTTCACTGAAAAAAACCAAAGGCATTTCTCATAATTTTATTTCGTTACTGAGTTATCGTTTTGCACCGAATATCAATGAAATAAAAGCACAGTTGTTGTTTGATAGATACATTTATATAAACATCGTCACATGAAACCAATATAGGTACTCGTAAAACAGACCACTGCTGGTATTGGCTTTAAATATCGTTCTTTCAACTGATAATATAGCCACAAAAACTCGCTGAGACTGCAGGTCGAGTCTTGATTTCAATTTCTTGATGATATATCATTGAATTAACTTTCAGAGCTCGTGATAGCTCTTAGAATAGCAACAGAACTAGTTAAAAACTAAGAATTTTATTGCTGAAATTATGTGAACAACATTGCTCCGTCTTCATAAATAAAATTTTAATAATTTATATTGCTTAGGCTAAAATGTGAAGAATTTTGTTGATAAATTGTTTATCTAGTATATTGACATTATGTCATATATGTTTTTAAAATGACGTAACATGAATACCAGCACAATGAAAATTTATTCCAATAAGAAATAACAAATCTTCAAACTTTTTTCATTTTAAGAGAATTAGGAAGAAGCTAATTACACTGATTTGGTTGTATTCATATATTTTATTAAATAATTTGTTATATTTTTTAAGTATTATGACTTGTGAATAAAAAGATGTCGAAATTTTTATGACTCTAGATCTCCGTGTGACGTTATTTATTTACCCTATTTATTTTGAACACAGTTTTTCACTGGTATCATCATTCGTATACGGATATGAATTTCAAACTGTCAAACTGGGAGATCCTGGTACGCGTCCGCTTTGAACCAAGCCCAGCGGGCATCTGATTGAAAGGAGAATTTGACAGATATGGCGGATGTATGGAAATTTTACGAAAGTTTACGTTTACGATTGAATTTCTCTGTAGCCTTTAAGAGGAAAAATAGGAAAAGCCTGATTCGTTGTAGTCCAGTTATCTGGCTTTCGAAATCACTCGATTTTATAGCATGAGCATCGATTTTTTTATACAAATTTTACTAAACGCTGACACTCGTTCATCTCGTTTTAGGTACAACTTTGCATAGGTGTATTTATTATATTGTAAAATATTTCAGATTTTCAAGGGTGATTCGTTGTAAACACACTCTTTGGGATAATAATGACATTTATTATAATTTTTTTTATCAAGAGATGTGAACGCTAGCGACTAAACGGTGACTGCCTTTTTCGCTGATTTTGCTCGATGCAGTCTTAAATTAACTTATAGGTAAAAAATGCTCCCCAGGTCCTTCGTTTGTTATAGTGCCCAGGAGGCTGGTAGCGTTTCCTTTTTGGATGGCCAGGCTTATTCTCTGGCCGCAGCCTTCTGGTCACCTGTGGTGTCGAGACGCTGGGACATTTCCTTAAATAAGGCTTTTGCGCTAGGCCCCCAGAGTCTCATCTCAGAGTCTCTACGCCAAATGGTGCAATTATATTTTTAAACCGATGTGATAGTGCAATAGCTAATTAAGTGCGTTTACGAGGGCAGTAGAAACGCTAATTTATTATGCATAGTTTAGTTGTATACGAGTTAAATAGATAGTCGCGAGCCGGGTAGAGAGCGCTTGTTTCTAGTACAACACGAGTTTACAAGGCAGCTCGCCGCCGCAGTACAAACCAGCACAAAGTGTAATGCAGCCACACGAGTGAGGTTTCGCCGCCGTCTCCACTTCACTTTGCCTCTTACAACCGAGATCGACGTAACACTTGCGCGGCTCGGCGCAAATTGATGGTTTCATCTCGTTCCATGCAAAACGATCATCGCATCCCGCTTGCACCGCGCACTGCTTTCCAGACAACACGGTAATCATTGTTTTTGAAACGAGAATAAAACGACACCCAGACCAAAGTAGGTACCTATATACGGACGAGAAGAAAAACGAACACAAGGTGTTCGGATAAGTTTAAGATAAATAACTCGACGAGTCTTACCTGCCATTTACTTGAACCTGTTCTTTTTCAAAGTTTTGCAATGTTTCACTTTTATCGATGTTATCATTGTTTGAGTATTTGAATCAGTCCTGACTAATGCTTGAAATTTAAAAGTTTCGCGGTACCAGAATATGCCTTAAAGGTAGACATCCGACGTGCGATTTTGGTTTATTCGTGAGCCTGAATTATTCACAATCGTTTTATGTGACCTATATTAAAGTAGTCAGTATAATGAAATAAATTATCATATGAAGGCGGGCGTCGTCGGTAGAGCGCACAAAGCGCATCTCATTTTCGGCAGCAAAGACAAAAGCGGCAATTACCCGATCTAACGGTCCTTCACTCAGTACAGCAATTGTCGTGGGACCAACTCCCTGCCGCCTTTAGTCGGCTTTCGGTTATAGTTTTATTAACATATCTCATTCTGAACGATATAGCTCTGTACAAATGTATATCCGTCTAAAATGTTTAGACCGGGATTTTTTAATTAGTACTTAAATAAAATTAAAAAATTTACGTATCAGCTCAATTATATAATATGGTACTGAGAACTAATGCCATATCTCTTTCTGCTGTACCTATACATCAGTTTTCTGTATATAAATATAAGCTCCATTTTTATCTCTTATCTGTTGTGTTTTTACAAGATCTCAGTCTGTTTCCCATCAGCGTTAAAACTACAAATAATTTGAAATTAATTGCATCTTCTCATAGATTCTTGAGCATTTAACAGTTACTACATTTTTCTCTATAAAATTGTGGGATACAAAAATCCACCACGTATCTCTTGCAAGAGCAGTAGCCAGAAACGTGTTCGGGGCACGCTTTATAATGCGGAGGTCATGTTCTCACGTCGTCAAGTGCACCAGCTCGACGTCTTGCTTTTACACCATCCTAAAATAACCTACATTACGGTGTGATAAGGTTCAGGGGACGGACGGAGGCAAAACCATCAGTCTCGTGACAAGTGCGACGCGTGACTACGCCACGTGAGGCAAGGCGTTACAATGATGGATAGTTTTGAAGCGGGATCTGTGTCATTACATCACATCACAGATATTGGATGAATTATCTAGCTAGGGAAAGCTTAATTACCAACTGTTCTTAAATTAATAACATTTTATTTTTAAGTGCAGTAAAAAGAGATAGCGTTCGTTTCGTTGGATTATTTGCGAAAATGCAAAACTAAGTAGCAAATAAAAGACAGTTCAATTGTTGTCAATGCCAAGTTAAAGTAGTATCGCTTGCGCCTTACAGATGGCGTTTGCGTATGCGTATGCCACTTAAGAAAATACGAATCCTTAATCATGAGTCTACTTTCGAACTGTGCATCGTAGGAATGATTTTACAATACAATATAAATACAAATACTCTTTACTGCACACCTCATTACAGAAAACAATACAATTTTTTTTTTAATTTTTTGTATTACTATTTATTGCACAAAACATAAAAATAAATAAATAATGGGTGGCTGGATCAAGGGTCAAATGCAGAAGGCGGTAATTTTGGACACGGCGCGTATAGTACGTCGGTTCCTCACTCTGCGGCCCTGACCACCGGCAGCTTGGGCCCTGCCCCGCTGCCGGCGGCACCCTAGGTTAGGTTTTTTATAATGTGTTTATATGTATTTTTTATTGTTTTGTAAGTGTTTTTATATTTTACTTTTATATTCATATTATAAATGACCTAGCCTAAGAAGAAAGACAAATAAAGAAATAAATAAATATTATAGGACATTCTTACACAGATTGACTAAGTCCCACAGTAAGCAGTAAAAATAAGTGAACAAATGGCGGACTTAATGCCCAATCACCACCAAACCAGCCAACCATCGGGTGAAACAGAGACATGTAAAAAGCAAAGGAAGCAAAGAGAACAAAGGAATTAATAAAGGAAGGAAGGAAGGAATTTTATATCACAAATCCAGACTAAGACGGATGGCTAACCAATAAAACTGTCGCTCGCTGTGATTACTCACCTCTATCCCTAAAGCTAATCGCGCCCCGGGGAAAAGTTCCGAATGTATTCAATAGTTTCAATATACGCATGAGTCTCTCTGTCATGTAGCTGTTAATAGAATTGCATTTCAGAGCCATATGTGAATGTGAAGTTTTAGTGTGCGTTTTAATGATGCCATTGAGTTGAGACAGGGCTGTGTCTAGAGTTTAGTGGAAGCGGTGTTCAATTAGTCTTTTCTTCGTATTGTCGTGCAATCATGTTATACGTTGATGTCTAACACAGAGTTGTTTTTTGCAACTTTATGATATCTGATCTATGTTTAGTAACATTTAAGTTCCCCGCTCGCTTTTTAAAGAATCGAAGTCCACTACTTGTATTTAAAATACTTTAAATGTGTAACTACCAGTGGCGGCGCGACCATAAAAGCCGATTCCCACCGGCTTGCCTGTTTTTGGACGTTTGAGCAGAGTTGTAAAGGAAATATGTAAGCCAAATTAGCCCCGGCTTGCCTATGAATATGTTTGACGCGCCGCCACTGGTAACTACTCTTATCGACAGACATTTCCTTTTGATTTGGTATAAAAATACCGATACCAGCTAGCAGAAAAATCGTCTATCCATTCGCCTATGTGCGATAAAGTTTAAAATAAAATATTTTTATTCCTCCGTGATGTCGATTTACTCGGACAAACAAACTTAGTCCGTTTATATAAATTACCATGGTATAAATCAGGAATCCTATGAGGTCACGATCGCACTGCGCCAGGCGTGTAACAAAAGGGTGTCGGTGTAAGGTAGTTCGCGTGACCACGAACTGAGCTCCTCCTAGGTCATTTAGAGCAACTCTCTTTTATAAACGGAACCGCCTGTGCAATTTACTCCCACTATTTCCAGTACGTAACCCTATTTATACTAATTCATGACAAACCTGACGAAGAAGATACGAATATGATAGCTGTCACTGACTGACACTTAAAGAATTAAATAAAATGACGAATAGTATGAACGTATTTAAACATGAACGCTACCTACTTAACCAAACCTAGCCGAGGTAGATGCCATGTTGGTTTTCTCAAGAAAACCTAATCCAGCCTAATTTTTTTTCTCCCGAAGCTCGTTATCTGCCTCTCTATCTTTTTGAAAATTGACGCATTGCTAATCTTGTCACACAGATTTGCGATCCGAAATAGAAATTTAGCTATTCCCTTCACTATTGCTATTGTTTGCAATAACAAAATTTCGGGGATAGCTAAATTTCTATTTCGGATCGGAAATCTGTGTGACAATCGATTAGCAATGCGTCAATTTTCAAATTTTATGATCAAGCTATTTCAGGCGTACTGTAAATAAAATACAACGGAAGAAATACTAAACTGAGTGTGAGAAAGCACCCATATATTATATGCACATAAGATCTGCGCAAAAAGACCATCATTGTTGAAATAACCCCAGCAGATCAGGTTACCAAAGCGTTGCGCGGAGTCACGGAACAGTTTTATTAGACCACTCAACGAGTCCTAGGATCACACCTCACGACTATCCTTAGCCATTGTTTATCAATCACCTTCACAGATTTCCGTCTAAGGCGTCAATTTAGCAGATATATTTATAGACTGAACGGAGTAATTGATTTATTAATACATATAGTCTATAATTATTAATACAAAGCGAAAATCACTGAAACGTCTTATTGCCACATTACAGTATTTGCGAATTATAAATAATATTTTTATAACAAATCATAAGGGGGCTATGAGTATGCTCTGCTCTACAGCAATCATTATAGGTAAATAAGAATATAGCAGTTTATTACTTATATGTTTATTAATTATTATAAGCCTACAATGTCAAAAAAACTTCCAAAAACAATCAGGAAAATAAACAAAGCGTGCTAAATTGTATTCATTGCATACATATCTTCTCTTCACCGGGGCATTCCTCGGAGTGGCGGCCGAGTTCTATTAGAGTTCTCGCAGAGTCCGCGGATCACACAACACCGCGCTGCTATTGTTTATCATTCACTTTCACAGCTATCCGACTATTCAACCTTACCTTCGACCACTTATTAACAGAAGTAATTGGATGTAAATATCGCGGCAATTATCATTTAATTATTTTACTTGATATCGTCTTGGTGTATCTGTCATCTGTCTGATATAATAAGTCTGATGTCGGTTCAACTCTGGTTATCAGAACACGCCGTAGGTAAACGTCTTAAGAGGTTTTTAATTATAACATGTTATTGTTTTCAAAAGCAACAAACGTATAAATACTTCATTATCATTTAGACTAATTTAGAGCAAAAACAGCCCCAAGATTAGTGTAGTGAAATAAGGCACCGGGTCTTACTGCAATACAACCTTGTCAACGTAACCATAGGTCTGATTCATCATGAAAACTGCATTAACCACGCACGACATGACAACCACAATAAGCGAAAGCTTAACTCGATTCACAGGCGATCGCGCAAATTATAATCTGATCCGAGTTAGCGTGTTACGCAAGACAATGCGCAAACATCTGGCCCGGTAAGTAACCCGCCTCATAATGGTGACCGTCGATCATATCCCAGATAGCGCACCAACTAAGGCAAGCAACCGAGCATGCACGGCCGGACCACGAGACCTATCGAAAGTGAATTGTCGTGCTGCAAATATGTCGCCCGACATACTACTGGCTTATGCTCGCGTGACTAGACTTTCGCGCAATCGAACATTAAAGACATATCTTAGGCATTTTCAATAGAACGATCTGACATTTGAAGCTACTTGATTAGAAATCGGTAGATGTTGTTGTTGGTAACATAACTATGTGAGAAGCAAGTAGTAAATACTAAACTGTAACAAGAATCTTTTATCTCAGTCGAATAAAGGTACGTAAAATCAAGACAAATGTGCGAAACAGATCGCTCGATTGTGCAGTTGATACTTATACAATTATACTGTCATGTCAATTCAGGTGAGAAATTGCAAAATCTATTTAATGTCAAAACAAGGCCAACCAGATAAAATTCCAATAAAACTAATCATATCGCACCGGACAGGCGTGGCATGTAATGGTACTAGGTGGTTAATAAATCTCTCCGAATGGAATTGTAGGTATCAGACATAAATATCGAATCATGATCGCATTATTCGGCCCGAGACCTAAATCTTAGTGAAAAGTGTTCGGGCACAGGTTAAGCGCAATATTTACATTATCAATTGTATGTCATCGGCGTCGCTGGAGTCGGAGCGATGTTTTCACTCGCGCGCAGCGTGTTACCTTTCGAAAGCGTCGAATCATAAACAAAGCGACCTCTGAACTTAATAACAATGTGAAATGGGCGTGCGAAACGGGAGATGCACCAAGCGACTTGCTATAATTCTTTCCGAGCTCATCGAGCGTCGCTAGAGCTTTATGGCGCGGTGATGCGGCGGTCCACGCGGCGAAATACTTTGTGGCCTGTCCGCGCCGATTACTTACCAAGATAATACTTAAACAAGCTTTTATCATTTCTTATTTTACGAGCACAGTACTGACCTACAATTTTTGTATTACTAATATAGCAAAGTTCGAATGATCATCGGTTTTATGGTTTCCTTCGCCGCTATTTTAGAACACAATAATGTGTTTTGGTAAAGGTTAATAGCATTGTAGCGCGAGTGTAAATAGTCTTTATTTAGGTATCTTTTATTTTATGATGATATCGAGGTATGAGACGAGGTCAACTAGTCATACCTATACCTAATAACTAATATTAATCCAAATATCTGATAAGGTTCATTCGTGACCCGTATGAGGTCACTAGCATTTCGGTAGCAGTTTTGGCATTCTAAAAGCCTTGCCAAGATTTATTGTCTTAACCTTTAAAGATTATTAAATAACATGTACTTTAAAGGTAACATCTAACCATAAATAATTCACACTAGCTACTTGTAATTGTGTAATAGAAATATCGATACTCTTTGAATCGATTCATAGAGATTAATAACGAACCAACAAGTAGTAGATCATAATCGACGAGCTACTTCTGGGGAGGTCACAGCCGCGACCCCGCTGTCGCATGTTCTGCCAGCACGCTTGCTACGCGCATATTAAAATAAGAATATCGACGAGACATATTTAATTGACACAATCGATCAAACTGCACTTCATAGCAGAGGTTGATCTAGTTTATAACAACACATAATTCGTTTCCCAACCCACAATCTTGATACACTTTGGACTCGGCAAAACGGCACAAATACGTGCGGCTATTGAGTAACAGTTCGATGCTAGCGGCGCTCTCCTACCAAAGGGAAGATATTTGCTCACCGGGACACGATTTACTCGTTTAGTATTTACCTCTATTGGGACACGCCATTATTTATAATTAACGTTGATGGCTGTTGCGCAAAACTACAACGGTCATAATTCACAAAACTAAATAAGTTGTAACTCAATTTTACGGTACCGTCAACCGAGGTGAATAGGGATGGCTGGGGTGAATAGGGACAAAACATAAAATGTGATTTATCTAACAATTTCGTCAAAAATACCCATAAAACTGTATCAAACAAAATTTACCATTATTTTCAATCGAACGATACAATTTGTGTGGGTATTTTTGACGAAATTGTCAGATAAAACACATTTTATGTTTTTTCCCTATTCACACCAGCCATCCCTATTCATCCCAGTTGACGGTACCTACTTAGTTTTTTTACGATAAGGTATCCACAAATCCTTAGATAATTGTGCACAGTGAACAATATATTATATCAGGGGCATAGCATAGGTGCGAATTCTCACTTCATTAATTTGTTACTGACGTTATAGATTGTTGGATTCGCCGCTACCGTGTTCGACTTCTATAAGTTATTTATGGCCGCGATACCCGACGCACACTAGCCGCGTGACTTTACTTGCCGCCCCAGCTTATCGCTTTTCACAATAAATATACCTACTTATACAAACGCATTTCATACGCACGCTTCAAAGCACTAGTCCAATTTCAGATTTAGACAACGAATTAGTTTTACATAATCTAAATAGTAAATCAGACCCATTGAACATTCTAAACGTTGAAATTTAATTCGTGACCACGAATAATTTCGAATTAACTTCATGATTGTTTGTGTTAACAAATAACAGAACAGTTTCCCACAATTCACTAGACGATAAAAAAACTGCTGTAATGGTAACAAAATGGTTTAAAAATTTAATCAACACGCATAGGTGCGCCCTGTCGAGTTTGGTATAATTCGATAATTTACAAGAGCTGGGCCCGGCGCGGGTGCCTTGGGCTTGTTAATCAGATTCTCATGAAATTCGGCGGCAGCCGGCGATCCTATCTCAGGCACGCTATCCATCACGCGGCGCTACTCACGCAACCAAACTTACTAATTATTTCCTCCTAACAGAGACAATTTGTCATCAATTGTAAAACATCTCAGATAAGCTCACGTTCCACAGATATGACGTGTCCCTTATAAAACAAACAGTGCATGAGTTTGTATTTACGAACATTCTTTTTATTTACGTAAATATAAGATATTTTTAAATGTCGATTATAAATCTTTTAATTTGATTGGTAGAATGAAAAACAAAACCGATGATCGTATTAGATTCAATTTCCTTGTATATTGATTTCTTAATATCAACTTAGCCCGAAAATCTTGTCTAACTTTAAATTGATTTAAATCGGCTTATGTATCGAATAAATATTAATCAAATACATATATAGACGAGGCAACTATACACCGATACACCCCGATACACTCCGATAAACTGAGTTTTTGAAAATAAAAACCATCCTTACTAAAGTGCAGTAGTTTATATTCACATTTCCTTCTTCACGAAGTTGCTCTTTGGCCTGATTTGTTGCGGCGGGCGGCGGGGCAAGATAAACGTTTTATTTAGGCCACTACGGTCAGTTTATGCGCCGTAAGCTCCAATCTTCCCAAGTGATGATGCTTAGATAAACTCGGCGTCAGTAAATTTATAATTCATCCAGCCAGTCAAATCAAAAGGATGCTATTTCTGCAGGACTGTCTAAATAAACTTCCAGATGAAAGTCCAAATCACTGACAGCAGTATTGTTGGTGTTCGGCAGCGTCGGAAAACTAGTTCGTTATCTCGACCAGAACTCGACCTTCAACTTCACACGACCTGAATACAAAATAGTATAATAACAAGAGACATTGGAAGGTAAACGCTGGACGCTTTCGTATGCAAAAAGCGTTACTAAGTGTTAGCCGACGCGGTTGTACGGGCCGAACATTAAACAAGCGGTTGCGAGCTAAAATAGAAATGGGTTGTTTGAGTAGGGTTCTTTCGCGAACGCAATTGTACTCGAACGTGTCTTGTTAGCGAATGCGCTATGCAAATGCCCCCAACAAAGAGCAAGTACAAAATCTGCATCGGTCGTACCGAAGCCGTCTTTGAGATCGAGAGGTATCGCCGTTCTCATATTTCACGCGCTCGGAACGCTTACAACGGTTACCGCGTTTATTGCAACTTCAATGGAGAAAATTATTAACCTTTTCTTAAAGAAAAGGTTGAAAGGATTACTTATGAAGATAATCTATTGCCTAACTAGGAATTTAAGATTCATACGGAATATGTGGGAGTGAACAAGGAAAGGTTCCATTGTGCATGTATTGAGTTGTGCAAATGCCAAAGTAGATAAAATTGCTATCTTCACAAAAAAGAATCATGACTCTAGATGTGATAACCATTTTATTACAAATTTTCCATTGCATTTAAAGTTTATAATGGCAAATAACATTTCTCATTCGAAGTTACATAGTGATGAAGCCGATTACCGTTGTCTATGGACACCCGCTAACCAGAGGAAAGAGTTCCTTAGCATGTAAATAATCCAATTATAACACTTGCATAAAAACGCACGCAACTCGGAAACTAAAAGTCGTGAAATGGTACCTTTTATTAAACACTTTCACAAATAACAAAACCACAAATGAAAAAATTCTTAAGCAATGTCCGTTTTTACGACAACCAGTACCTAATTAAGGTGTCTTTTACTAGCCAAAGCTTGGACAGGTTATGGCGCAGGTCATAAAACTAGACAAGTTATAAAGACAGATAGATAGTACGTAGGAGGGCAGCGGTATCAGTGCAAGGACAAGCCGCATTCCTGTCTATATTCTATAAGTGCTTGACCCACCATAATCCACATTCACAAGTTTGGAACTTTTGATTACATATGATGACTAAATACTTATGGAGATCCCGATAAGTAGTAGTTTTTTTTAGGCGTACCTACGAAAATTAAGTATGTGAGTTACATGAACATTTTAATTTAACCAACGATCCATAAAAAAAATAGGAAAATAGTAAATGTCAGTCCTTCACAGGTATACATCTCATAACATAATAATTTATATTCAAACTGGAAAGTGATAAGCAATAAATACGTAATAAACGAATAGAAGCATACATTACTATTGAAACGCTTTCCCTTTCTGTAAAATATAGTCAACAGACGTGTCAAAAAATCGAATTATATTTCATATCATACTCGTATTGTTATTTATTCGTTTGAATTTACTGCGCTTTATTTGTTTGAATTTGTAATTTGATGTTGCTCAGTTGCTAGTTCACAATAATTAATTACTTAAACATTGAATTGGTTTGCTCACTGATTCGATACAAACAAAGTAGGGTAACTCCGTATAGTAATATTCAACTCTCATTTGGTAGCAATTAATTGGCTCAAATTGAGTGATTAAATAGACCGGGTATATTGAAACAGCAATCAGTCAATTCAGAACAACTAGTCATGTTAATTTGATGATTGCTTTTTATATGGACAATCGAAATCAATTTACTAATAGTAGAAGAGCCGGCCGCAAATTTTCTAACCGACTTGATACCACGATGAAATGCATAATGGTTTCCCATAAAAATGATGCTAAGTCCGAATTCGATAGTCTGCCACGGCGGAACTTGCCAAAAGTACGAAAAAGAAGGCCACTTCCGGTGCCAATCCGATGATGTCCATCTTGCTAACATAATCTCGTCTGCCAAGGTGTTTCGGCAGGAAAAGCCTTGGCAGACTTATATATTCCTGAAATGGGGGTTCATACCTACCGACTGGAATTGGTTTCATGGTGGTATCAGATGGGTTGATGTAGGGTAACTGATGTACACCTTGCTAACATAATCTCGTCTGCCAAGGTGTTTCGGCAGGAAAAACCCTGGCAGACTTATATATTCCTGAAATGAGGGTGCATACCTACCGACTGGAATTGGTTTCATGGTGGTATCAGATGGGTTAGTGTACGGTAACCGATGATCATCAAGCTTATAATCTCGTCTGCCAAGGTGTTTCGGCAGGAAAAACCTTGGCAGACTTATATATTCCTAAAATGGGGGTTCATACCTACCGACTGGAATTGGTTTCATGGTGGTATCAGATGGGTTAGTGTACGGTAACCGATGGTTACCTTGCTCACATAATCTCGTCTGCCAAGGTGTTTCGGCAGGAAAAGCCTTGGCAGACTTAGATATTCCTGACATGAGGGTTCATACCTACCGACTGGAATTGGTTTCATGGTGGTATCAGATGGGTTAAATTAGGGGTCCCGGTGGCCACCTTTGAGAGCGTCTGCCAAGCACTTCCGGCAAAAAAAATACTGGCAGACTTCACTTTTATGTGTCTACATGTAAATTTCTAACTGCTGCCATAACTACTATTTCGGTATCAGATGGGTTAAATCAACCCCCTTTTTTGGCACCGGAAGTGGCCTTCTTTTTCGTACTTTCGGCAAGTTCCGCCGTGGCAGACTATCGAATTCGGACTTAGCATCACTTTTATGGGAAACCATTGTGCATTTCATCGTGGTATCAAGTCGGTTAGAAAATTTGCGGCCCGCTCTTCTACTATAAGCTTTTTTATCAGTGCAACACTAATATATGTTTGGGACGTGTTTCGATTCTCTTCTACGTGTATAGTTGTAGACCCATATGCCCGTAATAGTTTTCAATAAAATCGTGCATAGATATTATTAGATACCTACCTGGATACAGCTTAGAATTAAATATAAAGTGAGTGCGGGCTGAAAAGTGGGGTATTTAATTAGGATATCGGAAACATGTGTCGCAGTTAAGTTAACCTAGCGTAACAACATTCGATTGGTTTTGACCATCCAAAACCAATGGAATATTGCTGGGTTAACTTGTTCAGTATGACGGGCATTACCCATTCAAGACGCAGTGCCTCCGCGGCGGGTATTGGCAAGGGCGACATCGACGGACAGGGGTCAATACAAACATGCGCTCATTATGCGTTGGACGTGAGCGGGCCCGCCGCCCGCCGCCCGCGCCGCTGGCAAACACGCCGCGACCCCACGTCGCCGTTACATACTTACATACGGCACGTCTGCACTCACAACTACAAAGACTTAAATGTTGTCTAAAACGCCCCTGTCAACCGCTCTCTCAAAAGGCGAAAACTTGAAGTTCCAACGAAAAACACGAATGGGTTCGCTTTTTGTATTTTCATTCCCAGACCGCGGAAACCTCGGAACGTCACTTCTTTCTTTTGTTTTTATCATACATACCATAAAACCATCACATATACTTCCTCTGCTACTGCAAAATAAAATTGAGTTACTCAGAATGTACTTATGCGTATAAATACCCCGGTAATACGCTTCAATGTACGAGATCATGGTAGAGCTCTGAATCCGTGCTAAACGACATACGTAAATCGTTGATTAAGACGATACACTCCGAGTGCACAAAAGCTCACAAAACGGCCGCCACTAGTGAACGGCGTCATAAATTTCATAATTAATTTTATTATCGAAGCCATAGCTTGCACGTCGACTTAAAAAGAGATTTGCGAGCTAAAGCCACCGCCGCCGACCGAGTTATCATTAAATGTTCACGATACTTTGCCCGCGCTCCGATTTTATAATGTCTCTTAATGCGCTGTAATTGTTTGTGAATAAATGATGGGCGTATGAAAAGGTACACCGCCGGGTCCGAGGTTCGCCACGCCAAAAGTCATCATTGTAATAGAGTTGTCTTCGTTGGTCGCCGCTTGGTTATAAAAGCTAACTTTTTCAAAGCGAAGTAAATGAGAATTTAACTTAGCGGAAAACGGTTGGCGAGGTTATACTCTCTCGTGAAAGCAGTATAAGAGAGAAAAATATTTTTTGCGTAATTCGCCCGGCGCCGTGATAGTCCTTGTGGCAGCGCCTTATTTAGACTTTGATGCGGAATGGCAATGAGCTTAACGAAACTTTGTGCCTGTAAGGGTCAAAGATTCAAAGAAAATTATGGTACGCGTTTACTTCCGTAATCACCAACAAATTGAAATGGGCACGGGAGCGAAAAAATGTTTCTGTAAGCCTTTGAGGGTATGTTCTTTGAAAAGTTACCTCGTAACTTATTAAAATAGGCCAACATTTACAACTTTAGCCAAAACCTGATTATGTGGAACGTAAACGTGAAAACTATATAGTAATTTAACAGATAAGGAAGCGTTAAATTAATTTAGACAAACCTAATAGGCGTTTCATTGTGAGGCCGCCAGTGTGGAGACCTTTGACTTCGTTAACACCATAAAGGATGACAGCATTGTATCCGCGAATGGTATATCAGGAAAAACGTGACTTTCTTTGTCCAATTATCTCTAGTTATCGTATAAAGTAGCAGTCCCGAGCATGTGGCCATATTGTTAGCAAGTAGGTAACCTTTCAAGAACCTTTAATGCTGAGTTACAAATAGCTACTTTTTTGCCAGCCAACCAGTATAAATGAAGTATCGGCTCCATAGTTTACAAGTGGAAATCATTATGGGTATTCAAATAGGTATGCGTACATTGAGTGCATCTGTGCAAAAACGTACAATCTTGAGTAGATAGGATAACAAGATAACAAGCGTAGAGCGGCCGACTGAGACGGATAAAAACAAGATGGAGCCTACGGTTGGACGTGTACCTTGTTTACTTAAACGAGACCTACGTTAAGTGCCTCCGGACTATCGGCTGCGCACTGAGAATGGAAATTTCGGTTTACAGAACACATATGTAGTTACAAATATTTTAGAACAAAATACAATCTACCAGAAAGTATTATTATTTACCTATTATAGGTAAATAGGTGTGTATATTTTATCACATTCCTACAATGAATATCAAATAACCAAGGATCACTGGAGGTAAAATTTATTTTTTAAATACATGCAATTATTAGTTGACTGAAAATAAATCATCATCATCATCTCAGCCATAAGACGTCCACTGCTGAACATAGGCCTCCCCCTTGGACCTCCATTCGTACCGGTTGGAAGCCACCCGCATCCAGCGTCTTCCGGCGGCTTTAACAAGGTCGTCCGTCCATCTTGTGGGTGGACGTCCTACGCTGCGTTTGCTAGTCCGTGGTCTCCACTCGAGCACTTTTCGACCCCATCGGCCATCTTCTCTGCGCGCAATGTGGCCTGCCCATTGCCACTTCAGCTTGCTAATCCGGTGAGCTATATCGGTGACTTTAGTTCGTCTACGGATCTCCTCATTTCTGATTCGATCACGCAGAGAAACTCCGAGCATAGCCCTCTCCATAGCTCGTTGAGCGACTTTGAATTTTGAGATGAGGCCGATAGTGAAAGACCACGTTTCGGAGCCGTAAGTCATCGCTGGTAACACACATTGATTAAAGACTTTCGTCTTGAGGCACTGAGGTATGTCGGACGAAAAGACATTACGTAGTTTCCCGAACGCTGCCCAACCGAGTTGGATTCGGCGGTTGACCTCCTTCTCGAAGTTGGACCTACCTAATTGGACTACTTGTCCTAGGTAGATGTACGAGTCAACAACTTCGAGTACCGAGTTCCCAACAGAGACTGGGATGGGCACAACATTGGCATTTGACATAAGTTTCGTCTTGTCCATGTTCATTTTCAAGCCCACCCGTTGTGAAACTCGGTTGAGGTCATCGAGCATCATGCTGAGTTCCTCCATCGACTTTGCCATGACTACGATATCGTCGGCAAACCGAAGGTGAGTGATGTATTCGCCGTTGATGTTGATGCCAAGTCCTTGCCATTCCAGGAGCTTGAAGGTGTCTTCCATTACGGCAGTAAACAGTTTCGGAGAGATAACGTCTCCCTGCCTTACGCCTCTTTGCAATGGAATCGCCTTCGTGCTCTGCTCCTGTACTCGGACCGACATGGTGGCGTTACTATACAAATACTTCAACACTTCGATGTACCGATAGTCAATATGGCATCGCTGAAGAGACTCAAGTACCGCCCATGTTTCCACCGAATGAAGTAGGTATTCTCATAGTCCACAAACGCTAAGCATAATGGTAAGTTATACTCTTCGGTCTTCTGTATAACTTGCCGCAGCGTATGGATGTGGTCTATGGTACTATAGCCTTTTCGAAACCCGGCTTGTTCGGGAGGCTGGAAGTCATCAAGTCTGTGTTCGAGACGGTTCGTGATGACCCTTGAAAACAGCTTATAGACATGGCTCAGAAGCGTGATGGGTCTGTAGTTCTTCAATAGGCTGTTATCACCTTTTTTGAAAAACAGCACCACCTCGCCTCTATTCCATGTTTCAGGCGTTTTGCCCTCGTACAAGACGGAATTAAAGAGCTTCTGGAGGACTTTAAGTACCGGTGTTCCACCCGCTCTCAGAAGCTCTGAAGTGATTCCGTCTTTGCCCGGCGCCTTGTTGTTCTTAAGCTGCTTCAGGGCCATCCTAATCTCGTACAGACTGATGTCCGGGATATCTTCGGTATAATGTCGGGACAGCTTGGCTCTTGGATCTCCTACCAAGCTGTCGACGGGCTTTGCGATCGAAGTGTATAACTGTCCATAGAACCTCTCGATCTCGCCTAAAACCTCCGCTTTGCTCGACGCTATGCTGCCATCTTCCCGTTTCAGCTTCGTCAGCTGGCTTTGCCCAATAGACTTGTCCTTTGCGAACACTTTGGAGCCTTGGTTTCGCTCAATAGTCTCTTTAATACGGTTAGTATTAAAGAGACGCAGATCATGTCGCAAGGACTTAGATATACGTCTATTGAGTTGCCTATATGACTTCGCGTCATCGGGAGACTGCAACTGTAGCGAGCGTCGTTCAGCCATGAGGTTTAAGGTTTGCTCGGTCAATTTCTGAGGTCTATCTTTACGGCGGGGTCTAAAAAACTTAGACCCTACTGTGTGGACAGTTTCCACTAGCCCGTCGTTGATTTCGTCCACTGAAGCCAAGTTCTCTAGGCAAGCAAAGCGGTTAGAGAGCTCGAGTTGAAAGCTTTCGGGGTTTTGAACATGGGCTCGAGTAGGTCGGAGCGTAGACTTCATCAGGCTGGACCTTTCAAGTTTAATATTGATATTCAGTGAGCCTCTTACGATTCGGTGATCACTACCGGTCTTTACCCTGTTGATCACAGAGACATCGCTGAATATCCGTTTCTTGTCGGTCATGATGAAGTCTATCTCGTTTCTCGTGGAACCGTCAGGACTCATCCAGGTCCATTTCCTGTGAGGCGGCTTCTGGAAGAAAGAGTTCATCACGAAGAGTTCCTCTCTCTCCAGAAAGTCGGCCAGCCTCTGACCCCTAGGGTTCCGTTGCCCATACCCAAATTGCCCCACTCTCAACTCATCACCGCTTCTCTTGCCCAACTTTGCGTTGAAGTCCCCCATAACAACAGTAAAGTAGGTTTTAGAAGTATGTATGGCCCTACTTACGTCCTCATACATAGCCTCTACTTCATCATCGGAGTGTGACGAGGTCGGTGCGTATACCTGAATGACCTTCAGCGAATATCTTTTGGATATTCTGAGTATTAGGTATATGACCCTGCTCGACACACTGTTGATACTGTGCACAATAGATAAGCATTTGAGACTTGACTCGAATAAATTTGTGGCTGATCTTTACATAGCCGCGCAAGAGGGAAACTGTAATACCAAATTTCTACATTCTTTATGAAAAGCTTTGTTTTTTTTAAGATGCGGGTTCTCAATAATAAGTAAGTATATTATTTATTTTATTAGGGCCTTTTCTAATTCAAAACAACGTTAGTTAGATTTTTTTTAAACAAGTATTTTTTATTCAAAAAAATCGTTCAGATTATCATGAATGTACCGGGATATTTTTCCGAATATTTCAGATTCTTAGTAATAAATATGTCAGTATGAATAAAATCAATCTATTTACCGTCTACAGATCGCTGCAGTAGTTGAATTAAAAACTGCAGGGATAAAGACCTATGGCAGAACTGGTTCCAAGCTGCCTGTTCATAAAAGGATGTTTACGTCAAGAATGAAGTAGGTAACAAGACAAGTACTAGTAACGGGCAATGAAGTATGTAGACACTTTACGGCACATAATATCCAGAACTTTTACGGATTTATGATATCAATGTACAAAGTGGATTTTTTCCTGTAACTTTCGATGTTTACTCCGAATATGACTGATTTATGAAGAAATTAATAAACCTAAGTACAGGCCAATTCGGAAGTGCACCAACATCAATGCGATATTAGACTGATTAGGTACGAGTAGGAACAGCAAGCACGGTACGAAAATCCGGTCTATTATAGGCTAAAAACGGACACTGGAGAAATTTTCTATTCAAATACAATAATGTTGTCTGGATTCTGACTCTGATTCTCATCGGATGTACAGACTTAAACACATTTTAAGCCGGCAGCGGGCAAGATGAATTCTTTGTCGTATTTAATGGAGTTTGATTCAGCTGTTGAATTTATAACACCCACGCAATATCCAAGTCATTTCCGTTTATATGATAGTAATACGCCTTAGTGGCAGTACATTTTTATATCATACAACTTATCTAATCAGGACTTCAATCTGATCACCACCTCCTGATGACTATAACAAGTAGCCGATTTATCCATAATTACTTAGGTACCTACTAAAAAGCAGTTATATCAACGTGACTTGGATTGTTGGATACTCTTCAAGATGACTAAGAATCTGAAATATTCGGAAAAATATCCCGGTACATTCATGATAATCTGAACGATTTTTTTGAATAAAAAATACTTGTTTAAAAAAAATCTAACTAACGTTGTTTTGAATTAGAAAAGGCCCTAATAAAATAAATAATATACTTACTTATTATTGAGAACCCGCATCTTAAAAAAAACAAAGCTTTTCATAAAGAATGTAGAAATTTGGTATTACAGTTTCCCTCTTGTGCGGCTATGTAAAGATCAGCCACAAATTTATTCGAGTCAAGTCTCAAATGCTTATCTATTGTGCACAGTATCAAAAGATCGTGTCATCACACACGTAGTCTGCCCACAGCCACGCGTTTGACGTCGGAGATCACTGTCAATGGCATACCGGCGTTAGCGCAAGTCTTGAGCCACAAGCGTCAGGCTGAAATCAACGACAAATATCTTCCAAATGAGCAACTAAACTAAATCTCGTAAAAACCCTGGCATATTGTGGATAACCTCAATATGCCAGGGTTTTTACGAGATTGTGACGTAGTAATAATACCAACTGAGAATATAAACAAACGCTTTCATTAGCTTACCACTCCGGATAGACATAAAAGGCTATGATTGTTGCCTTTGTGAGCTTTAATTTTCGCTGCAGTAGTAGCACGTTTTGCCTTATATGACAGCTCACTGACAAGTAAGTATCGATAATTTACTATGGCAAGCTGTTTTTTCTTTGACCGACTGAAATACTTTATATGGAACGTGTGTCACTTGTATTAGGTCACATAATTAACGATATTAACGGGTCTACCGCGATTAAATTTGTGTACTAAATACAGTTGATGCTGCTATCATTCACATGCTGCAGTAGTACAGCTTGGCAAAAAAGAGTAGAAATTAAAAAGTGGCAACACTGTAGTGTCGTCCCTTTCAAACCGACTTATTTAAGAAAACGGGACGACACTACAGTGTTGCCACTTTTTAATTTTTACTCTTTTTTGCCAAGCTGTACTTTGGGCAATAGGCAATAAACATTGTTAATATGAAATTTAACTCGTCAGTGTTAAGAGATTGCCAAGTCCACCAGTCTCCCGATTGTAAAAAAGTACCTATATAAAAGACTAAGATAATTATTAATCATACACATTTTAAGGAAATTACCTTATTTTCAAGACAAAAGTCATCTTTGCTAGAAAATAAAACACCACGTAAAACGTAATTGAATGTCGTCGATTAAAGCTACGTTCTTGCAGACAAGTTTATGGTAACTTTTCATCTATCGAAACTACACAAATGCATGGGTATTTAAAAACAAACTCCAGACTTATGTTTGACTTTCAAACCTTGTACCAGCTAGATAGAACCTTATCGGTCTCGTAGCAATCAGATGCGCGCGTGAGAACTACGGTTTGAGTCGAGAAAAAATGCGTATGACTCAATATGGTGTGAACGCGTCATTTTTGGTTTTATTGTTGCAGCTAACCGTTGTTTCAATGAGACGACAATTACGAGCAGGAGGCAATTACTCGTAGAAATAAAAGGCAAAATTAATTAAGACCTGCCGTCTCCATTAAGGCACTTGCGCACTTACGTATTTTGAATGGATCGAGTCTAGTTATTTATTTATTTATTGGAGAAACAACAGAAGTATGCGACAGGATAATGGGTTACATTGATAGGTACATATATTATTGAGATGAACACTTGCTTCCTTAAACGCTCTCACTAAAACATACTTAAAATAAACGGACTTAACTAAAACGTATTTTTACATACAAGTTGAACATTTAATTGTTTTATTTTAATAGACCTGACATTTGAATTCTTTCTACTTTAGTAGAAGAATATAATTGCTAAGCGTATAACTGAAAACTGAGAGTTCATTAAAAACTACATACCTATATCAAATCAGGATTCGAAATAATCCAGAGAACTATGTCTTTTATAACTATCGCGAAAATTATCCCACAATATTACGATAGGTAACTAAAGGATGATTATTCCTGGTACGGACAGACCATTGTTCACATATGTGAAGACAACTAATACCTACATACATATTAGGAAGCTACAACTTTTAGGTTATTATCAAGTTGAGAATTAGAGTATTAAATCAAAATAACTATCATTGATAATTTTTCGTTCAACCCTGTTGAAAAAAAATATATTTGAGATAATTTCTTGAAATAAAAGATACCGTTTCTCAATCTCAGGAGCACTTATAACGAACTTAAAAGATACACATCATAGAAGGCGTTAAAACACTCGTCACGCATTAACAAACCATGACATAATAGATATAGCAAAGTGCAGTAATAAGCCCTTTAATAAGAAGGTGTTAGGGCGCAGCGTATTTATTACTTTAATGGAATATCAGCAATTAGGGTCTGAGATAGAATCGGCGGTGCTGACAAGGTGCAAACGAGAGTGGCTTGACCGGATACAAGAGAAAAAAGTTCGACCAAGCCATCCTCTACGATGGTTCTGTAACAGAAGAAATAATAGTACTACCGTACAGAAAGGACACTTCCTACAAACCCGAAGTTTGACAGCGGTTCAAGGTCGAATCATGCTATCCCTTTGTAATATATGGCACTATCCCTTTAGGGTTGTCAAAATTCAAGTGATTATCTTATCTGTGGTCGTGCACGCAAAAGGAAGTCAAGTGGTGCCAACCCTAATAATTGCTCGGAGCAATGCTGTGCCCAGCGGAGTCGAGTTCCACGGAAGTCAGGAATGTCTCCACATTGGTTCTGTACAATAAAATAGTCTGCGGACTATTTTGGACTTCCTTCCATTACATTATGTCAAGCGCATTTACAATTTCCATTAACTTTGTAACGAAGACGGTTTAAACAAATTTACCCATACTGCCAGTTGAAAAATAATGTAAAAGCATGGTCCGTTATTTTTTTAAATAAATGGAACCCTGATAAAACAATGCAACCGATGAATTACCATAGAAAATGAGCGGAACGGACGGATTAAGTGAAATACAATCAAACAAGGAGGTGCGAGCGTGCCGGGAATTCAAAATAAACTAGCATGCCTCCCTGCGGCGGCACACGCGGTTTTTCTTTATGGTACAGCTTCCTGACATTAAATCATAATGCAGATAACATTGCTTTTGCCTCGATAGCCTAACAACCTTTGTACTAAAAACTGCGAGATTTTATGAAGAATACAAGAATATTACACACAGATTAACCTTAGCTATGCCCCTTCGTTTTTTTTTATATTTTGATTATTATAAGAGTTACATAGAAACGTAAAAACAAATACCATAAAAAAATAAAAGCTCCTAACTCTTATAATAAAAAAGAAAAAAACAAAAAAGAAAAACGAAGGGGCATAGCTGTGGCTAGTAAGTATTGATCCAGTTCCGTATTTATATGTTAGTATCCAGAGAACAAAATAGAGACTACGTTTGTATGGAGCAGCGGTCACGTGACGTTGTCCCCTTTCCTTTTCATAACAAGTTGAAACGATTTTTAATGGAAAATCGCTAGTATGTATTATAGTATATATTAGCGCATGTAGGATAGTTACGCTGAGAAAATTAACATATCGATCAAAGTTCAAAAGGCGATCATTGTTGAAGACAAAAATTTACACTTGAATAAATGTTCAATTCGTACTCATAATCATAATCGCACTTCAATTTCAAACAACCATTCATTTCCAAAGATAATAACGCACTAATCAAGACATAAAGAACAAGACAGCATCGTCAACGGCTACCTGAAGGCATCAGACGGTGTTCAAATAGCCTGACTCAGCAGCGGCACTCCGGCGCACTGGAGTCGGACGCCATTACCGCGCAACTTATCATTAGGTCGCGCGCACTTCGCAGAACCAAAAACACCAGTCATTCCGAAACCAATTTTGATCAATTAACGAGCCGAGAGCAATTTGTAGGAACAGACGAAACCGTGTCGAGATGTCGATAACGTGTCCTTGTTAGTACGATTGTGGTTTGACGGGAAATTTTATTGCGATATTGATGTGCATAAATAATATACCTCCTCAAGTTCGTCTTTACACTCGGGCAAAAATATTACAATTTCAAACTCCCTTTGATTATGTCCACATCTAAATGGACTGGGACATTAGACTAGACCTAATTGCGTATAAAACAATTTTGGGATTTGGATAATATGTCGTATTTGTTTTACAACCTTCGTAAAGATACTGAAACCTAGATATATTATATATAGTTCAGTACCTAAATTAAAACAATATTTATATCTAAACGGTCGACTAGCAATAAAACTCATTTATAAAAATTAACGTATAACCAACACATCGTCAATATTGCGTTTTAAACGTTTAAGTTGTTGTGCGCAGTCAATGCCGTCAATGACTATTGGATTGGAAATAAAAAATGAATCACACATTCGTTACGCCGTTTTAGAGAATTCAATTAAACAGATACCACTTTGTGGCTCGGCTGGCTGAATGCGTACCTATTAGTTACAGTTACCGTGTTTCTAGATAATCGATCTTATAAAAAAATACACAACAATGAAGCTGCCTACTTTATTAAATACCTGGGGCTGGTTATTCACAATTCGTGGAAAGTTTGAAATACGTGAAATTGCACGACCACTTCATTCGTTTTTATGACAAGAAAAACATGACTATATTAGGCCTATATTAGATAGGACTATGATAGCCTTATTCAGCTTATTGTGGGACTAGGTTGATCTGTGTAAAATTGTCTTATAATATTTATTTATTTATTTATTAGGTATAACAGGTTGCCTACGGATAATTGTTTTGTAAAAAATTTCTTTCAGGTTTTCAGTATTTGTCTAATCACCATTTGGACCAATTTAAATATACGAAAAGGATGTATAAAACTAGTTTCAGATAACCATTTGAATTTACCGTCACAGCTAAATACATATATCTCCATAGCCCGACGGCCGATTGGTAGGGAATGCCTTGAGGCATTCACTCCGCCATTTATAGTTTCTTGTCATGTGAGATTAATTGATATATAGAAAAAAACGGTACCTGATATCAGATCTGAAATAACGTTTAAAAAGAAACATAATTACTATTAAGACGATCGAATGTATTTTTCATTGTCCACACTCTATTGGACTCAATGGACTTGGAATAACTAATGGACCCGTATCACGTATAAAACAGATTTTATTTTTAATACTAATATGAAACAATTCCCACCAAGACAAGCAAAAAAAAATCATATTGGTAAGTAGGTAATCTCTTCCTTTTTTAGCTCAGCTCGTTAATAAATTTAAATGTGTCTCGAATCGAGAACCTAATTCTCCAATGACCTAGAATTGCAATGGCAGAACTTGGCTGCCGCGGGACAATAACGTCGTATCTATAGCGAACTCTATCGAAGTTCATAGCAGTACTCCTCTGAGGGCCTGAATTTACAACGTTAATGTCAGACCACAGTGCGCCGAATATTCCTTATTGTGCTGTCATAGTACGGACTGACAGTGCGGACGTAATCCGCTATTCATTAAATATTCGTCCACACAATTACTCGCGGAACGCTGCCTGGATGATACTGCTGTCATGTTACATACTGTCAGTGGGTACTATCATTTAATTCGCCGTCTTATCTGTTTAAGTGAACAGTTAGTCGGTTATTAATGTCAAGTAATAAAATTACGATTTACGTTATTCCGAAGAACCTATTCGAGATATTTAACATAAATGACAAATGCATAAAGTCAGGCGTGTCTCACTCCGCGATTTCGTCGCTTTGCTACAGGTAGCTAAAAGTGCATCCGTTCGGCCCCAATTTTGGGGTTTGCCATAAACCGCGCGTGGCGCCGTCGCCACCTAGCGGCCATATCTGTGCTGATCGTAACAGACGCGTTTTGTTAGAGAGTGAGTTAGTACTATTATTTATTCTGTGATAAAGTATAAATGTGTGACTTCTTTAATTCGACACAAAACAGGGAGATTGTAAGTTTAAACCTCCTTGGCGCTTAATAGTTTTAGGGTTCCGTACCCAAAGGGTAAAACGGGACCCTATTACTAAGACTTCGCTGTCCGTCCGTCCGTCCGTCCGTCCGTCCGTCTGTCACCAGGCTGTATCTCACGAACCGTGATAGCTAGACAGTTGAAATTTTCACAGATGATGTATTTCTGTTGCCGCTATAACAACAAATACTAAAAACAGAATAAAATAAAGATTTAAATGGGGCTCCCATACAACAAACGTGATTTTTGACCAAAGTTAAGCAACGTCGGGAGTGGTCAGTACTTGGATGGGTGACCGTTTTTTTTTTGCTTTTTTTTTGTTTTTTTTTTGCATTATGGTACGGAACCCTTCTTGCGCGAGTCCGACTCGCACTTGCCCGGTTTTTTATTTATGATTATGATAAGGAAAAACATGCAAATAAGATGTTGTTTCAATTTCCAGAAAAGGCCGTTGTCTCATTAAGGATTCATTAACCGCCATTTTTGATACCACCATATATTTTAGCAATTTAAAAATTGTTCATTATACATATGATTCAGATGGATAAATAAATTTAGTAGATTCATTAGGAATACTTTATTGCTCAGCACAGTGTAGGGACTACAAAAACATTAATATTTACATCTCGTATCATTTAGCAATTCATGTTCGATGTAAAAAATTTGATGATCACACACAAGACTGTTCTTTCTCACTAGCTAATCCAGGTTAATCCGGGCTAGCACTATCCTGTATTGTCACTTATTTTACTTTCACATTGGTATAAAAAAGTTCTCAATCAGTTAATTAATGTAGAAAAAGTGAGAACATTCGAATAAAAACATGGCGCTCAGTAGGTATACATGTCCGAGTCGCAATTGATACAATAAAAAATTGATAAGTACCAACGTTTTTTGCACAGGATCATAAGACTTTTAATAATGGATAATTAGAAGAATAATATCTATCTTAGTATACTTCAACACAACAATCTGTCAATTGAATGACAGGCAGCAGTATTATAGCATTAATTATTTAATGGCTAACAGTTTAACAATACAATATTGAGCCACTGATATATTTTTTTTATTTATTCAGAGGAGTATTAAATATACGTATATGCCCGTATTCTGCCATGGTGCCATCATTTTCAAATTAAATCAAGTATTTTTTGTACATAACCTAACATGACCCTTATTTTTATAAATGTTGCATTCAATAACATAGATATGTGCTATATCAATCCTGGCGAAATACCTTTGTGTTTACGAACACGCGATTGAATAAGGGACGCTGTATCAAAAGTTCTTTCTCGTTAAAACTACGCGCTGTTTAGTAATGAGCCTGAGCAATTTTAAAGTGCATTCTAGTTAATTGATAGGTGCGAGAGTGGATGAATGAGACGTCGGCCGACGCGGGCTCCAAGCATTCAATTTGCCTTAAATCAGCGCACGTCCGAGCCGCAATTAAAACGAGCCGAATGCGCTGCGGGATATAATCTACGTCAACACTCCGCCAATATTCATCCAATTTCCAAATACCATCGCCGAGATGTGATGAAATGTTAAAGTGCGCTTTGGATGCAATTTCTGAAAGTTTAGTGAAGTTTTGTTTGAATGTGGATAGAGTGAATATATGTGGTGTCTCAGCATTGACTTCAACTAACGTTCACTAATTTTATAAGTTCTCTATATTATTCTTGAATAAGAATCATACATACATTATTTTTACCGCATGTACTCATAAAGCTTGGTATGTAGGTCACACAGGTTTAGCGGAAGATTTTAGTAGTGTTGGTACAATCATTGGTTGTCTAATTGTTTATTGAGTTGAAATTTGAAGAACTCGACTTGTTTTCACGATACTGCGCGTAAAATCGAGTTTTGTAAGTCTCAAATCGATTTTTTTACTAAACATATCTTTTTAAGCGCAACTCAAAAGCTCCCGAAGAATGACTCCTTCAACAATTATAAATGTTAATCTAAATACTAGTAGCAGTAAATAAATTAATAGGCGTTATTGTATGGTGTACTCGTACCTAAGCCATGCATTTTATTCGAAGAAAATGAGTTACGATTTTTTTTGTAAAAGGACAACTCTCTACAATATACTCGGGTCTCTAACAAGGTGAAAATAACCTGCGTTTCTTAACCAACACTCAATTTTACTCACTAATGTCACTAAGTGATACGAACCAAAAAGTCGGTCAAAAAAGAACTTCATTCGCGATTTCGGTACAATACCATGAAATAGAAATCTTGAACAATAGTCAAGATTTCTATTTCGACTCACTCTGCCATTGCAGCATTTCTTGCTTTTCTACATAGATTATACTAATAACGTACCATATTCTGCATACAGTATTCTTGACACCGTGACCTGAATATTCACAGGAAGTAAAATCAAATCAAGTTCAGCTGTACCAAATAAAGCAGGAGTTTACTTCTAGCCATAAATAACACAATATGTACTCGAAGCAATACGTTCCAGCATCGGAACGGATAGAATCGCCGCCTGGTGTTAATAACGGAGCAGTGATAACTTGAGACAATGGATTGAGTCGGGGACTTAGACAATTGGACGCGTCCCAGCGTCAAATGAGATCTCCCGCGAGCCAATCTCCCAGTTCAATTTGCTCTAAATCAGAGGCACGCGCGCACCCGATGGCCGGGGTGCATTGCAATTAAATAACTGCAAGTACGTTGCGTATACCGTACGGAGTTATGGGGTATCATTTACGTTAGTAAGCAACGTATATATACATATGTCTATTAAAAAAAACAATACTTCCTTCTGTGGATAAGCTCCTCTTTAATAAGCTTTGTAAATTTTAATTCAAGACCATAATTAAGTGTGGGTAAACGCACAAAGAAGTTGTATAAAAATCGAATTGAAATTGAATACCCAATAGTAATTCGAGCGTTCCTATTGAACTATACTTGAATTAGTAAGCTATTGCTTACACAGCTAATTATGAACAGGCTGCCATTGAGTCTTATCAAAACATAGACTAAAATAAAGGATAAAGAAAAGCTATCTAGAGTCGGACCAAAAAAAGTCTGCAGCGGATTTGATAGCCCACGCAGTGCAAGTGTCATAATTTCATAGAAGTTTGACGTTTAAAATAACACCTTCACTGCGTGGGCTATCAAATCCGCTGCAGACTATTCTTGGTCTGACTCTATAAGTATTTCATAGTAGAATATGTTAGCATCGTAGAAACTTCACGTACCGTTAATTCATGAGCTGATTTGCGAGAAGCGCTTCTTCAATGTACTTAGCACCACCATTAAGATAAATTCAAAAGGCGTTGGATGGGCTAGTCGAACGGATTGTGGAATAACAATCGGAAAGCGAAGGAGGTACGAATAAACGGACAGCATAATGCTATCCACAGACAATAAGCCATAAAACCGTTACTATACGTATAATAGTTATGCGAGAAGTAGTATTAGGAATTAAGTTACGTTAGTTAAGTACTTACTTTAGTGACCGCCCACACTTCCGAAGCAAAATGGGTAATTTCCTGGTATCATTTTTTTTTCTATTGTCCAACCGACTTTTTGTCCTTAATTATTAAAACTACCTGTTTTTCAAATTGGTGGATGATATAATGCCCCAAATAAGTATGTCATTATGTTGATTGTTGTTTCATTTCAAACTATATAGCGCAAATGTCGATGTCTGGCACGTCTTATAATGTTTATTATTGTACCTATATTTGTTTCTGATATAAGTAGTACCTGATAGCGAAAATTATAATGTACAGTCCAGTATGCACAACCAAGCATAACCACCATGATTTGCATTATTACTAATATTTGCAATGCAGCGCATGCTTGGTCTCACGGCAAATTATAACGCTTAGAAAAATACGTGAAAAGGCGACGTTTCAAAATTCCCTACTGACCACAGAACGCCGTTGTATAGCAAAATGCATCTGGAAGGGGAGCCTTGTGGTGGGGTAGTATTTAATTATCCCGCAGCGGAAACGCAAGGCGGGATCGGGTCGACCCCACCCGCAAACAAAATGGCTGCCGACGTTACAATTACACGCTTTTATCAACCTGCGGAAGTCTCTGCTCACTCCAGAATCGAATTTGGCAGACATGCTGAAGTTATACATAATCTTTTATGTAGCCGCAACATTGTCGTTATGAATGGATGCGGAACATGTTGCAACTGCTTGATCTTTTGTAACACGTATAAGGTCAATACAATTCATTCAATTACCCGTTGAAAAATCTTTTAAAAATATAATTATTTCTGTAGTCTGTAAAAAACATGTTGTAGGCTACAAAGATTTATTTTAAGTGGTCCAAGGTAAAAAGTGTAATAACATCACAATGTACTTTTGTTATGGTTACATACATACATACCAGTATTACATTCGATAGGCGGGTATGTTTGT